>NC_133157.1:74935000-75563750 GCF_040802235.1 Manis javanica | reverse complement strand
GAGCAAATAACTGGACAGAGTATGATGATATGTATGAAAACACAGAGAATCATGTGTTAATATTCACACACACACACACACACACACACACACACACACACACACACACACATCACAGTCATTGTCTATTCACTTAAGGTATTGCAAGCTACTGTAAAACCCAGCCCCAAAAGGTATAATGGCCCAAACACCATAGACATTTAGATCTAACTTTCATGTCTAAATTAGGAGTTTGTGATCAACAAGATGAGGATGCAGGCAATTTCTATCTTGTGTTTCTGCAATCTTCATAACAGAGCTTCCAAGGTATGTAAGTTCCCACAGAAGAATAAACACCGTGGGTAACTGCATGTGGAAGAATTTAAGGGATGGGCCTCAAAGTGGCATGGATTACTTCCCTTCACATTCTATTGGCTATAACTCAATACACATGGCCCCATCCAAGTGCAAGGGAGGCTGGGAACTACTGTTTTTCTGTGTGCCTAGGAAGAAAGGAAATGAGTGTACTGAAACATTCATCAGTCTCTGCCATAATGCTGGATGTACTCTCTTGTAACCTGATATTTTTATTTAAAAATATTTCATTGGAATGATGTAATAATATGATTCATGTAGCACTATTGAGGCAAGTAATAATATTTGTTTTGCTGAACTGTCAACTTTTAAAAATATTTTAAAAGTTTTCATATATTGTGATCGTATGTAATTAGCCACATACATCCATGACACTTACATCTTCATTGTGGATTTTACTCTTTATCAACGTAATATGACTCTTCATCAGTGGTTTGTGCCTTAGGTTCTATTTTGCTTTAAATAAACCATCACTCATGCATCCCTTTTGTTTGCATTTGCCTGGCCATCCTCCTGCATTTCTGAATCACTTTGTTTTACATGTGTCTCATATAGATTGCATATAGTTGGACATTCTGATCCAATCTAAGAGTCTTTGCCCTTAAATAGAGACCTTTATAACTCTGATATTTACCACTTATCCTCTTGTTAGTTATACATTATCATGTTTTGATTTCTGAGTCATTGCCCTTACATACAGACTTTGTAACATATTTTACATTTATTTTGTCAATCCAAAAGCTGATTTGTATTTCTCTTGTGATTTGCTTTCCTAAGTTATTTGTATCTAGCAAATTAGAAAATATTCTTTTTGTTTTATATCCTACAAATGGTTTTCTTAAAATGATGTTTTAGGATAATTCAGTTTTCTAAAGTTCTTATTTCAATCAATAAATGAAATAAAAGAGGAAATGAGTTATTTCTCTTTAAATATGAGTAGAATAGAATATTTTTATACTTTACATTTCAGTAGTTTTGGGAATAATCAAATGTTGCACAGAATTTTATCACCCCAAACAAGAAAAATTGTAGCCATTAGCATTACTTCCCTCTCATTCCTTCCTCCAGCCACTGACGATCACTAATCTGCTTTCTGTCCCTATAGATTTGCCAATTTAAGACATTTCATATAAATGAAATCATTCAACATGTGGTATGTTGTGTGGTTTCTTTCACTTACTATGTTTTCAAAGTTCATCCATGCTATAGTATGTATCAATGCTTTATTCCACTTAATGACTGAGTAATATTCCATCATATGGATATCTCACATTTTGTTTATCCATTTGTCAGTTGATAGACCTTAAGCTTGTTTCTACTTTTTGGCTATTATGAATAATGTTGTTGTCATCATTTATGTGCAAATTTTTATATAAACATTTCTTTACAATTCTCTTGGTTATATCCCTAGAAGTGGAATTTGTAGGTTTAACTCTATGTTTAGCTATTTGAGGAACTGCCTAACTATTCTCCAAAGCAGTGGCACATATCCTTACCAGTAAGGTGTGAGAGTTCTTATTCACCCACATCTTCACTAACACTTGCTAATGTTGGTATTCTTTAATATAACTCTGCTAGTATGTGTCAGACAGTATCTCAGCATGGTTTTGATTTGTTTCCCAAATATCAATGATGTTGAGCATCTTTTCATCTGCCTGTTTGACATTTGAATTTCTTCTTTGGATTAGCATCATTCAAATCTTTTGCTTGGTTTTAACTGGATCTTTGGTTTTCTTATCAAATTATAAGAGTTCTTTGTATAGATCCTCATCAGGTTATGATTTGCAAATGATTTTTCCCATTATCTAGATTGGCTTCTTACTTTATTTATAGTGTCCTTTGATGGACAAACGTTTTAAATTTGATGAAGATTAATTTACATATTATTTTCTGTGGTTGCTTGTGCTGCTGGTGTCATAGCTCAGACACTATTGCCTAATCCAAGACCACTAAGATTTCCTTCTGTGTTTCCTTTCCTTCTCTTTACTTCCTCTTCCTCTCTCTTCCCACCCGTCTCTCTCTCATTTTTTATTTCTGTCAGGTAAAAGTGATATATACATTATATTAGTTTCAGGTGAATGACATAATAATACAAAATTTATATATACTACAAAGTGAACACCACAATAAGTTTATTTACCATCCATTACCATACAATTGACCACTTACACTCTTTTCTTCCGTTCTCCAACTCCCTTCCAATCTGATAACCACTGATCTGTTCTCTGTATCTATGAGTTTTGTTTTATTTGTTTACTTGGTTTTTAGAGTCTACATATAAGTGCAGTTACATGGTATTTGTCTTTCTTTGCCTGACTTATTTCACTTAGCATACACATTGAAGGTCCATCGGTGTTGTTGCAAATGGCAAGATTTCCTTATTTTTTATAGCTGAGTAGTATTTCATTGCTGTGTATATATCCACCCTACATCTTTATCCATTCTTCTATCGATAGACACTTAGGTTGTTTCCATATGTTAGTTATTGTTAGTAATGCTGCAGCGAACGTAAAAGTGTGTAAGTGTTTTTGCACTAGTGTTTTTGGATACTCACTGAAAATTATAAGACATTAATGAAAGAAATTAAAGATACAAGTAAGTGGAAAGATATTTGTTGCTCATAGATTAAAAGAATTAATACTGTTAAAATGTTTATACTACCCAAAGCAATCTATAATTTCAATGTAATCACTATCAAAATTCCAATGGCAGTTTTCATAGAACTAGAATAAATAGTTCTAAAATTTGTATAGAACCACAAAAGACTCTGAATAGCCAAAGCAATCTTGAGAAAGAAGAGCAAAGCTGGAGGTATCACATTTTCTGATTTCAAACTATGCTATAAAATTACAGTAATCAAAACAGTATGGTAGTGGTGTAAAAGCTTACATGTACATCAGTGGAACAAAACAGAGAGACCAGAAATACGTCCAAACATATATAGTCAATTAATTTATAACAAAGAAGTCAAGAGTATACCACGTGGAAAGTACAGTCTCTTTAATAAATGATGCAGGGAAAACTGGACAGTCACATGCAAAAAAATGAAACTGAACCACTATCTCATGGCATACATAAAAATTAACTCAAGTGGATTAAAGACTTAAACATAAAGCCAAAAACCATAAAATTCCAAAGAAAAAATAAGCAGTAAGCTCCTTGACATTGGTTTTGGCATTGAATTTTTGGATCTGACTCCAAAAGCAAAGGCAACACAAGCAAAAATAAACAAGTAGAATACATCAAATTGAAAAATTTCTTCACAGGAAAGGAAATCATCAACAAAATGAAAAGACCTACTGAATGAGAGAAAATATTTGCAAACCATATATGCAGTAAGGGGTAAATAACAAAAATATATAAAAAACTCAACTCAGTAGCAAGAAAAAACCCTAAAAAAATTCCAATTTAAAAATGCATAGTAAATCAAAACAGACATTTTTTCAAAGACATGCAAATGGTCAATAGGCACATGAAAAGGTTTCCAACATCACAAATTATCATGGAAATGCATATCAAAACCACAATGAAATATCACCTCACACCTGTTATAATTGTTATAAAAAAGACAAGAAAACCAGCAATGGAGAGAGTATAGAGAAAATAGAACCCTTGTACACTGTTGGTGGAAATATAAATTGGTGCAGCCACTAGAAAACAATATGGAGGTGCCTCATAAAATTAAAAATAGACCTACCATATGATCCAGCTGTTCCACTTCGGGGTATTCATCTGAAAAAAAGAAAAATGTAAACACCATTGGTTTTAATGAGAGGGGATTTGTATACGTGAAATATTAGACCTAATTTAACATTAAGACTATTTTCATTATATGTCTCTTTTACATTTAAAAGCATCTTTGCGAGCTAGAGTTGTTGGGTCGTATTAACGCAACACTTCTAATTCTGTAGTGATCCCAATCATATTTAACTAGAGTCAAAACTCCTCCCTCAAATCCTTAGTATAGCTTATTTCTGACATAAGAGGTAATTGATTCTGATAATTTCACAACAGAGATAAATTACTGTGGCAATAAAGCTTGGACAAACATAATCCACATGGGACTCCATGACAGTCTTCCAATCTGACTTTCACGGTACAAGGTGTAATTCAAGTTCCACCTCCATTAGGGGTTTATGCCTCCAGGGGTTTATGCCTCTCCCTTGTAATCCACCCTCTCATGTCTTCCTATAATATTCATGGTTTATGTTTCATGATTAAGCCATTAATTATAATCATTTTATTATCTTTCATTGTTTGCATGTTTGTCTTATCTCACCAACTTAATAGTAATTTCCTTGATGGCAGGAGCTGTGTTCTATTTTTTTCTACATAGCTAATGACCTAGAATGGCCATGAACACTGTGGGAACTGTCTGTTTATTGCTTGTTTGATCATATTAAAGATAAATTTTAACTGTTAGCTTCAAATTTCTTCTCACTTAAGTTTGCAAAAGTACCAGCCTATAACAGTCTAGTTCAGATCCATCATTTATTTTTGATCCTCACTTTCTGTACAAAATAACAAAAAAAGAATGAAATGGTTGAAAGGTAAGCAACTAATTGAAATGAGGAAGAAAGCAAATTCTGTAAGAGACAGGAATATTGACTTTATTTACAACAATGACAGCAATAATAACAATAATCAGCAACAATAACTATGACTTTTAATGAATGCAGATACAGTGCTAAGTGCTCACATTATCTGATGGAATCCTCTCTTTAAACCTATAGGTAGCTACTGTTTTCCTCATTTGTAAGCATGAGAAATCTAAGAATTACAGTGAAACAGTGAGTGACAGACACAGAGAGAGGTTTGCTCTGAATTTATTCTCAAAACTATACCACACTTACTAGTTACCCATTGCGAAAGTATCTGATGACAAATTTTGCTTCTAGGTGCAGCACACTATACTGAAAGCAGTGCAAGATTTTACACTAAACAGAAATGGCTAAGAATTCTGACTCTTCCACTTGTTGTCTTGTGTGACTTTGGGTATATTATTTAATATCTTTGTCTCTAATCTCATCATCTAAAAAACAGGGATCATGTTTATATTGCAAGGCTATTAGGATAATCAGTGGTAATGTATAGAATGTGTTGGCACACGGTAGTTGCTCGACTCATAGCTCTTACTACTGAAATAATTATCGCTCATTATCACTCTGCCCTTTCCCTATTTCAGGCTGTCAAAATTTAATTTTTCTGTTCAAGGTTCATTTGAAGTGACATCTCCTTCTTCTAAGATATCTATAATTAGCATCTGACCAACATCCCTTGCCTTTTAATCTTAGTATCTCTTTATTTGTGTTATATGTTATACGTTTTTCATATTTTCTCTTTATCACTTATTTCTGCAATTGTTTTCCCTCTCTCTTAGCTTGTTACTTCTTCAGGCTAAGGACTGCCTGTTAGTTTTCTTCACACCCTTTGCAGTGTTGTGTGGTGATCCACTCATAGTAGGGGTCCATCAATCGTTGTCAGCTTGAATTGACACAGCACTGTGTATTTGTTAACTTCTATATTTTTTGAATAGCTTAGAAAAAATACTTTACTGACTTTTTACCACTGGCCTCAACATTTCGCTAATTCATTCACTGCAGAATTGTACCTGTAGGCACACAGTTGAATCAAGTGGGTAAATGGGCAACATGTTTTTAAGTGCCTTTAAAAGGAAAGGAAAGCACCTGATTAAAAATACATATATATTCTTATAGTAGGACTGTGGTTCTGTCTTGGTTGATTGGGTTGACACTTAACATGATTTCTAATAATCACCATTGCATTGAGTGAAAATGAGTCCATGGGAGCTAAGGAGAACTTTAATGACCTTTAAAATACTATGTTAAATAAAATACAGGGAAATTGTCATGGTAAGCCAACACTGAAAGTATTTTATAAGGAAAGAAAAAAGAAGAAAGACAGTGCCAGAATCCTGTAAATAGCCAATAAAAATTCACCTTGTCTGTGTATTGTCCTAGGAGACACTATCTCTTTTACATTTATTAGAAGTAATGATGTAGTGTCCTGCAGATAATTAACACAATAAAATGCTGCTAATTTCACAGTGTCATTATAAAAATTTGCCAGTTCAAATTAGAAAGTGATTAACCCTCTGAGTGAGGCAATGACATTTCCAGTCCCAGTTTGTGAATTAAATTTGAAAGGATGTTTCCCCTGATTTAAAAGTTCAGCTTGCTCACTATTCTTGCATCTGCTCTTTTTTAAAAAAACATCTTTACCATGTCTTTCTAAGAATGAAACCTCTGGACTTCAGCAAGAGAATTTATGACAGTGTTTTTTACCCCTGCATATCCAGGTTCTCAAGAAAAGCAGAGGTTTATTTTAACATAGTAATGAAACCAATTTTCTTTATTTAACAAGAGAAATGGAAGGAAGGAAGGAAGGAAGGAGCGGGAGTGATCTCAAATGAGTGTAATTTCTTTGAATAATGAACTTCTTGTTGGTGCATGTAGGTATGAAAATTCTCTATTAAGAAGTTGCCTTCAGAATGTGCTTCATTTCTGCTCATGCAATTACTCTTTAACCTTTGCCCGGACACTCCTTTATTCATTTACTGCCTCTCTCTCATCCACAACTGATTTTAATTAATTTCTCGAAAAGTAATAAATTCATTAAAGAGAAAAGATTTATGGTACTTCATTTTAAATACTTGGGTAAAATCCTCTTACAGAGTATTTAATAAGGGAATGGTCTTGTAAATGAATGAAACCTCAAGTTCATAATATAGCTGTCCAATCTGTTAAGACAACTCTTAATTGAACAAATATAATACATGCATCTATAAAGCTGCTGAAAATATGGTGCCATGCTCTTTCCCCTTCTTTCACTGCCTTCTTTCTCTAATGATTCAGGATAAAAGAATATACAGCTGATGTAAGTAGGACACTCTCCTAAAAAGCAGGGTTTATTTCCACAGCATTAAAGCTTGCTAGGTGTCTTCAAAAAATAAAATGAATGAGAAATGTTGAGAGAACATTCAAAGATATTGTTCTAAGAAGTTCATTTCATAATTTCCTCTAAATTTCAGGGTGTATTTGTCATTACTGATGCTTCTACACAGGCTTAGCAATTTTAATCCTGAGATGCTCACAGGATTTTGTCCCAGGATTTTTTTAGGTTTTAAATTACCAAAATCTAACCCAAACGAGCTCAAACCAAAAGACGGAATCTCTTGGCTAATTGTACAAGATCCATGAACTCTGACGATGGCAGGCAGGCTCTGACCCTCCATCCGGCAGCTCTTCTTTTCCTTTATTCTCAGAGAGATTTCTTCAGATGTTCCTCAGCAGCCATAGGCCCATATAGTCCTGGCTAAACCACCCTTGTGGAGGAAAAGTAAAACCCCAGCATAATTCTCACTGGCAGAGGCTAGATCAGGTACACTGCCCTGACCATCTACTCGGAAGCTGACTGACTCATTCAGCCTGGGACCCGTGCTCACCTTTGGCAGAAGGGCCAGTCCCACCCACATCAAGTGACAGGGATTGACGGAGACGAGGTTGTCCCAGGGTAAATGAGATACTATCAGCAACAACAACCAACATTGAGCCACTAAGATTTACCCAGGACAATTACCTAGTGCAGACTCATTTATGTGATAGACTAAAGTCTACAGAAGCTCCCTGCCTAACTAGGTAATACCAACATTCGAGAATCAAGCTGCATTTCAAGCATCCTTCTACCATTCATTGGTGCTTTAGAAAACTGACGGACTACATGGATTCTAATATCCCTCATCACTAGGACATCCTGCAATTCCCTAACTCTAGAAGAGCAGAGGCTGGTATCTTACACTTAGTCAAATACCAGCAGCCTTGATCCCAGCTCCATCATTTAAAAACTGTGTGGCTTTGAGAAATTCACTTCAGCTCCATTGGCCAGTAGTTTCCTTATCCATAAGAAGAAATGAATAGCATTAATCAATAATTTTTGGAATTTTTTGTGGAGTAGAAACTTCATAAACTAAATATTAGTAATCCTCACATAAGCAGTTCTTGGCTTAGATGTTTTATTAATCATCCCTGTTCAAAAATCCTTGTTTATTAGTAAGGATGAAAGCTATTGTAGTTTTTGCAACAGTACTCAGTGGGATTGCTGATAGACAATGGTGTAGGTAATATGGAAAGTCCCCAGTGAATGGCTCTCCCATTTGGGACATGGAACTTGTATACCTGCTCTGAGAAATTATTTGTGTTGGGTGGTCACTTGTGCCTTAGGTTAACAATTTGTGATAATTGGAAAAGTGTCCATCAGTGGGTTCAGAGGGAAATTCTGATGTTGGAGTTATAAAAGATCTCTCTGAGAATCACAAGGCCCAAGGAGGTGTATAGGTAAGAGTATGGGGAGCCTGACTGAGGATTGGGCCAGAGCTGAGTGTCCCAGGACAGTCAGCACATCGATTTCTATTTTTGTTGACAGAAAATAAGGAGCCCCTCACTTCTGTGAGTTCTCTGAGAATTGGTGACCTAGAACTGGCATGATGAACTCTTGCATTGTAATTGCCCGGAAAAAAATAATTTTTTAAGTGACAAGTACTTCCTGAAGTCACACTTGACTTAAAATGACTATGCTTTTAGTCACAAGTGCTTTCCAAGATGTATTCCTCTTATTTGTTAGTAAGTCATCCTACAACACAAATCAAATGTGTGTATGGAGGGGTCAACATGATAGATAATTCCCTCTCTGAATCATCTGGGCTCTCCAGAATGTGGCTGGGAAACTAGTAAAGTAGGTAATCTTTTGTATTCCTCCAGCTCTAAAGTGAGAGATATAATACAGTCAGCTTTTTTCAAGTTCTTAATGTCTATTGGTGGCCAAGTTAACAATTTTCTCATATCTAAATTTTTTCTTACCTCAAGCATGCTTCTGCACACACACACACACACAGTCTTATAGTAACAGTTCTCTACAACCTAGAGGCACCGTTCTACGTTTGCTATTACTAGTTTCCTCCCTTGGCAACTTTGAAAAAAATTAGTTTCTTTGCTGTATCTTCTGCTGAAAAGCAAATTGGGGAAAGTACATATTTAAATTGGATTTGATTATAGTTTCCACACAAATCCCATGTGGAGATTAGGTCCTGTTGGTATGTTCTATTACAACAAAAGGTGGCAAAGTACGTAGTTAAAACTACTCCCTGATTTATGGGTGAAATCTTGGGAATGCCTTGGAGCAAAGGGTGTAATTGTTGAGGGTGCTGATTGGAAAGATAAGGAAAGATAGAAGACAAACCCCTGGTTACACAATAGTTTTTTTAGTGCCTTTAAAAGGAATATTTCATCTGCTGTCAAGGAAACAAATTGCTTAATGTTAATCTAGGCAATAATTTCTCCCACACATAAATACCCCCTTGCTATTAAATCAGGTCCCTTCTTTCCTGCAAACTTCAGCCCACAGCCCATTGTATCTTGTCTAGGAGGCTTTGGCCTGTTTCTCTCCCTCTCCCTCCATCACGCCTTTTCCCTGATGAACATAATTCTTTATTACTGGGTACTCATTTTATGTAGCTTTGTTAATCATATTATTTATAGTATAATTATCATTTAGAATGTATGTATTTTATTACCAGGACAACTTAAACTCATCTTTTAAGCTGTGATCACATGGGTGAGTCATTTTGGTTTGGGGCTAATCCTTGGGGTAGGGAGGCTGGCAAGCTCCCCTAATTTCCAAAGGTGGGGTAGATTAAATGATGTATTTATAGCATCACTTTGTTGAATGCTTTTCAAAGCCAAGAGCTCTATGTTAAATTTCTTTTCTCAAAGTTCAGACAAAACTGGTGAGTCTGTTGCAATATTATATTATTGACTCCTTCTTTCTTTCGAGTTATAAAAAAAACCTGTGCCATGCACAATGTTAACATTTTTACACACACACTTTTATTTAACCCTCATAACAACTCCATGAGATCATGAGATAATTTTGTACCCATTTCACATGTGGGAAAATTGAGCCTAGAATTTAACTAACTTGACCAAGCTAGACTCAGACAGTTGGCATTTGGATTAGATTGGTCTGACTCTAATGTCTATGCTTACTTACTGCACTATGGTGCTTTCTGTGCAAATTCATTTATTTTTAGTATGCCAAACTTATAAGCCTTCAGAAAGGGCATTGACTTAAGTAAAGTGAAGCCAACACAAATATTATTTAAGTGTTGATACCCACTAGTCATGTGATCACAGATCCATCATTTCCTACTTAGAGCCTCATTTTACTCCCTAATAAGTTGAATGAAATGATCTGTAAGATTTTTTCCAGGGCTAACTATCCAAGAGTGTGTGTTATTTGACTGAAAGTTTTAGTTTAGACACCTGCAGGTGCATGGGGATCAAAAATTGAACAAGAAAATATGTGAATTCAAATACCCATGAGTTTCTAAACCCAATCTACATTAAGATAGTGAGAAGACTTCACTTACGGGAGAATGCGGCTTTGTGTATATACCCTACTCTGCTACTTTGCTACAGAATTCCACGCCACCCACCCCATCCCCAGGGGCAAGTTTTGGGAGTGAAGTGCAAGATAGAATCATGGGCGTTTGCACTGGTACAAAGAGCCAAAGATTTTTCATTTATTATTTCACCTGGAGATGTTTCTGTGCATTGATTTAGCTGCATTTATTTCTGCTTATTGTCCTCTTTATGGATTTCATTAAAGCCTAGATAACATACATCTCAAACAAATCAAGAACAAAAAGGCTCTTTAAAAAATGTTGTAACCTTTTTAACTGGGGAACACAGCTTAGTCAGTACAGCGGATGCCAAGACCCAGGGGCTGAAGTAGCTACTGCTGCTTTAGCACTTGGCTGTACTGGCTGGCTGCTCTTGCCAAGTCCTCCTACCTGGATGAGGTTTTAAGGAGGTGGTCAATAGAAAACCAGGAAAGCATTGCAAGTCGACATGGAACATGATAAAGTACAGACTTGATAACTTGCAAGACAGGAAAACAGTTTAAATATGAGACTCCTTATTTTCCTGGATATGATTAGAAGGAGGTTTCTCAGGTAGGACCAGTAGAAGAGAATGGCTTGAGTGCTGAGTTGAGAAATGAAAGGACATACTCAGGTGGCTGTAGTAATAAGTTCTAGAGGGAGATGGACAGGACTAAAAAGGGGAGTGGCATTGAGAGTTGAAAGAAAAATGGACGGAAAAGTTCTTGCTCTTAAAGGGAATCTCTGGCTATGGAGGTGAATTATATACAGAGTGAGAAAGGAAGAAGGCTCAGAGATGTCTCAGGCTCATGACTTGGAAAACTGGGTAGATGGTGGTGTCATCGAGTAAGGGGAAACAGAAGGAGGAGCATGTAGAAAAGGACATAGAATGAGTTCAGTTTGGGGATATGTTGAATTTATAGTAGCTATAGGTTTTCAAGGCAGAGATAGAAAGTAAGAGAGAAGTCTGAGCTAGGAATATCAAACTGGGGTAGGTTCAATATGTAGGTGGTAGCAAAAGCTACAGGCATGGACAGTATCTTCCAGGAATATTGAGTGCAGTGAGGGAAGAAAAGGGTTAGGGCAGAACTCTGATGAATCAGCATGTCAGGTGTGGGTGACAGAGGAAGAGCATCTGTGAAGGTGAATAGGAGGACCTAGGACCTAAGAGGAAGGAGACAAGGGGACTTCAAGATGTTGAAGGATAAATATCAATAAGGATAAAGAAAAGCCAGGAGAAGAAGCTGAGTCAAATATGACAATCTTCACCACTTTGCAAATTTGCCTGTGGCCAAGTCTGTTCATAGGCATAAAAATAACCTGAGCAAAGTAGAAAGATGATTGACCTTTCTAGGTTCTATGGCCTTGCGAGGATCCCTTAACTACTTGGAGCCTCATACTCATATCTATAAAATGGGAGACAAATTAACATTTTTATATTTAAAGGGCTAATACAAGAATATACAAATGACTCTGCAGATCTTTTTTATAATGTTCTAAACTTGACAGTACAAAGCAAATGTAGGCCAGGTGTCTTGGTGAGTACTGTATTGCATGCGCGTGTGTGCACCTAACTCAGGGCATTTCTTTGTGATACACATCTTACTGAGATACGAGTTCTCTAAAATTAGGGATCATTGCTTGTGTAACACATACATTGCCCAATAGGCCCTGAATACGTAATAAAACCTTTCCATCATGGTAACTATTATTATAATGAATAAGTCAAACTCACCTCTAAAGCAAGGGCTTAATTGCCAGGCTGTACTAAAGAAAAGTTAAATTTGGCTTTTCACCTCCTAAGCAGGTATTTGGCAGCAAACATTTCCCTTCAAAAAGAGGATAATATGCACTGTGAAGACTTCCAGAAAAGAAGGGCTCTCCCATTCAAAAAGAGTCCATTTTTTTGCAGCTCTTTTTAGATTCTAGTCCAATTAAAGCTCTGCTCGTTGAAGTTGTTCTCCTCTAATCCTTGATCGGTATGAAATGCAATGATGCCTGGCAACTGCCCATAGTAGGCATTAAAGGTAATGAATTTCTTAGAATCCTATTTCTTACCTATAATGAAAGTATCACCCACCTATCTCATATAAGCAAGATGCTAAATTAGCCATGAAGATCTTGGCAGCACTTGCTGAAGTGTGTGAAACCAGTGCTGGAATCTGTGGCTTGCTAATTACTTTGCATTCTTCATTATAGGTGAGCAGCGAATATACACAGTTCTTCTACTTAAATACCAGGTCTTGTACTTAAAGAAGGTATAGCATATTTCTCGGATTCCATGTCTTTACTAACAAAGTCATTAAGGCTAAGCTTGGAAAAGGTTAGAGTTATTATTTTCCTACCATCCTTGGGTTTTTTTTTCTATCCAAACCACCTGGTAAAAATTAATAACTTTGTGTCATTGATTATGCCAAAGCTGACAAGCAGCTTAAATGCCCATAATATCAGAGCATAATGTTTGATTTAAGGTCTTACTTCTGCTTTTTTGTTATAATGACCCTTCCTTGCTGACTTAAATGATAACAGAGGTGCTCCCACGAGGTAATAATAGCTCACAAGAAATAGCAAAGTACGAGATATGTCGTAACTGGGACTCTGAAGCCAGACTGTGCTCCCAGTCTGTCAAAAAACAAAAGAAAAAAGAGAAAAAGAAAAGAACTGAGATTAATTTGCAAATTTTCAAGATCATGCAGCACACTGATAAAGAGAGGGACGACTAAAAGCCACTGCTGTGGAATTGAGGGGCACTAACAAACGCATATGGAGAATTTTTAAATGTTGGGAACTAGGCCATCACATTTTAGGACCATTTCTTAAGGCCATTTAACTATTTCTAATCCTTAGGTGTTTCTGAGGAGTTCCTCAGTGTTATATACTATGTCATGTGCTGTGGATACAGAAATCAACAAGACATTTGCTCCAGTCTCTCACCACTCACATGAAGGTATAGGATGCACAGCAAGAGGAGAAAAGGGTAAATCAGAGATCTGAGAGTCCCTGTGATACCCAACTTACAGGGCTCTAGAGAGATGGGTGTGCACCATGCTAGGTGATAACCGCTCTAAGGGAAAGACTATCTCACTGAAGTGAAAAGGCTCCAAGAATGTGACTGGTATTTTTCAATGTTATCAGTAGATAACAAAGAAGTTTTAAGTAAGGAAAGGCAGATAGTATGTATTATTTTATCCTCTGAAAAATCCTGAAAAGTGCATGTCTGCTTCTCTCATTTGCAAATAGCAAACTGGCTGAAGGGTTTTAAGTAACTGGTTCAAGTTGCCATCATTGTGTGGTTGTTATCAACCATGATTCTTGATTGAGTGAGTGATCAAAACTTGACTTAAAATATATCAGGTGGAAAAGAAGACTTGCTTCACTTAACCAAATCACAGTCAAGAGGAAGTACAGCTGGGCCTCAATGATGACCAGAATCAAGTTCAAATTCTGCCAGATGCCTCCTCACCCACCCCCAACCCCTCCGCCAACCAATCCCATTATTTCTGGCTTCACTCTTTCATACAGCTCTGTCCTTGGATTGCATCCATGGCTATTTGACAACCCTAAGCCTGCAACTTCAAGAAACCCCTGGATTTCAAGTTAAACATTTTCTGAGGAAATGCAGTGATTGGTTCTACCTGATTTGGTGCCCATCTTTGGACTGATCAATGATCCCAGATGTTGGGTTATAATAAGTGGACTCCTTGAATCAGGAATGAGGTAACAGTGACCATGGATCTTTAAGAAAGTTGAAGCCTCTTTCCAATTATTCTGGCCTGACAAAGACCAGATGCCAATCAGAAGTTTTTTATTACCTATAGTTGCTTTCAAAGAAAGAAACCAGATCTGAGTCAATCAAGAGATTTAAAGTTTCACTGGGGTGACAAGAAAGCAAGCTGCCTGCATCAAATTCTGGCCCAATCGCTTACTGACTGTGTGACTTTGGACAAATTATTTCCTGCCTCCTGCCTAAGTTACTCTTCTGTAAAACTGTAATAATGTTTTTTACTTCATAGAGAATTTGAAATTCAGTAGCTCAAAACTGAATTTAGGTTTTTTCTCCCAAAATTGACTCTTGCTCACAGCTTCCATTTATCTGCTAATGGCATCTTCAATTCCTCAAGGTTCTAGGTCCAAAATCTTTGAGTTATCCTTGAGATTTCCCTTTCTTCATGTCCTATTTTCATATGGTCTCCTGAACTTGTTATTTCTTCTCTTAAAATGTCCTTTACAGAAATCTCTATTTCTCCCTTCCAACAGCCACCATGTCACCAGAGGTCCAATCAGCATTTATCTGGATTACAGCTATAACCTTTCAACTGGTCTCTGTCCTTAGAAATTCTAAACTTTTCAATGCATTTTTGACAGACTTCCAAGGGATGCTTTCATTCTCTTTGAAATAGCCTCCAATTCAATAGTCTGAATAAGAAAAAGACAAAATTATATTTTCTGCTATCCTAAATTATTTGATTTTTAGTTTCTGAAGTTTTTAACTCTAGAGAGTGCATGTTGGATCAATGAGAAAACATATAACTATATATGCATAAATATGCTACATTTAAATTTATTTTTATCAAATAATGTATGTAACATAAGACATTACTTTATAAAGGTAAATGTTCATTAAGGATAATTAACAAACTCTATAAAAACATATTTATTAATGGTAAATACATACCTTCACATTTACATATTAAATATGGTATTAACATAATTTATTATAAGTTATTTATACAAAGGCCAGATTATACATTGTTTTCTCTGTATTTAGTTGCAAATAATATATCAGTTAAATCTGGTTTTGTTGTGGTTAAGTGGGATTTGACATATTAGATCTAGGGGAAGGAGTTATGGAAGTTTTAGATCGTATTTAGCAGAGCAGTTGTATCCAGTTGTGAATATCAAGAAAAATGCTGATTTAATATGTATTGGCATATTGGATAGGATGGAATATTTGGATGAAGACAGCAGCTCAGGCGAATCACGAAATGGAAAGAGATCATCACACTATTTTTGCTTTTTTTTTTTTGGTGTGAGGTTTTCAAAAAGAAGACATGCTAAAGCTCTAATTCTTTTTATAATTGCAGGAAAAAAGAAGAAAACAGGGAACTTTGAGTTTTGAATTTTGAAGGACTATAGAGTGGGTAATTATTGAATAATTAAAAGGAAGGTAACTGTCTTTTGAGGCAGTGAAGTTACAAAATGTAGTTAGAAATAGACAGTACTTAAATTATGTACTTAAAAATCCCTACCACTACTCTGGAAAATACAGCATATTTATTTATTCTCAAAATTATTTAAAGTGACTTTGGCATGGGTTTGTACATTATAAACACCAATCCTTGATACCACTTGAAAGTTACAAAAAAAACTACCTATTTTTCTAAGATGTGTTTCTTTAAATTTTGCTGGAAGTTGCATAACATCTTAAGTATGTCAAGTGTTCAGTAAACATGTTTTCCTGTGCTTATTGTGATTTCTCTTTGGACAGTTAACATGTAACTGAATTTAAGCCTTGCTAGCATTAAACAATATGGAGTAAATTACATGAAGTAAATAAAGAGATCTGAAACGTATGTGTTCTTCTCTTTGGTGTAGGTCACGTAGCATGTTGAATGTCTTGTACTTATGTAAACATAGCCAGCTTCATGAGTATCATTCAAACCTCTATTTTTATGAAATGGTGGCACGTAACAGAGCTGCTTTTCATCCAAGAGCCACTTTGTTGGTGTTACTTCTTATGAATCAGATCACAAAGCCCAAACCAGCCCATTTTGTGTCTTGAAGACACACACCCCCTCAAACATCTGTCGCTGCCCACCAATAATGTAAATAACAGATGGACTGAAGTTCAGATCCATTCGGTGATTTTTTTAAATCATTGATTTTCATGACCCCTTCCCAATCCTCATTTTGAAAACAAGTTTATATATCATTATGTCCCTTTCCAATCAGGTTAGTGCCTAATGATTTCCAGCCAGAGCAGACACATCTTTTGATTCTGAGGGGTGTCGTTTTATGAGAAGATAGTTGATATGTAGAAAAACTTCATGCTGAACATGGTTTCTAATTTTACAGTTTTACATGGTTATTTTGCAGTTTATTCACTATAAAGTGATATGTGAATAGGCTGAATTAAGAGTTAAAAAATGAGTGGGTATAGCATATTTGAGTATTCTTTATATTAAATTAATATTAACTTATGAAGTATAGGTATGTTTTTCTTTGGAGGCAATGGGGTTTGAGATAAAGGAAGGGTACACAGTGAGTTTTAGCTATATTTGTAATGTTTTCTTTTAAAAAATTCTACAGCAAGTATTAAGATTGGCAAAAGCAAGTGATGAGTACCTGAGCTTTGTTATGTTACACCCTATATTCTCTATTATTATACTTTCCTCTTTGTTGAAATGTTTTATTCTAAGAAAATAACAGACTCTTCAGCATCGCCGAATGGCTGCTAGGTACTGAAAAATTAAAGTCCAAGTTTCTTAGCATGGCAAACAAACTCGTCATTATCTAGTTTCTGCCAGTTTTCTTGTCCTCCTTTCCCTCCCTCTGGCCTTTCCAGAATTTCTGAATTATTCACAGTTCCTGAAAGATACAGTCTATCCCTCTATATACTCAAAAGTGATATTATTTCTGCCTGAAATCCAGAGTCCAACCTCATTCTGGTCTGTTCCTTAAACCGTTGCAACTTTACAACCTTATTTAGGCATCACCTCCTCTGGGAAGGTCCAAGTTACTTTTCCAGACAGAATTAAGCACTCCTCATCTCTTATTATTTTCAATCTCTGTATCTTTTCTCTGTATATACATATTTTGCATTTGTTGATGTACCTTTAACTCCTCTAGACAATGAACATCTTTAGGCTAGTGTTATAGTATCCACTTCTAGCCCTGTCTCTCACAAGGCTGAATTTTAAAATTTTTCTTTGTTATTCTCAAAGTTTGAAGTGAAAAATTCTCATTTAAAAAAAATCCCAACTATTTAGAAGGGTATTAGGTAAAGATATATTTCTTCCCCATCCCCAACGTCCTATTCCCACACCCATGATTAACAGTATCTTATTTATATGTCTATATAATACAAAAAAATACTCTGTGTATACAAGGGTATACTTACATAAATGAACATGAATATATAAACCTCCATAATCACTTTTATACACAAATGGGACAGTATTATACACAATGTTCTGCATCTTGATATATTTTATTATAGCAAGGCATCTTGCTCTCTGTTCATATTAGTATATGTAGATACACATTAGTATTTTTAGAACCTGCATCATATCCCAATTACATGTAGAATTTAGGGTAATTGGAGAAGCAAGTAACATACAACCTATTTGAAAGTGCACAGAAGTTGCAGAGGCTTATGAACTGGGAAGAATATAGGTGGGGTAAGCTCAGGGTTGGTTTGAATCAGCAGATCAGTAATGTCATCAAAGACTCAGTTTCCTTCCATTGGTCTGGTTGGCATTTCCTGGTATCAGTCTCTACTTTGGTGACTTGCCTTAAGGTAGAAACAAATTGATATAGCAGTCTAGTTTTCACATTTAAACCACACCATGGAGAACAATGAAGTATGTGAATGCACAGTTCCCTCCATCCTTCCCAGTGCCAGGTTTTGTCATTGAATCACAAAGCATGTCCTTACTACATATTGTTAATTGTAACTCTTGAGCTATATTTAGTTCCTTGAAGTACAAGTCAGAGGTTGGTATGAAAGAAGTAAGGTTGATGTGTGGTTGAGATGATGGTTTTATACTGGAGGTGAAGAAAGCAGACCCCAGGAAAGGTTGTACAGGGAAATTGAGATGTTTTTGTCAATTTGAGTTGAAGACAGGAAGAAATCTTATTTCTGTTAACATGGGCTGGTATCCTAACAGGAGAGGCAAAACGTCTCAAATGAAAAACGTTTTCCTTTCTCTACTGGTTGATGCATAAAACATGACCATAAGAGATTTGATTCTTCATCATATGTCTGATTTTTGTTAAAATGTTGATGTATTTTGGAAAGGGAGCATGTTGTATCATTGTAAGTCAAGGATGGTCTGTTAGGATGAACAAAGCATCAGACAACAGAAAGAGAGAGAAATTATATCCTGAAGACAAATGGGCAAGTGGGGATGGGGTGGGAAATGTAGGGAATGAGCAGAAGTGGCCTACCAGGGAAGGAAAGTTTTTTAGCCATAAACTGCTTTTTTCAGAGTTTGCCTAAAGTTGAAGATGGAACATCTAATCTATAAAGTCTTCAAGACAGACTTATCAATTCAGTTCTATCCAAAGAGAATAAATGTTATTCGAGATGGTAACTGGGAAAGGGTCACATGGTCTGTGTGTTGGAGACGTTTAGAGAGGATGGAGACTCAGCACTGTACAAATGAACTCAGAAAATAAAAAACATTTCAGCTCAAGGAAAATTTCACATTTGTTGCACATATACTCACTCATACACAGATTTAGGCCATCATATTCATTTTGGTTAGACACACACACTCATATATATATAGAGAGAGAGGTGAATTTAGATCATCATACTTGGTTAATGATGTTAGTAATAATAAACAGACTTAATCTGTAGCTGAGAGACTCCAGTCTAGGGAGGATAAAAGGCATTATGGTACCACAATTAAATCAGAATAGATCTCATGTCCTGGTATGTATGGGTGTGGTCCTGCCCCAAGGCAGTGAAACAGATTCAAGTACCTACCTGTGAGCTCAGGCTCAGTGCTTTCCTCTATGATGCAGGCATGTTTAGAGAATTAATAAGATGGTTTCTGTAAGGAATTTGAACTCTTAAGATGGGCCAAAAACAACCTCTGCACTGCGCTATTATCACCCTGTGAATCACTTGACAGAATTACAAGCAATCCTGCTATGGTGAGATTCTGGAACCTCAATCATGACAGTAACTGAAACTCTGGGCTTGAATTTGGTTGACTGAAGTTTATCTTATTATAGCTCTTGCCTATTTTTTTTCCAGAGTCTGTCAAAGACAACTGCTTTGCAAAGGCAAACCACAATCTCTTGCTCACCTCCTTCCCCAACTGGCACCAGAAGCAGAATAGAGTGGGGCACAGACAGAGAAAACCCTCTATCTCTGCAGAAAAAGGAATCTTCTGAGTGTAACTAATCACCACATAGCAGCCATGTGGCTGGAAGCACCAAGAAAATTACAGATAAGCACATACGATACAGAAGGTCGACTGGTGAACATGCTCGGCAGGCACAGTTTGCAATCAGCTCAGAAAGTGCAGCTCTCCATTTCAGCTAAGAATTTGCTAAGACTCCAACTACTGTTTCTCACTTGGGACTGGGAAATCACTAGCTCCACATTTCTTAGGCATCTTACTTACCTTTCCCTTTGATGAAATGGAAGTTCTCATAAACATTAAATATATGAAACTGATTATATGTTTTATATGGTCAAAGTGTGAGAATTCAATACTCAGTCATTCACTCATTTATGCATATGTTTTTATTCCTTCAGTGATACATTATTGTGCACCTGTTTTATGCCAGATTCTGAATTAGATGTTAGGATTACAGAAATGTGTGACATCCTACTCTCATGACCTTCATAGTCTAATGGGGAAAACACGTAAATAAACATATAAATACAATGCAGAATGGCCCTGGCAATGATACAGGTATGTCAGGAGGCTATGGAAAGACAAAGGAAGGGCATTTAGGTCAACCTGTAGCTGTGTGGTGTGCATGTATGTGTTTGTGCATGTGTGTGTGTGGTAGGGGGAAATATGGAGAAGGGCAATTCAAAGAAGGCTTCCAGACCTGGCAACTTTTTAGCTGTGCTAAAGAAAATAAATAGGAGTTAGCCAATGAGAGGAGGGCCTGGAATGCACAAAGGCCAAGGAGCTGAGTGTGCACAGGTACAGGGTGTAAGAAAGTAGTTTCAGGGCCCTGCAAGTGGTTCCCAGTAAATAGAATGCCGAGTACATGTGGGGTAGATTAGGGAATGAAAGCAAAGAAGAAAGTAAAGAATGATATTTCTTGCACATAATAAGTAGTTTGGATTTTATCATGGCTGTGATAAGGAGTCAGTGAATTTCATCACTCAAATATCACTTTTGTGACACAAAGACAAGTTGGAAAGAGTTGCCAGTGGAGGCAGTAACCAATTAGGATACTCTAATCTTTATGCAGGTGAAAAGAGAAAGATGCCCAAATTGGAGGATTGGAAGGGGGAAGAAAGATGTGAGAAATATGTAGGAAATGAAGTAGATAGACAATTTAGGAGGGCTGTTGAAAAAGAGGGGTCTAAAATGATTATCTTATTTTGGTTCTGGGCCACCCTTTTAAGTGTTGCCTTTACCTGAAATGCTGGAGATGGTAAAAAATAAAATTTGTGGGATGAAAATCATAAAGTGGAAATGAAGAGTTAGTGGATGCACAGGATACATAGAGGTTGAGGATATTTCTGTACTACAGAGCTATATTTGGAAATTATCAATATACAGGTATGCTTAAAACCAGGGGTATGGGTAAGGTCACTGAAGGAAAACAAATAGAGTGAATTGAGAAAAGGAGGAAGCCGTAGGGGTGATCAAAATGCAGCAAGTGAGCAGAGATGGAAGAGTATATGACAAGTCAGAGGCCAAGTCAGAGGGGTAGAAGGAAAGCCAGAATAGAGCAGTACTCTCAGAAGCTAAGAGAGCTGTTTCATGGAGGGAGTGGAGGACAACACCCAGTGTTGCCAAAGGTTCAGATAAGATTTCAGTATGAATTGGGATGCCACTGTTGAGTACCCACTAGATACTGGTAGAGGGATAAAGGAAATAAACTGTGGGTCCCTGCAAGCTTCTTCTAATCCTGTCTCTACATACTTGTCATGCATATGATCTTTACAGTAAATAGTAATATAGAACTATATATATTAAAATTACATATTTATGTAATATAGTTACATATATAATTATACACAACCCATGATACACATAATGCAAAAGAGAACTAGTTAGGAACTGCAAAAGAACTTTTTATGAATATTTTAATATTGTCCTACTGGTAAATAAATAAGCAAATAAATAAGATGTAGAGGACCACCTCTAAGATTGCCATTAAAGACCCCCACTTCCTAGTCTTCATGCTTATGAGTCACCTCTCTTTGCATATGGCTGGAATTAGTGTCTTGCTTCTAGATAGCAGAGCACAATGAGGTGATAGGATGTCACTTCTGAGATTAGGTAACAGAAAGACTATGGCTCCCATCTTGGGGCTCTCTCCCTCTCTGTTTCTCTAGGAGGTCTTGATTTTGGGGAAAGCAAGTTTTCATATCATGAAGAGCCCCATGGACAAGCCCCACATGGTAAGGAACTGATATCTCCAGGCAATAGCCTCTGAGGACCTAAGGCCTGCCAATAGTCACATGACTTGAGCATGGATCTGAGCATTGCCAACAGTCATGTGAATGAGCCTGGAAGTAGATTCTTCCCAATTCAAACCTTGATGTGCTGGCAGCCTCGGTCAACACCTTCATTGGAACTTGAGAGACCCTGAACCAGAGCACACAGCTAAACTACACCTGGATTCCTGATGCACAAAAATCATGTAATAGAAATATGTATGTGTGATGTTTTAAGCCCTAAGCTTTGATGTAATTTGTTACACAGCAATAAGTAACAAATACATTGGATAAACATCAGGTACTTACGTTCATCAAAATAAATTTCTGTATCTTAAAATATGCCTTCAGCTATAATCTCAGCCATGAGTTATAATACTGTGGTACAAGGATTTTTTAAGGGACAGTTTGACTAATTTTTAAAATGTAAAGTAAAGACTCTCCTACTTAACTGAAAATCAACAACAATTACAAGGCTTTTAGAATTTCTTAACATACTGATCATACATGTGCTCAATTCGTAATGGAAGGTTCAGGATGCAAGACAGGTCATCTTGGTGCATTCATTCCCTCCCAGCCAGGAGCAGAGCTGGGCCATTACCTCCCTGCTTTTCCAGTGATTAATTCATCACATCTGTCTCTCCTCTCCTATACCTTCCTCAGCTGGCATCTTAGGCTTTCTATTTACTAGACTCAGAAATGCCATGTCTCCTAATCCTCCAATCCTCATGTATAATCCTGTGCTCAACTCAAATGTGTCTTGATTGTATTGGATGTTATCACATCCTATTGACTGCCTGGAGTTTGCTGTTATCTCCAGAGGGTGTTCATCCTTTTGTAATTAACAGCTTATTTGATTCGATGGTACCCGAGGTCAGGCTGTGTGTATTTTACCATTCTGAGTTTGCAGGGAGGTTTGCAAACTTGCCCTCCCCTTTGATATCTTTATTTTAATTACTTCTGAGATTTGTGTCTGTATCCACAGGATGCAGACTGTGAGTTATTTTAAATATTCTTCTTTTTAATATAGTTTGTGAATACTCCATTCACTCCAAAAAGATGCCATGCCAGTTTTATCAAGCGTTTGGTTCCTTTACTTATTTTTATTTATTTTTTTGGCTCAGTTCCATTTTCTTCCAGCCTTAAAACCAGTTTTCAGTTTGCATATTTTGAGGCAGACATCACAAAGGGCTAGTTAAATCTCTCCCAGGTGAAAGTTAAAATAAATATCTGGAGATAAAAAACAGACAAAATTTTATGTGCAGTATACATCTTGTTTCTACATTTTCTGAAACACAAAATGTAAGATGAATAAATCTGATTGGCTTGGAAAATGATTACCAAAACTTTGTGTAACTACCCAAAGAATCCTGCTGACCAGTGAACATGAAAGGCTTTCTTATGTACAAATGATGAAGGTTGCTTGAAATAAATAATAATAATAATAATAATACTTCCATGTCACCTGCTATTGGTATTCATTTAGTTTAAGAAGCTATCCTTTATTAAAGGCTTGCAATAAAGGCTCAATGCAAAATTCTATGCTGTGGGGATGTATGCAGCGTCCAAAGACCACATGAAGATCTTTGTTTTTCCCTGAAGATAGCAAAATTAAAATACGCTTCCAGTTTATTGTAATGAGCAGTCCCATATTTTATCTTCAATTAATTTGTCTTTTGCATTTGGTTAGGGCCAACCTCGTTAGCCAAAGATGGGTGCAGAGATTTGCAAGTGGCATCTTTAATTTTATAATAAATTCATGATTATCCTAGATCATTAAGCAAGACTTGTAAGTTGGCTGGAACAAAGGTATTTAAAAGTGGTAATGGGGAAAACCAAGCAGTTAAATAAAAAAATAATGAGGACTTAATTTCAAAAGCCAGAGAAGGCCTTAGTCATGATTCCAGGTATTCAAGCAAGTAATGAGAAGTTGGCTATATAGCCCATAAGGATGATGAAAATACAGATTGCTGACTTAGTTTCCCCAATGTAACTGAGATGAGGACAGTGCAATGAAATTTGCATTGATAAGATTTTATATGGTAAATTTCTAGGCAGCTGAGGCATTCTACAGAGGGCCACCCAACTGACTCATCCTTCCAGAAAATCAACTAGACAATAGTTGAGATATTTTTTATATCTAAATTATGCTGTAAGTATTAAAGTGCCTGGTATCTCCTACTCCCATTATTTGTCTAGATGTTGCTAACATTTTAAAGCAGTCAAATTATATGCAAAACTAACTTAAATGTCTCAATAATCAAATAGTGTAGAACTGATACATCAAAACAATGGAACAAATTAGGCCAGAAATAGACCAAAGTTTATAAAGGAATTTAATTTATGATAAAGGACATCTGAAATCAAGGAGGAGATGAAATATTTTTTTAAATGGTTTGGAAAAGTTGGGTAAAATGACAAGTCTCTATAGAGTATTTTCAGATGTTACATTAAATAGGAAAGTCCCATTCCACACTTCAAACTACTTGAATTCCAGATTGTTTAAAAGGAAGAATCTCTGAGAGCAGATAGGTCAAAGTTTCCCTATATAGACTGGAAAGCACAGAGATCAAGTGGTTTGCCCAAGAGAATGCAGTGGCACTCATAGGTCTAGAATCTAACTCTAGATTCTTGTTGCTGGATGAGTAGATCCCAACCCTGGCGGGCTTTCCTTTGCAACACACTCTTTTCAATGGTTCCTTTACTTAGGAACTGCAAGATCGTTTGATTTGAGCTACATAAAGAACAAGGAGGAGAAAATATCTAAATTACCATTTCCCAAAATGAGTTCCTCAATGTATCAGTCTGACAACAGATTTTATTAAAACAAAACATCATAAACAACAAAAAAGCAAAACAAGACTTTCATAGGCAAATAAGTTTAGGCAAATGCTACATTTCTTTCTCAAAAGATCAGTGCACCAAAAAACCTCCCAAGCTCTGCAGTAACTTTTGTTTAATGCAGCATTTCCGAAGAACCTCTTTTCCATATAACATCTATTAACACTGCAGGGCAGAACTACTTCAAGAAACTGCTCTCGACTCAAGCTAAAGAAAAATAATGACCCAAAGTAGGTCAACAGGGAAAGAAAATAGGGAAAGAAAAAAAGATCCTGTTCTTCTTCCCAACTCCCTGGGTAATTGCCTCAATTCTCCATTATACTTTGTAGTTCCAGGCCTATAATTAGGTGTATTTCTATGCCTCTCCCAGCAGCATAGGCTGAGTCAAGAAGCCTGCCGCCTGTAGTCTGGGACCTGCCCAGGTTCTGAACTGAGCCTGCAAATGACAAGGAGTGTGTTGGCAACCCAATCCTTCCAGACATGGGATGTGGAGTTAATCACATTGACATTGATCTCACTGAGTCACAGGTCATTACATTCCATTGCTATGCTAGCTGTAACCATTAGATAGCTTTTACCTTCATTTGGTGTCTGGTATGAATTATGAATTTTATCCAGGATCCCAGACCACATATTTGGGAACCTCTTCCCAGCACTGCAACCTCCCCCACACTTCCTGAACTTTTCACATTTCTCAACTTCCTCCCAGGCATTGGTTGGGGTCTGAACGTGAACAATTATTATCATTATTACCTCTATCTAGTTCCAAACAATTTCATCACCCCCAGAAGCTCACTGCATACCTGTGAAAAAGTCATTCCCCATTCCTACATTCTTCCAGCCCTTGGCAACCACCAATCTTTTTTCTGATTCTACAGATTTTCCTATTTTGAACATTTTATATAAATAAAACTATATAACATGTGATCTTGTGTATCTGGCTTCTTTCATTTAGCATAATGTTTTAAGGTTCATCTATGTTGTAAGATATATCATTATATCTTTTTTATGCCTGAATAATACTCCATTATATGGCTTCACTATATTTTGTTTAGTCATTTCATCAATTGATGGACATTGTGGGTTGTTTCCACCTTTTGTCTATTGTGAATAGTGATTCTATGAACACTTGTCTGCAAATTTTTGTTTGAATACCTGTTTTCATTTCTTTTGGGTATGCATCTAGGAATGAATTCCTAGGTCATACAGTAATTCTAAGTTTAAGTTTTTAGATAACTACTACCCTGTTTTCTACAAAGCTGTACTGTATTATATTGCCACCAGTAACCTCTGAGATTTCTCATTTCCCCACATCCTCACTATTATATGGAATTTTTTTCTTAATTATTATTGTAGCCATCCTAGCAGTTAAGTAGTATGTCATCGTGGTTTTGATTTGCATTTTCCTAATAATTAGTGGAATTGAGCACTTTTCATGTGCATATATATTGCCCATTTGCTAATTGAGTAGTTTGCTTTTTATTGTTGAGATATGAGTTTCTATATATCCTAGACACTAAACCCTTATCAAATATAAAATTTGCAAGTATTTTACCCAGTTATTTAGTCTTTTCACATTTTTATAGTATCCTTTGATACATAAAACTTTTAATTTTTTTTCTTCTCTTTCTCCCATTTTTTGATGTCATATCCATTTGCAAACCCAAGATCAAGATATACTCCTATGTCTTATTCTGAGACTTGTATAGTTTCAGCTGTTACATTTAGGTTTCTGATGCATTCTGACTTAATTTTTTATATGGTGTTAGGCAGAGATTTTTTTCCTTTTTTTGCATGTAGGTATCCAGTTGTCTCTTTGTTGAAGAGAAAAGTCTTTCCCCCTTGGATAGTCTTGACACCCTTATTGGATTCAAGTTTGTTTTGGATTCCTAACTTCATTCTATTGATGTAAATGTTTATTCTTATCCATTATAACACTATTTTAATTACTGTAGCTTTGGAGTAAGTTTTCAACTTGGGAAGTATGAGTCATCCATCTTTTCCATTTTAAGGATTGTTTTCTGTTTGAAACTCTGCAATTCCATATGAAGTTTAGGAACATTTCCATTTCTGCACAAAAGACCATTGGACTTTTGACTGTGATTGGATTGACTCTGTAGATTGCTTTGGGTAGTAGTATTTTGAGAATATTAAGGCATCCAGTCCATGAACATGGAATGTCTCTTCATTTATTTATATCTTCTAGAATTTCTTTCACCAGTATTTTATACTTTCAGTATACAAGTTGCATAGCTCCTTTGTTAAATTTATTTTTAAGGACTTTATCTCTTTGATCTTATTGTAAATGGAATTATTTTCTTAATGTTCATTGTTTATTTGAGGAAATATAACTGATTTTTGTTTTTGATATTATATTCTACAACTTTGCTGAATTCATTTATTATATCCAATAGCTTTTTGTGGATTTGTTAGGATTTTCTATCTCTATAATATCATATCATCTGTAAATAGAAATAATTTTACTTTCCTCTTTCCAATTTGTATGCCATATTTTTTCTTTTCTTGCCTATTTTTTTGGCTATAACTTTGTATACAATTTTGAAAAGAAATAGGAAAAACAATCACCCTTGTCTTATTTCTAATCTAAAGGGAAAAGCTTTAAGTCTTTCACCACTGAGTATGTTAGCTGTGTGTTTTCTTCAACTACTCTTTGTCATACTGAGGAAGTTCTATTTATACTTCATAAGAGTATTTTTTTAATCATGGAAGGGTGTTTGATTTTGTCAAATGCCTTTCCTACATCAATTGATGTATCAAGGTATTGTTGACATCATACAATGAATAAGAATGTATGCCCTTCCCTTTTATTTTTTTGGAAGAGTTTTTAAAGGATTGGTCTTGATTATTCTTTAAATGTTCAGTAGAATTCCATAGTGAAGCCATCTGGTCCTGGTATTTTCTTTGTTAGGAGGTTTTTGTTAACTGAGTAAACATCCTTAATGGCTATTGGTCTGTTCATATATTCTGTTTCTTCATGATTTAATCTTGGTAGGTTGCATGTTTCTAGTAATTTATCCATTTCTTCTAGGATTTAATCTTGGTAGGTTGCATGTTTCTAGTAATTTATCCATTTCTTCTAGGTTACCCAATTTGTTGGTGTATACTTTTCATATATTTATCTCTTATGATCCTTTGTATTTATGTAGTACCAGTTATAGATCTCTTCTTTCATGTCTGATTTTATTTGAGTCCTCTTTTTCTTAGTCTAGCTATTGTTTGTCAAGGTGGTTTATCTTTTCAAAAAAACAGCTGTTATTTTCAACGATCTTTTCTATTGTTTCTCTAGTCTTTATTTCACTACTTCTGCTCTGATCTTTGTAATTTCCGTCCTTTTGCTAACTTTTGGTTTAGTCTGTTCTGGTTCCTTGAGTTGTAAAGTTAGGTTGTTGAATTTGAAATCTTTCTTTTTTCTTAATGTTTATCACTGTAAACCTCCCTCTTAGAACTGTTTTTTCTAGTATCTCATGCATTGACATGATTGTATAGAATATTAGAAAGATCAACAACAACTAAAAAATATCTCCTCAAATTATTAAGTGAGCATAGCAAGGTTGCAGAATACAAAGTTTCTGCAATGAACAATTTGAATTTGAAATTAAAAACACATACCATTTACATAAGCTCTCACCAAAATGAAATATTTAGGTAGAAGCCTAACAAAATATGTATGTATTCATATATATACACATATTCTTCCTCATATATATTTTCCTCATATGTATTTCTCATGTACATTTCTGAAGAAAGAAATCAAAGAGGAAGTAAGTAAATGGGGACATATTTCATGTTTATGGGTAGAAAGTCTCAGTATTATCAAAATATCAGTTCTTTTTAATGTGATCTCTATATTTGATGCAATGCCAGTAAAAATTCCAGCAAGTTCCTTTATGGATATTGACAGATTTATTCTAAAGTTAATATGGAGAGGGAGAGGTGGACCCAAAGTACTCAAAACAATATTGAAGAACAAGGTGGGATAATTGATACTATCTGATATGAAATCTAATTATAAAGCTATAATAATCAAGACAGTATAGTATGGGTTAAGGAATAAATAAATCAGTAGAACAGAATAGAGAGCCCATAATTAGACCCACATCTTTGAAAAAGGAACAAAGGCAATATGATGGAGAAAAGTTATTTTTTTCAACAAATGGTACCAAAAAGATGGACATGCTAAAAATTAATACAGACACAGACGTTACACCATTGACAAAAGTTAGCTCAAAATGGATCATAGAACTAAATGTAAAATGCAAAGCTATAGAACTCCTAGAAGATAATAGTGGAGAAAGTCTAAATGACCTTGGACTTAGTGATGATTCTTTGGATTGAACACCAAAGACATAATCCTTGAAAAACATAATTGATAAGCTGAATTCCATTAAAATGAAAAATTTCTGTTCTCTGAAAGACACAGTCAAAAGAATAAGAAGACAAGCCACAGACTGGGAGAAAGTATTTGCAAAAGACCTTAAAATAAAGCACTGTTATGTAAAGTACACCAAGAACCCTTCAAATTCAGTAATAAGAAAATGAATTACCCAATTTAAAAATGGGCAAAATATCTAAAAAGACACCTTACCAAAGAGACAGATGGCAAATATAGAGGAAACTTAAATGCAAATTACTAAGTGAAAGAAGCCAATCTGAAAAGGCTACATACTCCATGATTTCAACTATATGATATTTGGGAAAAGGCAAAAAATCATGGAAACAGTAAAAAGACATTTGATCACAAACGGCTATAATGGAATAGAGGAATGAGTATACAGATCAGATTTCAGTGTAGGGAAGCTACTCTGTATTATACTATAATGGTAGATATTTGTCAAAACTCTTAGAATGTGCAACACCAGCACTGAAATCGAATATATACATGGACCATGGGTGATAACAACAGGTCAAAGTAAGTCTATTGATTGTAACAAATGTACCACCCTCCTGCAAAAAATCAATAGTGTAGGAGGCTGTATATATGTGGTGTCAGAGGGTGTATGGGAACTGTACTTTCTGCTTAATTTTGTTGTAAGTCTAAAATTGCTCTAAAATAATAAAATCTATGGGGAGGGGCTTAAAGATGGTGGCATGAGAAATGAGACAGAAACTTTCTCCCCAAACCACATATATGGAAATATGGCAAATACAACTAATCCTGAAAGAGCTACAGGAAAGATGACTGCAACAGATTTCCTACATCTAGAGAAAAGAGAAGACTCCACAGAAAAGAGTAAAGTAGCAAAGCCACGATCCAGTGGGACCCAAGTTCTTCCCCCACCCCAGCTCATCAGTGGGAGGAAGAGAAATAGAGTGGGGAAGGGGTGGAAGTCTAGGACTGTTGAATACCCAGCCCTGGATATCTGCTCTGGAAGCACAAACCTACATTACATGTTGCTCTGGAGATTAGTAGAGTTGAAAAGCTAAGACAGGCAGAAGACTCAGAGAGACAGAAATTCCAGCCACTTGTGGAAAACAGGTACCCACAACTGGTCACTCTGGGACAAAAGAAAGGTGGGGCTTCTGAGAGACTATGCAACAGCAAGAAAGCTACTAAAAGGGCAAGGATTGCTTAGAAATTGCTGCTCAGGAGAAAGGACAGGTGGACAAAATTGTCCTGGTGTACTCAACCCAGCAGGTTGGGAACTTTCAGGACCTTCAGAAGCTCTATCCCCCTGTCTGGCAACACAGCCTCAAGGCTCCCCACTTCCATATACAGCCTGCCTCTCCTTCCTCCCTTGCAAACCTGCCACCCACCCATTGCACCAGGCCAGCCAGAGAGTATATCTGCCTACAGCAGCTATGGGGATGTAGGATAGAGACTCCTCCCTGCACTGGCCCTGGAAGTGGAGGCAGGCACTGCAGCCAGGATGCAGGCAAGAGCTCTTTACTCCCAAGAGCAATGCTCGCATGTGACCCTCATCACCACAGGTGCTGAGCAGCTCTGGAGAGTAGAGCTTCTGTGCCCAAGAGGGCAATGACTACACAAAGTTATTATTCCATATTATTCATTACAAATATGAAACATCAAAAGAACCTGGTACAAATCAAAACCCCACAAACACCATAAAGAGGACCAATTGAAACTGAAATCATCAATCTTCCTAATAAAGATTTCAAAATAAAAATCATAAACATGTTCATGGAGCTACAGAAAAATATTCAAGACCTCAGGGAGGACTTCAAGAAAGAGATAGAAACTTTGAAAAATACAGTATCCAAAATGAAACATACAATAGAGGAATTTAAAATCCGATTAGATGATGTAGAGGAGACAGTAATGAAAAAGAAGTCAGAAAACAGGAATACAAAGAAGCTGAAGCACAGATATACAAAAGGCTTTCTAGGAATGAAAAAATATTAAGAGAACTGTGTGACCAATTCAAATGGAACAATATTTGCATTATAGAGGTACAGAAGAAGGAGAGAGAAAAAGGGATAGGAAGTGTCTTTGAGGAAATAATTGCTGAAAACTTCCCCAATCTGGGGAGGAAATAGTCTCTCAGGCCATGGACAGTTAACAGATCTCTCAACACAAGGGACCCAAGGAAGGCAACACCAAGATAAACAATAATTAAAATGGCAAAGATCAGGATAAGGACAGAGTATTAAAAGCAGCCAGAGAGAGAAAAAAGTTCATATACAAAGGAAAACCCATCAAGCTATCATCAGATTTCTCAGCAGAAATCTTACGGCAGGCCAGAAGGGAGTGGCATGATATATTTAATGCAATGAACCAGAAGGGCACTGAACAAAGAATAGTCTACCTGGCAAGATCATCATTTAAATTTGAAGCAGGAATTAAAGAATTTCCAGATAAGCAAAAGTTGAGGAAATTTATCTCCTACAAAATGTCTCTACAAGGTATTTTGGAGGGACTGCTATAGATGGAACTGCTCCTAAGGCTAAATAGCTGTCATCAAAGTTAACAAAATCACAGTAAAGGAAGTAGATCAATTAATTACTAAGCAAAGGCAAAATTAAATCAACTATCCACAAAGTCAGTCAAGGGATACACAAAGAGTATAGAATATGATATGGAAGAAGAAAAAGAAGGGAGGGGCAAAAAAAGAAACAGTATACTAAGGGATTTAAGGTAGACTGTTAGGTAGTAAAGAAGCTACCCTTGAACCTTTGGTAATCACGAATCTAAAGCCTGCAATGGCAATAACTACATATATATTGATAATCACCCTAAATGTAAATGGACTGAATGCACCAATCAAAAGACAGAGTTAAAGAATGAGTAAAAAAACAAGATCCATCTATATCTGCCTACAAGAGACTCACTTCAAACCCAAAGACATACAGACTTAAAGTGAAGGGATGGAAAAAGATATTTCATGCAAATAATAGGGAGAAAAAAGCAGGAGCTGCAATACTTGTATCAGACAAAATAGACCTCAAAACAAAGAAAGTAACAAGAGACAAAGAAGGACTTACATAATGATAAAGAAGTCAATCCAACAAGAAATATAACCATTGTAAATATCTATGCACCCAACACAGGACCACCTACATATGTGAAACAAACACTAACAGAATTAAAGGGGGAAATAAGAATGCATGCATTCATTTTAGGAGACTTCAGCACCACTCACTCCAAAGGACAGATCAGCTGGAAAGAAAATAAGTAAGGAGACAGAGGCACTGAACAACACATTAGAACAGAAGGATCTAACAGATATATACAGAACACTCCACCTAAAAGCATCAGGATACACATTCTCTTCAAGTGCACATGAAACATTTTCAAGAATAGATCATATAGGCCACAAAAAGAGCCTCAGTAAATTCAGGATTGAAATTGTACCAACCAACTTCTCAGACCACAAAAGTATGAAACTAGAAATAAATTATGCAAATAAAAAGCCCACAAACACATGGAGGCTTAACAACAGACTCCTAAATAATCAATGGATGAGTGACCAAATAAAAACAGAGATCAAGCAACATATGGAGACAAATAACAACAATAACTCAACACCACAAAAATCTGTGAGATGCAGTGAAGGCTGTGCTAAGAGGGAAGTACATTGCAATATGGGCTTACCTCAGGAAATAAGAACAAATGAGGCCTAAAGTCAGTAGAAGGAGGGACATAATAAAGATCAAAGCAGAAATAAATAAAATCAAGAAGAATAAAACAACAGAATCAATGAGAGCAGGAGCTCGTTCTTTGAGAAAATAAACAAAATAGATAAATCCCTAGCCAGACATATCAAGAAAAAAGAGTCTACACACATGAAGAGAATTAGAAATGCTAAAGGAAAAATCACTATGGATGCTACAAAAATACAAAGAATTATTAGAGAATACTATGAAAAATTATACATTAATTGGATAATCTAGAAAAAATTGACAACTTTCTAGAAAAATACAACCTTCCAAGACTGACCCAGGTAGAGACAGAAAATCTGAACAGACCAATTACCAGCAATGAAATTGAACTGGTAATCAAAAAACTATCTAAGAACAAAATTCCTGGACCAGATGGATTCACCAGTGAATTTTATCAAACATTTAGTGAAGACCTAATACCCATTCTCCTTAAAGTTTTCCAAAAAGTATAAAAGGGAATATTTCCAACTCATTTTATGAGCCCAGCATCACTCAAATACCAAATCCATACAAAGACACAACAAAAAAGAAAATATAGACCAATACCCCTGATGAACATAGGTGCAAAAATACTCAACAAAATATTAGTAAACTGAATTAAAAAGTACATCAAAAAGATCATCCAAAAAACTCAAAATAGAAATATCATTTGACCCAGGAATTCCACTCCTAGGAATTTACCCTAAGAATGTAGCAGTCCAGTTTCAAAAAGACATATGCACCCCTATGTTTATCGCAGCACTATTTACAATAGCCAAGAAATGGAAGCAACCTAAGTGTCCATCAGTAGATGAATGGATAAAGAAGATGTGGTACATATACACAATGGAATATTATTCAGCCATAAGAAGAAAACAAATCCTACCATTTGCAACAACATGGATGGAGTGAGAGGGTATTATGCTCAGTGAAATAAGCCAGGTGGAAAAAAACAAGTATCAAATGATTTCACTCATCTGTGGAGTATAAGAACAAAGAAAAAAATGAAGGAACAAGATAGCAGCAGACTCACAGAACCCAAGAATAGGCTAATAGTTACCAAAAAGAAAGGGACTGGGGAGAATGGGTGGAAAAGGGGAAATAGAGGAGGAAAAAAGGGGGACATTACTATTAGCAGACATAATGAGGTGGGGGGCACAGGGAGGCCTGTACAACACAGAGAAGACAAGTAGTGATTCTATAGCATCTTACTACGCTGATGGACAGTGACTGTAATTGGGTATGCGGGGGGGACTTGGTGATGGGGGAAGTCTAGTAAACATAATGTTCCTCATGTAATTGTATATTAATGATACCAAAATCAAAAAAAAGATAATTCATCATGATCAAGTAGGATTTACTCCAGGGATGCAAGGATGGTACAAAATATGAAAATCCATCAATATCATACACCACATCAACAAAAAGAAGGACAAAACCACATGATCTTCTCCATAGATGCTGAAAAAGCATTTGACAAAATTCAACATCCATTCATGATAAAAACTCTCAACAAAATGGGAATAGAGGGCAAGTACCTCAACATAATAAAGGCCATATATGACAAATCTACAGCAAACATCATACTTAACAGTGAAAAACTGAAAGCTTTTCCTCTAAAATCAGGAATAGGACAAGGATGCTCGCTCTCTCCACTTTCATTCAACATACTACTGGAGGTCTTAGCCATGGCAATCAGGCAACACAAAGAAATAAAAGGCATCCAGATTGGTAAGGAAGAAGTCAAACTGTCACTGTTTGAAGATGACATGATATTGTACATAAAAACACCCTAAAGAATCATCCCAAAACTACTAGAACTAATAACTGAATTTAGCAAAGTTACAGAATACAAACTGAATACACAGAAATCTGTTGCATTCCTACATACTAAGACAGAACTAGCAGAAAGAGAAATCAGGAAAACAATCCATTCACAATTGCATCAAAAAGAATAAATACCTGGGAATAAATCTAACCAAAGAGGTGAAAGACCTATATGCTGGAAACTAGAAGACACTCATGAGACAAATTAAAGAAGATACCAATAAATGGAAATACATCCTGTGTTCATGGCTAGGAAGAATTATATTGTCGAAATGGCCTTCCTGCCTAAAGCAATCTACAGATTCAATGCAATCCCTATCAAAATACCAACAGCATTCTTCAACTAGAACAAATAGTTCTAAAATTTATATGGAACCACAAAAGACCCTGAATAGCCAAAGCAATCCTGAGAAGGAAGAATAAAGTGGTGGGGGCGGAGAGGGGGATTCTGCTCCCTGACTTCAAGCTTTACTACAAAGCCACAGTAATCAAGACATTTTGGTACTGGCACAAGAACAGACACATAGACCAACATAACAGAATAGAGAGTCCAGATATAAACCCAAGCATATATGGTCAATTAATATATGATAAAGGAGCCATGGATATACAATGAGAAATGACAGCTTTTTCGACAACTGGTATTGACAAAACTGGACAGCTACATGTAAGAGAATGAAACTGGATTATTGTCTAACTCCATATACAAAAGTAATCTAGAAATGGATCAAAGACCTGAATGTAAGTCATGAAACCATAAAACTCTTAGAAGAAAACAGGCAAAAATATCTTGAATATAAACATGAACAACTTTTTCATGAACACATATCCATGGGCAAGAGAAACATAAGCAAAAATGAACAAATGGAACTACATAAAACTAAAAAGCTTCTGTACAGCAAAGGACACCATCAGTAAAACAAAAAGTCATCCTACTGCATAGGAGGATATATTCATAAATGACATATCCGACAAGGGGTTAACATCCAAAATATATAAAGGACTCACATGCTTCAATACCCAAAAAGCAAATAAGCCAATTAAAAAATGGGTGGAGGATAGGAGCAGACACTTCTCCAAAGAATAAATTCAGATGGCCAACAGGCACATGAAAAACGCTCCACATCCCTAATTATCAAGGAAATGCAAATTAAAACCACAATGCAATATCACCACACACCAGTTAAGATGGTCAACATTGAAAAGACAAGGAACAACAAATGCTGGCGAGGATGCAGAGAAAGGGGAACCCTCCAACACTGTTTGTGGGAATGTAAATTAGTTCAACCATTGTGGAAAGCAATGCGGAGGTTCCTCAAAAAACTAAAAATAGAAATACCATTTGACTGGGGAATTCCACTCCTAGGAATTTACCGAAAGAAAACAAGATCCAAGATTCAAAAAGACATATGTATCCCTATGTTTATTGCAGCACTATTTACAATAACCAAGATATGGAAGCAACCTAAGTGTCCATCAGTAGATGAATGGATAAAGGAGATGTTGTACATATACATAATGGAATATTATTCAGCTATAGGAATAAAATAATCCTACCATTTGTAACAACATGGATGGAGCTGGAAGGTATTATGCTCAGTGAAATAAGCTACACAGAGAAAGATAAACACTCAATGATTTCTCTCATTTGTGAAGTATAACAACGAAGCAAAACTGAAGGAACAAAATAGCAGCAGATTCACAGACTGCAAGAAGTGACTAGTGGTTACCAAAGGGATGGGGGTGGGGAGGGCAGGTAGAGAGGGAGGGAGAAGGAGAATAAGGGGCATTGTGATTATTACACATAATGTAGGTGGGTCCTGGGGAAGGCAGTATAGCCCAGAGAAGACAAGTAGTGACCCTATAGCATCTTACTATGCTCAGTGACTGCAATGGGGTGTTTGGGGGGAGTTGATAATATGGGTGAATGTAGTAACCACAATGTTGCGCATGTGAAACTTCCATAGAGTGTATATCAATGATACCCAAATAAATAAATAAATAAATAAATAAATATACAAACAAACAAACAAACAAATAAATAAATAAAATCTATTTGTAATGCTCTGCCTGCATTGCAGCAGCTTCTTTCTTCATTCATTTCCCTTTGTGGTTGTGTCTCTGACTAGATTTCTAGCTTCTGCAAAAGTTGATTCTTAGTTTTTGCCAGCTTGTTCATTGTTTTTAGTGTGGGATAGAGACCTGCAGTTCTGTCCCCCACCACTTTTGGTGAACTATCTTGGCCCATTATTTTGAGTGAACTAGGGAGCTTCTGGGTAGTTTTAATCAGAGGAGTGGTTTGACCTACTATTTTAAAAGGCTCATTCAGCCTCTGTCAGGACTAGACAATATGCGGACAAAGGTAGACACAGGGAGACCAGGTAGGATGCAATATTCCAGGAGAGATGCTGAGAACATAAAGCAGCATGATAGCCATACAGAGGTGTTTGGACTGTAGACATACAAATGTGAAGATACAGCCTCAAGGTTTGAATGTGAGATATGAAAGAAAGGGAGGACTTCTTAATCTATTTTGCCTTTATCATGTGCTAGAACTTTTTTACGCAGATTATGGTGCTTTGAGAAGTGCACATGCTTGGAATCAAGGACATCTGAGTACATTTTTGTTAAATTACTCTCCAGTAATGTTACCTGAGTCCTAGTCATCTCATCTAAGACGGTAGAAGAATACCAAGCTTTCGAAAACTGTGTGTCAAACAAGATAACAGTGTAATGCCTCTAGCTTTGCACCTATATTACATTAGGAAATAAATATGAGTTAACTTATTTTTACTTCTCACTCTTTTCTAAGTCTGTTAACAGTGGGCCTGCTTTAGAGATTTTCTGTAATTAAATCAAGTCTCCATCCATTTTGTATTTTTTGGAATTCCAATCCTGTAAGCCTTCCTCACTGAAATTTTCAGTTCATTTTCTTCGAAAGAAGAGAGTCAGAGACCAAGGATCCATTTCCCTTAGGATGTGAAATGGACATCAGGGTCTAGCTCCTAGAATTAGGGCCTTTCATAAATTTGAATGATCTAATTTCATTCTAGCATTAGACAGCCCTGCAGGGGATTGTACTGTGGAGACTTCCCTTCCTCAGGCTCTTATCAAAGGGTCATTGGGTAAACACACATTTTTGTAGGTCTTTACCAATCAACAGTGTGAAAGAATAATTTTGTAAGCTGAGGTTCTTGGACATGGCCACAATAATGATGAATATCTGATTGATGGAAAGACATAAAAAGAGTAAAAACATATACATCCATTAATATAGGTCAGAAACATGAGGACACACCTAAACAAATATGTGACACTGATCGGGGACACTACAGCACTCCCAGGGAGAGAAGCCACTTCCTTAGCTGCCAAAGTCCCGCAGAGACGCCCAGCTACCCTTGATGGATGTAAAAATTCCAACATGCTCTTCAAGGAGCTCCTGTTTACTGCTCACATGGACCGTCTTACTCTCTTCTAAATATTTTGATACTTCAGGCATGTGTCTTTCTACTAATCAGGCAGAAGTCATAGGTAAAAACCACAGGGGATTCCCAAGGGTTCCTGGGAGATGAACTGGATCAAAGTTCATTTTTCCAAGCATTCCACTACTTTATAATAAGACCTAGGTCTGCAGATCCCCAAAGTAGGTAGACTAATTTATAATAATAAATCTGGGTTACACTTACTAGATATAAAGCACAGAAAGTTCACAGTTTCTTCTTCCTAAATTTTCCTCACAGCTTTCCTGTGACAGCTTCTCTACCAGCTTGCACAGATATGGCCAAGAAATCCAGCCACGGGCCATGCCTGAGGTTTGATGTGTTCCGCAGCACTTCTCTCTGCAGCTGTCATGGCCTTGGAGTATCTCTGGTGTGTGTAAGAGATGCACGCTCTGGGAGGGGCAGCTTCCACATGCTCCCCTGCACCATCAGTGGGAAGCAGACAGCTTGAGAAGGCCTGTGGGAATTTTGCCCTTAGAGAAGAATGGAAAGACTTGGAAACTGATGGGATTAAAGAAAGACCAGAAACGGCAAAGGGAGGAATATTTCTGGCTCCCGGGAGAAATAGGAACTGTTTAACCTGTGCTGTGCCATTCCTGAAATGGATTTTTAATCAATAACAGCTCTCATTTAGTCCAGGGGTGAGCCAATGAACAGACTATGGCCTGTTCATCTGCTTGAGTTGCCTGAAATTTTCAGGTGCCAGCAAAGGATTAATATTGATTTTCATGCTGTCTTCATTAAATACCTGCTATAGAGTACCACTCTCTTATTCTCTTGCCAACTCTTCCTCCAATTATCACTAGCATTAAAATGAAACCTACCTATTATTAAATCAATCATGCCTGGCAAAACTATTCAAAAAGAAGGGAGCATCCATCATCTTTACTGATCAACATGAAGCTTGAATTTTTTTCTTTTTGTTGGTCAATCTGGGATTGCTTGAAAAATTAATTAAAATTACAGAACTAATGTGAGAAACTGAAAGCAAAATATATCTGTGGAAGGTTAGTGAATACAAAGGGAAGCAAATTCTAAATTTTTTGATAAATGTATGAGCAGGTTTCTACTTTGCACTGCTACCAGCTCAAACATGAGGCCAGGTGGACATGTTTAATGCTAGGAAGCCCAACTTTTAAAATCTGGGCTTTTAAAACATGTGTGAACTTGAACATGATTCCTTTGGTGAACTGGCAGCCCTTTTCTGCCTGCATTCTACGTTTTTCCTGGACTGCTTTCAATTCCCCCAAATAGTGTTGCTATTTCTCATCTCTGCATCTTTCCATAGGCTATTCTTCTGCCTGGAACACCCCCAGTCTTGTTCTCACGGTAAACTCCTGCTCTTCCTCCAGGACAATCCCTCTATCCCTTGGCGAAGTGATCACAGGCCAACCTGGGTAAGATGGGACACCCCTGAAGGTGACTACTCTGTCCCTTGTTCAAATCTGCAGCATTGTCCTTATTCCCCAAGAAGGCTCTGAACACAATGAGGACAGGAGAGGACCCTGTTTTTCGTTTCGAAACTCCACCAAGGGATTGTTGAAAAACTGGACAGAGTAGGTGCATGATAAATATTTATTATTGAGTGAATGAATGACTGAGCTTTGAAATATATAATTCCCATTTGGTTTTCTTGTACAGGGTATTCAGTTTCTGAGTCTATTTAAAAGGCAGTAGAGCATAACAGCTAGTAAGACTTCAGGCTATAAAGTCAGACTTCCCTGTTTTAAAATAAAGATCTATTACTTATAAGCTGTAATGTTGGGCACATACTAAACAATAGCTAAACTGTTATTCAGCTGTTTCTCAACTTCCTCATTTGTACGCTGAGTTAACGTTAGTCTTCAGAAGGGTGGATGTGTGGATTAAACAAGAGAATCCAAGTAAAGCCCTTAGAGTCTGATGTGGGTTAATGGATAAAATGAATGCCACTAACAGTTTAATCACCACGTTCTATACATCATCAGAACAGTTATGAAAAAAAAGGCATGAAAATAAATATTATCTGTTACTATCTGAATGCCAAAACATGGAATGCCTTACTTAGAATATAGTTTTAGAGATTTCAAGGGCATTCTAAGCAAGTTTCATTACATATGATAAACTAATCACTTAATTCAATATGAGCGGCATTCAATCTGTATTTTTTAAAGAGTATTTCAAATAACAACTAAAACAAAACATGTTTTTATTTTTCTTTCCCCCATCTCACCTTGGGCTCTATTCCCTGGCAGTACCCTAATAACTGCCTGAGGGTTTGCGGGTTCTCAGGCAGGCCTGTTTACCCCTTCCTCCTATAAGAGGCTTCATGAGTAGAGAAAAGAGATGCCAGGGAGGTAAGTAGCACTTTTCTACCCTATAGACAGTCACCTGATAGAAATCAAGTACATCTACAAAGAAGCAAAGTGAAAGTCTATGTCTCATACCCCATTTGCCATTAATTTTCGTGATCAAATTAGGCATATGTTCCCTGGGACAAAATCAGGTGTACATGTTAGGAACAATCAGAATTCTGCAGACCAACCATATATAGAAAGATAATTATCACGTTCACATTGGATTTATATTTAATACATATCAGCGTGTTTCAGCTAACAAGGAGGACAATGTCTACTATTGCTTTTCAGGTACAAAGTCAAAGAAACAAGGTGGATTTTAGTTTAGTGCAAAAGATTGAAGTCTGAAGGGAGACCAGCAGTGTTAGCTTACCTGGACTCAGCCTCTGGCTGGAGGCTTCAACGGGGTGTCACATACATCCCCATACCAGCATTTCCTGTGAAACTTCTTGCTTGGCAACCTCTTTAGCTGTCCTTTCTCTTCTCTTGTAGTTATTGAAATCTATTGGTTTTTAGAACTACCTGAAAAATTTCATTAAAAAAAAGATTATAAAGCAAATGCCTAGGCATCGGAAAAATAGAAGCTTTCCCAAACATCTACCCCAGTAAGTCATAACTAGATATGTCCTCCCTAATGCTCCAAAAGCAAATTTCTCACTTGTCCTCATACTACCATTGCTATTTTAATACCTGTTACTTCAGCACCAAATAGGATTAACTACTGTGGGAATTGATGGACTTGTCAGAATTCACTCACTTTGTGTTTTATTCACCTACTGCTGTCTCTCCACCAAGAAAAGTCCTTGGACACCCACCATTCATAGATGAAAAGACAACCCCTACTTAACTTCAAGTTTACAAACTGGTAGGAGAGATAAATCTTGTAAACAAACAATTACACTGTAAAGCTATATGGGATAAACTGATAACCAAAATCATAAACATAATAATAATAATGAATCTAATTTAATGTCCAAAAAAAAAATACTTGTTAAATCTGTTGTTTCCCCTATTTAACAGACAAGGACATTGAGGCTCAGAAAGGTTAGGTGACTTGCTCAGGATCACACAGGAGTGGAGCTAGGATTTCAATCCAGAGTCCAGCTCCAGAATGTGTGCTTGCAAACTGTCCTGTACTATTTGTTTTAATAATATAGGGTTCGTTTCCTGCTTGGACAGTCAAGGAAGTGAACATAGAAAATTGAGGTATGAACTGGTCATTAAGAGGTGCATCTTTCTTGTTCTCCAGCTTTATTGATATATAGCTGACATAAAACATCATGCAACTTAAAGGTACACAATGTGATGATCTGACAGTGTGGGTAAAACTGCAGTATTTCCAGAATATCTTGCCTGACTTTAGCGCATCTCCCTATCAACAGGTGTTTCCAAGGGATAGAGAGCAGTAGCCATCTCCACAGCAGTAGGTAATTACATGGACAAGTGAGGGCTTATTTGGACCTAAGAGGCTGGGTGGAGCCCTCTCTTCTTCTGCAGCCAGATCTGGAGAGACACGGGACAACTGCTTGTAAGAAATAAATGGATTTCTCCTACTTTATTTCTCCCTTTGTCTGATTTTGGTTTGAAAGGTATTTTGCCCTGGCATTGTACCCCCAGAGTTATAGACATACATGTTATATTGTAAAATGATTACCACCATAAGGTTAGTTAACACATCCACCACCTCACACAGTAACCTTGTGTGTGTGTGCATTGAGAAGATTTAACATCTAGTCTCTTAGCTGCAATATAGTATTATTAACTATACTTATCATTATGCTACATGAAATAACTCAGAGAAAGACAAACACTACACAATCTCACTCATATGTGGAGTCTAAAACTGTGAAACTCATAAAGAGGAAACTGGTGGTTGCCAGGGACTGGGGGGCTGTATGGTAATGGTTTCTGGGAAGGTGGAATAGTATCAACAAAGGCTCAGAAGCCAATGCACCTACCTAGTACCCTAGAAGGTATGGATTTTCTGGTTTCACTGGTGTGGAAGATACATGCGCGAAGTTGCAGAAATTTAATCTCAAAAAGGCAGGAAGGGTTCAGATTATAATAGGATTAGAGAAACTAACAAATTAGATTATTTTCTTTAGCAAAGTGATATAGTGCATTTATTTTCTTCCTCACTGCTGATTCCGAGGGATTCTTTCTGATCTAAGAATTCATGTTCAAAGAAAAAAATAAAACAGTTAAAATGGGTGAGTAAAATACTCGATGAAAAAATGCCCAATCCCACCATTAATAAAGCCCACCACTAGCTAACAGAGTGAATTTGCCCCTCCAGTTCTTTAAATGACTGAGAAGATACAGTCTTATTTAATTTTTATTATCCTTCCAATTTCCATAGTTACCAATTATCCAAAAGAAGTGGTTTCATTCCAAATTTAGCAAGTAAGAAAGTAAGTAAATAAATTAAGGATAAATATAGACTCAATTAGAATGTTAGGCCTAACTTGAAATATTTACATGTCAGTCTTTAAATAATTACTTTAATATCCATTTAAATATTCTTTCTGAAACATCTTGAATGCTCTGATAAAAACTGAAAAGTATTATTTTCTCTCTCATAGACTTTAAGTACTATATGGTACAATGCTCTGGATCTTTTTGTCATGGTTACTAGCTTAAGGTGTCAGCTTATTTCCTATATTAGCTGAGATACAAAAAGATTAACCACATCAATAGTCACCACAACATGTTCATGGTTGACAATGACTTTACAGCTAAGGGATTTTTCCGTGCCTCTCTATTTTTCTTACCTTGCAATGCTTAAGTGTAACTACTTCCATTAAATGATATCTTTGAGTAAACTAAGTTCTCCCAAATCACAATTTCAACAAAAGTCAAATAAATACAACTCTTAAAATTACTTTTTTCTTTTGTATGGCAAGACATAGCATTAACATGGTCTTGGAGAGGAGGGAAAACTTCTTAGCTTTCATCATTGCATTGGAGGCAGGAGCAGAAAGGGGAAGCAGAGGTGAGTGATGGCTATACCATGACACAGAAGTAACTGCAGTAGAGAGTTACCTCAAAAGTGTGCTTCGAGGGACCTGTGACCCCCAGTTATCTCCCCAACTAGGTGCTGAAATTCCCACGATTTGAGGTTCTGCTTAGGGTCTTTCGGAATCCTTTGCATTTTTACTGTTTGAAGCATTACATTCACAAGAAGATACAATGTACAATTAAAAAGCTAAAAGAGGACATTTTATCTAAAAAATAAACTACCATTTATTGTCTTTCAGTAGGAGCAAGAAACCATAAGAATGATACTCAGAAAGGAGCAATTGTGATGGCCAAGGAGAAGGTAGTTTGAGGAAAACATGAGCAATCACCAGGGTGTGTGTGTGTGTGTGTGTGTGTGTGTGTGTGTGTGTGTGTGTGTGTGTGTGTGTGTGTGTGTGTGTGTGTGTGTGTGTGTGTGTGTGTGTTTGGTGGAGTGGATAGAACACAAAATGATTAATGCTTTCAATGAAGTATGGTATATTAGTTCAGGTTTGCCAAGAAGCAGATGTCAAGACAAGGTTAGATGAGCAGGAGATTTACTGGGGGAAAGAATAAAAGAAGATGGGAAGAATGAGCAGGAGGAGACAGAGAGAGCCTTTATTCTGACCATTAGGTAGGTCTGACACCTATGGAAGGAGAAAGAGACGGAGGAAAGAAAAGAAGATAGAACAGGAACAGTCACAACTACAATGCTGTTCTAAGAAAGTTTCAGCTAGGCCAGTTGGAAGCCCTTAAAGCCAGAGTTGCTGTATCAGGAGTTCTGCATGCCACCGGGATGGGCCTGCCTTTCCATCCATTCCGTGCTCTGGTACTGGCTGGGAGTAGCCTGCAAGAAGCATGGCATCAGTACACGACGGATGCAGATGGGCTGCATACAGGTCTAACAGTCAGTTACGCTCTCTGATCTGAGTGGTACATTTCCACGGCCACCAAAAGTAGCAATTTAAAAAATTTTATTCTTACTTGCCCCTCAAATCATTATGCTGAATATAACCAGAAAGAAAAAAAAAACTTAGGACACTTATTAATCATTGCTGTTGTATAAGACATTTATTTAGTTTGTTATATGTAATTACTTCTTTTTAGTTAAAATGTGTGATAAAAATAAGTTAATGCGTGATGTCATTTTTTTTCTTATAACTGCTTGTTTTCAGAAACATCACAAACTCTAAAGGCAATGACTGTTCTCAATACATTCCTGGGAAAGAGAATCTCCCATCACTAATGGTGGATTCTGGAGCAGTGATTCACAGTCCCTGTGGCAGAGATCTTCCTTTGATATGATATCGTTACTTCCTAGCTGGCACATGGTGGAATAATTTGAACTCTACTATTCATCGCCATCTCCCCACAACTAACGCATGAGTTGCCAGTTCTATCGGGGCTCTGCCTGCTGTTTTAAGAATCTTTCTAGGTGCACATCCCTACTGATGATCACTATTCAAAGAAAGCAGTTTTCAAATTTGATATGCATAAAAATGGCAGAGGAGGAGACTGGATAAAAAACAGATCTGTTTCAGTAGGTCTGGGTAGGTACTATTAATGGGCCTAGCAATCCTACTGGATGATTCTATGTATTCAGGAAGGCCACAGAACCATATTTGCAGGAACACTAAATCAGGGTCATAATTGGCTATCCCTAATTTATATTGAGCCAAAGTCATCTAGACCCAATGGAGCCATATAGCAGAACTGTGGGTGGTGGGTAGGCAGGAGGGCAGAGTGAAAGCACCATTAGATAGGTAGTAAAACAGAAAGAATGGGGAAAACCAAAGGATGGAGAAATATATATGATCTGCATCCATCAATCTGTCTATATATCCTATAATCAATTTTAGCAGGAAAATCTATTTCATTTTGGAGAATGGAAAGTGAAGCTTCCAAAAATTTAGTTACAATTGGTTTACATCTTAGTGTTCTATTCCCCTCTGGACTCTAATCATGAAACATATACATACATATGCACATATGTATGTCATTTTATATATATAATTTGTGTGTGTAGAAACATGTTTCCTTAGGTCTTCTTAGCCTTATAGACATAAAAGAATGGTACTAATCTTACATATTTATTATATATTGTCATACAATATATATCTGAACATTTGCATTCCTATAAAGTATTAGGCAAGAGCCATGATTATTGGGCAAAATTTTCTGCATAATTACATAATTATAATACTAACATAAGTGCAGCCTTTTCCTTATTTTACAATTGTTGAACTATAAATCAAATATGAGTGCCTAATGAAAAGCTGAAGCTAGCAAATAGATGATCAACCATTTTACCACGGAGGGGGTCGAGATTCATTTTTGTTTTAGTTTCTATGTTATTCCTAACCCCCTTTTTTGAATACTGTTTCAGAAAATAATGCCATCTATATGCTGCATGACAAAAGTGTTGATGTTTCCGTAACCCGTGGCTTGTATCCCTGTTGTCATCACCCAGCTGATATTATAGTGACATTTTGACACTGCATTGTGACACAGTGACCTGGTACCTCCAGCAGCCTAGAAGGACAAGTTGACGAAGGCACATGGCACATCAGGAAGCAGCGAAGCAGGTCATTACTGCTACAGAAAGAAGGTCTGCTCTGGAGACAAGAATTCTTATCTAAGGCACATGCAACTCTTGATCCTGTTTCCTGCTCTGCTACTGATTTACTATGAGATCTGTAACAAATAATTTCAACTCACTGGTGACTCAGTTTTTCTGCCTATAAAATGGAAATGGCCCAACATACATGACATTATTTTTTTACTCCTAGAGTAGTGATTGCATCTGTAGCCCATTGTTGGTAAATAGAAATTTTGGAAGAGCATACTTTGAAGGACTAAATTAAATGATAATCACACATGACTGACTTCAACACTATCATAGTTTGAGAAGAGCTATTGACTGCCCTGACTTGCTGCCATCTATGCCCTGCCTTCAGGTTCACAGTCCCCGTGGAATCCCTTTCGGTTTCTGCTTAACATTAAAATGTGCCTCTTACATCTTAACAGTAGTAAATTGCGCTCACTCAGTATGGCCTTACACATCCCACTCAAAACTCCATCTAACAGACATTCTCTGATGACATGTAACCTTCTCAATTGTCACAAAACAATTATTGGTTGGTTTTGACAAGCAGGGTTTGTCTTGGAGATCATGTCACAAACTTATATGCAAGAGTCGCCTTCTGAAAGTCCTGGTTTTTCTCATGTGCCTATTGGTCCAGCTCATGACCTATTTTGCCTACTAGACTTTGCATGGAAAACGCAGTCTCAGACCTTCTGGGCTTGACGTCCTTGCCTTCTCAGGCCATCTGTGAGCAGAAGCATTTGGAGCCTACAGTTCCCTTAAGAAGCAAATGCTCTCAGTAAGATAAAGCCCAGCACCTAATAAAATGTCCATCTATGCTGCAGCAAGTGGCAGAGCTGAATCTTGGCTCTTTCCTTCCCCAGCATTTCAGAGGCAGGGTAATGAGCCACCGGGGCAACCACAGCAGGAATTCTGTGATCAAGCCACAAGGGGGCAGGGAAACGTGTTCGCCTGCCACCTCCGCCAGGGGAACTTGGTTTAAACTATGCTGATAGCCTTGTTTGTTCTCTTAGCTATCTGAAGAGCATACTAATAAGTGTAGTCACAGAAGAGGAGGAAGATGAGATTAAATACCAGGGAAAGTCATTAAAATGAAAGAATGGGATAAGCTTCACAACTATTTCCAAAGCTTAGCTATTTCCTGTCCAAAGGCAAGTCCCCTTTATTTTGTAAATGCTGAGCAAAATGGAGGCAAAAAGCATGCTTACTCCCTCAGTGCCCTGTATTAGCCAATCCTGCTAAGCAGAGAATTTGCAGAGATGAATTGCTAGAGGCCTCCTAACCTTTCTCTCTTTAACATACAAACCTCATTGAGTTATTTTTAAAGGGGCTCTCTACATGTTTGAGCCCTCAAAACTCACTACTTCCAACCACAGCAGCAAAAACAAGAACAGCAGGAAAACAATACAATTGGATTCTCACCGGAAAACACTGCAGAGCCCACAGCCTAGTTACCACTGATGGAAGAGTGGTACTTATCAGGGGGAAGCTTGACTCTTGACTTCTTATTACTAAATTAACTAGGATATGTCACATCTGTCTTCTATTGGTCATGAAAAAAACTTGCACTGTTTATGAAAAATTCAAGTGCCACTCATAACAGTTACACATTCCAGGAAGAACCATGTTCATTGATTATTTTGGTATATATTTTCTTAGATCTAAATTTATTTTTAATTATAAAATATTTAAAAGAGACAGAATATGGAATATATTGAACATCCAAGAGTCCATCACCCAGAATAGACAGGTATTAACAATTTGCTAGCTCTATTGCTCCTGTGTGCTATTTCTTCTCCTTTTTAAGCAACAATCTATTGCAACAACAGCTAAAGCCCCCTTACCTGCCTCCTCTCCTCTCTCTTCCTGCCTCCAAGGAAACCACCCCCAAGCTTGGTGAGTTTCATTCCTATTAAAGGCAAAGCTTGTATATTTGGGAGGCAGAACCATGGAGACACCCTAACTGTCCCTGGACACCAGAGTGGATGAATAAAACCAGTTCATTCATGAAATGTAATAATATTTAGTAGTTAAATAATGGCAAATCTGAAAAACCATACTACTGAAGAGGAAAAAAAAAAGTTGCAAAAGGATACAAAAAGTATACTGTTCCTGTAAATTTTAAAAACACATCAATAAATCATTTATGCATATCTGTGTATGTAGCACCAATACAGCAAATTTGAATGTGTTTTCAATATAGCGTTCAATGCTCTTTTATTCAATGTGTCCCAGGAAGCTGTCATCTACTGTCATAGACTGAATGTTTGTGTCCTCCCAAGTTCATATGCTGAAGCCTTAACCCCCAGCGTGATGGTATTTGGAGGTGGGGCCTTACAGGTGATTAGGTCATGAGAGCAGCCCTCATGAATGGGATTCAGTGTTCTCATAAGAGTCCCCAGAGACATCCCTCACCCTGTCGGCCACGTGAGGTCCTCGCAAGAAGATGGCGGTCTGTGAGCCCAAGTGGGCTCTCACCAGACACAGAATGTTCTAGTGCCTTGATCTTGGACTTCTCAGCTTCCAGAACTGTAAGAAATTTCTGTTGTTTATACACTCAGTCTATAGGATTTTAATTTAGCAGCTTGAACAGACTAAGATATATACTTTGACAGTACTGGGAAGGATAAATCTGTGTGTTAGGGTCACCCTCTACTATGGGAGTAAGATTAAATAGAAACTGACAATTACATGAAAGATCAAAATTATTTACTACAACAGTGGGGTAGCACCTCACAGTGATTTAAACAAATCTCAGTAAATAATGCAGTAGTCAATAACTGGTGTTAATTATTATTGCCCCACTTAATAGATGAGAAAACTGAGGCTTAACTAAGTTAAGTAACACATCCCAAATCTGTGCGAGCAGAGGGGCTGAGCCAGGATTGGAACCTGCAGTTATCTGAGTTCAGAGATTCTCCTTTAACTACACCGTACTGTGTTCAGTGGACCTATGTGTTAGTTCTTGTGAGAAAAGAGGGTTATTGTTAAAACAAAAAAATAAAATATGTAGGACTAAAAACAATGCTATAGGGACAGAAAACAGATCAGTGGTTGCCAGGGGTTGGGGTTGGGGGTGATCATAAAGGGGTTTGAGAGGTTTCAGGGGTAATGAAAATGTTCTGTATCTCAACGGCAGTTTCATTTTCAACACTCAGAACTGTACACAAAGAAAGGATGGATTTTACTCTATGTAAATTACACCCAAATAAACCTGACATTTAAAAAAAAAGAAAACCCAACAAACACCTATCTCTAAAGGGCCCATGTTACACACCTTTTTCTGGGTACAGAGGCACTTGTTTCTTTATCACTGTTGACAATTTATTCCCTCTAAAAAGTTTGGGGAGCATTTCAGGGACGAGTCCTAAGTCGGTGCCCACCAAGTTAAAACCTAGCCTGTTCCCACCACAGCTTTTGTTTGAAAAACCAGGAAAGCAGGGCCTGAGTTAAGTGTGACCTTGGGTTGGAGGTGGAAAGGAGCAAAAGCCCTGAGGTGTTACCCAGGGAGCCCTTCTTAGTGAGCAGGCATCAGGTGTTCAGGTTGCTGCAGGGAGGAAGGTGGCCTGTGTCCCCAGGAGTCCCAGTTGCACCTACCAGGTCCACCTGTCGCCAGTCCCCGCAGACTGCACACTGGAAAGCGTAAATCTCTTGCAGGAAGAAGGAAAGAAGGAAACCTCTCTAATCTGCAGCCTGAACATCTCACAGAACAGCCCTCGAATCCTGGCAGTTTACACCCTCTGTTGATTGCTGGGACCGAGGCAGAAAGACAATGTGGGAAGCAATTTAATCACCGTGGCCGGAGCTATCTGCGCAGAATAAAGCCATCTGCTGTGTAGCCCGGGACTTTTGGTCTTTCCCCGCTGAAAGCTGCTTTTCTTTGTAATGCTGGGTTGAGGAGTTTCAGCTATACTCTGAGTCAGTTGTAGAACCCAGCAGGATAAGATATTAACAAGCTTAAAAGAAGGCTCGCGCGACTGTAGGGGCTTCACGTTTTTCTTGTACTTTCCTGAGGGAATTAGTTAAAATTGCCAAGGTGGAAAGTATTTGATTTAGATTAATCTCACTTTGCCAAGCGGGAGAGCCTTATTACTCTGATTGGCTGGCCTAGCTGTGCTGCCCTTCCTGCTCGCGAAAGGGGGAAAAAGCTTCAGGTTCATAGCTCTTGCTGGATAAGTAAAATAGGTCATTATCATCCTTTCATGAAAGCCATAAAAAGCGGAGAACGTACCGGAGAGCCAAGTCAATGGAAGGGGTGGTGCACCTACAACATTTCACTGTCTTTGGCAGTATGGGAAACGTTAAAGAGAAATATGCAAATACGTGCCCGCTGTGTGCATTAATTCTTGGAGGACTCCAGGTCAGGACCCGGGATGTTTTAAGCCCAGTTAAAACCAGCTGGAAAAAAACATCCATTAGCGATTTCGAAAGGCTTTATTTGTTGCAAAGGGGAAAACAACTACAACCACAAAAATTTCTTTTAATTGATTCTAAATGAGCCTGTGCTGTTTGTTCTAGGCTTCACAAACTGTCTTTATACTAAAAGCAGGCGGGAATGCCTTTTCAGAGGAAGAGAATTACTGGAGATAAGACCTTTACACTGCGCTTCTCAAACTTGAATGTGCAATCCAATCTTCTGCAGACTTGTTTAAACGCAGATCCTGATTTAGTAGGGTGAGATTCTGCGTTTCTAACAGTGCCCAGCTGATGCTGCTGGCCTAAGGAACACATTGTGAGTAGGAAGAGCTTCAAAGAGATTCAAGTGAAAAACCATTTGCAAACTGAAGGGAACTGGACCATGCAAATTATTTAAATTATTCACCCTAACTAAGACTCACCCGCATTTTGTATTCATAGTTGTATTAAAACTTGGTACTAAATTTCTTTCCCTTTCACTTATCTGATCATCTAGGCACAGCTGCCAGTTTGCATGGCACAGGGCGAAGAACCTAAAATAATCTTGGCCAGTCACTGACTCCTCACTTACGTTGAGTTATTTCTTTTTTTTCCTTGTCATGAGGATATATTCACCATGACATCACCTTCTAAGTGCATTCGCACACTTCCACAATCATTTCTCCTTTCCCTCCCAAAACAGAATAAGCTCCTCTCCAAATCTTCCAAATCTTTGAAATTTTTGCTTCCACAGAAATTTGTTTTTTAAGAAAGTACTATAAAAATAATATGGCCATCTCACCTCAATCCATTCAAACTCTGCTCTACAAGGCCTGAATGTGGATGATTCAGGTTTTACAAAGACACTGACATGGATGATTTGGAAAACAAAAACAAAATTGAAAATTGAATTAAAGCCTCCAATCCATTGTTTATTTGCTTAAAAATGGACGGGTTATCCAGATAACTCAAAGATTTATTTTTTTAATTGTGCAAAATCATTAATAGATACTACTATTTCCAGGCATGATTACATATTTTAAAACCAAGGAGAAGAGGTGGGTGTTTCTGAAGTCTTGAACAACTGGATCCATTTTTAGTGGTTCGCGCACACATAATTAGCAGTTTGATTTCCTCTGTGGCTAAGTGAGCCTTAAGATTTCATTTAATAAGAAGCCCTGTTTTACAGCCAGAAGCAAGTTTCCAGCACCAGCTTCAGCTCAGCACTGCCCTCTACCGTTCTCCAGGGACCCACACCACGCTGTTCGGCCTAAGAGTATCAGAACAGCGAACTGCAGTTGGGCTGCACAAAAATTAATAGTGAGAGAAATGGAGAAATAGAATTCATTTAACACTCTCCTTAATGACACTTTTATTTTCAGCATAACAAAAACAAAAAAAGGATGAAAAATTTTACTACTAACTGCTTTTTCTCTAGTCTCCCAGATAATGCTCATTATCATATTAGCCTTGAAGCAGGTTTCCCTTTCACACTATTTAGCACAATTATATTGAATACCTCCATGCATAGGATGGCCAAAAACAACTGTTGCTCAAAACAGAAGTTTTTTTTTAAAATTCTTTAAGTAACCAAACTAAGCCTGGTCCATTTTATGCCTGGCAAGGCCAGTTTGGGCTTTATAATCCAATCTCTTTCTGCAGTTATTTTTTTAATGGAAGAATAAAGTTATTTCTATGCCCGCAGAACCAGTCACTTCATGTTAACACAGAGTGTGACTGACCACCACAGTTGGAGATGGGTCTTGAAGATTCCTGCTAATGAGCTGACAAATGTCAAAGCAGCTCTGTTCAGTCTGTCCTCCCTGACTTTTCTTTTCATCAAAATGGGGAGATTTGACGATTACATCAGTCTTTCCATTCAAAACCCAAAAGTGCTGTATGTCATGCACAGAAATACTATCACTGGGTTATGTAAAGTATTCCTACTCTGTCTGAAATATAAATCAGAAGAAGTCACTAGGACTGGAGAAAACAAAAGACTATTACCACTGGAAATGTACATTGGTTGGAAGTTGGGATACAGGGAAAATCACCACCATAGGGTCTTATTCATAGTGTTTCTACAAGTAGTGGATGTTGGTATAGAACTAAGCTGATTTGGGACATTGTCTTCAAATTCCAGAGTCAATGTTTTGGTTGCCTTCGCATATTATAGAGCTAAGCGTCATGATCACAGTTGTTCTCTTTTAATTCATAATAAGGTTAGCTACATTTTGCCTAACAAATTGATAGTGGTAAAGAGGAAAGAGCTGCTTAGAGAAAAACTCTGATCTGAAGATCTAACAGGTCAGTCAGGATCTGTCTGTAGAGCTGTGCTAAACTCTATGCCGGTGGCTAAGGAAGAATCTTTACAGCTGATTTACAGACTTTACTGGATGCTCAACGATGACCTGGACTATTATCACCTCATATTTCCCTCCTCTTTTAAAGGGCAATGACCCGACTAATTTATAGCCCTGATGCTACGACAACCGAGAAGGAAGTACATCGTTGCAGCTTCTGTCTGGCATCTGGTACCAATGTTACTTAAGGAATAATTAAGAAACCTCTTGGGTGGAAATGGGCTGCCTGTGTTCTTGTATAGTCTCCTTCACATTAGTATATTCCCAGAAGAAAAAGAAGAAGGAGAAAGGCATATAGACAAGCGAAGTCTTAGAAGGCCAATAAATGATGCTTCCCCCACCCCCACCACCTGAATTTGAACCAATTAAGAAACAGATACAAGACAGACTGCTGGAGATCCAACATTAGCTTTTCGAGTGGTAAGGGCTGGATGGGAGCATGTGGCATTAAATCTGTGTCTTTGTAGGTTTTGTGGTACTTCAACTGTGAATGAGACAAACATTCTCATGAACCAGAGGCAGAATTGGGCTGCCTCAGAGCCCCAAGTGCACAACAGAGAGCAGACGGGCATGTGAGCTCTGCACACGGGCAGAGGCAGCAAGGGAAGGGGATAGTAAGGCTTTCCCTGCGGCTTCTGCATCTCTCGCCTCTCACATCATCACCCCTGCCCCTGCTGGGGACACTGAGTAAGGGGCAGGGCAAGACGCACCAGTGTTATCCCTCAGTCGGGGGCTTGTATTTTTGGTGCTAACTGCTTCAGCTGTCCAATGAAGTCTCTGGTCCTCTTTCTAGGCTTAGTGTTTAAATATATGAAATAAAATATGTGGATTTGTAAAGGAAGCCACTTATATTAAAACACAGTTATCTAAGTATTGTTTAAAATTTGAGATGGAGTAATAGGTGTGTTTCTTTATGAACATATTGGTAAAATCTAGCAGCAGGCTTAATAATTAACATAATTTCAAAGTAGTGATGAATATTACTGAAATTTTGAGATATCTGCTGCTACAGGAATGTGAAATGAAAATACCTCTGATTTCTACCAATGATGTATAGTGTTCAGTACCACTCTGGTTTGTTACCCACTTTCACAATGGAAAAAAATTCTAAATTTTGGCTGCAGGGTTGTAAAAATAAAGATGGAATGCTGTTTTTCCATCCAAGTTCATGAACACCGTAACTTAAAGGACACTTTAAGAGCCCCTTGAGATCAGTGGTGCTCAAAGCTTAGCATGTACCCATGTCACAGGGGAGGACTTATTAAAATGCAGATTTGTTAGGTTCCACTTCCAGAGTTTCTGAATCAGTAGATCTGGGTTGGGGCCTGAACATGAGTATTTCTTCCAAGTCCCAGATGATGGTGATGCTGCTGGTCCCCAAACCTCACTTTGAGATAATGGTTCTACATGAAGACCCTCCCCATAGAAACGTTTAGATGGAGAATATGTTCCCCCCTAGAACTGTCAGACCAGTGCATTGCAGGCAACCCCACTTGGTTTTCAGAAACACAGAATCCTGGATATCTGTACCATTATTGCCACACAATTTCTGTTTTCAGAGCCAGCTCAAATCTCACCTCTTACCCAAAGCTTTCCTAAGGACCCCGGCCACCTCTAAACACCTCTAAAACTGTAGCTTTTGTTCTGCACTAATCTGTGGGAATATGCCGCATTGTCTGGCTCATCTGCTTTTACTTTATCCCAGGAGTTTATTCCCTTTTCCCCTAACTAGATTTTATGTTCTGTGGAGAGTTAGGACCTGTCCTACCACTAACACTCTCCACTTCACCTTGTGTATCCATGGCTTTGGGACATACTTATTAATTACATGGTCCTGTGAACCTATAGTTAGGTTCAACCAGTCAACTATAGTGTGGGTTAATTTTTGCTGATACAAAAATATATGTATATATAGCTAGAGCTTGTTGAGTTGTTTATGTTGCAAGTGACAGAATTCAAACTGACTTAAATTTAAAATGGGACTTAACAGTCAAGTATCCATATGCATTCAGGTACAATTTGATGCCAAGATTCCTGCTGCCACCAGGCTTCTGTTTCCCAATGCTTCACTGTGACATATTGTGCCCTTCTTTGTGTGATTTGTCCTCAGGCTGAAGTTCCATTATAGTAATTTCCATTTCCAAGGGAAATGGTCCTGCTAGTTCTAGAACTCACATCTCAACTCCATCTCATCCAGATGAAAAATGGCAGCCTCTTCTTATAACTCTCTCTAAAGTATGTAGAAACTCCTCTCCCAGAGACCCTGGACATACACCTCTTCATATCTCATCTATACAAACTGGGTCACATCCTCACAAGGAAAAGTCCCAGCAAGGATCAAGTGGAGCATTTTGAAGTCAATCTCCTCTACGCTTTCCCAAAAGGGGAGGAGGCAATGCCAAAATGAAATCAGCTTGCTGTCACCAAGGAGAAAGGGGGAAGGGCGGATTTTTGGAAAATAAAAAATAGCAAACACCTAGTTTCCAACTCATGGACTAAAAGAGCTAGAAGCACACCAATGAAAGTACTTTGACTAAACCCATTGACCCAGACAGGTATGAATCTAAACTATAAAAACCTACTGTCCCTAAGAGGGAAAAATTGCCCAATGAAATCAGAAGACCCAGGATTGATTGTTCCTTTAACCATAAGTAGCTGAGGAACTCTGCATATAGAAATGCATTGCTCTGTTCAGTCAGTTTATCGCAAAAGTGAGCAAGTGACAATGGAAGATGTCTAGTTTTAGCTTATGTTAAGGCAGCTATTGAACCTGCCATTTTTGTGTGAGTACGTGTGTCTATGTGTGACACTTGGTGTGTCATGTGTGTTTGTGTGGGGAAGGGACTCTTGAGTTTTTCCCTATTGCTGGAATTTATGCCAGTTTCTATCATTTTCTCCTTTATGAGTAGCCATAGGTGCTTAGCCAAGACACATGTCTAAGGAGCTTTGCTGTTCTCAGTTTCCTGCATTGCACCTTATCCTGCTTTTGGAGACATACCTTCCCACTCCTCCCAATTGTTTAGCACTCACCTTCTTTTTAATACCCCTTTCCTCCTTTAGGTACCAAGATGAATCTGAAAATTATTTATACTAAAGTGTAAAGAATTAGCCACCATTAGAAATGTCAACTTTCCCAAGGATTTAAGAAAACAGTAACTCAAAAAATTGGCCTTTAACATGATGTAACAGAAAGAACACATATTCTGAAGCTAGCAAACCTAGTTCAGATACTGGGTCCACTACTGATTAATTGCATGACACTAAGTGACATGGCCTCTCTGAGCCCCAGTTCCTTCATTGTGGGAGGAAGATGATGGTGCCTCCTTGTAGGGTGCTTTAAGAAAGTACATGTGATAGGCCTTCCATGGCGTTTGGCTTACAATGTGACTCAATCCATTTTAGTTCCCTTTTCTAATGGAGGAAATTCAGATATCATTCAACAGTTAGGGCTGGTACTTTGGGGGTTAGCCACCTTGGTTAGTCCCCTTAGAATCATTCCAAGCAACTTACCATATGAACACCGTGAACTAATCTTACATCCAATATCCAACTCTTACACTGTGTCCAGAATTCTATTCTATTTTTTCTTGTATACATGGTGAGCAAGCAAAATTTGTTGCCTAAATAGCTATTCTCCCTCATTCTCAGGTATTATCAAGGAACTCAAATTGAGTTATCTCAAATGTTTTAAGCCTATTTTGAACTTTGCTGAAGTCTTATGAGGGTAGTGGGAAGATAGATTTCTGATTTTAATGTGGAATTCAGCCAGCTTCCATACTTGCATGAGTAATAACTACTCTTCACTTATTTGTTTGGCCTCATCTGTCTCTCTCCGTCTTGTATCTTTATCCTACATTGTAGATCCCTGCCCTTTTCTATTTCAAATATGTTTAATGAGGAAGGACATTTCCCCTACTCATTATCATTAACTTGAAATTGTATTAACTACTCTTTCCAAACAAAGAGGCAAAGGTTAATGTTCTTCTCAATGGCCACTAGCAGAGATATTAACTAGATTGGCCGCAGTGGAATCCATTCTGTTTTTTCCTTTTGGTTGGTATTTTGTAATCCCCTTTTGAGTACAATCTTGGAGCTACCCTGTATTTCCTTGATTTGTTAATAAGAATGTCATGTAAAATGAAATCAGAATCAAAACCCTAGCTGAAGTCCAGGTAGATTACAACTATTGCTTTCCCCTTACCACCCTGGTGTGTCACTCCAGCACAGAAGGAAATGAGATTGGTCTGGACAGTCTGATCTTCACAAAGTTGTTATGGTTACAGTTCAGGATCTTGTTTTCTCATAGAAGGTTGCAAACTGATAGTTTGATTATTTCTTCGAGTACCTTTCCAAGTCTTGAAGTAAGATCCAGAGCTTGGAGTCACCAAGGATACTTCTTTCTCTCTTCATTACATTTTGGCAACTCATTTGTATTTGCTGGCTCTCAGTTTTTTCTCTGTGCTCTTCACATTTTTATAACAAGGTGAAAAATTCAGTTGTCCTCAGCTACTGCCTGTCTCAAATGCACAAATACCAGAATTTTAAGTTATGCCATTTCTACCTTTTAAGTGTCTTTCAGAGTGTTCATCTCATCTTTCTAATTTTAATACTGTAGCTTAGGCCTTTGCTGTATGTCACCTTTATGTTTTAGAGCTGGTAATTGATCTTCCTTCCATAAAAGTTTCCTCAATTCAGTCCACCCTCCACATTTCAGACAAAACACAAACATGAACAACAGATAAGATCCTCAGATGAAAACACCCAAATTCAAAAACCAACAAGAACAACAAGGAACTAGACCTTGTCACATCATGACTGTGTGGGAAAGTTTCCATTGCCATCCTAACATGGCAGCAAAAGGCGCAAACTTCCTGGCATAGAAGATAATGTCCTTCAATACGTAATTTTGTAGCCTCATTTTCTACCATCCCTACCCAGCAACATACATTTGAGCCAGGCCAATTTTCTTCCTATTCACAAAGCTATGATAATATCACAGATTCCCTTTTTTAAAGTTTTTTAAAAAGGGGGGCAAAGTTCTATTTACCTCTGCGGAGCTACAACTTCTCCAACACCTGGGGAGTAAAAGACACCATGAAGACTGATCAGAGGATGAATCGCCCACACTAGATAACTTATGATCTTAAGTCCAATTTGGTGAATGCATCCAGTCAGCTTTTTAGGGCATGGTCAAGGGAGCAGTCTCAGTTATAGACTGGTTTTCTGTCTCCCATAACTCCATGTGACTATTTGATTCTTCTCAACTTGGCAGGATGGGGAAATGATGGAGAAGGAAGGAGGAGATGACTGCCTGGGAGGAGTGGGGAGGTATAAAATAAATCTCCTTGGCTTCATAATTTCACTCTAGGCCCATCTGAGGACTCAGTCATCACCATTCTGATCCACAGAAAGTGATCTTTAATGAAGAAAAATCTAGGTAAGTGAGTTAGAATAGGGATTGAAGAAGGCTTCATTTTTTTTCTGTCTACTAATTTAGGAGAGGCCACACTGAGACCTACTATAGATACCTGCCAGGGCCTGAATTAGTCAAGTTTTGTCCATCAAGATAAACTCACTCTTGCTGCAGTTGGTATTCCCTGTTAGGCTGTGGTGGTCAGCTCAGAAAACTGACCCAAATTGAATCCAAGAGTACCAACCACTGGACAACTCTGGCTTCTACAGATATGGATGGGAACTAACAAAGCAGGAGCATGTCAAAGTCAGTATCAAAGCAGCTTTTGTATTTAATGAGGGTGTGCCCTCATTTTCTCTTATTAATCCTTCAGATTTTAACATGGCTCTACTTTGGATGTTTTAAAGGCAAAGGTTGCTGTGAAGGTGATAAAAAATTGAATCCTTTTTAGGGCTAGAAGAAGACAGCTTTGGAGATTGCCATGGGCTTAGAGCCAAGCCTTCACTGAACCCATTTTCTACCCTCTCTCAGAGGCCCAGCAAGGAGAGATTCTTTGCTTCTCATTTCCAGTTTTGTGTAAACACACAACTTAGCAGCAAGCGTGTCAGGTGGGAAATTCATGGTGGGGCTGTGAACTCAAAGGGATGCTTTGGGCATCTTTGCCTAGAGTTCAGTCCCACTTGTTCTGTTCTCCTTAGGGACAGCATGTAACTGCTTTTTATTTTCTGTGTGATCCTAACTGGGTGTATTTGATGACCTTTGTTCAACTACCCTCAGCCCTTCCTGACTGCCTAATTAACCCTCTTCTTGAGTCATCTCTCAGGAGTCCCAGTCTAACCCTTTGGTTGCTGCAATTCATACTTCCCTGGATCCTATCCAAAGAGCTCAGGCGAGATGGCTCACAAAACAAGGGCTTCCCCCAAGGGTCACAGGCAGCCTGACATCTCAGTGAGAGCAAGAAAAAAACAGAAAAAAGCAAACAAAGGCACAGCGGCTGACATTCAGGGTAACAGCTTCCTGGTGAGGCCCTGATCCCTGGTGACACTCCGCTGGCATGGTCTGGCTATTAGACTGACTGGGATTTTGTGCAAAGCTCTCTCCAGGTGAGAAAGCAAGCTCAGGTTCAGGTTGAGGAGGTGCCATTAGGCATTTTCTTATTGTCTTGCATGCCAGCTTTGAGCTATAAATAAACCAAGTGCCCAGCAGTAGCCACACTGTTTGCTGTAAGGTTATTGCATTCCTGTCTCTATCTGAATTCCCCTTATGCCAACTCTTCCTTTTAGCAACCCCACAATAGGTTGGCAGGTGCACCTCCTGCCGCCAATGTCAGTGCATTAGCACTTAGCTTAAGTGAACACATATACCAGGCAGGCTCACGGCTTCCTCCTCTCTTTCCTAATGGAAACCCCTCAGATAAATAATGATACCACTAGTGTATTGCATATACTTATTATATTGATCCTAGTTTAGACTACTAGTCCTTGAATATTATGACTAAATTAGCTGAGATATTGTAGAGTGACCAGAACAGGCATATAATGATGATGGCAACAACAAAGATAATGATGAAATCGTAATCATAAGCAATAATAATTTGGTGTTTATTGAGTGCCTTCTGCTGCTGGGCAGGCATCTGGAGATTGTATTTCAAATAATACATCACATGTTTCTAAGTCTCCACAATGACCACAGGAGTTTTTCTTAATCATTAGATGGAGAAATGGAGGCTTGGGGCAGTGAAATTACTCATCCAAAGACCCATGGTGGGCAAGTAGGATAGTCTGTCTGACTCCGAAGTCAAGTGGTCTTCTAGCTTTCCCCAAGATACCTCTATGTTTGACTTTATATGACAAGGTAAGCCAGAAGGGTTTAATGTGTACCTTCATTCAAAGAACTGTTAAAGCCATCTCACTTCTCTTCAGTTTCATTGGCAAGCCATAGAGACAATAAATTTCAAAATGTAATGTGATAGTGTACTGAATTCTAAAGCCACATTTCAGTAGATTAAGGTGGGTGTGGGGAAAATGGAGTTTTCTATGGCCAGGATCCTCACCTGACCCTCAACTACTTGATGGTGTAAGTGGCTTAACCACTAGGCTAATGCTTCCACACCTGCTGGCAATAAGCTTTATATTATTGACTGAGACACTAAATAAAGAGCTCCACCCAGTGCTCTGTATGGAGGTAGAGATGGAGGTGGACTACAGACCTGCAGACTGCTGGATGCATATGTGATTAGTGCTCAACCTACTGCTGGGAGAATAAAACCAGGTATAAACCCTTTTAGCCCAGGAACATTCTGTTGTCATTTCTCAGCCTCACCAAATCCACAGTGAACTTTCCTGGGGCTGAAACCCAACACAGTGGGTTTTTTTTTTACAATCATTCCAGACTAAAGTGGAACATTAATATTCTCTCAGCTCCATTGTCAAAGGTATTTACTCTGCACTCACTCCTTTTCTTGTAAGCTCTAGAGGTGTCATTGGGAATATAAAGAAGGCAATATTCCCAAGGTTTACATGAGTTTTACATTTTCTTCTTCTTCATATTCTTTTTTTTCATGGTGAAAAGAACTAGTTTCCTTGACTTCATGATTCTGCAGGATCTGGTTTTGCTGGGGAAAAACCAAAAGAGAAGGAAGAACTTATGAACATTTATATGATCTGTGTGAACTTGAAAAAATTCATCTTCTACATTTTGACCATAGGTGGAATGAAACTGAGTATGACAAGAGCAGATGATCACCTTACCCGAGTCACCTATCCAAGATTTTCTAATCAATACACTATCTGTTGGACCATTTTGTACTGTGCCACCTTGATTCACTAGTAAAATATCAAACTTGCTAATCTCCAAGGCTTGATAAGATGCCCAGCTTCTAGAAAGATCAGGGAACATAAACAATATAATGTCTAAATAAGAAATATTGGCAGGGAAAGGAGACACTCTAAATATTGCCTATAAGAATAAAAATTGACCATAACATTACTCATTTGATTTTGGGATTGGAAATATCGATGTTTAACATCCAACACTGTGATTTGGAAAGGAAATAATAAGATTTTTTAAACACTTTTATTAATTGCTTTCTATGTGCCAGGCAGTCTTCTACATACTTGATATATGTTTGCTTCTATTGAATCCTGACAACTCTATGAATAGGTATATCATCACTCCTACTTTATATAAAATGACACTGGATCCCTGAAGAGTTAAATCACCCACCCAGAATTACACTAGTTGAAGAAAGGTCAAGCAGGATTTGGACCTAGGTAACCTGTACTTCTAACACTTTCCCATGCTGTGGATTTCCATGGAGCAGAGTGTGAGTCCAGGTTATCGTAGGGGTCTCAGGTCTAGAGAATTGCAGGTCTGATGCTAACTCTAGTCTGCCTGTGTGGGCGGAAGGTGCCTGATCTCAGACACCCTGAATGCACAGCTCTAGGCCCTGAAGCTCCACAAAATCCTTGTCAGCACATTCCCAAGGGGTCATTTGCCTGACTACAGAGAAGAGCCATTCTAACTCCCCTAGAAATCCAGGATGATGGGACACCCCTGCAATTCATAGTTTTCTTAAATCTTTCAATAGACTAATGGGATTAAAGGTCACTGACTGACTTAAGCCTGATTGAGAGGAAACTGAATCCTGAGGTTGCAGAGGCAGGCAATGGATGGTCTGGGAGCACTTCTCCTTGGAAAAATTGGCCATCCTTAATTCCCTCCTCTCTTTACAGAATCATATTACATCACAGACAACTCCACGTTTCAGGTAAAGCCCTTTAAATGTGAGGGGACATGATCCTATCTCATTACCTTTCCTCCCCCAAGTCATCTGTTCCTTGCTCCAAGTCACTAGCAGCAGCCATTTCCAAAAAAGAACTCCCTTTAATTTTTTTCCTTACTAATCAAAAGGGAACCTCCTGATGGCCTTATGCATATTTTAGCCTTTGATGACAACAATCTTCTTAACATCCTCTTTGAACCTTTTATGCACTATTTCTTTTAAATGGCTACCTACCAAGAGTGAACCCATCTCACTATTGAATGAGGAAGACTTACCACGACAGTCACACCAAAGCATTTGCAATGAGAACCTGAAAAAATTACAGGTGAACCAAGTCAGTGGTGCCTTGATAGCCATGGATGAAAAGGGCCAGAGAAGCACAGACTATCATTCATAATTTAGCAGCATCATTTTATTATGATCACCTCTGCTCTCCTAGGTTTATCTCACATCCTCCTTGACATTTTAAACAAAAAGAGGCTTCTTCCAATTCTTCTTCTGTTTCCACCAGGTCATGTTATGTCTGGTCACATCAAGTCATGGTCGATGTGACATGACATAGGGTGCTATGTAACTCACCCCAATCAATGGAGGAATCAAGAACAGTCCCGGTGGATCTTTGATGCAAAGCTGGGGTCCAGGGCTGCTGGCTGCTTTTTTGACATCCCACGATTTGGTTGGTAACCAACTGGGTCAGGGGCCAAATCTCCTCACAAAAGGCGACAATGTTCTATTTGTAACTGTCGTTTTCCCTGCTACAGAAAAGCTGTAGATGGAATACTTTTCAACTGGACATTTTCTAACTAGATAGCTATGTACTGTACATTAGGACTGACTGCATGATTTGTGGGGCCCACTGTACAATGCAAATGCTCAACCCCTTGTTAAAATTTATTAAGAATTTCAATTTCAAGATGGTGCCATCAGAGCATTTAATCCAGCATGAGCCCTTCTGTGCGTTGGACTCCCTGTGATCCAGGGTACAAGCCTCACACACACAGAAGGCTCTATGGTCTTGGCATCATATGCAGGGGTCTTCCTGTCTTTAGAAAGTGTGCCTTGCATGATGGTGCACATTTCTGATGATGGCCTATCATGCCAGACACAAGAAGGAGAACAGGAATGTCATTATAACGGCATTCAGGGATATTTCAATCCGCACTGATTGCTCCTTTCCTTAAAGCAGAGCAATTTGCTGCACAGATTCTGTAGTGGAGGGAATGGTGCCCACCACTGTTTCCTGCCTCTGTCTACCTCCCTCCCTTCCTTGCAACAGTTCCTTGATTCACTTTCTTCTGTTTTGGTTTGGTTCATAATACTCAGGGCAAAGATGACTTCCTTTACATTTTCACATTGAGGCTTTTATTCAAAATGACATCTACCTTGCTTCTTTTTGTTTTATTCATCCTCTGCAGAATGGCAGCAGTGTGCTGCATTATTAATCCATGCAACTATGGCCTCAAAGAACTGACCCCTTTCCCTTGAGCTTTAAGGGGCATGTGTGTGTGTGTGTGTGTGTGTGTGTGTGTGTGTGTGTGTGTGCGTTTACATTTATATCTTCATCCAAACACATTTTGCAAACTGCACATGAACTAGTACAAATTCATTTGGTATGTAAACACATCGTTTTGAAGTTTGTTGAAATTTCTAAAGTGTAGTTTGCATGAAGCAGTAAAAAAAGAGAGAGGAAATGGGAACAAATGAGACATTTTAAACCAAATATTTTTCCTCTTCAAAGAGGCTGGCATAATAGACTTAAATCTCTGGTTTATTACAAGTAAAATTATTGTAAAATCCTAAAAGATTCAGTCCATGAATGAGGTCATGGGTCCTCTTGGAATTGCCAACATTTCAACACTAGCTGGACCAGAGGCCCTGCTTTGAGGAGTCTTTGATGCAGCAACCCTGCCTTTGGAGACTTAAAAAAAGAAATTACCCAATTAAGATGTAATGGCCCTTCAAGCCTTTCTAGGCTGTGAATGAGAGGAGGCATATTTACCATCACAGTGAATCATCTCATTTTATCCCATTGTAGCAGATCAGCAGGGCTAAATCAGGCAGCACTGTCCTATTACAGAGCAGCACGCATGCACAAGGAGATGAGGGTGGCAGGACATATGCTCTGGAAGGGTTCACCTGCCAGGGGGATTCAGGAAGATGTTCCCTGGACATGCGACTGGGGGAAAGAGGTATTGGAATGTGATGGTGATGTAGTTATTATCTGTCCCAAAGACAGACCATTTATCAAAAGCTAGATTTGTCTTTTCAAAAAGAGCATCATGCAGGCAGCAGAGGTATTTTTACACATTCTCTAGTAAAATTAACACATACTAATTTTCATGATGTTTTCAATGGTTCTAAGGTGACTTGGTTTTAATCACTTTGTAATTGTACCATGCCTCCCTAGAAAATTTCATTGTTTATCAACACATGAACATTACCTATGTTTAGGACCCTGAAGGACACAGTTCACCTCTCTAAGCAGAATCTTCTGTTCTTTCAAAGGTCAGAGATGATATGGGAAGATGGTCTCATTATGCCCCACAGAAGCACAGTGAGTATGTGTGTGTGTGTGTGTGTGTGTCCATACGTGCATGCCAGTTGAAGCTGAGGAAGAGGGAAAGAAGTGGGAAAAAACGAAGGGCACAGAAATAGGAGTGGCTGCTTAAATACACTCTGAGGGGGTTTCAACTTTTCTCTAAGACTGTTTATATCTTACCAATCTGCATTTTAAAATTAAGATTCTCTAAACCTCCACTGTCCAATACATCAGCCACACTGACACACGTGGCCATTGAGCACTCGGAAGGTGACTAGCCCAAATGGAGATGGGCCTTTCAGTATAAAAGTCCTATTGGGTTTCAAAGAGATCTTTACTAAAATAAAGAGAATGTAAGCTATTTCTTTAATGTTTACACCAATCAATGTTAAAATGATAATATTTTGGCATACTGGATTAAACAGAATATATTCTTACAATTAATTTCACATTTTTAAAAGTACTTTTTATTGTGGCTACAAGGAACATTGAAATCAAATGTGTGGCTTGCAAGATTTTCTTTTGGACAGTGCTTTTTTAAATCCTTCAGCCTCTGATGTGCATATGTGAGTGGGCTGGGGGAGTGTTTGGAGAGAGGTCTGTGAGTTCCTATCCACATATGTATAATTCTTTGATCAAAGCATTCTAATCATCCTGAAACTTCTCAGTCGATTGCCCCCAGCCCAGGAAGCTATGACACTTTCCCGAAAGGACTATCTACGGTTGTCAGTTTCTCCATGTCCTGTAATCCTGCAAAGGAAATATATTTACAAGGCACTTACGTCTGGCAGCTTTCTTATCTTTCTTAAAATATGGGTGAGGGACTAGTTCTGTGACTGAGTACAAAATGAGAGCTGCTCTTTCATGCCATCTTCTAAGCAGGTGGTATTATGCACTGGGCTATTTATACAGTGAGTCCAGAGTCCAAAAAGAGAGAAAAAGCAAAAAACTCTTTACTAAAATATTCCTGATTCCTCCAGGAGCATACAGAGCAGAAAAAGATGTTGAGCATTGGCAGTTGTTCATTATCTAAATCCTTTGTAATTACTCTAAATCTATTGTTAAAGATAAAAAGTGATTATATTATTAGTAATATCTTCTTGCATTTGTGTAGCGCTTTATAATTTAAAAAGCACATCTTTAGCCATCATCTGATCTCTTATGATGACTTGATGACTTAGATGGTTTATTCCCACTTCAAATGAGGAGGCGGAGACTTCATGAGTTACCGAAGAACAGGAAGTTAGCGGCAAGCCATCAGTAGAACTCCAGTCTCAAAACTGACTCTTACATTTTCCCCTCATTTTCTCTTATACTTGTGGCTTGGTTGGTCTTGCTGAAACATACTTGAAGGTGTCCTTCCCTTCAAACTCTGCAAGATTCATGAGATAAGAACTAACTCTTGGTGGGTGGGGCATACAGATCACTAAAGCCACTTGTCACAGCTGCATCACTTAAAATCATTTGGTTTCACCCATGATTGTGGATATGATACAGATTTGATCACCAGAATGGGCCAATTGTGAACAGATTGAGATTCAGGGAAATGGTCCCCAAATAGCAAGCATCAGAAACACCTGGAGGGCTTGCTAAAACAGATTGCTGGGCCTCATGGCCTGCGTTTCTGGTTCTGAAGGTCTGGGGTGGAGCTGCTCATTTGCATCTTTAACTAGTCCCAAGTGGTGCTGATGCTTCTGGTCCACGCGCTCCACCTAAAGAACGGCTGCTTTGGGGTTGTTAACTGAATGGCATAAATTCATGGTGACAGAGGACATATAATTACAGTGATAGGAAGAAATCAATGAAAATGGATGTTTAGTAGTAGAGCTGGGTTTTGAGGACCTTTTGGGATTAGAGCCCCTTAGGTTAGTGAATTTCTAGGATACAGGCAATTTAGGAAATTGGGTCAAGAGGCAGCAGGAGGTAGAAGATAGCAGAAGAAAGAGAAAAAGAAATGGGGAGAGAGACAGGGAGAAACAGGGAGAAACAAGCAGACAGAGACAGAAGAAGATACAGAGACTGATTTAGAACAAAGAACCTTTATAGCCAACTTAACAGAGAAGAGACAATCAATACCAGTTTCCTGTTGTACACATATTAAGAATAATCAAACAATAAAAAGGTCATTAGTTGGCTATTTAAATGTTTGCACTGTTTCCCCTCTGAAAGAAATGATCGTTTCTCATCACAGATGAAGTCACTTAAAAAGTCTAAATACAGTTATGCAAATTGTCAGTACTCTCCAAATTGTGGTCAAGCAGTAGGACTTCAAAACAATCTTTTTAATAAAATTCTGAAAGGGAATTGCCATTCAAGGAATGCAATTAACTGGAGGTCTTTTTCCTATGATGTATTAAGTAAAAATAACAGGTAAGTCCACGGTGCTGCCCCCACCTCCTGGGGCAGGGCAGGGCAGGGCAGGGCAGAGAGTTACCCATTCTTTTCAAATGTCTCCTCTTATCTTCATTTTTTTCCCTTATACTCTCTCATTTGTTTGTGTATATAATTCTAAATAAAGAAAAAAAATATAGTGGCATGACAAATATTACATAGCAATGGTCAAAAATGAAATTACCCAAAGTACATTAACAGAAACCCTTGCTTTAAGAAAATCACTCTCTGATTTCAAATCTGGGACAAATGGAATTTTCAGCCAAATGGTTTTTGAGTCATTAAGGTGTTCGTAGTGATGGAGTGAAACAGTTGGATAATTATAAAGCAGGGTGTCACTTCGGAGAGTAATTTTCCATTTAAGAGAGAGCAGGAAGCCAGTTTGCACAGAGTTGCTTACTGATTTGGTGGCTGCGAGTAAGGCAGGAGTGTGGTGTTTGGCTCCTGGCTGTCATGAATACACACCTGAATACAGATGGCCCACGCTTGCACAGTCTCAGCACAATTTTGGAATGGCCCTCCTTTTTGTCCTGCTCATTAAAACTTGGAAGGAGAGCAGCTGTAGAAAGCTATGGCTAGCACTTTTTTTTTTTTAACGGGTAAAATTTATGGACTAATGTATCTACTTTTAGCATGACTATTGTTAAACCTGGAGATCAAGCAAAGTGACACTGAGTATATTGCTTTATCAATTGGATTCGTTGGGTGAAAAATGCTGATCAGGCCATGGCTATCCCTTGGGTGCAGAAACCCTACTTCAACCCTTGAATAGTCAATACATAAAAGTCAAATTCATTATAATTTGTAGCTTTTTTTTCTTGAAGAAGCACACAGTTCTCAGTACATCAATATCAACTCTTAAATCCACATCGGATGAAGAGGGTATAGCACAGTAATTCAATCTCTTTACACTTAATATGGCCAGGAAGGGAGAATGAAAACAGCCTCTTGTAAAATGATGGAAAAAACAGGATGCAATCACTCTGATGGAGCAGTGCAAAGGAGTCATTTTACACCATCCGTTACCAGGGCAACAAAATACAGTGAGCCCTATACATCTAACAGGTGACATTTTAGCTAAGAAATTGCTTCTTTGGTATTTTTTCTGTCTATGAAAAACAATGTTACCAGCGTTTTCACTTGTCATGTACTATAGGGCAACATATTCCTGCTGACAGACCCATAATGGAAAAATCAAGCAGTTAAATAGTATTACAGTCTAACTTTTTGGATACATGTTAATATGCTCTTTAAAGAGATTTCAGACATTTTCCAGCACCCTGGAGTTTCAAGGGACTGGAAATCTCTGCATACCTCCATGCATTCAACTTGGTTTTTAGACAAAGAGAAAGTATTTAACTGTGTTTCCAGAATATGGCATAAAGTCCTACATATACTTTCAAGAAAAATAATTAATATAATTGTCTCATGTCATGTCATTGTTATGCCCACAATCCTTTCTTAAGGAAAAAGAAAGAGAATGATATTTTCATAGCCGAATAGTCTTTTCTTTTTAGTTACCCCAAAAGTAAGCTAGTACTAGAAAAGTAGGAAATGGAGAAATTAATTTCCTCAAAAAGATCATAAACAGTTTTATAGAATGTAATGTAATTGCCTTCTTAAGAACCCAAAGGAGATGATCATGTTCCCCCCAAAATTTATGCAGTGTGGTCTTTAGAAAATATGTTTTAGTTCTCCGTTGGATTTTGTTTTATAGCCCATGTAAGGATTTTGTTACTGCTTTGAAGTCATTCTAGTTCTTCTGAACTTAGGTTCCAAAGAGAAGTATTCAAACTTGTGGCTGGGTCATTATTTGCCTTCTCATGACATTCTTTCAGAACCACTGATGTATAAGAATGGAAACTGATAAGTAGGATAGAGTTTCAAGAACACTTAGTCCAAATTTTCCTTTTTACAGATCAATAAACCAATGGCTGAGAGAATGGGAGGACTCAAGTCCCCTAAAGCCAGGGCCAGTGCTTTTTCAACTACTGCCATGGTTCATTCAAACATTTATTGAGCACCTGCTACATGTACATCCTTCTGGGATACAAAGTTGAATAAAGCACAGTCCCTGCCTGCATGAAGCCCACAGTCAGGTGTGTGTATGTAGCAGTGGGGGTGTGACAGTTAGTTGTAAAGCAACAGGTCAAGTACTGTAATGAAGATTCATTGCACTTCCAAGATTCATTGCAATTCCCAAATCACCGCTGGGAGACAGGTGGGAAAGCTCCTGTTTAAAGCAAAGACTATTAATTGTGTGACAGTTTGTCCACCATCCTAACTCAATTACCCAATTATTGGGCTCAAACGCAAAGTGACATATAAGCCAGCACATTTGTATCAAGGATCAGAAATACTGCTTTTTCCCATTTTTTTAAATTTGTGGTAAAAGAACACATAAAATGTATCATCTGTCTTAGTCTGTTTGGGCTGCTATAACAAAATTATTATAGACTGGTTTCTAAACAACAGAAATTTATTTATCGGCTTCAGAGGCTGAAGTCTGAGTTCTGGTGAGGCTTCTCTTCTGGGTTCCAGCCAGACAACTTCTGGCTATGTCCTGACGTGGCAGAAGGAATTCTCGAGTCTCTTGAAAGGACACTAATCGCATTCATGGGGCTCCACCCTTATGATCAGATTACCTCCCAAAGGCCCCCACCACCCAATACCACCATCACAAGGGGTTTAGGATTTCAACATATGAGTTTTGAAGGGATACATTCATGCTATAGTAACATCCTAAATATTTGTAGAGTTCAGTAGGGTTAAGTATAGTCACATTGTTCTGAAACAGATGAGAACTTTTTCATCTTGCAAATCTCAAACTCCATACTCATTAAACTACTTCCTTTCTTCTCCCATTCCCGCAGGCCTCGGTAACTACCATTCTACATTCTGTTCCTATGAATTTTACTACTTTAGATATCACATCTAAGTGAAATCACACAATATTTGTCTTTTGTGACTGGCTTATTTCATTAGCACCATGTCCTCAAGAATAATGCATAGCATGTGACAGGCTTTTCTTCTTTTTAAGACTAATACTCCTTTGCATGCATATATCACATTTTGTTTATCCATTCTGTTAATGGATATTTGATTACTTCCACTTCTTGGCTATTGTGAATAGTTGTGCTATGAACATAAGTGTGCAAAGGGGTTAGAAACATCTTAATAGAGAGAGATGCCAGACATGGCAAGAAGTAGCTCAGAAAAGATGAGGGAAAGGAAGAAAAATAATCTGTGTGTGTGTGTGTGTGTGTGTGTGTATAGGTAGGTGAGGTAAAATGTCCAAGAAATTGCCCTAAGAAAAAAATTCTGTGATCAAATTTATGATAAATTAAATTATCTAGATATCACCAATTATGGTCCCATCAAGTAAAGGTAAATACTGAACAATTAAGGTGGAAACATTCAGTAAATTAAAATACAGCAGGTTGGAAAAAAACAAAAAAATTTTCTTACCTTATGTTAAATACTCAAGAGCCCCTAGAAACAAAAAGGACCAAAGAATAGGAAAATGCCCAACAGGATGTAAAAAGCAAAGAAGTTGTGAGTTAACAGTGAAAAAAGGCAGAGAAAAAAGTGGAGCATTTTAGATAAATCCTCATACCTATTCTGCACTCTGAGGATACTGTTGAAAAATCACCATAGTTGCTGAACATTATGTGACTAAAATACTGTTGGTTATGACATGAAGAATTAGAAAGAGAAAAAATAAATATATAGAGAAAAATATCTATTTATATCTATCTATCTATCATCTATCTATCTATCTAATCTATCTGAAACAGGACAAGATAAAGCCAGTGGGTGCATTATGGAGTTAAAATTACACAGAGGAGAGAGGTTTACTGGTTTGAGGCAGTAGCCCAGAAACCCAAGGAACACTTGCAAATGAGAAGCAGACAAAATAAGGTCCAAATGGACAATGATGCACTTCCTTTTAAAATTTGAAATAATTAAGCACAAAGGTAAGATATACTATTTTGTGTTTACTTGTAGGGTGTTCCTATCATAGTCTAGTATGTCCTTTTGTAATTCGCCTGCATTTGTTTGAGTGGCTGACCTCGCAGGAAAACCTGTCTTCTCTGTGCAGTGCTGAAGCATGATGTGTAGGATTCTAGAGGTTTCAATGTTCCCAGCACCCACAGGGTTAATGATTTCTGCTCCCTGAGTCCTAAGATCTCCCTGGACATGGCGGCTCCTGGGCCAGCATCTGTACTGTTTGGAATCTCATGTTGTTATAAGACATGGATAGAATTGACAAGCTCCAGAACAATGTGCTGAGTTAAAAGAAAGACAAATGTGGTATGGCAAGTAAGTGCCAACTGATTTCCCCCCAGAGATATAACCAGAAATCTAAGAGACAAGACTTTTGTTGCTTGAGTTTCAAAACATGTCTGTCATTTACCTTTTGTTTTTTAATATTTTATTTAGAAAGCTTAAACAGCTTCAAATTTTAAGTTTAAAAATGAAGGATTTCATGAAAACAAACAAAAATTGAAAAAATAACCTAAATCCACATCAAAAGGATTCTGAGGAGAGATTGTCCCTAAAAAGGACTTGAAAAGAAAAATATAAATGCTAAAATGGTTGCTACCATGTTGCATATATATTTAAAACTTTTTTAAATTCAAAATATCAGAAGTAAGTTTACATATTTATATTAATGTGGTGTGTACCTTTTAAAAAACATCCAGCCTTGTTTTTCATATTAAAATATATGGCCTTCATGAGTCATTATGAATTCTTTATAAATATCACTTGTCATGTCTGCAATATTCCATTGATTTGGTCAATTTTAATTTCTTTTATCCACACGCTTATGAACTGTTTGGGTTTATTTTTATATTTCTCTTATTACAAATGATGCTATGGTTATATTTGAGTTTTATTATTTCACTTTGATTTTGGCTAGCAAATAGAAGCTATTAATTGCACACAGTTAAATCTAAATACTTGCCTGTGGGATGTCCTTCAGTGATGCTAAACTTGGAAACTTCTCCACATTTCCAGCCTTTTCACTTTAGCTTCTTTTTAATACTTTGAGTATTTTTTCTTTCACTTTTCAAACTATAGCTTTTTATGTATCCCCTGAGGTCTGTGCTTAAATAATCCTCTTATCTAAATACATAAGCTTTTTAATACTTGTTTATTGAATAATCATTTTCCTCTATTGATTTGTGACATCACCTTCTACATATATTAGATGCTTAGCACACCCTAGAGTCTTTTTCTGAGGAAAACAGATGTGCTTCAGATAGCCATCAATATTAAAAACATAAACAGGAAGAAATTTTGAGTGAGATAACATGGTTTGGCTTTGTTATTAAATGAGAATCTTAATTATCATTCCCCTAGGTTTTAAATCATGTTTTTTTGTATTTTTGTGAGTAAACAATTTTGCAAACCTCATTCTGTGCATCTGTGAACTCCAGTGATAACCAGAACCTTGTTTCTCAGTTTATATTTTTTTATTTTAATTTTTTGAAATATAATTCACTCACAATACTCTCAGGATTCTTGTAATTTTATAAAAGTAGTCATCGCATATTCTGAATTTAAAGAATGTAGATGAAAATGTAATCTATAAAATAGCCACAGTATAATCTGTGATGAAATGTGGGTAAATATACCCTCAGGTAATGTGAACACCAGATTGCCAGTATAGTGGGGAGTAGAGTACCATTTTATCTATTGTTTTCAAATATATTTAGGTTTCTCAAATACAAGTTGTGAAATAAAAGTATAGTCAGAACAGAAGAGATGCAAAAAAGAAGAGAGTAACTGACAAAATAATTAAATTCCTATGAATTTTCATAATTGATTTCCTGACTTTTCCATTTTGGGGGAAGGGAAAGGGAACAATATTCATGGAAAAAAAATAAGATCAAAAGGCAGGCTACAATCTTTCAATTCCACATCAATAAAAATACTATATTGTCTATGATGTGTCAGTAAAAATATTTTTCTAGACTGACATTCTAATTCTAGTAAAATGCATGAAGGATGAAAACTTTACTTTTAAACAGTATAACAGAAGTATGTTTTCAGTTTCTCTTATCAGTGATTATAAAAAACAAATGACAAACATTTAAAATTTCTGAAATAAAATTGTATAACATTTCTTTCCTTTGCTGTACCACATTTTTTTTCTGTCCAATTTCATCTACTTAAAAAAAATCCCTTCCACATTAGAATGCAAGAGATACATTAATCCCTAGTGACTATCTTAACAAACTGCTTAACACTAGTGCCCCTAACACTATTTGCCATTTGCTTCCTTCTAATCCATCCTCTATTCTGCTAAAGGAGTGATTTCATGATTCAGAGATCAGTCACTATCCCATTTATCCAAGAGAATAATATTCAAACACCTTGCCTTTATGTATAATCTGACCATTAGCTACTTTTTCCACCTCGATCTCCAGTTCCTAACAGGTTTCTGCTCTATCCGTTCTGAAAACCTCGTGGTCTATGGACAGGTCTTTTCGAATTCTGTGCCTTTGCTTATCTTTCTACATGGACTGTTATTTTGCAAGCCTATGTTCCTGGAGAATTGCTGATAGGATGTAAATTTTTTAAAAAATGTCTTCTAACAGTGCGTCAGAAAGAGACATAAGCAAAGAAAAACCTGCCTTGCCAAATAAGCTGAACCCAAAGTACAAGGACGGTGAAAAAAAAAAGAGAGTCAAGTCAGCTTAACCCCAACTGGCATTTACAAGATTAACAATATGGTTTGCAGTGCATTTGGAAGGAAACCAACCAGCTTTAAGATAATTAAGTTCTACCATCAAGGAAAGACTCTGCAGGTGCCAAGTAAGATTGTCTAGGACACCAAATCCCTCCCTACCTTACAATGCTGTAAAAACATGCAGAATTTGAAGAACTGGAGACCTCAACTGTTTGTGATACTCCAGACTGAAGGAAGACATAAACAAGAATCTAGATGGAGGAAAGACAGCAAACAAAATCATAACACATGTTACGATATTTTTAAATTTTAGTATATAAATGCAATAATTTCTTTAGTACTTCAGACCATTTTATTCTCCCTCTGGCTCTTGTCAAGTTCGCACAGATGAGAAATCCTGTAGCTGCCCACCCATATTGCCTTACCACTTCTCCAAAAAGGACACTACAGACAGGAAGGAAAAATCTTGCTCTTCTGGTATGAGAAATGAGGGCAATCTTATTGGCAGCCCTTACCAATGCCAGTAGGGCTGAGTCCACCCGGTAGCATAACTATAGTAAAACCTACTGCTACCACCTCATCATTTAGGGCCAGCTTGAAAGCCACTTGCTGTCTGGAATTTTTAAATTTTTCTTTGATTCTTCCAGACAGGTTTAATTGCTTCTTAACATTTGTCCGTAGCACTTTATACAAACCCACAACATAATATTTTGCATTATATACCTAAAAAGAACTATTTAGATCCCTTCAGAGCTTTTCAGGCCTTCTTTTAGAGTTCTGATGCCTTGAACATAGTCTGCATTAAAAAAATGTTTTTTTAATTGGGTTGTCAAATTAAACTATGAATCCATATATTTCTAGGTCAGGTTTAATCCTCTTTTTTATTCAAGTTTATTTCAATGATTTCATAAAGTCTTGCTTTGCCTATAGCCTGTAACCAATGACCTTCTTTCTCTGAACTCCCATTGAATTTATTCTTAGTTTCTTATAGTTGAGAGCTTAATTATTTCTCACATCAACATTCTCACTTCCTTGGTAGATAATTGGATTCTTAAAGATAGTACTCACATTTTATCCTAAGAAATGTCTCACACAATACTGACATTTGAGAAATATAGAGTAAATACTTGTTGATTGGTATATTCAGGTCAATATTCTAGTTTTCACCCAATATATTAATACTGATATGTGTATTTTAAGAGTAATGGTAACAATAAATGACCTATGCGTCAAAATATAATATTACAGAATTCTGAATTGCTCTTAACATCATATGACCTAGAATTTAACCTCTATAAACTTCATTTTTCTTGGGTATCAGATGAGTATAATAGAAGTAACTACAGCACAGATTTGTTGCATGGATTGAGATAATACATATAAGGCACATAGGCAATGCCTAGCACATAATAATTGTTTCACAGAAGACTATTATTATTATTATTGTTATAATTTTAAGAAAATTAATCCATTGTCCCAGAGAATTTTGAGCAGACTTTTAAATTGCTTACAATATTTTTCATTGAAAGTCTTTTTTTAGCCCTAGAAAAATGAGAACTATAAGGCTACTGGGAATAGAAGTATATTTTTATTTTTAAAACTTACACAAGGAGGAAACATCAGAAAAAATAGTGATATAAGGGATTCTGAAAGTCCACCTCTTCATAAAAGCAAAAAAAAAAAAAAACTGGCAAAAATTAACTATTAACCTTTTTGGAGCTCTGGAAACTAACTAAAAACTTGCCGCAACCTGGGCAGGGTCTACTCAAGAAAGACAGCTGAAGCTTATTAAGAAGAGCAATCTCTGTCCCATCTTTCACTTCTAGTCCCAGCCCCCAATCAGGAGCTCAGTGGTAGTCTTGAAAATTACAGCCCATTTTACCGATGCCTGTTCCTGAGGCAGCAGAAGACCACTGCTGCAAAACCTTGCCCGCAAGTGGTCTGACTGGAAGACCTTCCCAGGAGCACATCTTTATCTTGGCTAGCTAAGAACTTGCCCACCTAAAGTCACTGCCCTTTGGACATCTGTCAAAACTTCAGGCAAATATTTTAGTGGCTACTTCTTGTGGCATTGGGGAGCAGTTGGGGCACACAATAGACTAACCAAGAAATTTGGGAAGAAAGGCTGGGGAGCAAGATGCTTTCAGTGGGGCTGCAGGGGGCTTTAAAAAACTCTTACATAGCTCCAGGAATCTAGAAGACCACATACACGTCCAGGGCTGTTCATATGCCAAAAAATATACCTTAGAACAGCCTAAGCTCTTATGAAGCTAATAAAGAGTTGTAAGTCACCAGGTTGAACATGCCCTAAAACACAGAGAACCCATTTCCAAACACCGGGAGATCTTTTCCGTTTGTTTGTTTGGGTTCCAGGCATTTAAGGAAATAACTCTCCAAGAATTATCAGACAGCTAAGCTAGTGGGACGGTTGCTGCAAAGGCCATCACAGCAACAGACAGACTTTACACAAGTAGGTTTGAGAAGTCACTAAATGAACAAACAAACAAAAATGACTACAAGCAACAGCAACAAGTCCTGGGGAGTAGGAGAACCTGATTTTCAGACCTGCCACATTAAAATATTAAAAATGCCTAGTTTTAAACAAACAAAAATATGAAGTATGAAAATAAGTAAGAAAATATGGGTCATACACCGAAGCATATACAATCAATAGGTGCTGTCCCTGGGAAAGCTCACACATGGGACTTAAAATACTTTAAATTAGCTATTTTAAATGTGTTCAAAGAGCTAGAGGAAATCAGGGCTAAAAAAACTAGAGAAAAGCATCCAGAATAATGTCTTATAGATAAAGAATACCAGTAGAGATAGAAATCATAAGATGATTATAAAATAGAAGCAGGCCCTCTTAGTATGTGACTTGTTATAAATTATATAATCTTTCTGTTGGAAAAAATAATATTAAGAACCATGCAGAATCAAACCCACAACACTTCTTAAAGGAGGAATTTATTCTAAGACAATAATGGCACCTGCGATAAAGTTGATTGTAAAGCATTTTGGTTTTAATAACAGTGAAACTACTAAATGAAAATGCAATGGAGTATATTTAAATATGCCCTACAGAAAAGGAGAAAAAAGCTCAGTATAAAATTCTTTCCATTTTTTCATGTTTATAAAATATTTTAAATTTGATCATGTTGCCTTTTCTATATCCCTCTCCAGTGGCAGTTACTATTATGAATTTTGAAATGAATAATTTAATATATATATAATTCATAATAAACAATAATTCATAATATATATAATTTTAATTACTTTGTATAAATGTACTACTACAATTTATTTACCCATTTTCTTACTGTTAGCCATTTGCATTGTTCCTAAATTTTCACTATTGCACATTTAATTAACACTACACATTCCTTTGGTATGTGTTGTATTTCTCTAAGACAACAGTTTGCAAATATTTTGGTCTAGGACCCCTTTTACTCTAAACATTATCAAGAATTCCAAAGAGCATTTCTTTATATGGATTATATTTATCAATATTTACTGTATTGTAATTTAATACAGAAAACTTAAAAATATTAATCTACTTAAAATAATCCAATATATCTTACTATAAGTAGCATATTTTATAAAAGCAACTATGTTAAAAAAATACTCAAAAGAATATAATGTTTTACATTTTTAAAAATACTTTAATTAATGTCCAGCTTAAGAGAATGCAGCTAGGTCAACTATTTATTTTCAGTTCACCCTGTAAAATGATATGTAGCTTTGTTTGAAAGAAATCCTGTACTGTACAGATGTGTTGTTGGAAAGGGAAATATATTTCAGTAGCTTTTCAAAATTATTTTAGATATTCTTCTTTGATACTAAACCAAACCTCAACAAGTGATAGTTTCTAAAAGGTTCATTTCAATACAGAATCTGAAACCATATCAATGAACTTTTCATACTGGTTTATTAAAATTTATTGGTTTATCTTGCATAATGAATTTATCTTTTATTGGTTGATTTTGTAACATCACGCAGTGGTCATTTGGGAAATACTGGCTCACTGAGTTTGCAGATCTTCCAAATGAGGACACATTTCATTATACAATATTTTTAAAACCACATTTGTTAATATCACACCAGACTCACCAGAAAAGACATTGAAAATTAAGAAGCTAATACAAGTCTTCCCAAATTCTATTTTTTGCTTAGAAACTTGAGTTTTATCATTGATAAAAGTATTATCAATTGTTTTCCTTGAAATGACAAACTCACTTTGTTCTTCATGAAAGTGTCTACTAGAATAACTATAGTTTGTCAGTCATTCTTTCAAGTAAAAACTGTTTTGTAAATAAAAACAGCTATTTCAGTTTATAACTCAATACACAAGGGTCATTCTTTGTTCTAGTGTGCAGCAGAAATACTTCATACTTAATTGCAATTTTATCACAGAATATTAAAAAGATGTGCACTTACGGGTCAAGATTTAAGAAATTCAGTACTTTTCACTGAATTATGAAGGACATCTTTTATTTTTTAACTGCAACTGACTGGTGGTGTAGAACACAGCAATTGCAATACATTTTGATGCTGATGCCTTGATTTGTGTTAAGGCATCAGCAGTTTTACCTTCCATTGCTTTTACACCACCAGTGCAAAAGTCAACACAGACAAAAAGACAAGTGAAGTTTTATTATCATTATAAAAACAGTTTTGACTTCCATACACAATGAAAAGAGCTCAGCTGTGTCCCCACCCCCACCCCATGAACCTGTGGACCACACTTAGAAATTTCTGCTCTAAAATGTATACCAAGAAAAGGAATTACTGGGATAGAGTGAGAACTTGAAGCTCAAAAGTTTTAATAGAAAGTTCAACCAAAGTCAGCGTTATTAGATTTGCTAAACTGATCCCTATGCTTCTAGCAACCATGCTTGAATATTCTTTTTCTCTCCATCTTTGATTATATGCCACATTATCACATTAATAAAATTTTGCCAAGCCAATGGGGCTATACTGGGAATTGTGGTATTTTGACTTCACTTCTCTAGTTGCTAGTTTTTGATAATTTTTATATTTCTATTTTCCATTCAGCTGTCTTCTGTGAATTTTGTATATATAAACCCTTAATCCATTTTCCCTTCTTACTGCTTGTCTCCTTCTTAGCTGTCCTTCATGTTTTGTATATGTTTTTGCTACTTTAGTTCTCTGTATGTTTTACATTTTGCTGATATATTCCATCAGTATTTTTTAACCATTACATTTTATTATATCATGGTTTCCTTTATTTTATAGATGTTTAAAATTTTGCTATGGTCAAATTATCAATCTTTCTCATACAGTTTTACTTTTTGAAACTTATTTAAAAAATTCATTTGGAACCCAAATTCATAAAAATAATTTTATATTTTTATGTAATTGGCTATAAAGCTTTGTTTCATATATTTAACTCTTTAAACCAACTAAAAATACTTGATAAATCAGCCTATTAATTATATTATCCAAACTGTCTACATACTTAATGCTTTTTTTTTTGTCTGCTTCCTCTATTGGTTTCTGTAAGAGGCACGTTAAAATCTTTCACTATATTGGGAATTTGTTTCTCTAATTCAGTCAGTTATTGCTTTATACAGTTCAAAGTCTTTTTGTTAGGTGCATATAAGTGAATGATTCTTGTATCTTCTTGGAGGAATACTTCTTTTTAACACTATGCGGTATTCCTCTTTATCCCTAATAATACTTTTTGTAACTATCATTGTTCTACCCACCTTTTTTAGTTACTATTTGCCATATATCTTACCCCAATAACACTTTATGCCCTACAGTCTCTTTATCTGATATTTATTTACTTTTACCAAGCTTTACCTTTTATTAATTACTTGCCTGCAATATATTCTTTGTCCTTTTACTTTCATCTTTTCTGTGTTCTTATGCTTTATTTGTTTCTATTATGGACAGCATATAGCAAATTTTTATATATGTATGTGTACATGCTTAACCAATTTGATAATATCTGCATTTTAACTGAGTTAAAAGATTTTTACTGTGAAATTGATATTTTTAGATTTGTTTCTATCACCTTTATTTAGTGCTTCCTTTATACCATGTATTTCCTCACTTAAAATCTGCTCTTCAGCAATTTTTTATTTTCCCTTTGTTTCTTTGTTTTCTCATTCTAATGCCAACTGTGGTTTAGAAGTTATACAAATCTATTCCTTTAAAAGTACCTTAGGCATTTTAAGATATTTTTTATTTTCAACTTTATCTATTTATTAAAATATCTGAAGTGAATATGGGAAAAGGAAGAATTGACTGTGCTAGGGGGTGAGGACATAGATATCTACCATATACATTTGTAAATTCTTCTGGGAGATGTATCAACTATCTCTCTGCACTACGCAAAACCATTGTCAGTGCTTCAAATGTGAAATAGAATTACCAATGGCCCTACAATTCCACCCTTACGTATACACCCAAAGGAACAGAAAATAGGGAATCAAACAAGTATGTGATGCAAATGTTCACAGCAGCACTATACACAGAAGGTGGGAATAGCCCATGGTCCATCAGTGGATGAATGGATGAATACAATGTGGTTTATCCAAACTATGGAACAGTATTCAGTCACAAAAAGGAATGAAATGCTGATACAAGCTACAATGTGGAAGAACCTTGAAAACATTATGCTAAGTGAAAGAAGCCAAACACAAAAGGTCACATATTATAGGACTCAACTTATGTGGCATACCTGGAATAGGAAATTCCATAGTCAAAAACCAGATAAATGGTTGCTGGGGAAAGGGTTGATGTGGGAGACACTTGCCTCATGGGTGTGTGCTTTTACTTTTGAGTGACAACAGTTTTGGGAACTAGACAGAGGTGATTGGTTGCACAACATTGTGAATATTCTAAATGCCACTGGACTGCTGATTTAAAATGTTTATTTTATGTAACATGAATTCCTCAAGACATTATTTTAAAAAAACACAACTGTACCGCTTTCTCTGACCCACTTTCTCTGACTCCTTCCTTCCACTTATTGGCCAGATAAGTCACTCAGTTCCTTCTCCTTGAAGCAAATTGTAAAACTGTTCTTGTTTTTAGTCCTTCTGGTGGAAACATCTTTAAATCTAAACTAAGACATATATATTTAACTTAAAGGGTATATATGGAAGTTAGTATACTTAAATTCTAAACAATACACAAATCTTTAGAATATTTTTTCCTCTTCCAATCTGGTTTCAAATGACATTTTCTCCAATATTTTACTTACATCTTGATTAATAACCCTTGAATTACTCTTTATCATTATTATTTTATACAGCCAAAGTTGGTTAGACTTGTCAATGTTTAACAGTTTCTTTAATAACCATTTTTTATTGAAATTACTCCTCTTTCTAGGTCCAATCACTTTCTTCCTGAAATATATACTTATGTAATTCCTTCCCCAAGTCAGTTTTTAGTAACATCCTTAGTGTTTTTCTGAAAATGATTTTATTTGGCCTTCTTCCTTGATAGTTTAGCTGGATATAGAATTTGCATTATAGGCTATTTTCCTTCACTATCATTTTGGTATAATTACATTATCTTCTGTGTAATATGTTATTTGAAGTTTAGATGTCTGCTTTTAATGTTGCCCTCTGAAGGGATTTTCTTTTTCCAGTGTTCTCTTTAAGATTTTCTCTCAGTATTTGTTACAAAGCAGAATGAGTCTAGGAGAACATTTATTTTTATTACACCAATGAATAATTGTATTATTTAAATATTCATATTCATGACTTTCCTAAACTCTAAAAATAATCACTTTACTACTTCTCTCCCAGTATCTTTGTTTTGTCCATTGTGAAATTTCATTAACATATACTGGATTTTCTATGTATATCCTTCATATATGGTATCTCTTAATATCTTTTTGCAATCCTATTTCTTTTCTCTGCTTTGCTTTCAGGGTAATTTCCTAAGCTCTATGTCCCTGTTCACAAATTCTTTGTTCACTTGTGCTTATCAAGAAGAGAGTTCAAAGTTTAAACTGTTCATTGGGGTTTCATTTTATAACTTATTTTTCATTTCTAAAAGCATCTGTGTTTTGTCTATAGTTTTGTTTCTCTCTGTTTTTGTCATCTTTCATAACATGACTTCTTCTTTTACATATATTTATATCATAGTCTCTAACTATCTGATATTTTTAGGGTTCTAATGTTACTATTTGTTATAAGTAGTTTCTATTATTTAAGGTGATTTATTTTTGCTTATGTTTGTGATATTAAATAGTGAGTTTATCTTTATTAGGGCTTCATCAAGTAAAATCTTGTGAGGTATGTTAGGGCATAGCCCTCCAGAACAGTTTTACATTTACTTTTTCCAAAAGGGTCCAGTGTTATTGCAAGCTTGAGACACTCTTGGTGAGTTAATTTTTTACATGGTGGATTCCACATGAAGACTTTGAGCTCAAAAGTACATGATGGTAGGCCCTTGGTTATAAGACCTTACGGGAGATTATGTTCCCCTACTTAGGCCCCTAGTACGACCAACAAACTTTGTTATTGTCTTTCTGAGCCAGCAATGGGTAAATTACTTAGGCTTAATTTTTTCACAAGAGTACATTCCCTAGACTTATGTGAGTTTTCCATTTAAATTCTCCATCCTTTCCTATGAAATTCTCATTTCCTTTCCCTTTCTACAACAATTAAGTCTTCGGAAACCACGCCCTGCTTCTCTTCATTGCTTCTAAAACATTTTGCTTATCCTCAGGCTTTTGTTTCAATTTTGTTTTGGGGCTCTGGAGATATTCCTATTTATGGGTTCTACTACGTATTTATGAATATTTGCTATATTTGGGGGCTTTTTCATTTTATCTAATATACTTAAAATGTGTAAAATTATTACTTTTAGTCACAATTAATTGATTTATAAATATTTCCCAATGTCTGTGCTTATCACTGCTTTAAACATTCCATTTCTTCTCTACTATTTTTTTTTGAAAATTATATTTATTATTTTAGGATCTTTTCAAGGTTTGTAGGAAATTGTTTTCCTCTAAGTATGAAAAACAAACGGTCATTATTTTGCCTTCACTCTTAATTGACAGTTCAGATGCATATTTAATTCCAACTTGACAGTTATATTTTCTCATACTTTGAAGATATTACTTCATTGTTTTCTGTCATCTATTGTTGCTAATAAAAATCTGCTGTCACTGTAGTTGTCATTTAACTACATAATTAAGAAAGAAAAATCAAGATATAAAACTGCATGCATATTGTGATTTCAAGTTGTTGAAAATACATATGCAATATGCTTTGCTAATTTCTAAATTCTCATAGTGAGAGTTTAGATAGTAAAGGATATACATTATCTGAATTCGTTCTGCTTTCAAGTTTCACATTGTAAATAGTGGATATTTATGTAACTCTCCAGAAGCTGATTTAATAATATGTCAAGGACCTTCCAAAAGTTTAAACCAGTAATTTCACTTGTAAGAGATCTAAACAGACATTTATTTATGAAGTTATTCATTGCTAGATTCCATGTCAAAAATGGAAACAGTATAAAAGTCCAAAATGTCTTAAAATAATCTTTTGAAGTTTTTAAAATGATTCTTTTAAAAAAATTGTTAATTATAGTTGATCCTTGAACAGCATGGGTTTGAACTGTGTGGACTCACACATGAATTTTTTTTTCAGTAAATAATTTATATTACTATAAATGTATTTTCTCTTTCTTATGATTTTCCTAATAACTTTTTCTTTTCTCAAACTTATTTATTTTGTAAGAATACAGTATATAATATATAGTCACACAAAATATGTGTTAATTGTTTACTTTATCAGTAAAGGTTCTACTCAACAACATGCTATTAGTAGTTAGGTTTTCAGGGAGTCATTAGTTTACTGCATGGAGGGTCAGTACCCCTAACACACACATTGTTCAAAGATCAAATGTATATATAAAGTCACATTACTTTATATGTAAAGTCATTGTTAACATTATATTAAAAGTATCAAATAATATATTATGATCACATAGAATTAAGGTATAAGTATGTGTATATTGCTGTGCATGTATCACTGCAATTTGTTAATAGTGCCTTTTTCTAAATGCTGAGCTTACATGTAACATTTAATTTCTTTTTAATTTTAAAAATGAGAAGTTATTAAAATCTATTTATATAATAACTTATTACTAAGTAGCTGATAATATCACATTGTTTAACACATCATTAAATTATGGCAATAGGAATGCAGTTTCACTACAGATATCTTTTTTTCTTGTACTTAAATGAATGCAGGCTACCAATAGTACCTTTATGGTATTTCCACAAATGCTGGAAGTACATGGCCCATTACATGCTCCTTCACACACATAAAATGTGAATCCTTATATCATTTTCACTTCTTCCAGACCTTCTCACTTGATCTGTTCTTTGTTCCCCTAGGTACATAACTGGTCTGTTGCCTTCTGCCTTTCATTTCTTCTTGTTTCCATTATGTTCACATTCCTGTCTTTCTCATCTAAGACTTCCCATCACTACTTGGCTTTCCTTTCCTCTATATTCCTGGCTCTTTTCCTCCACAAATTACCTAAGACAATCCCATTCCTGATAACCAGACTGTCTGGATCACCCTGGTCATTTTCTACTCCCATTTTCATTACTTCTCTCCCACCCACCTACATTTTCAACTGCTATCTTTATAGAATGATATGTTAAACATGAAACCAAAATTATTTTTTAATTAAATGCTTTTGCTAATTAACCTAAATGGAAATTACTTCATTCATGTTTCTGAATTTTTAAAATTTTGCAACATCTTAAATTTTTAAAGTATTCTATCTTTGTAGAATATATAAACGGAGTGAAAATTTCATTTCTGTTAACATTATGAAACTTCTCATTTTTCTTTTTGCCAAGGTGAACTGATGTAATCCAGGATTTTGTTCTTTTCAAGAGAAGATGAGCAACTTTATAAAAATTCTTAAGAGAGAAGGGAAAAAAAGCTTCTTGTATAACAAGTACAACTTGGGTAACTGATATTTTTACATGAGGATTTTTGGCTCAGTATAAGGAAGAGGATTTTATAGCCCCAAATAGGAATTTGAAATCCTTCAAACTCTTATGGTCACCTTTGAATATTAGGTATTCTGTCCGATTTCTTTCCAGAACTAGACAAAATTGAATTTTGATATCTCATTTAAAAAAATTTATCTGAGAGAATGCCAAGCATTATATCAAAACTGTATATAAATATGAGTGTTTCTATACTTATTTAAAAATTGTACATTATTTTGCTATTAGTGATAAGACTAGAGATGTACAATCTGGATTTAAGTTTTGGCTTTGGAACTTAGTCATTATATCTCCTTAATTTTTCAAGGAACTCCTTTAAAGGGGGACATTCATATCTATCTTGGCTTTTTCACAGTGTTATTGAGAGAGAGGAAAAAAACAGGTAATTCATATCAACATGCATTATAAGCTTTCAAACCCTCTATTGATCCATGATTGATACCCAGATAGATAGAACACCATTGCTTATGAAATTTTATGTAACAAAAGTGCACCTTGTCCATGGCCAACAAATTCTCCTTTGCCAGTAAAGTTGTCATTCATCTGTCTGGAACATTCAAACCCTGATCTTCTTCGTAGAAATATTCTGTTATCTTCTATGGGTCAAGAAGGCTTTCCTTTTGTTGTTACTTTTCTGCTTCCCTAGTACTAAGATAATGGGGGGTAGCAGTGCCCCAAGGCACAGCAGGATCACCCTGTAATTTGCTATAATATAAATAGTCATGACAATAACCACTGGACCTTTGCTATGTGCTGCATGTGCTTCAGGCACTGTCCTAAGCACTTCACAGGTATTATTTTATTTAATCAACTCAACCTATGAGGATGATATTATAAGTACCCACTTACACAGAGGGAACTAAAATTCAGTCAGGTTCATTTATTCATTTAAAAAATGTGTGTTAAAAAATACGTGTTGCAAGTATATACCAGATACTGAGCTAGCTGCATAGGGTAGAAAGAGTAGTAGCCGAGATTAAAAAGGTCCTTGTATTCAAGAATTTAAATTATGGTGGAAAGACAAAATGAAATTATGGTGGAGAGAAAGACATGTATATATCTAAAAAAGTAATAAGCAAGAAAGTGAGAATAAGAAAGTAATAAGTATTCTGCAAAACACTGAAACTGAGTGGCTACTTTAGAAGTAGTTAGGGAAGGTCTAACTATGTTAGAAAATAAAGCCTGAGTGGCAGGAAGGGCCAGTCATGTGGAGAAGGTCAGCAGAGAAATCTACTGGGCTGAGAGAACAGTAAGCAGAAAAGTCCCCCAGTGGGAATTAAGCTGGAGGTGATGATAATGAGGGAGAGATGTATACAAAATTAGGGTATGTTTTGGAGTTAGGATTGATGGATTTTCTCCTGGATTGGAGATGGGGGTGAGGGAAAGAGATAAACCAAGGGTAAGTACTTTGTTGGTTTGATAAGATTAAATCAGGTTGTTGACGTGCTATTTGAGGAAGATGGTGAGCGGTGGGGAGGTCTGAGGAAAGATCAGGAGTTACTTTTTTTTTTCCTTTTAAAGTTTTTTTTTTTTTGTTCTGGTAAAACACACATAACATAAAATTTACCATTTTAACCATTTTTGGTGTGTGGTTCAGGGGCATTAAATACCTTTACACTGCTGTGCAATCATCATTACTATCCATCTCCAGAACTTTTTCATCATCTCAAACTAAAACTCTATACCCAGTCAACAACAACTTCCCAGTCCCCTTTCCATCCAACCCCGAGCAACAACCATTCTTCTTTCTATCTCTATGAATTTGACTACTGTAGGTTAAATTAACACTATTTTATACTTATTAGGTTAAATAAAAATATTTTTAATTTAATTTAATTTTTTTAATGTGGCTATTTGAAAATTCAAAATTACATATGTAGCTCACAATGTATTTATGTTGGAAAGTATTAATTGCCTCATACGGCTTTTGAAATTTAAATTAATTAACCTTAAAAAAACTAAAATTTCATTTTTCATTTGCACCAGCCACATTTCATCTTCTCATTAGCCACATGTGTGTAATAGTTACCATATTGCAAAATGCAGGTCTAGAACATTTTTATCATTACAGTAAGTCCTGGTGGATGGTACTGTTTTAGAAAACCCAACTAAATAAGCAACCACAGAAATCTGAAACAAGGTCAGGGTGGTTGAACAAATAGTTCTTGCAGCCAACAAGGGTAAGCAACAATCAATTTATCAATGCAAAGATTGGAAAGTATTACAAAACTTCCAAGTTGCATTATTTATTCTAAAACACTTGGGCAACAGCAGCTTCAGATGTTTTTCCCTATGAAATTTTACATGTTGCCACCAAATTCAAACACACACAACTGTGACCTGTCATAAGTCAGCTAAAACATGTGTAAACATATGTCATGTCAGTCATTAAGAAGAAGGGTATAATTACACTTTAAAATGTGGCAAAGCATTTTGAAAGAGGTATATAATTTTCTAGAGCAGGAACCTTTGTGAATGTATCTTTCCCTGAGTGTTTATACAGCCTGACATCTTCAGGTTTGTTCAAATCAAGAGCCCCACTGTGAACAAGCCAGCTGCAGACAAAAGAAGCACTTTGTTCATAGGTGCCATTTTCATTGAGAGAACCAGACAGAAGTGCAAGGTAGGCACAGAGTTAAAGACAGAGGGAAAATCAAGACAGGAGAGGGTACTGCCAGATTAGGGCAAGCAGCTGAAAACAGCAAGGTTGGCTCATATTAAAGGAACAAAACTTTAATAATTGCTTGTGAGCAAGGTGCTAGTATAATAAACATGTAGTTTATCCTATGCAAGTTGATTCCTTTGACCTTTTTTAACAACTGTATTGAGGTATTATTGATATATACAAAAACTGCACATATTTATACAATTTCATGAGTTTGGACATATGCATATACCCATGATACCATCACCACAAGCAAGGTAATAAACATATTCAACTCCTCCCAGAGTTTTCTTGTGTTCCTTTGCCTTTGTGTGGGGGGGGGGGCGGGGGGCGGGGTAAGAATACTTAGCATGAGATCTACCCTCCAAACACATTTGTGTGCTTAACACCATATTGATAACTATAGGCATTATAGTATAGAGCAGATCTCAAGAACTTAATCATCTTGTATGACTAACTTTTTACCCATTGAATTACAACTTCTTATTTCCCTCTGCTAGCCCCTGACAACCACTTTCTATTTTCTGCTTCTATAAATTTGACTATTTTTAGATCTCTCATATGTGGAATCATGAGGTATTTTGTCCTGTGACTGAAACTTTACTTGGCAAATGTCTCCAAGGTCCATCCATGCTGTTGTAAATGGTAGGCTTTCCTTCTTTTCTAAAGGCTTTATATCTTTTTTAAGGATATATATCACATTTTCTTCATCTCAAATGTCTCTGAAGATACTAAATGGACTTTTAAATTCTCTGGATCACATTATGAGTCTATTTTCCTAAAGTTTAAGTTCTCTTGCTTGCCATTCAGTCTATTTTTTTCCTAAAACATTTGTGATTATGGATCACACATTCAGCTTTTCATCTAATATTTTTGGTAGGTGTGTATTTATAAGGATATCATATAACATTTCCTATTTTTTCTACCATTAGACATGGCCATTGAATCAGATACAGTAAGTTACTGTAACTTTTTTTAGAAGAAAAAAATTGCCATCAGATCTAAAATGAACCTATTAGGAGGAGAGGATTATTATAATTCAAGACTTTGAACTTACATTTATTTTCTGATATGTGGAACTATGCAGTGAGAAATATTGATTACTAGAGAAAGTCAGAGTATTTACTATATAAGCCCTTGAAAGTCACAAATTTGATCAGTAGAAAAAAATAAGTAAATAATTAAGAAACATGTACCAGAAGGCTAGATATCATAAAAATGGAGACAAAACAGGAAGTTAGAGCAGCCAGACTTGTGAAATGTTTGTTTCATTTATGGCAGGAGTGAACTGAGCTAAGTGCTCAGTGGTGCTTCTTGCCAAGTGGGGTTAAGATTTTAGCAGAGATCACACCACACATAAACCACTCCTATTATCCCTGGCAAGTGGGCCATCTCTACATGCTACTAGCATTTGAATGGGGAAAAAAAGAGACATGTAAATTAAATACACAGTAATTAGTAAGGGAAGTTTTTTGGGGGAAGTTCTGGACAGGAATTTGAGAGACATTCAGGCCACATAGGGAAGGTTGTGAGGGAAAGAATTAAGTCATATTTATTAGGGTTAATTAGGGGCCTCAGACCTGCCAAGTGTTGGGTCTGGCACATATCTGTTGTTTGAACCACGTGACTATATTTCATTGATTTCATTGTGGATTGTCTGTTCTGTACTTTGGCGTCAGTAACGGGAGGGAATCAGGTCCTGAGAAACTGCAGTACACTCTAGTGGTTGCCTGGTTGCCTCTATAAGTTGTCCTGAGATAGGTATACTGGTAACTGCCCACTACATTTAGGAAGACAGCCCCTGCCTGGGGTGTTGGGAGAAGAAAGAGGCATAGAAGAAAGAAACAGAGAATAGTTCACTATAGAACTATTCTAGTTGCATAATACTCTTCAGTCTATAGGCAAGACATTTAGAAATACTCTTTCTTTCACAAGCAATACTGTCTTCCTCACCTATCAGATATTAAGATTTTACTAAGCTAATCAAGCCCCAAACTTTCAAAATACTACTTCAACCTGATTAGTCCTATATTTTGTTCCAGAACAAATGGTTCTCTTTAACTTGAAATGGTTTCTGAGAGCATTTGGTCAGAACCCTGTGGCTTTTATTTGTAACTGTTTTCACAGCTTAGATCATAGTTTGCCCTTACAGAGATCCGTTTCATAAAAGACCCCCAGAAGCACATTTTATTACCCATAATGGCCAGAGTGCTTCCCCAGTTATGCTTGGAGTATCTCCATGGATATGTCAGGTATTGCAACAAACTGCATGGATTTAAGACCTAAGTAACTGGTTTATCTATGACTTAAAGTACTTGGGGCTTTCTTCTGAAATCCCTCCCTGTTCCTCCCTTGATTGCTCTTGTGTTCTGGGGGTTGGGGTGGAGTCTAAGCTATTGTCATTGCTAACTGACTGATATTCCCCCATCTACTCTCCATCTTCTAGATTAATAAGTCTGTATCACTCAGCAACTTTCAATGGTTCCCCAATACCTACAAAATAAACACCAAACCCTTTAACCTAGTATTGAAGTTAATGCATAACTCCTGCTCTCAAAAATATACTTGTATGTCAGTCACAGCTGATTCAGCTTATCCTCCAGGTGCCTTATAATATGTTCCCTCCTTGCTCTCTTTGTTGTAATTATTTGAGTAGAACACTCTAATGGGACCCTTTCATCTATGGAAATCCTACTCACACTTTCAAGACTATATCTTCTTCCCCAGTCACCAAGGCCAATTTGGTTCCCACTGATCTCTGCTAACATCCTCCCACATCATGCTTAATATGAAGAGCTTAAAACAGTCCTTATTAATAAAATGATCATAAACAGCCATGTTTTCTACTTTTTTTTGTGGGTTTTCAAGGATGATGACCATTTCTAACTCATCTTTGAACCAGCATGACATCTACATTGATACTTCTTTGGTATCAACTACATTTTCCTTGTGTTCTTATCTCATTGCTTGCATGTGACACCACGGATTTTTTCCTGAGGAAAGGTCTTGGTTTCTCCCAACAAGGATTTTGAGGAACATCTCCATTTTTTGCCATCTTCCTCAACATTCTACATCCTTTCAAGATTCCCCAATCCTTGTTTAATTTTGACTCTTTCCAGGGACTCTGAACCAGCTTTCACTGTCCAGAGGTGAGACCCAGTGAGCCTATAGACTGGGGAGAACCTTACCTTTCTTTCACCCTCAAAGAGGGATGTACCTGCTTTGTTTATTTCATAGAAATACCAGAGGGAACAAATAAATAGATGTGCATGGTAATACATGAACTCTAACTTCAGTGTTTTACAATCCTAGGGTTTTACTTTAAAATCATGCTATTAAACATATTCCTTGGTAACATACTTCTTGAGGTAGCCATCAGTGCAGGTTATCCTTAGCAAGAAAAACATTTGAAAAGAAATGCAATTTTCATCATGCAATGAAATTCTCTGTTTAGCTTTGTCTCCCTTGTACAGCTGGACCTACACTTCAAAATTGGCATTAGTCAAGGTATTAATGACAATTACAGAAATTGAGCAAAAAAAAGAGCTCTTTTCCCAGCTATATTAATGGGAAAAAGCTCAAGGCTTTATCAGAAAGATTTTAAAACTTTACATGAAAATCCCTCTTACTGGGTTACTATTACTCAAAAAAACGGCCTGCTGAAAATGAGAAATTCACAGCTATCCTGCCGACATGGAGAGAAAGGAAACTTCAAAGTAAACCTTGAAGAAATGATGCTTAAAGTAGTAGAGGTGAGGTTTGACCCAGTAATAGATTTTGAAAGGGTGTTTGGTATCTCTGTGGTAAGTCGGGGTGTCCAACAGACAAAGCTCCAGACCCGAATACAACCAGGCTGGAGGCACCTTAATAGTGATATTGATTGACTATAAACAAAGACAGACAGGATAGCAGAGAAAAATGTATTTTGGGGAAAAGGTTATTATCCTCATTCAGGATGATTAATACCACAGCCACAGAAATTCACTTTACAACAAATATTTTTTGAGATCCTACAATGTATCAGGCACTGGATAAAAGACCCATTTCTAACCCTGAAGGCATTTTCAGGCTACTTATGTGTTTTAGGGAGGTTGGTGGAAGGAGAGAAGAATCCACGGCCTATACAAAAATCAAACCTGCCACGTCAGCATGGTCAGTAACTCACACGCTATTGAATTGCTCTGAAAAAAATAACTCTGTCACACAGAATGGCTCTCATTTTGCTTCTGTGACAAAATAGCTGGGTAACTTAGAGCAGTCACTTTACTTTTCTGGGTCTTAATTTCCTTTTGACTAAATTTTGTGCAGGGGAGGGGCAGCAGGGGAGGAGGAAGACAGTAAGTAAAAGTTATACCTAAATCTTCTAATTCTACGATTTAAATTTGGGCAGAATTGACAGGGAGAATACTAGGATGTGATCTCTACCAATCTCTGTGAACAGAATACAAGCTCTCATTCTTTGCAAGAATCAATTTCGACCACACCCATCGATGGAATTATTCAGGACAGGTGGCATTTTGCCACAGTGCCACTGTCCTCATAATCAGCACACCTATCCTTGGTGCTAGGGTTCCTAGGGAGGGGAGATGTGAGGCTGAGTGAAGCCCCTTTTCCTCTGCTCTTCATGAATAGATAGCTTCCAAAGGTTGCGATTTAATTGGTTATTTTGGAGTCATCCAATCTGGCATAACTCTCTAAATACAGAGTAACATTTTTGTGTATATAGCTGCCTTCCAACCTTCTGATCTCCTGTAGCTAGATTATCTCCCCAGCAGCACTCTGGGTGAACTACAGCAATAAATGTAGGAAAATCCCAAAGAACATGGTTGGGGCCACTGTGTAAAAGAGGTAGCCTTGCACAATCACAGACTCCTGAGACTTCACAGTCACTCATCAATTTAAAAATGTTTAAGCACCTAATATAAGGCAAGCAATGTCAAGGGTGACAGAGGCAGTACATTCATGTCAAATCCAACCAGAAAGTAACTTTGCATAACAGCAAGTGCTATTACAAATCACAACTCCACGTAGGAATCTGGCTCTGGCTGTCGCAAGGGCTTCTATGCCAGCTTCAGCCAGCTTCATACAAGCATGACTTGCTGGTGCCTCCCCTGGGCTGATGCCTGCCCCAGAGCTTCTCAGCTTGGATGTCCATGCTAGCCTGCTAGGTACCCACCTTGAGCAATGGATGCTGGAAGGTAAATGTGCTTCCTGTTTCATCTCCTCAGAGGGGGGTTTTAAGATGCATTTCATTAGGCATGTTGGAAGGTTCCACTAAACTGAAATGTGTTGTTGTATTTGCTCTCTTTCTCCAGTTCACTCTCCTATCCCCTTGCTTCTTGAGTCCATTCCCAAATACACCGCCTTCATGCATGCTTCTGTCTCCTGTCCTGCTGCACAGGGGTACCTCAGCTACTTTCCCATACAAAGTACTTGTGCTTCTCCAGCTTTGCATATTGATGCACCCCTTTCTAGCAGACCAGACTGCACTTGGGGCAGGGTTGAGTGGGGAAGGTCTGGGGAAGGAGCTGGAGGGAGAGACTTAAAAATTGTGTTGCAAGTATGAAATGTCTTTGAAGCTGGGTAGCTTATTTTAAAAATTCATGTGAATTTTGTATTCTTCACAATAATTCCAAGTATGGTTTAACATAAAAATATTGGCTTTGCAACATCTCCATAACATCTAAAGTCCTATAACAGCTGATTGGCTGGCTTCAGGATTTCCAATATTGCCACATCCCAACCATACTTGGAATATCATAAAATGCAAACCTGATCAAGTCATTCCTTTGCTTACATCTTTTAAAGGGACAGACTACTGGATGAAACGCTGATGAAGTTCAAACTCCTTAACATGATTTATAAGGTCTTGAGTAATTTGGCCCGTACTTACCTCCCTAGCCATGTGCTATACTCTCCTTGACATTTATCATCCAGCCATAGTGAATTTCTTATAGTCCTTTAAACTCTCTGTGTTCTCTTGATAGAGGCATTTGTTCATGTTGTTAAATCAGTCTACAGTCCCCACCCCACTCCTCTTCACCCTGCACGTACATCAATTCTTCATTCCTTAGTTACCAGCAGAAAAATGAATCCCCATCTCTGAGTTACATGCTCACCAGTGTGTTCCTGTGACATCCAGACCTCCCCCGATGACAGCATGCATTTCATCCTTTTGTTCTTGCCCATTAGCATGGCTCTGCCATGGAATGGAAGCACAGGACAATGGCCACTGCTGTGGTCCCTGTGACCTAGTGCTTTGCACATTGTTGTCATTACTGTCAGGTCAGGAGCCTCAGAATCACTGTGTTCAAACTATTTTTCACACCTGCTAGCTGTACGACTGGGGGCAACTCTTGCAAGCTCTTTTAGTATTAGTTTTCTCATCTCTAAATTGTGGGAAACAATAATCTCCTGATTATAGGATAATTAAGAATAAATGAAATAAAGCACATAATGGCTGGCCTATAGAAAAGACTTAATAAATGACAGCTACTATTATTCTAATAGTAACTATTATTAGGATTATTAGGTATTCAATATGTAAGTACAAAATGGCCAAATGAATGCAAAATAAAAGACAAATATTTCATACCTTTTCTCATTTGTTAGTGAGCAAGTAAGCTTTTCATTGTCTGTTGATTTCTTGAAAAACAGAGCTGAACTGAAGAAGCTAATAAACCATCTAAGATTCAACATCCAGGAACCTTCACTGCTCCATTGTCACAAATGTACATACATATGTGGATAGAACTGTCAGTTTTTCTCAGCCTTTCTATTACTAGGTAATTAGGGTCATAAAAAGGAGAGCATGGCAGGCTACATAATGCTCCCTTTTGAAATGATATCTACATCCTAATCCCTGGAATCTGTGAATATGTTACCTTACATGGTAAAAGGGATTTCATAGATGATTAAATTAGGGATTTTAGAATGGGGAGATTATCCTGTATTATCTAGGTGGGCCCAATTTAATCACAAGGGTCCTTAAAAGAGTCAGACAGGGAGAATCAGAGTCACATAGAGAAGGGGACATGATGACAGACGCAGGGGACAAAGGCCGTACCAAGTGAAGCCCAAAACCAAAGAACAAGGACAGCTTCCAGAAGCTAGAGGAGACGATGAACGGCTTCTCCTCTGGAGTCTGCAAAGGAAGCCAGCCCCCTGGCACCTTGACATTAGTTCCATCAGACGGATTTTAGATTTTGACCTCCAGAACTCTATAAGAATAAGTTTGTGTTGTTTTCAGGCACTAATTTTATGATAATTTATTAGAGTGGCAACTGGAAACCAATACAGATATAAGATACACAGATAAACAGTTCTTCTAGATTTCTGAGGATGGAGAGATTGACAAGCAGAAATTTATACTGAAGGGATAATTTCTTACATATAAAGAGGATTGAAGAAACTCTGGAGATATATTTCCATATTTTGCTATTTAAATCAGTGGAAAGTGCTGACCTTTTCTTATCTAAACTCCAATACACATTTCTATAATATATATCTGGATCTAGAACCAAATTGTAAACATTGTAGCTCTATGATATATTTTAATATATGTAAAACCAGCCTAACTCATTATTTTTCCTTTCAAAAAGTTTCTGCCTATTTCACACTTATGCTTCCAGGTTATTCTTGTCCTCTTAAAAGAATAGCATTTTATTTTTCTTTTAGTTGACTTTGGAGGATTTTTAGAACTTATAAGCATCTTAATTTTATTGCGTTCTTATTCATGAAAAATGTGTATTTATATATTTATACAATTTTTCTTCCATGTGCCCCAGTAGAGTTTTATCTTTTCTCTAAAATGGGTCTGCATATTTAACATTTGGCTTATTTCCATGTATTTGCTTGTTCTTATAATGGAAGATTTTCTTCCATTGTCCCTGCTATAAGACTGAATGTGTCCTCCCAAAATTCATATGTTGAAGTCCTACCCCGCAATGTGACGATGCTGGGAGGTGAGGCTGATTCAGGCATAAGAGTGGGGCTCTCATGAGTGAGATTAGTGCCCCTAAAACAGATCCCAGAGAGCTCTCTTATCCTTTCTGCCATGTGAACACACAATGAGAAGACAGCCATCCAGCTATGAACTAAGAAATCTACTGGTACTTTGGTCTTGGACTTCCCAGCATGAAGAATTATGAGAAATAAATTGTGTATAAGCCACTAAGTCTGTGGTGCTTTGTTGTAGCAGCCTGAACAAAGACGGGCATATTGTCTCTTTCTTAGCTCTTCCAGCTTTCTGTTCCTCTCATTTTGTTGTCACAGGCAGTTGTGCTGATCTCTTCTTTTTTCACTCCAGTCTCCTCGCAGAGCCAACGTTCTCTTTTATTTCCATGAGAAATACCTTTGTTGCCTACCATTTTCTTTTGTTTCCTGGGAGAAATATTCTGCCAAAGTAGATTCTTTCTCTTTCTCCTGTGTGCTATATTCCTTTCTTTTTTGGCCTCTTCACTTTTAAGGGAGTTTTTTCTTCAGTGCTTCCTTCCATTAAAAAAAAAAACACGCATTTATCTCTGAGGGGGAAATTCTGAGCATTCTACTTACTCTCTAAGAGTGTATGATTTTCTTCTTGACTCCTTCCTTAATTCCATATTCCTTTGTTATCCTGTTCTTCCTATTTTATCCTTCTTTCAGAACAAAACTGAAGACATGGCCTGGGCCTTTTTTTCCTAGATTACCAGAAGCTTGTGGAAAGGGCAACGTGGCAAAATAGTCAGTCCTGGAAGAGGCAACTGGTAAAACAGACTTTTTTTTCCCCAGAAGACTAACTTAGTATAAAAACTGTTATTCTGTGACATCAGATTTTGGAAGGAAGGTGGAGATCTGTTTTGCAGTTCCAACTACTGAAGTTATTAATATGCACACATCATTAGTGGAATCATGTTACCATCCCAAGCAGTTAAAGAAGATCTTTGCCTCCTGGCTCTTACCACATATCCATGACAAAGTTATTGTATTTGCAACATTTATTGATGATTCACTTTTTCCCCTGACTTAACACTTTTCTCAAAAAGAAAAAACAAACAAACATTTAAGTCACTGTATATAAGAAATTGAGTAAAGAACATAAAATCTTGTTCAGATACAGATACTGTATGATAGCTGCTTTCAAGAGTAAGTGACTTTCATACAAACTAGCATCTCAGTCTATGACAATCTAGCTTCTTGCCACAACAAAATCATCAGTCACCCTATATCATGGACCGTGAGTATTCTGCAAGGTATCAAAGTTGTGAATGCTAAATCTTGAATGCTGAAGGTCTTCTGTATTTACTGTAACTTTACAGACTTCAAAATTGCATAAGTCGGTAAGATACTTAATGATAAGCCCTGTAACGATGTCAGTTCAGACCACTTTGTAGATAGAAAAGAGTTTTGAAAGTAAATTTTATCGTTTAAGGTAAAAATCATTATGTATACAGAGATGGCTATCAAATAAATATAACTTGACCTTTCTGAGAAGCTCCTATTCATAAAATAGACAACTTTTTCCATACAGTTTTGAGGAAAATATCTGAAATATAGTTTAAGAGACCAAAGACGAAATAGAAATGGGGAAAGACAAGAGGGGGGAAGTTAGAAAAGATTTGTGTAAAATTTTAGGTTTGTATTTAAGTTTGTCTATTCATAGGCCATAGAAACCACTCCTTCCTGATACCTCATGTACTCAGAGCTAAAACAGGCCTGGCAGAGGGAGTGTGAAGGTCACTGAAGGAGAAAACCTCCAGAACTCAGCTTACTGCATGACCCTGCTTACCTGGTTTCCTGTGTCACTGATAACAAGTTTTGAAATCCCACATCTAAAGGAAATAAAAAGATTCTTAAAGGAAACATTCCTTTGTTTCCACTGGGAATGGCACTGCACTTATTTAAGAAACCAGTGAAGTAGGCTCCCACAAAGAAATAGTCAATAGGATCAGACCAGCAGACATCCAGTCATGTCCCCTGAGACATGCAGTAAGAAAGCAAATTTAAAGATGATCATTTCTACTTCAGAGAGGCAACCAACTAGTTTTGCAGTCCTACAAAATATAAAGAAATGTACACCACATTTTGATGTTACCTTATACTTTATTCTGCATTTCTCATTCCTTGTACATATCTTTATTCTCCATCAAATGTGAAAATAAAAGCAGATTTCATTCAACACAAAGAAATTCCCTCAAATCTAAGAGAGGTTGATGGTTATAAGCTCTTGCACTTCTATTCCAACCACACTGTTACACTGCAAAAAAAAAATCTTTGCTGGGGGAGAAATTATTACATACCAGCAGGTGCAGTTTTATTTGGATAGTAATATCCTTGACTGAGTAGATGTTTTCTGATGTACCAACCTGACAGCTGCTTCTCTGACCTTTAGCTACATCAGTGCCATCAACAGTAATGCTATTTCTTGGGCTCCCAGCATACCCTGTGGTTGTGCTCTCACCATTGACAGGTCTGTAAGGGTGTTTGCCTTCCTTCACATCAAAATGAGAAGATGAATCTTGAAAGAATACACTCTTGAGTTGACATTTAGAGTAGTAATTTGATTTGGGGAAGAGAAATAATTTTAATTTATTGTCATTTTGTATCTGTATCATCGTAGTGAAACTGATAGCAAGGCAAGATAAAGCTTTTCAAAAATACCTGTGGCTCGAATAGAGGTTACGTGCAAGAATGTCTTTGCTTTTATGGCTGAAGTGTTCTATATTAAGATGGTTTTATACATACATGGATATACATGTGTACTTTTGCATATGCTTGTATTTGTGCACACCTATGGAATGTGTATGTATTTGGAAAAGATAGTATATATTAACAATTGTTAAGCTTAGGTATGGCTATGCAGGAGTAAATAAATATTACATATTTATTTCAATGTTTGAATGCTTAACATTTTTTATAATTAAAAAATTTTAAGTACTGATATCTATTTTAAAATTCCAAGCCACAAACCATCTGCACTGAATTTTTCAGCACTTATGCAAGGCCATATACTGTAGAACGAAAGATAAGTATTAAGAATCAGGAAAGCAACCAGCCAAGCCAGTTTGCTTTTCGAAAGAAGCTGCAGCAGGGCATGGCAGAACTCAGGATCTTGAAACAGCAAAGTACACGTCCTTCCTTTCTTGCCTCCACGCTTCCTGATTCCGTCTGCTGCCTGCTTTTCTGCAGTCCCGTAGCCAATAACATGCCTGGGATACAGTCGGAACTGTTTTCAACTGGAGTCTCCCATATGTTCATTATAGAAAATGTGTTTGCATTTCACTGCAACACACCGCATATACTGACGCTGCCCGACTGTGAATTCCTAGCTGGGAGAGAAGAGGGACTGGCAGATGAAGTGAACGAAAGTTTGTGAGAAGTAGAATTCCAGCCCAAGAGAGTTTGAGAGTTTCACAGGACTTTTAAGCTCTTCTGCTTGGCAAAGTTCTCATCACAGAATGTCTGGGTTGTTGTTTGTTCCCTCCTGGGGCTCCTTGCCACTTAGACTTGGTTGTAATTTCATCAGTTACAGCAACACATGAACTTTCTTGGATTGGTACCCTATGTCAGATAAATTTGTCTAATTTCTAATTGGCTGAAGTCTGTCTGAAAAGGTATTTTCTTTCTTCCTAGACACTGACAATATTGATTTTTATTTCATGGATGCCTTTAGCTTCAGAGTCACTTTACTTTACCTCTATATTATGTAGATGGATGAATGGATGAATGACTGGATGGGACAGAGGGAAGGAGATTGGGAGGGAGGTAACCATATTTTTGTCTTGCTTTTGGCTTATCATGGAGCCTGCTGTTAGAGAACACATGGGAAAGGTCTAGTATACAAACAAATGAGAAACCTTTATTTACTAAATCCACATTTCAGTGCTGTTTCCAATAGACAGCTGTTAGGAGCTTTGCAGCACCTGTGATCCTGAAGTCCATGACTTTCCTAAGGACTCTAATTCTTATTAACTTCCAAAAATTGCCATATTATGACCAAATTTATCTTGTTATGGATGACTTGAGACTTTCAGTTGCCCACTATTTTAGTTTGCTAGAACTACCATAATAAAGTGCCACAAACGGGGAGCTTAAAACAACAGAAATGTGTGCTCTCGTGGTTCCAGAGATTTCAGAGACTACAAGTCTGAGATCAAAGTGTCAGCAGGGCCCTTGAGGATGCTAGGGAAGAGTCTTTCCTTGGCTTTTCTTGGCTTCTGATGGTTGCCAGCAAGCCTTGGTGTTTGTCAGCTTGTAGATCCATCATTCCAATTCCTGTGTCTGTCTTTGCATGACCATATCCCCTCTGAGTGTTTTTCTGTATCCTCAACATGGCCTTACAAGGATACCAGTCATTGGATTTAGGGCCCACTATAATCCATTAGGACTTCATCTTAACTAATTATAGCTACAAAGACCCTATTTCCAAATAAGGTCACCTTTTGAGGTTCACAGTGGGTGCTAATTTGGGGATAACACTATTCAGTTCCCCACCCTCACCAAGAAAAAAATATATCTTTCTAGTATGTGGGTTTCTGTTTGAAGAGTTCAGACCAAATGCCCTTGTATAAGATTTTTTAAAAATATATATTTACTTTTTTCAACTAGGAAAATAGTATTTCCTTGATTCTTTCTCATACTTCTACAGATTGAATTTATAAATTTTATTTTGATTGTGAAAAAATATTTAAAATGATTGGGAGAGTGACCCCATTCATTTTGATTATTCCTTCAGACATAGAATAGGTGGACTGCCTTGTGTGAGAGCTTAGAATTTATGGGGCGAGTTTCACCCCTTCACCCTCTTCTGTGAATCTGGAAATCAAGCTATGCTGGATTCTTATTAATACTGGCTGCACTCTATATCCTCATGCAGTCTGCCCCTCCTCATGCTGTTCCTTCCACTTGCGATGCTTCTCCCATCATTATTATCAAAATCCTGTCCATTCTTCAAAGACTCAACTAAAAGTTTTATTTTCCCCCTCCCCCGCTTTCTCTTCTCTATTCAGTCTCCTGAAAGACTGAATTAATTTCTCTGTCTTCTATTTTCTCCTTTCAAAGAGGTCAGTCTTTGACCTCAGTCTCTTTGGGTCTATCTCCCAGCACAACTATTTTCTACCTGTGTGACTTCAGAGAATTTATTTAGCCTTTCTTGGGCCTTGGTAAGCTGTGAATAATATCTATTTCTATGAAAATTGCTTGAAATAATGCTTGGCACAAAGTACCAAGTCAATGTACTTTGTCATCTTTGTCATCACATTCTTCTGTCTCCTTTGTCATCACATTCTTCTTTGTCCTGTGGTTATTTATGAACAAATGTGTACACTCTGCTGTAGACAGTGAACGACTGGAAGCCAGGGGCTGTGCTTCATCTATCTTAGCATGCCATATGCCATCAAGTATATACTTATGACGTAGTTGGTGCTCAGTACATGTTTGCAGATTTGATAGAGAAAGGAACCCTCTTCAGATTCTGTCTGAATTCTTAACTAATATGACAATTTCTTCCCTTGTTCTCTAATGGGCTTCAGGTAGAAAACATTGCACCTGCACAGATCACACATGAGACACATGCATCAAACATTTTATATGTTTTCTTTTTTGATGTGTGCATGGAAGAAAGCTTTAAAGATAATTGTAATACTAATAAGTTTTTGTTTATAAAGCACTTAGTATACATTAGATACAGATAATGCGTTATCTCAATTTCTGAACCTCATCAGAACCACACAGTGTTTTCACTATTATTCCTGGCTTATGGAAGGTGAAACGCAGCTGAGAAGCTAAGGCAGTTACAATGCAGAAGACCACAGTTACAACCAGTGACAAGGTCAAAAGCTGGATCCAGGTTAAGGTGGCTTTAAAGTCCTTAATCTTTCCCTCTACCTGCTGTCTTCTTTCTTTCATTGCAGAACTACAGAAAACTTGAGAACAAGGGGAAATTATCTACTCTAACTTAACACCTCACCATAATTGCTGCCTGCATTTGCATATTCCCAGCTTCTCCATTATCCTGTTTCCTATAACTGATATCATAGTACACATGTGATTTTGTGACTTGCTTCTTTCGTTATCTCAGTGCTCTCACTACATATTTGTCATATACCATGAACCAGTTATCACCATTTTCCTGTTTTTTTTTGTGGGGGGGAGGGTAACAAATAAAACATGTGGTCTGTGAAATAAAAACCTTAGTTTGTTGTTCATACTCACCGTGTACTTTATCTAATTTGGAAGACTTTTTTTTTCAGGGAAGAAAGAGAATTCAGAGGGAAGCCCAGGGAAATCACAAATGAGAGCCTAACTATAGATGGAGACAAGATGTCTTGTATCCTGAACTCACAGGATGGTTTCCTGTAATTTTCTCAACAATATTTTTATCTCTTAAACACCCTTGGGTTTTGCTCTCTACGGAAAAGGCAAAGCAAAACTATCTCATAATGTACATGTATGCACACACACACAGAGGAAAAGAAATAAAATAAAGACCCAACACAATGTAAAAGAAAAAAGTAGAAACTTCTGAGTCTCTTGTCTCCAGTCAAAAATTAAACAGAAACAGATATGATTAGACTCCCAAAAAGAAAAGAAAATATTAATTTGTGTGACAGGTTAATTACTAAATTATTATTTTATGTATATTCACCACTGTGAAACAAATCAGGAAAACTAAATATTCTTTATATTTTTCTTTTTTTCATGCCAAAAGCTTTATTAGACCTTTGCTTCAAGAACAACTGGAAAATCAGAAAATGTTTGAGGCCAAATCCTTTTCCAAGTTTGGTAAAAGTCTAAATTCATGGAAGACATTGTGCCAGGAACAGGGCATGAGGGTGGAGACTGAAAGAGAAAGAAGGGAGTCCTGGGCAAGTGGAGGGGAGAGAGGAACAGGGGGCTGGAAAGGGACAGCAGCTGGGATGGAGGAGGAAGGATAGGAGAAGGTGCCTTTCTGGTTCTCTGCTTTCTTTGGAGTTCTTTTACAGAAGGTGAATAAACGTTCACTTTTGTCCTAAAATGTGTTGTGGTTCTACAGACACTATTTTCCCCACATCCTCTTAGGGACTTCTGGTTGGCGCTATTCTCTGCATGGATACTAACTAAGCCTTCCAGTAGAGCAACTGTTACGACTCTCAGCTATCTGTCCTTTGGAGGCGCATCCATTACTGGACTCCTGCTTCTGTGAGGAACACTACTGAGCTGTGGTTTGTCATTCAACATTTCCATCTTTAACCCCTAATTCAAATTTACAAGGAAATAATGACAGTCACATTGTAAGGAAATGGTGAGAGCTACATTCTCACAGCCTACTACAGATATTTATCCACATATAAGTTTTTAATTTAACTTGATGAGTTGTCTGACAATTATGAATGCTCATTATGACAGATTTAGATAATACAGAAAATGACAAAGCATAGACTAAGACATTTACAGGTGATTTATCCTCTTGGGAATTACTATGTTATATAACCTAAAGTTAAGTGAACATCATTCTCAATATATTCCATGTGATTCTAGAAAAAGAAGAATAAGAGGATAGAAGGACATAATTTTGCAAAAATTAGGTCATCCTTTACGTAGGATTTTAAGAATAATATACATCAAGTTTAATTTAATTTGAATACAGCAGAAAGAAATAGCTGAATTAAAAGCGAAGTAACTACAGAAATTTTCAAAAATATTTATCACTACAAATATGAGTTCCCAAAGCATTGGGAATGGAGTCACTGAATATTTCAACTATATTTTTTAAACAGTTAAATTACTTCTTGTCATGAAAAATAAGGAAATTAACACATATAACCTACCCCTTACTTTTCTCCTCCCTCCTTCATTATTTGGTACTAATTTAATATTTTCTTATCATTAAGGATTATAATAATCACCTCCTTTTCTGTAATTATAACATCCATGATTGTTTAGACTTAAATTACTTTTACAATCATGATTTTTTTCTTCCAGCAATGTAATTCCTTTTCTTCCCCCCACACTCTTTTTTTCTCTATGGCTTTACAGAAATATAATTCACAGGCCATATAATTCAAGGGTAGTTTTATGACTGAATTAATTACTTAGTCATACCAAGGTAATTTGCAAATAGATATAGAATGTCCTTAAGTTGAAGAAGTTTTTCTGAAGGCATATTTTCTTCGATGTAAACATTGTTCAACAGAACTACAACGTAAGCTACAAATATAAGCTATGTATGTTATTTTAATTTTAGATTAGCAATACCAAAACAGAGGACAGATGAAGTTAATTTTAATATATTTTGCTTAACCCAGCATACCAAAAGTATCATGGTTTCAACATGTAATCAAAATAAAAGTTGTTAGATGTTTGATATTCTTTTTGTCATATAAATCTTCAATATCGCGTGGAACATCTCAATTCAGATTAGCCACCTTTTAATAACCACGTGCAGCTAGTGGTTATTTTATAGGCCCATACAGCTCTTTGTAATAGAGATCTGAATTTCTAACTCTTGAAGTTACTCTAAAGATTGTTCTTAATCTAATGATCACTCTTTAAAAGGGAAATAAAAAATATTTTTATAGAGAGGTTCAGCAATTAGACCAGGATATAAAGCAAGGTAACTTAAATCTGAGGGTCCGGAGCTAGTACTACCCAAGTCTTTTCAACCCTGGAGTAGTGTCATGCCTGCTTCTCTTTGGGGCAAATTCTGCTAATTGTCTGCCAAATATCCATTGTCCTCTTCTTCCTTTTTTGTTTTTTTTGGTCATATTTTCTTTTCTTTTCTTTCCTAATTTTTTATTTTTGTTGATATATTTTTTATTGAGGTATAGCTGATATACAATATTATATTGGTTTCAAGTATACAACATAGTTTTCCAACAGTTATCTACTTTATTAGATGTGCACCCCAACTAGTATCGTTACTATCTGTCAAGATAGAAAGATGTTACAGAATTATTGACTGTATTCTCTAGGCTGTAATTTCATCCCCATGACTAATTTCTATGATGATGATATTTTATGCCTCTTTGTTCCCCTCACCCTCCCCACCTACTCACTCCAACCCTTCTCCTGTGGTAACCACCAGTCCCTTCTCAATGTCTATGAGTCTACTGCTGTTTATTTTATTTTGTTTTGTTTTATTTTTGGATTCCACATATAAGTGAAATCATATTATATTTATCTTTCTCTGTCTGGCTTATTTCACTGAGCATAACACCCCCTAAATCCATCATTGCTGTAAATGGAACGATTTCTTTCTTTTTTCAGCTGAATAACATTTAATTGTGTCCAAGTACCACATCTTTTTTATCCATTCATCTATTGTATTGTCTTTTTTTTTAATGACTCAACTATAATATTGGTGGTTGGGGAGGCATAATACTCTCAACCATAAATCTACATTTCTCAGCTTCCCTCATAAGTAGCTCTGTTCATGAGACATGGTTCTAGCCAAAGAGTTAAAAGCAGAAATTTGATGGTAAGTTTCACTTTTCTGAAATAATGCCTTGTCTCTTGTTCTTTATTATTTTCTTTTTCTACTTGCCTGGGATATTGTTTTCTTCTTCTACCTGCCTACATATGACACTAGGGGTGAGGCCACTATCACACGTACACTACGATGACTATGGGAACATAAGCCACATTCTATGGATGATGCACAATAAAAGTGGGAAGAGAGTATCATTGATATGGAGCTGGTGGGCCAGCCATAGACTGCATGTTATCAACTTTTTTATTATTTAAGTATAAGCCCTTGCATGGGAAAGCCACTACACTTACATGCAGCAGACTGGAATTCTTATCTGATACTTTCATTTCAAACATTATTAAATTATTTTAAGATCAATAGACTTGTAAAGTAAATATTTTAACTAACTACTGATAATTCTCAGTAGGCTAAGATTCATTAGTAAGTATGCCAAATATAGAAACAAAAATAAGAAAACGATGTATGATTTTTCCCTTTGTAATATACATAGTCCTGAGAAGAATATTCTTAACCTGCTAAGCAGCTAACTGGAACAAGGTATGTTTATATCATAGTAGTGGTACAATATTAATGTTCGTGTACATCAATGTCTGTCAAAACGGACAGAGACCTGTCCTCTGGATTGGTGATGTACTAGGAGTTATGAAATGTTGTGTCTTTTCATGGTTCTGTCACATTTTTCCCTAGGGACAGTCCAGGTAGCATCTCTGTAACTCAGTTTCCTCATCTATAAAGTTGAAGAATAAAGTAGTAGAATCCTAAAATCCCTTGGAACTTTAACATTCTGTGAATCTCTAGAAGCATTTCTTCCAAGAGACAGGATTCACAGCCTGATTTTCTTCCATGTTTGGCCTTTGGGGCTGTACTAGTTTAAATTGTTAGATTAAATTTTTGGCAGAGATAAGTCTTAAGCATCTACCACTTGTAACTTTGACAGTATTCCTTCTGCTACGGAACCTACCCTTTTAGAAGAGTCAACTTATTCAGCATTGCATAAACCACCTTCGTAAAATTTAAAGTGAAAAGGATTTCAAGGAAGTCAGATTTAGTACCTATTTTCTCTTTCAGAGGTTCTGGGAAATTATTTTTAGTGCACTAAAAAGACAGGGACTATTGATATAATTTAACATACACTGTGTGTGTGTGTTTCAAAGTATTAGTCTCGTTTTTTCAGTTCTATTTATTATTAGGCATTATTGAAAATTCTACCTCTTTTCATTTGCTTTTAAAAAAACCCAAAGAGTCTTTTTCCAATTCTGAAAACTCTTGGCTCAATACTTGTGCTATTTTCAACTTATAGTAACTGGCAACCTCACATTTTGTAAAGTTCATGAAGAGCAGAAACTCAGCTTCAGAATATGCTGTTCTGTCAGCTGGTTAGAATGAACAGGAAGCAGACAATGGTAGGCAAATTTCTGGAAGCAAAACCCTCCTTTCCCATGAAGAGCAGACTCAAGAACACTAGTTTTCATGTCTTATCTTGTAGATGGTCATGTTGAGAGGTGGGTGGGAACACTTCTAATCATTCTTCTTCTATCACGTTCATCCATTAGGCCTCCTATTAAAGTTAAAATCAGTTCAAGAACTATTTATTTTAGTACTATTGCTATCAAAAAGTATGTATTCTATCTTATAACCTACCTGCAAACCACAGTTCCAAGAAAGCAGTATTGCCTAATGGTAACAGTGCAGGAAGAATAGAAAAACAGATCTGTCACATTGAAAAACTTACTCACTCTTTGCTAACTCTTAGTTTCTGATTTTCTATTATAAAATGGGAAAAATTAGGGTCTCTACATCTTATCGGACAACTGTGATGACTGTGTAAGATAATACATGCAAAACATTCAGTTACTCTTGGTTATGATCAGTATTCAATAACCAATAACTGTATGTTAGTATCATTATCTTTGTCAATATTGTTTAAAGTAGTAATAATATTAAATAGCACTAGTATTCCTCAAAATAGTCTTGTTCAGTAAAATTGTCACTGTTTACTGATAGTATGACCTTATATATAGACAAGCCCAAAGGGTCAATCAAAAAAAGCTGCTGTGATTAATCAGTGATTTCAGTGATGTGTCAAGTTTACAGAATCAGTTTATATTCCTTTACACTAATGATGAAGCATCAGAAAATGAAATAAAATTATCCCAAACAAAACAGCATCAAAAATAATAAAACACTTAGGAATAAATTTGACTGAGAAAGTAAAAATCTGTACAATGAAAGAGTCACAAACAAATGGACACCATTCTGTGTTCATAGACTGAAGAACAAATATTGTGAAAATGGCCCCCCTACCCAAAGCCATCTACAGATTCAACATAATTCTTATCAAAATACCAAAGACATTCTCCACAGAAATAAAAGAAACAATCCTAAAGTTTGTGTAGAACCACAAAAGACCCCAAATAGGCAAAGCAATCCTTATTGAAAAAAAAAAAGAGAGCAGTGTTGTACTTCTTAATTTCAAACTAATATTCAACAAGGGAGCCAAGAACAGCCACTACAGGAAAGACAGTCTCTTGAACAAATGTTGAAACACATGCGTAACAATGAAATTAGGTCTCTAGATCACACCACTCACAAGAACTATCTCAGAATGGATCAAATACTTAAACATAAGACCTGATTCCATGAAACTTCTAGAAGAAAACATAGGGAAGAAGTTCATTACTATTGGTCTTGGCAAAGATGTTTATTGCACATGACAGCAAAAGCAAAAACACTGAAAGCAAAAATCAACAAATGAGACTACATCAAGCACAAGACTTCTTTAAGACAAAATAAACAATTAACAAAATGAGATGGCAGCCTGTAAAATGTCAGAAAATTTTGCCAAGCATAAGGTTTAACATCCAAAATATGTAAAGAACTAATACAAATGAACAACAACAAAACTAAATCTGATTTTTAAAAAACAGGCAGAAAAACTAAACACATGTTTTTTCCAAAGAGGACATCAAAATGGCCCACAAGCACATGAAGAGATGTTCAGCATCACTAAATCATCAGGGAGATGAAGTAAAAACCACAGTGAGACACCACTTCATCCCTGTCAGAATGGCTATCATCAGAAAGACTAGACACAACAAGGGATAGAGGGGATAAAGGAAACACTTATTCACTGGGGGGTGAGATTGTAAATTAGTCCAGGTACTGTGGAAAAAAATAAGGAGATTCCTCAAAAAACTAAAAATAGATCTACAACATGATCCAGCATTTCATGTCTGGGTATATACACAAAGGAAATGAAAGCAGGATTTCAATGAAATACATACATATCCCATCACAGCCTTATTCTCAATAGCCAAGGTATGTTTGAACACCCCAAATGCCCATCAAAAGAGACACAAAAAAGATGTGGTATACATGTACCATGGAATATTATGCAGCCATGAGAAAGGAGGACATCCTGCAACATTTGCAACAATGTTGCAATTGACCTTGAACACATTATGCTAAGTGAGGGAAATTAGACACAGAAAGACAAGTACTCTATATTAACAATGATATGTGGGATGTAAAAAGGTCAAATCTGTGACAATATAGAGTAAGATTGTGGTTATTAGGGGACAGAGGGTGAAGGGATAAGACAGGGTGTTTGAGGGTAAAACATTGTAACTAATAGTAAATAAGCCATAGAGACCTAATGCACAGTATGATAAATAAAAACAATAGTAGTATACTATAACCATGTAAGGCAACAAATATGGCTTCAATCGCAATCCTATTACAATACATAAATGTATTAAAATACCATGCTGTACACCTTAAATTTACAAAATGTAACATGTCAAACTTATCAAACAGAAAAACAATAGTCATCTTTGGTAATATTATTAAATATTTCCTCTCTGCTGTTACATAACTTAAGTGATTTCTAGAGTCATCTCAATAAATTTGATTTTAATGTTTTTATTGGCTTCCTGAAATAGTCCATGCCAGATCCTTGAGAGTATGGATAGGATAAGGTTGAATTCATTATTGCATGTTCAATGTGCAGTGTCTAATACATTAATGTTCATTGAACAAATCAGTTTTGGGTGTCAAACAACAGAAATACTTTCTGGTGGCAACCACCTGCATTTTTACTCTATTTCATGCAAAAACTATCTGTCAATCCTAAGGTAACAAAATGTGAAATGAGATTATTCCATTGTCTTATATAACTGATGTAAAATCTCAGAGAGGGAAAAAAAGAAAAAAATAGAAATGGAAGATAGACTGCAGGGTGAAGTGAGAAAGGGGGTAAGGAGTAGACTCCACTCACCTTTGACAAGACCCAGGAGTTTTCCACAGGCCAATGGGGCCCCCCGGCAGTGGCCGACCTTGAGCCATCTTGCCGACACCCCACTTAGGAAAGCTCTAATGTAAAAGAGGGAGTTTCCCACTGACCTGGAGCCGAAGAGAGTAAGTGAGGAGGTCAGCTGGAGAATATAGTCACAACAGGGGACTGGGAAGGGAGCGACCCCTCTGAAGAACCTACAGCTGCCCCAGGGGAAGCCAGCATTGGGGTGCCACCGTGAGGAGGGCACCAGGCAGTGAAAGTCTTCGGCTTTTTGCTTGAATTCTTCCTATCCAACCCTCAGTTCAGCAGGGCAGGCAACAAGAAAGGAAAAGGCAGAGCATCCCGAGCGCATGGCTGAGAGGAGCCTTCCATTGGCTGTAAGATGGATATTTTAAGACTGGGCTAGAACTTTTTCATATTTCAGTAATAAAAATATCAACATGAGACTGTTCTTACACGAAGGGTAACTGGTTCCCTATGGAACATGCCCCAGAAGTTAACCAGGGTTATGAAAAGAAAGTTCAAAAGACCAAACATGAAGGAAATGATGGAAGAATAACTCTTTCTGACATACTCTCTGTGGCGAGGTCTGCTCATTGCACCAATTACACCTCACAACCTCGTACAGGAGGGAGGCCGAGAGGGAGGCGTGAAGTAACTAGGTGAGTAAGCAGGTTCCTCAAGCTTAGCAGTTAAATGCACCCCCTGTTGTTAGAAAGTGTGCTACCAAGTGAGGATTCCAAAACACAACCTCTGACTCTGGGCCAAGATCTCTTTCCACTACACTGCCCTACCTCCTGGAATAAGGGCTCCTGCTTCTATTGTGCTTTAAAATTAACAAAGCACTTGGATGAACCCCTGCCTTGCAAGTATGTTTAGTCAGAACAAAATTCTGTTTAACGAGGTGTCAAAACAACCATTAAAGACGTTTCCAAGAGCATTATCTCAGCACTGCAGGGAGTCAGCGTGACGGAGAGAAGAGGCAGGACTGGGAATCCGGAGGAGGCCCGCATTCTGGTCAGAGCTCAACCAGGAGCATCGCCAAAGGAGCGTGGCATTTGGAGTTAGACTGAGCGCCAAATTCTGGCTCTGCTATTTAGCAGCTGTGTGACCCTAGGCATCATTCTTAACCCCTTTAGCCCTCAGTTTCCTCATGTATAAAATGGGAAAATGGCTCCTACTTTACAGGAGTGCTGAGAGAAATAATGAGATAATATAAAGGCCTAGGAGGGTGACTGTAACTGAACACAATGAAGACCCAGTAAGTGGTGAGTTTTATCAGAGCTTCATCAGTGTATTTTCTGCTCTGCTGAGCTAAGAAAACGCTGCTCCTCATCATGAAATACCATATACAGGAGAAAAACTTTTCAAAGCAGAAGTTATTTTTAAATAGTTATTTTCTTGTTCTCTTCCTGGGAGATCTCCCTCTTTGAACTGGAGATCTCTTTTGGTGAACAGGAGCGCAGGTGGAGATGAGATGGAGAAATTCCTTCTTGTCCCCTCAGAAAACAAATGCTAATCTCTCCAAACCAATTTGATCTGTATTTCTCAGGCTACAGTTCCTTTCATTAGTCTTTTTATATATATGTTATCTCTTCTCAATTATAAGCAACATACATATTCACTGCTGAAAACGTGGGCATTAACTACAAGGTGCTCAGTTTTTTCTAGATAAGAATATTTTTAAGAATTGGGTTTATATGTATATACAGTTTGCATCCTGCTTTTGAAAAGTTAACACTATGAAATAGGACTTGATTAGGATCATTTAAGACTTGGTGAATATCTGAGTCTGTAAACAGTAAAAAAAGGAGCTGTAATTCATTAACAGAAAATAGAGAATGTAATGAATTTTATTATTGTGAATTATACATACTCATAGAAGAAAATGTAATATGTAAGTGTATAGTGCCAGGGACCTGAATCACCTAGGGAGCTTATACATGTCTGCAAAGAGTGAATGTTTGCATCCTTCCAAAATTCATGTGTTGAACCCTAACCCTTGATGCGACAGCATTTGGAGGTGGAGTCTTTGGAACGTGATCTGGTCACAAGGGCAGAGCTGTCATTAGTGAGGTGAGTGCCCTTATAAAAGAGACCCTAGAGAGCTCCCTCACCCCTTCTACCCTGTGAGGACACAGCCAAAAGAGCTGTCAATGAACTAGAAACTTGGCCCTCACCAGATACAAAATGAGCCTGCAACTTGATCTTGAACTTAGTCTTCAGAACCGTGAGAAATAAATTTCTGTTTGTATAAGCCACCCAGTTGATATTATTGTTATAACAGCCAGAATGGACTCAGATAATGTCTACATGTTATATACCTCTTATAACTGAAAATACAGATTTCCAGACCTGATCAATGAACAAGCAGGGTTAGGATGCTCATTTGGAAGCCCTGTTTTTAGTATGTAGTTCAAGGGGCAGACATGATTTCAAATACTATTATTCTTCAAAGCTTTATTTGTTTATTTCCTACCTTGTTCCAGAATGGATTGAAAGCAGCTTACCAGAATATATAAAAAATATCAAGATCAGCTCAAATTTTTAAAAAATTAAAACCACAAAAGTGAAATGTTGGCATGGATGAAACTAATGCAAAAAAATCCACACTGGAGGACTAGAAGCCCTAGGGCTGTTTGCAGAGGTTGGGGCGCAAAGCCAATCTTGGGGTGTTGTGTGGAATAAATTACATTGCACTCTTTCTCTCTCTTCAATTTCTTGTATTTGCATGTGCATAAAATGGTTTAAAATAAACATTAAGAGCTGATGTAGAGAGAGTTGGCATAAAGGTTAATCACAGCCTGAGAAGTACATGTGCAAAAGACTGGATTAAATCCCCAAATCTTGGTTTTTAGACAGGGGTCTGGGGCCTGGGCTGTAGGCATAGCTCCTTAGATTTTTATGCATTTAATATTTTAGCTTGGGACAGCAGGGTCAACTATTTCATCTCCATCATCTGTATCTATGAAGCTTTATTTAATAGCTACACCCTATGCATACCATACAGAATTTAAGAAAGGTTAAATGACAATAAAGCACAGACACGTTGGTTGGGGGTGGGGGTGTATACACCTGGAACACAATGAGCATACTGATAGAAAGCATCACTGGAAATCATATAAAGTAGGAAAAGGCAGACAAGTCCTCTAGATACTGGTTACACAGTTTTGACTGCCATTGATTATTACATTTAGATTTTCATCGACTAGCCATTAAAGCAAAAAGAGGAACAGTAGAGCGATTAGTCTTCTCTGATAAGAAGAATCTTGAATCTTTTTAGGAAAGAGTTCTTTTCCCCCTGCTATTAAATTCTACAAGGAATTTATAAAATGGAGATGTCCATGAACAGCACTGAGTCATAACCCTATGCTGTGTTACCTCTCTCGAGCCTATCAGAGATCGGCTTTTCACCCAATGGTCTGTAGCTAGGTCTTTAGTTAGTCCTTACACATGTTTCACCTCATTTAGATGAAGAGCTCTATGAGAATCAGAATGTGTCTGTGCATCTAATGCTACACTTTTCTTGCTACAGTAGGCACTAATAAATATTTACCAAAGGAATGAATGAATAAATGAGCAATATCTTGGGTGCCCAAACAATTGTGTCTCTCAGCTGCTACCCAAAGAACTGGGTTTTGGGGTAGTTATTTAGCAGCTCATTTATTTCACAAGTATTTATTGAACACCTACTCTATGTTAGGTACTATTTTTTAGTAGCAGGATATGGATGGTAAACAAAAGAAGCTTAAAAAGTCCTTCATCCATAGTATTTATATTCTAAGGTGGGTTGGGGAATAAATTAATGACTAAAATATATGTTAGATGACAAGAAGTACTTTGGGGAAAAAAATCCAGCAGTGCAGAAAAGAGGAATAAGGAGTTCTGGACTGTGTGTGTGTGAGAGAGAGAGAGGGTGAGAGTAAGGGAATAGAAATGCAATCCAGGAGAAAAGGCATTACTTGTGCATCCTGGCTTCTTATAGATACTGATTTAAATAGGAGTAAAAAACAATAAAGAGTTAGTTCTAATAGTTACAGGGCAGGTGATTGTGTTGTTGGAAAGAGGTTTAACTTATACCCAGAAACATACAGAATTGCAGGTATTTGTCACACTTTGCTGCATAGAGAGGTTTGGGGTGGATCTAAATCATACCAAGCTGGTGAAGCACACATTTTGGGGAGTGGGCTGGGGAAAGTGGCTGGGGAGAAGGCCGGGAGGAGGAAACAGTTCTCAGACCCTCTGGGACTCCTTGCAGCACTACCGCCCTAATGTGTTTCAGGAAAGAACTTGAGAATTAGTTTCCAATTGGAAGTCTAAGTGTAATTTAGGTAGGCACAAAGTAATTTCCTGGGTTGGATTTGGGCCAAGGCTTTGGAATTAACACTTCATCTCTTAGAAAAATTGCCAGGGGACCTTTAATAATCACAAGCTAGCCTGGCCTCAGATTTACAGCTCCATGTAGGCTGGTATCTTCCGAGGGCAGCTCCACTTAGCACTCTGAACAAACTCCAGATGATGAATGACACCTAAATGCCACTTGCTGATTTACATGCACTCTGGACTCCCAACAGCCCCTGTGTTTTTCCTAGAGAGCTCCTGTGTCTAAGGACCACCAAGAGTTTGCTCTGTCAACTTGTACAAGATCAGATCAATTAATACTAAAGGACCTCTGCAACTGAGAGAACTGAAAGCCAAAAAAATAAAATAGGTCAAGAGATTCTTGCTGTGGTGACTGTTACTTTTAAGCAGGTAAATACACCAGTATGAATATCACAGAAACAATACAGGTGGTCAACACTGAATTAAGAATCCCAGGCAGAGTTCTCATATCTACAACTATGAAACCATGTACAATCCTGCAAGTCACTTCACCTCTTGCAGCTTCAGCTTCATGGTCCATATGCACTGAGAATGAAATCCAAATAACTTGTCCTAAACAATCACTTAAAAAATCATCACCTGGTCATCTCTGGAACCTATGATATGTTTCTGTCCCCTCTCCCTACAATCCCAGCCACAGTGGCCTTCTTTCTGTTCTGCAGATCTGCTGTCCTCATATGCAACCAGAGCCTTAGCACTTGCTTTCCCTGCCATCACATGGAACTCTGTTCCCCCAGATCTTTACCTGGCTGGCATCTTCTCATCATTCAAACAGTGCCTTCTCGGAGGCTCTTCTCATCCAATGTGGCTCTGTGCTCCAGTAATTTTTTTTCTTAATCCCATTTTATTATCTTCACTTCTCAAAATTGTCTTTTTATGCAACTGTTTATTTGTTTAATGGCCATCCTCAAATCCTTTACCTAGAAACATAATTTCTATGAAGAAGAGTCTTGTATGTCTTTCTTGCCAGTTTATTCACAGTATTTAGGTCAGTAACTAGGGGAGAACAGATCCTTAATAAATAAGCATGAATAGAGGAGATTAAACCAGTGATTTTCCAGAGCCACCCCAGCTCCAGCAGTATGGGACCCACACAGCTCTAGCTAGAATAACCTCAGCTCCAGACATACCATGAGCTAGGGAAGTTGTTTTTAGTGTCTTCCCTCACCTGTCCCCACCCATTGCCTATTCCATCGAGAACCTCTTTCTTCCAGGGCCATTATTCTCAGTTGGCAGTCACATAGAGAGGGAGATTAGGGGTAAGGGTAACAAGAGATGGAATGAACTAAAACAAAGAATAGCTCAGAGTAAGCACTCCATGTTTTCCCCATTTTTCCCTGCCTAGCAATGGTCACATGTGATTTAAAAGATTAGGTAAAATGTGCAGTAGCTGAGTACTTTTTAACAAACTAAGAGTGGAAATTTTAACTATGATAAATTTTCAAAATAATGAATTTCTAATAGGCGCTTTTCAACTGCCACACATTTCACATAACAGGATGAGAAGGACAGGGATTAAGGAAGAATGAGTGGGGTTGAGACAGCACAGGACAGAAGGGCGGTAGGGTGACGACTGGTGGGGCAGGGCATGACCCACATATCCATGAGGTCCAAGGCAAGCTTGTGAGTGATGTTGGCCATGGGAAGGGTGACAGAGAAAGAAATGAAAATGCGGAAGAAGGGGCAGGAGAGTGCTTCTTGCCAGATGCAGCGGTCAACTGGGAAGTCTCAAGCCAGCAGCACAGAGGGAAAGGTTTGGCAACAAGTCTTTTTTGTGTTGTTCCTATGGAGTCATTAGTTTAACAACCAAACTTGAAATGCCTGTAGTTAAGGAACACCATTTAATCAAATTCCCTCCATCACCTTTCCACTGACGTCCATTACTCACCGTGCCCCGAAGTATTTCAGCGTGTGACTAGGTGGCTTGAGAGTGGCAGTAGGGCAAATCAGCAAGAAGCAGAGTCTTCCGGTTGGGAACCTCTGAGGGCTGGGGATGCTGGAGCGGTAGGACAAGGCCAAAGTCAGTGGACTACAACGGCAAGTTTGCATTCATATTTGTGAAGCTGCTGTCTTTTTAAGTAGTTGGTCTGAATATCCATTCTTACCTCAGTTCTAACATAATGTCTAAGTTTGCCTCCTTCTTCTTAAAAAGGCACTAATATCAGGTAGGTTCTAAAAAATGTCGTGTGAAGTCACAAGAGACATTTTGCAGAGAAGAAGAAAGAGGGCACTTATATATTTAACTGCACCTAGATAAATCCTTCAAAAAAGAGAACTTCCACTTGGCAGGTTTATCAGTCAGAGACCATCCAAGAAAACAAGGCTCACCACTCCAGGTAATTCAATAGGGATAATTTAAATCTGGGTAACTGCTTATTAGAGATAAGAAAAGCTGAAAGATCAACCAAGAGAAGATGAGGCAACACAGAGGTTAGCATCTCCAGGGGGCTGCTACCACCTTGAGGCCTGGAGAGAGGAGGCGGTGTAACGAGCCCAGGAGCCTGAGCCACAGATAGATAAGGAACCACGGTAGGGCTGTGGGGTGGCCCACGGGATGGATCAGAGGCTTGTGGTGCCACAGTCATCACTGGATATATGCCTGACATGGAAAAGGGAAGAAATCTTCAACTTACGTCTCCTTCCTGCCCTCTAGGTTTCATCTAGTACTTCCCATTGCCCTAAAGGAGCCAGAAACTAGTTGGGAAGAGAGACTGGGAATCAGTTTGCAGAGGGCAGATCCCTCTGTTACAGTAGAAGAAAAGGGAATGTATCTGAGAGGCACCATGTCACACAACAACAGCACGGGAGAGGGCTGGGGCCTGGCTCTGGTTCACCAAAGCAGTCTGCTCACGACTGATTTCTCCATCACCCTTAAGGTGTTCTGCTTTCTGTTTACTTGTTTGCATTTACAAGATGCTCTTTATCAGTATGCGGTCAGCCCAGTATCACCATTTCATTTTAAAAGATTTTTCTACCACGAGTGAAACCATTCAAGGCCATTCTATCTAGATGGGTGGTCTCTTTCAATGGCCACTTAAAATTACTTTCATAAATATATATGTATTTGAAGCCAGGGAAGAAAAGAAAGGAACATATTTGATAAGAGAGTAGAGTGCTAACACAAACCAGAAATCCATTACTGTGTACTCTGCAAATATTGCAGGTAATTAAAGACTTTTAAGGGCAACTACAGTATTATTTACTTGACAGTGGAACTCTTACAGGCTATTATGTAAATACACATTGAGCACATTTTAAAAGTGCATGCTATTTACTATTCATAAGTGTTGTTAATATGTATTTCATTTAACCCTAAGGAGCCATTTCAGTCTCTTGTGTGAATTTACATTTATGAATGTTTTCATGAAATGCACATTATTTACCCAATAGGCAGCTCTGCCATAAGAAATGGTAGAGCTGATTGCCAATTTAACTTCACATGAGTTTCCATGCAATTGTTCCTTAGGTCTGCCAGTGTGGCTAGGCATCCCTAAACAGCACTTCCTTTCAGAATCTTGCAAGTCAAGACCTATAAGCTGTTCAAATGAAGGAATTTTTCCAGTCTGTTTTGGTGGTTCTGGGGATTTTGTATCACATTTAAAAAAGGACAGGATATGTATCATCTGAGAAAATAAAGATTTCAGTACTGCAGATGCCGATCTATTAAGTATCTGTGTGCAATCACCTTGGGAGCTCTGTGCACTGAAGTCAATGTCCTCCAAATAAAGATGAGCCACGTCTAGAATGGGACACCGAAAAAGTGAATTTCTTCCCTCCCTCTCTCCTTCCTTTCTTTCCTTCCCTCCTTTTTCCCTCCCTTCCTTCCTATCACGATGGAATCCTTCCTGTTCCAGGCTTTTTCACTAAAACAGCAATATGATCTCCCCACCACCACACAGACACCATATGCAGAATTTACAAAGGGAATAGATTCCTGCAGATACGCACACCATATGCAGAATTTACAAAGGGAATCTGTTCTGTGACTCCTCTACCCTTCAGCCAGATCAAAGCATATCAGAAAAAAAATTAAAGAGAAAAGACTGGTGAAAAGTTTTCTTTGGAGAGACTCTCTCCAAGCTGAAAGTCCTCGAGCCTTCCTTTGGGGCAGGAGCGACAAGAACCCAAAGCCTAGGGGCACACACTGAAAGCTTTGACATTTGTTCATATTGGAGATACAGGGACTTGATGCTATTCTCATGACCAACAAAGCTAACCTACATGGAGAGCCACGGTCTGATTCCCACTTGGAAAATCTAGAGGACAAGAGAAAGGCTGCTGTACTGTTTTAATAGCAGTTCTCGGAGACTGTTGCTGGGCTGAGATTGTCCTGTGGTTCAGGAATTTGTTAGGGCTAAGATATGGCAGTGCGTCCTATTGACCCCATGTGGGCCATGGTGCAGAGGACAGCAGGCATGAGGCTGTCTTGGATCCCGTTCAAGAGGCTAGAGGTATAAAACTGAATGCCTGGGGCCAAGGGAGATATCATAAGCCATTACTGAGACTACAAGTGCCTCAGGCTAAGGTCAAGGATGAGAGGATCTCTAATGAAAAGAACCACCAAGGAAAGCATGACTGTGTCCCACACAAGAGTCAACACTGACCACCTGCCAGTGTCACGAAGCCAGAAGCCACCTAGCTGAGTGAACACCAGTCCCCTCATTTCCCTTCCCTCCTCCTTTTTTGACCCTGTGAGACAGTGAATAATAGCTAGAAAATGGAGAGTACCTAAAAGGGTAATAAATATTGACTAAAAGTTCAAATTCTTTGAGGCAGATTGTGAAACTGGCCACATAACCTCCCACTTTGAAATGCAGTATTACAAATCCCCTCATCAGAAGGCAGAGTCTGTTTCTCCACACCTTGAATGAAGGTTGATTGGTTGACTTGGTTTGGCCAAATCTGGAAGATGCTTAAAGCTTTTGCCGTGAGCAGTTCACTCTCTCTTGCTGGTCTTGGAAGCCCTATGACACCACATTGTGTATGAGCCCGAGCCAGACTGTTGGACAATGATAAATATGTATCACGGTGCTTGTGTCAATGGTGAGCAACCAGATATCTAAGTGATATCACTGATCACTAGTTGATCTTTGACCCATGAACGAGCTCAGCTGAGACCAGTAAAAGAACCACATTGCTGAACCTCACCCACATTGCTGATCTATAGGCTTGTGGACAAATACTGATTACAGTTTTCAGTCACTAGGTTCGGGGTCAATTTATTATGCAGCAGGAGGTAAGTAATGCCTCCCGCAAGCAGATGCTCAGTCTGAAACAAACCTGAACTGAGGAAGAGGGTAAGTTAAAAGCCTACGGGTCTAAACATTTGTATTTCTGAATTGAGACTGTGTTTATGACCTAATGTGACTATAGAAGCATCTAATACCTACAAGACATTGGTCTGTATGAATTTTCATCTTTTGCCAGGGAAAAATCATTCCCAGTGAATAAAGTTGAAAGAGATGGTAAAATATAAACTTAAAATTGCATTGTGATCAATATCCATGTGTAAGTCTTGCTTAGCACATTGATTACACTTCAATAAACTAAACGTGTCACATACACAAAATAACATGCTCAGCATGACATCAGACTTCAGATGCATGGTATTTCAAAAACTATATTAAATTTAATAATTTCATTATTCATTTACTTTTCATCATAGGGACTCAAAAGTGGGTGCTTTCAAAGACACTGGAAAATTAAAGTGGACTATATATTATTTGATATTAAGGCTTTATCATTTATTATCTGTTTACTTGGTAAAAAGAGAGGTGCCTCTATCAACAGATTTTAATGTATATATATTATTAAACCATACAAAATTGCCATTTTTATAAATCAACATTATACAGACATTAGAAATTTTGTATGGTTCAGTCTAGTATAATATGACGTATAGACCAGCCAACATGAGAAAGAATAGAAAAGAAAGAGCAATAAGTGAAATATGAAAGATACTGTCGATTTGTTGATTGGTAATCCAACACCTTTCCAATATTTCTTCACCTCCTCTGCCTCATACTTCCTACAGATGTTGGAAAAAAAATTTACCTTTCTAGCTATAGTCAAGCATAATCACACAGCATTCTTCTGATATATACAGCATAAGCTGGGGCTTCTGGAAAGACATTTGTTCTAATAAAAGGGGTGGATAAGGCTGGTCCCTGCTGTCCCTTCTCTCTTCTTCCTGTCCTGGGTTTATGCTGCAGCTGTTAGCTGGCTGAAAGGTTCAAAATGCTGATCAGAAGGTTAGAAAGAAGCTGGGTTTGTGATCACATTATAGTGCCATCACACAACCTTGGGATTTCTACCTCCAGACCTTTGTTATGTGAGAAAAAACAGCTTGTACTAAAGTCATGCCTAACTGGGTTTTATGTAACATACAGTCAAAGAAAAATTATGACACAGTAGTAAACAAAATGTGTACTAGCCATACAGAAGTAATTATCAGAACCTAGGTAAAGATCTTTAGTTAAAAAGATCTGTTGAGGAGAGTTGAAAACTGCCTTTTTGTAGCAATCTTTAATAGAATTTGTATAAAATATGTCACATTTCTCTGCTCTAGTGAATATAGAAAGTTGGATTTGACTTTTTTTTTATAATCCTTAAACCATAATTTAATGCCACAGGCTCATCTTTGTGAACACCAAAGATTACTAGAAGATTAAACCTTATGAGATAGCTGTCAGTAACCTGGTTTTGACCAATATAATATAACAAACAACCATACAACCCTGTCTGTACAGGTGTAAGAAGTTTCTGAGGTTTGGTAGCAGATGTACAGTTTCCAGTTACAATTTATTTTTTTATTGAATAAACTAAATTTTGAAATGTACTTGTATTCCTGAAATTTTCCTTTTATACAGAAAAGTTTGACAAAACTAATTAATTATGGTTTGGGATCTTACAGTATCCAATACAGTGCCTACAAACACACACACACAAATCCTTAGTACATTACTGTTAAAATCTGATTGTTGAAGATGAGTTGGTATGTGTAAACATATCACATACACATAAATATATATTGTAAATATATTATAAAGATTCTCTTTGGACCAAATTATTTTGATTTCGGGCCACACTAGAATTTCTTCAAAATAAGAATTTAAAAACCAAATTTTCCAAGCTTATTAAATGCCAGTAATAGTGACATCAACATTGATGAGACATTTAGTATCATTGTATTGGTTATTTATTAATTTGTATTAAAAGATAATACATATTACACAAGTTTTTTTTACAATACACTCAGTTTTGAAAGCTGCTTGAAATGTCAAACATAATGCATTTTGCATTACTTCTATATAAATTTTCATTGAATTCAAACTTTTAAATAAATCTTCCCATATCTAATGCATCATATTATCAAAGCACAAAAACCATTATATGATTATAAGGAAGAACCTCAGAACTCACTGTCTTCAAATTTAATGGACTCCCAGTGCTTTTTTCCCCCCTGCAAAGACTGTTTTTAAGACATTTCACAGTATTTTATACATTATAAATGGATTCCATTCTTGGCTTAGTAATTCACCTAATGGACAATGGATACAAAAAAGCTGTAACTCCAGGGACATTAAATTGGTTCTAAACTCTGAAAATTACAGCTTTTACAAAAAGAAGAAAATACTAAAAACATGTCTAATGCAACACTGCATCTAATTTTCCACTACCTCCAGATTGTGTCTAAAAGCTCCTAAACTTCTTAATGACACAATATGTTAAGATTGCGATTCCTGTATATTTAGATCTCAGAAAGATCTCATCCATTTTATAACCCCAAGGAGGGCTTACCGGCAAGAAGGGCATGGATGTGTGTATATGTTGGAGGGCAGAAGGAGGAAAAAGTATGGTGCTACATTTACCCCAGAGACAGACTTCTCATGCCAGGGTAGGAAATGAGTGCCATCATATGGCATCCTTTTAGCTCACCAAGGCAATCACAAAGCCAAATTCCCATGTTCAGCACTGATCCATGGTCTTTCAGTAAAGGAATAGGAGAACAGAAGAAAATGCTTTTCTAAACATACCTAGTGATCAGCTTTAAGCCTCAGACCAGCCTCTAATTTTATAATACTGTCATTTAGGTCCTCATTCATTCAGAGAACATGAGCAATTCTCTCTGAAGCTGAACTGTACATTCTAGCAGTGGGGGTAAAGAAGTTAGTTACTGTTGAACTGTAAAAACAAAATGCTCCACCTTTAGTGAACTCACATTAAATATGACTGGCATCTGAATGCAGGGAGCCAACGAGGTGGCACCAACTTTAGTGCTGCATAGCCTATTATTATGGGGCTGAGTTCTCCTAGAGGTATTCCAATTTTAAAGAGGACACTCCTCTGTGCCATGTTACCTCTCCCTTCTGAAGGCACAGTGATCCACAATATATTACTGGAACATAAGTCTCTCCATTTAACATGTTTATCTTGTTTTCTACCTTACTCATTAATTAGGAAATTTCTTTCTCCAATGAATTGTTTTTTGGGGAATTTTCCTCATATCTTCACAAATAGTTAATAAATAAGCATGGTGTGAAGACATGCATGCCTTACATGTTCCTCTGGTATGTTGGGCATTTTACATTATTGATTATCAGTGACTGAGAAAGCGCTCTTCATTCTGGCTGGTACTCCCTTTTAACTGCTGGTGGACCCACAACAAGGTGTGTATAGTGTTTAGAGAATCCGTGTTTCTTTTAAACCAATACCCTTTGCCCATCTAGGTAAATACAATGTCTGTTTGTCTAACACCTCTTATTACTCCAAACCTGACTAATTATAACAGAATTTTCCCTAGGCTGAGCCTTTTTGGCTGTTTGGCTTCAGTATTTCATCCTTCTTATAATATGTTGACAGCTTTTAAGCTTTTTTTTTCCACTTTAAAGAAATCTTGTCAAGCTTAAATTTTAAGCTTCTCTCTTAATGTACCCCTCTTTTTTCCTTAAAGGCCACACATCACCCTCCAGGCCTCAAGGAGAACTCTTGACCATAAAGAGAAAATTACATATTTTTGTTAGAGGCTTAGTTACTCTGTTCTTTCATTGATTTGGTCAGAGAGATTTGCCACAAATGAATTCTTCTGTCTTCTTCCTTAAAACTTCTCGGATATCTTTTACCATCAGTCACACACAACACACCTTCATATTATGTGTGGTAACTGTGGTAAGCATTTCCACTATTTTTGTAAACACTGTTTGTGTGGAAACAGGTTTTAGTTTCCTCTGCATTCTGTCTGTGCTCTTTGTCCCATCCTTCATCACCTAACTATCATCTGATGTCCATGGGACTCTCTTGAATCTAAACATTAGAAATAATTTCTCTCACACCCCATCCAACAGTGTCACAAAAATCCTATGAATCCTAGCCCCTAAATAACTCTGGACTGCACGCCCTTTGCCGTCTTCCCTATTATTTTATGCATCTATAATGACAACTAATACAAATGGCAAAGCTGTAATGTATTAGTGCTGTTGTATTTAATTCTACATTACTTTACAGCATCAAATCATTCTATCATTCCAATAGCTCTTTAAAATAGTGTCTGTTACTCTTCTACTCTACAGATGAGAGAACTAGGGCACGTGTAAATTAGGTAATTGCTTGAGGTCCCCAAACCAAGGGAGACATAAGCACTTGAGCCTGGGCAGACTGATTCCAGAACCTATGTAATAAGGCTTTCTTCTCGCATGGACTGCTGCAAGATGCCCCAGAGTGCTCTTCCGAATTGGAGTTTTACCCTCAGTCTTTTGATTACCTCTACAAAGGTACTAAGCTGAATCTCGGAAACATAATTCTGAACAAATCATTCCTCTGTTTAAAAAACTTCAGCAGTTTCCCATTGTCTATAGGGAAATGCTTAATCTTTTCGGTGGGTGTTTAAGGCCATCTGCAATCTGACCTAACCTCTCCCACCTGCACCATTTATCCAGTCCCCTTCTACTCCACGCTGAGGCTCCAATGACTGAAAGCACTGAAGCCTTGCTCTTCCATGTCTTCCCACCTAGAGTTGGTCCTCTGCTTACTCTCGATCCTAATGTACACTTCCTGTGCATGCCTGGTTAAACATCACCTCTTCTCTGGAAACTTCCTGAAATGGTTTGTCAGAAATCAATTTTCCCTTCACTGGATTGCCTGAGAATTTTCTTCTGGGCTTTACTGGAGCAGTTATTTGTGGTCTCTTTCCCTTGATTATGAACATGTCAAGGGACAGGACCACATCTTTAGGATCTTTTTTGTTCTCCAGTGCCTGCTATGTATTTTGGGAACCCAATAAATATTTGTCAGATAATGCCCAATCCTTCTCCCCATCCCTTACCTTGTTAATGTCATGATTCCTTGAATAAATATCTTATGCTTAACAATACGATCCAGGGATCTTTAACAGAAACATTAACTTTCACTCAGAAATCACACCCGGAGGGATGCTATTTGATCATCTTTTCCTGTGGGTCCCTTAGAGTCCCTGTCACTGAATATGGTGATAATCATCCATTTATCAAACTTGCAGCACAAATGCTGTCAAAGCATGTTCCAGGGACCACCAAAGTCTCTGGAGACCCAGAGGTCTGTGAGTCAAATCTATTTGCATAGTAGTAAGAGCCACTTGTTTGCCTCTCATTGTTATTTCCTCAGGAGTGTCCAGTAGAGTTTTCTGGAGGTTTACCTGACATGATGATACTGTCAATCCACAGCTATGAAATGTGTGCTTGTGCTTTTGAATTTTATCAGCTTTCATTTATAATTCAGTAAATATTGATACATATACCCCCACAAAAAGAATATCTCTGTTGGATCTTCAATAATCATTAAGACTATAGAAGGGCCCCAAGATCAAAAAGTTTGAGAGTGGCTGCTGCAGCAGTATACTGGCCTACAGTGGATCCTAGCGGGATGTTAAGACTGGCATAGAGAACAGAATCAGAATTCTAAAGATTGCATGTACACTGTCATGGTATATTTTCAGTCTTGTGATGTTTCCTGAAATACATTTTTACCATAGTTGAACAATGTTGCCAAAATGTACTTTCTGGAAAGTTATGCTGACTGTGACCCAGGATATTGTGCTTTTATAGAAAATTACAAATTACCTGATGATTAGTTCTGGTATGTATGTAGGTATTGAAATTAAATTGGCTTCTCAACAAGTACAAGATCTGTCCTTTATAAAATATAAGGCTGTATACACACTTTCTTTATTCAGGCTCTTAGAGAACCCAGTAATAGTAGATAGTAGTTCTTTCTTTTTTTATTATACTAATTCCTGAACTAGTCTCTGAAATACATAAGTTCTGTCTGTTTATACAACAAAGAAAACTTTATATTCCAAAGTTTCTTTCATTTAGCTAAATGTACAAATCTTTCTCAAGGTTTCACCCACTTTAACCAGCTCTCTCACATTCTACAATTATGCATATTTTAAAGAGAATTACCCTGGTCCTTATGTCCTGATGTTTTCTTAAATGTAGTAACAAGAATGAATAAGTGAAAAAATTGTCTTCTAGAAGGAGTGCTTTCTTTCTAACAATCCAGATTTTAAATTTTCTTATGTAATTTCTTCTTTTGCTAAGGCATATACAAAAAGAAGTGCTAAAAAAGATTTCTACTTTCTAAAAATACCGTGCATACATTCATCTTGGCTAATCTTCCTGTATGTGGTTTCAAATAGATTATAACATTCTGACTGGAATGAAAATCCTTTATGAATTTTAATGGATATTAAACTCAAATGGAACATAAAATGCTTACAAAGAAGTGTTCATTCCTTTCCAAAGTGATGCATTATAAAACTGAGCCTACATCAAAAGATGATATGACAGAATTCAACAAAAATAATGAATAATTAGAAAGTATAAATGTTTGATAGCTCCTGGGATTTGGGAGAGCCATGCAAAAACTGTGTATTGATTCTAGCGAAAATGATAAAAAATATTAATTTTCCTCCCACTACTATCATTATCATGGAAATATCTAACTTTTGAAGATACAGCCAGATAGGGCAGGAAAAACATCTTAAACTCTGATCGTGAAACCACGTTGAGATAAGTCTTGTCAAGTCTGAAGCTTCCAGGATTACACCTAATTCCCAAGCTCATTCTCATGATACACTCTTTCACACATAGCTGCCCTTTCGAGCTCTGCCCAACCCTGTATAGACAACCTGATGTTTCTCACATTTTCTTGTAATTTGGAGAGATAAATAGTGCCAGCTGTCTCCTGTTCAAGGCAAGATGACATTCAGCTCTTCAAGAACTTGGTACACACCTCAGAAAACTTGCCAGGAGAACTGAGGAGTGATGGGTGTGTATATTCAGTCAGGGAGGGAGGAGGCGTAAAGGAAGAAATACCTGAATCAAGTTGCTGTAGTAACAGTCCTTGGGGATTTAATAGCCCGGTTAGCAATAATGCTTATAAATCATGAGTGAAACATGGAAATGGATGGAAGTTTAATAGACAAATGTGAAAAAACAAATATGCAACATGCTTAGGAAAATTTTTACATCCATGTTACTTGATTAAATCACATATTTTCTTAGTTGGGCAGACCAATTGGTAGAGTATTAAAATTATAGTAAATCTTTAAATTGCTTTTCCTATAGGAAAATCTGTATTGAAATACATGAGGATATGATATGTGCAGTTGAATAGGAAGAAATAGTAGCTGACACTTCATGAGTTCTTAATATGTTTCAAGGAATCTTCTGAGGGGTCCATGTGCAATAACTAATTTAAATCTCACAAACACCCAGCGACTTGAATAACTATCATCGTACTCATTTCACCAATGAAATGAAGAAATTGAGGCATCAAGAGTATCCAGAGAGCACAGATAGTATGTGGTAGTGCTGGGATTTGAACCCAGGAAGTCTTGCTCCAAAGACCAGACACTAGTGACTTCTATTGTCTCAAGAATATATGTAATGCCAAGATGAAATTTACTTTGCAACTCTCTCATGTGTTTAATATTCTAAAATTTCATATATGACATGAATATGCTATTTATAAATCAGAAAAGATTAGTTTTATAACCCTTTATAATTTTATAACCTGACCTTATGCTCAGAAACAAATATCTCTTTGATTGCCTTAGGTTATTAAAAACTATGCCCAGTCTCCAACAAGAATATTTTATACTAGGAATCATCATGAAGAGCTACCCCTGCTTTTGCTGCTGAGTTGGAGAAAGCTAAGCAGAAGAGTCTCTTCCCATCATTAACTTTTATTTCTCTCCCTTATTCATAAGAGAGTCAGTCCAACAAGATCTCTAAGCACATTTGCATGCATGCTTCACATGAAAAAATAAAATGGCATAGTGGATTTCACTAAACCCCACCATGCTAAGTACCTACTATACCAAGATTAATGTGATATAGCCTCTCCCCTAAATGTTCTCACCAACTAGGGATCAATGTAGTAAAAAACAGGCAGTTCAACAAACATCGTGTCACCTGCCTCTCATGCCTCCTACCTTCCTTTTAGCCTCACCTCTGATTCTAGCTATGGCCAGGCAAATAGTTCTTCATGGACCTATTGGTGAGGCCATAGGACGTATGGGTTATTGTGTTTCATGGCAGCACTCACTGCAAATCATCTGCTGCAGATGTGCTTCTACACAATCAGGTGGAAGGATGACTTAACCACAGAGACATCATGCATAATATTGTCTTAAAAGTAAAGCACCTATTTGATGCCAAAGAAGGTGAGATATGGGGCATATGATCCCAGGATCCACTAGTCCTGCTGTATACTACATCTTCAGAAGGAGCTAACATAGAATAAAATGGTAACTAAAGTGCCAGCTTGAGGGAAATAGTCTGAGTCTGCAGTACTCGTTCTGTCTTCCAGATACAGCATAATACAAGCCCAATTCCCAGAATGCTGACCACAAAGGCTAGACAACATGAATCTAGGAATCAAGAAGCAGAGGTTGCCTATTTTATCACTGCTCTTACTGACCCGCTGAGAAATTACTGCTTCTTGTCCCCAGTCCTGAGGATCTTCTCAATTACTCACCACAGTTCCCAGAGAAGGAATGCTTCCATCAGAAGACAGTACTGATTCCATTGAACATAAAGTGTTAAATACCACCTGATCATTTCAAGGAACTCATGCTGGTAGATCAGCTGACACCACCATGAACAACAATAAAAGGAGTTACTCTTGGGTGTGATTGACATAGAACATCATGAAACATAAGGGTGGCTGCTACAAAAATAGGGGCTGAAAGAAGCATGTCTGGAATTCTTCCCTGGGGTATTTATTACTTCCATTTCTGGTGGTAGCAATGAGCAAATGATTGTAGCAAACATAGACAAATAATGCCAAGGAATCTAAAGACTCAGACCCTTCAGAAATGAAGGTTCTGGCTAATTCCACCAGAGATACAACTCAGACCAGCTGAAGTGAGAATCTAGAATGGATAGTTGGAGAGGGAGGCGGTTGAAACCACTGATGGCCTTGGAACCATTTACACTTGTGGAAACTGGGACTTATTCCACTAATCCTCATGTGTTAACTCTGTAGATATTGGAGCAGGTCACCACATTGAAGGCTCACAGACTTGATTTAATGTAGCCCTGAATGAGTATGAGCAATTTTAGGGCTGGACTGTATCAACACCTCTTTGTCCTGCCTTCACTTTGGCCTCACGTTTGCTCACCCCCATGGTTCATTGAACAGTTCCATGTGAACCTCAACTCACAATGAGGTGATAGCATCTTGCTGTTCCTGAGTAAGCAGGCATATGCAGCCTGAAATAATAGCAGGGGCTAATTATGTACAGGAACTGATGTATACTTGCCCTTCCCTTTCAAAGCTTAGGTAGAAAATCTGAAAAACATCCTATAACCTCAGAAAATTCAGGCAAAATTGTGCCCTGGATGTTCACTGTGGTGATCAACTTGATTACACATGCTTATGTTGACTTCTCCTCCTTCCCTGGTCCACTGTCTCCATCCCCTTCTCCAAATTCCTAGGACCATCTCCAACACACAAGTTTTTGGCTTAGATTCTGCTTTTGAAGAGAACCCAAGCTTAATCATAAGTGTATATAGTCAACGGTCCCTCCCACTATCTTGGAAGTTGTTTCTTGCCTATATGGCCCTACTAGAATGAAACTATCCTGCCTGTATTTATTTACTGACTGTTTTCCCAGAGCCTAGAAGAGTGTCTGCACCAAAAAAGTACCTACAACATACTTGTCAAGTAAGTGAATTCTCATTGCAGAGATAAACATGCTTTAGGGAAAAACACACTTTCATCGTTCATTGAGCAGATGAAGCCTTAGGGTGCCATGAAAACAATTCATGAGTCTTGATCCTTCCACGTGTGACCAAGGAAGTAGCCAGAGCATATGGACCAAGTGGCAGATGCAAAAAGATGGCCAAGTGTTTGCTTAGACATGAACTGGAATGACCAGTGGAATGACCGAGAAAGTCCAGGTAAGACTACAGTTCCTCCAGGAACACCTGTGTGGACTGGACCAGCTGCCCTGATGCTTGGTAAAAAGTCTGCTCTTGGAATTTAGTACCAAATCCACCAGAATTGGCCAATTTCCTTGAAAAAAAATTGCTCTTTCCCTTCTCTCATTCTTCTCATCTGTCAAATTGGGAAGTGAGGAGATTAGACGAAGATTTGATTCACTCCTGGAAAAGTATCCGGAGCATGATTGATATATATAGTTTTGTTTAGTAAAATAAAGTCTCTTACACATATCAACTGTGAACTGATATTTGGCCCATTCTGTGAACAATGCAATTATTTCAAAAAGGTGATCTAGATTTTATTAGACAATGAAAGAACCATTTAAATGAACCCTATTTTACCTCATGCTATTGAGGCAAATAATTATTTCAGTTAAAAAGTTTGTCAAAAGTGAGCTATTAATCTAATTACCTGATTTCTACATATCTCAAGCCTATTAGCATTTAGGGAACAGCAGTATTTCTGGTAAGTTTGCACTGAGAAGCTTAATGCACACCTAACCTCCTCAGGGGATGTTTCCTCCCCTTCAGGGGTTCAGTATCTGGAAGTTCTCACCAGAAGTGCTAATGGCTGGAAGCTAGAGAGAAGAGGATAAACTCCTTGTTAATCTTAGCAGGTGGCAGGCCTCTGTACTTTATGCCTGTGGTGTCCCACACGCAGAGCTCCAGTTGCAAATGGGCTCTGGTCACTGAGCAATGGACTGGCTGCTTCTGTCTGAGACGTGCTGGAAGGAGAACGTCATGCTGCTAGAGAATTTCTGTGTCATTAGTGGCCTGGGTTATAATTCAGATGGAGGTGATCAAATAGATCTTTATAGGACTTTGTGACAGCCTCCAACATCTTGGCCTCATGCCTAAAGACTCTTGCTTTTATTTGTTTTTTTAAACAAATAAGATTTGACTCAACCATAAAGTTTAACACCAGTACTTCCTTCCTTGAAGCCATTCAGTGGTTATAAAAAGCTTCAGTAGGAATTTACAAATTAAAAGAAGCAATTCCCATCTCTTCCCTATGTGAGGCTCATCTCCTTTGAGCACCACTTCAAGGCTCATAATGATCTGCCACATCCTCTGTATTGAGACAAATTTCTTATTGCTCCAGATCTTTTCATCACTATTCTCTTTGAATGAATGAATATTTTTTCCTTATTATGACCTTTTTATACCCAGCTCCTGTCTACATTTCCAGCCCTGTCTCTCACCAGCCTGAGACCCCATTTCTCTCCCCACCCCTCCAGCAATTCTAACCTGCTTGAGGTTGTCTAAACATGGCATAGCATGGTCCTTCTCCCTTTTGTGCCTTTGCACATAATGCTCCCTCTTCCTGGAATATTTTCCCCTCCATTCCCTTCATCCCCCATGCTGAACTCATTCCTATTTATCTCTTGGACTCAGGAAGATGAGTCAGAAAAAGCTTCCCAACTTCTGAGTTCTGAAGGGTGAGTTTGTGTGTTCAGGTCTCTCACCTGCCAGACAATGTATTAACTCTCTCTCAGAACGTAAAGTGAATTCTGCTCCAAGCAGAACATGTCCCCTTTGTAACTCTTTAGTGACAAATACAACTGTGCAAACTAAAGAAATGTTTTGAAGATGAGCATTAGCTTTGCAAACTCTCATTCTAAACACCTGACAACATTTTATTTTCTGCTGGTTCCTAAAAAGTCTTATTACCAAGGCTGATATTCAGCAGGTCCACACAGATACTGAACTACTCCATACAAATTGCTAAAAGCTGCTGTGCTGGCCTTGAGTGTCATCCACCACCACTGCTTTTGCTACCTTGGCATCTCAACTTGGATACTTCCAACAACTGTTCTGCATCTAAACAGTTAAAGCCTGGCCCAGCAGAGGGCCTCCAGAACCCAGCACCAGGGCTCCTGCTGGTGTCCATCCTAAAAGGTTGGTGCCATACTCAGTCCTTGTTAAGGTATTTTAAATATCACTTCTGCATATAACCAAATTTATCCAAGTTTTGAAGGAACAATTGCAGGGATACTGTCTTGAGAGTTATAATAACAATGTACAATGAGATAAGCCTGAGTGTGACCAATAACCACATTTGCAGTTAGAAAAATATTCAATATTGTATCAGAGCATGGGTCAAATGTATCCAAGAGTCATGTTCAAACTACCATGAAAAGGCACCTAGAACTGGGAAAATGAGTGTTTCCAATTTGACATTTGAAATGATTTAATTGAAATTATGAAAATCGGATAAATACCTTTCATCATCATTAACTTTTATTTACTGCAGCACGTAAATAGGTGCACATTTTGGTTATTATTTAGTAACTTGTCAAATGCATATTGAGCTTTTATGAATTTAGATGCATCTGGTATATGCAGGAGATAATAATTACAGAGAATTTATAATTGGGGCAGTCCCACCATAGGACTTATTGGCATAATTAAGGATAGTAATGAAAAATAAAAGAGGTGGAAGGCAAGGTGAGATACATGAAGATTGTAAAGACTTCTAACCGTACAATAATGCTTCCAACTGTTGGAGATAGTTAATAGGTAATGTTGCTTCCATTGTCATATTATATATGAGATACAAAAAGAAGTACATAACAACTCTACCAGAGATGAATGAAATGCAACAATACATACACAGAGAAATAAGTTGATAAATATTCTAGGATGCATGTTTATTTAAGTGGAATCTGTACTGGTACACTAGGAAGGCAGTTAGGGAAGTGTATGAAAGGAATTCTTTTCTTAAATACCATTTTCAAGAGTGGAACTCCAGGAAACGGAAATAGATGGACTAATGAAGAGAGAGTGTGATTTTTAGAGTACAAGTGGATGTGTTGATTCTATGAGTTACTGAGATCCTGCTTTGTGCCATGCATTCTGTTTAGCAGTGAGGAATACAAAGATGCTTGCAGCATGATCCTGTCCTTAAAGAGTCTACAGTTCAGCAGAGCAAAGATACTTGGATCCTTTGTTGGTTGAGACTGTAGTGAGTGAGGCAATGGAGACCTCTGAAGACACATAGATAAGTCATTAATTCTAAGAAACAGTAGGCAAAGGGGCATTTTGAGTTAAGTTGGGGGACAAGTGAGAAGGGACTTCACTAAGCAGAAAAGGCAATATGTGATTCAGAGACATAAAATCACTTAGGTGGAGTGATGGTGAACTAATTGGTCATATACGAAGTCTATACAAACAAGGGAGGCTCAAAGAAAGCTTTTTTAAAAATTTTCACCATGAGGAACAAATTAAGGTGAATTTCAGAGTATTTCTACAATATTTCAGAATAAAGTGCCATCCAGAGACCAAGTTGTCTTTTTGCAATCATCTCTACTGCAGTAACACATGCCTGGTCTGCATCTGCAGAGCAGCCCCACCTTCAGAAATGCACCGTTGAGCTGGTATCATGGCACTGGGGCTGGACCAGCAGTAGGATAAGTAGAGAAAGGGCAGAATTGAAGCCTGTTCATAGGGGAAAATCAGGATTGGAGAAGGAATTTGGGAGACTTGAGAGGCAGCTGGGCTCTGGCACCAAAAAAAGTATAGACTATATACTGTCTAATGCAGTAGCCACTAACTGCACATGGCTATTTAAATTCAGATCAATTAAAGCTGAATGAAATTAAAAAGTCTGCTCCTCAGTCCACCAACTACATTCTACATGGCTAGGGGCTACTGTACTGATCGGCACAGACAGAGAATATTTTCACCATCACAAAATGTTCTAGTGGACAGTGCTGGCTTAAATGATGACTAAAAGAGAAGAGAGTGTTAATGAAGAAACAGCAGTGGTGAGAATGAGCACAAAGAAAAACTTAGGCAGATAGCCTGAAAAAAGTACTAGGATTATTAGATCTTGTGGAGGGACAGGATACTGACTGAGGACCCTTTTATAAACTATTGTTAAAGGAGAGATGAGACAAAGGCTCATTATAGTCAGGAGCACGTGATAACTCTGGCCACATCAATCCAGTGACATAGCAGAGGCCGGACAAATGACAAAAGGGGTTGGGAATGCAGCTGTTAGCATTTCCTGCCCCTCTGAATTCATTATGCTCAGTTTCCTAGCTGTGTGGGCCCAGCCAGATCATGTAAACTCTCAGAGTTCACTTTTCACACAAAAACTTCTGCTAATAACTTCACTTCAAGCTATGGTTTAATGGCCAAATCAGATAATGCCTGTGAAAGTTCATCATAACCTGCATGGTTCTATGTAAAAGTTATTATGATTACTTATTTTTACATTGTTAGTTACTCTTTGGCCTCTTCATTAACTCTCTTGTTAGATTATACAGGAATTTGAGGGCTAGATTGCATTTTAATGTATATATAAGCAATTATATATGAATAAACATACAATGTGCTATGCAAAATCATGATTTTTACTTTTCTGACATCTTAGTTACTTTGAAACAAATCTATTTTCTAACCATTTTTTTCTCACTCGATTGTAAAGTGTTTGAGTACAGAAACTCTAAGACAGCTCCTCGTTTCTGACAAAGCCAGGTCAGTAATTTTCAGAATATTCATTAAAGCGATTTTGTGACCCATGGAGTCAAATATTTTAGGGGTGGCAGATTGGCTGCCTCAGGGAGCACCCCTGGGTTGGAGACTACTAGGATATTTATGAGTGAGTTCTTGTAGGCTAAACACTGTGGAAGGAAGTGTGACCAGGCAGAGGAAGAAACTGAGCAGCAATCAGTTCCCAGCTGAGCCATCAGCAAAGCCTAGAGAGCTGGAATAATTCTTCAAATTTGGAGCTAGGGGGCCTTTACGGCCCTGTGTTGATCAGTGTTTGGCTGGAGGCTCTCTCTTGGTGAGGTGTGGCCTCGGGTGAAGCATATGTTTGCCACCGAGGCAATGTCCAAAAGGGGCTGGCAGCCAAGGTCGACTTTTGGCAGCATTTCCAGCCAATGGGGGAATAGTCCTTCATTCCTGAACAGAGGTCTGGGTGGCAAATTGTAGCATCTTCCCCAAGAGAGGAGCAGAGTGAGGGAAATACACAAAGAAGAAAGAGAAGCTCCATTCAGAGACACTGGAGGAAAATCAGAAGCAATACTTGGGAATGCCAAGGAAGGTGAGGGCTGCAAGGCATGAAATCAAACAGAGGTCAATAAGCCAAGGATTGGAAAATGCCAATTAGACTCAAAATTAGTTATTGATTTAAGCAAAAACAGGTGCAGTAGAAAAGGAGAGAATGGAAATTAGATGGTATCAGAGGAGTTGATCCAAGATGCCTATTTTTTTTTCAAGAAGATGAACTGTGAGAAAGAGGAGAGAAATGGGATGGTTAGGCATATGTAACTTTAAAGGAGTTTTTATTTGATTGTTGTTTTGTAAACAACTGCACATTTTATTAGCCAAAGGAAAGAGCCATTTGCAATAAATAAGTTGAGGGTAAGGTGTAGCGGTAGGGGTGAAGGTGGGGAGTAGGGCAAAACTGACAGAACAAGGTTTCTATGTCTTTTGGAAGACACAGAATCCAAAACAGAACCGTCTCCTTCTCTGACATAATTTCAAGAAGACGAGAATGGATGTGGAGAAAGAGGAGTCTTTAAGGAGCCAGGGCAGGGAAGGAAACTGGGGTGGTCTCTGAATGATGACTTCTGCATTCTCTAACAATACGGAGGTGGAGTAATCAACTACAATAGAATGTGAAGTGGTGGTGTTGATGGATGGACTGATGGAACACTGGCAGGCTACTTTTTTTTTTTAATTTCTTTTTTAACAAAGTTCCATTCAACCAACTCAATTGTTTTGGGAAGAATGAAGAAGGTTCTTGTAATGATTTATTCTGGAAAGCCAACTAGGTCACTAAAGAAAATAACTCAGAGAGTTTGAGAAGAGTGGACAGCATGCCACATGTGTCTCTGAGATAGGCAAATAGTCTGTGAGAATTACTGCCCTGCTAAAGTTGGCCATTTTCATACCAGACTCAGGAAACTAGCCTTAGGATCACAGTATTTGTCAAAATAGAGGAAATGCAAGGGCCAACTGGGCTGATATTATTTTATGCATATAGACATACCAGCAATTTATTTGCATAGGGACTCCCTATGTGACAAGCAATGCCTTTTAAGAAAAGGACTAAAAGCAGATGCTAGATACATTTCAGGAGTCTATACATGCCTATAGGTTATCAGGTCTTTACAATTTCTCATCTGACTCATTTCTGACTCATTCTCAAAGTTATAGAAAATGGTTTCATTTCCCATATTTAAGGGGAAGGAATGAAAGGAGGAAAAACAATATGATAGGGTAGAAGGGATGGAGGGAGGAAAGGAAGACAACACAGTTCATGATAATAGAACACTACAGAATAGCATGGACACACACCCCCTCCATTCTATATTCATACACTTACCCCTACCTTCTCCACCCCTCATCCACACACACCTACTACTACAGTCACGAACACACACAGTCTTAACAAAGTACCTTTGAGGAGACATATTTTTACAACTCCTGGCAACAGATCATTTGTATGCCTTCCCTTTTCAATTATTAAAAATCCTTGGATTTTCCCCCTTTTCCGATGGCATTGAAGTAATAGATTAAACAGTAAAATGAATTAAAATGTCAAAACATTTTTTAAGAGTTAAAATTTCAGATCTTTCCATATTGTATTAATAGACGACTCAAACTATCACTTCAAAATTTGCTGGGAATTTTAAATAAAAATAAATGTTTTTTAAAAAAATGTGAGAAATGGAAAAGATAATACAATTCTTAATTGTTATTCTCACTTCTTTCTATCACCCAAAGATAATAAAATATAGCCATAGACTATGAAACATTTACATTTTATTCAGGAACTTACCTGATACTTACAATGTTGAATCATTTTTTTCTTTTTAAGGAATCAGTGTTGGTTATTCTATTTTTAACAAAGTGCATATACTTCAGATTTCCTTATTACAGATACTTGTTCCCACATAGATAAATCTATCTGCTCTCTTATCCTACCCACACTCTCATTGACAGCAGAGAGCAGACAAGGAAATGCAAAAACCACTCTCAAGATTTTCTTTTCTTTTCAACTTGGACTGTATTACCAGCCTTCTTATAAGCCTAATGCTTGGTTTCCTTTCAGACTCAGGCAATCTCCTAGGAAGAACTTTCTTCTGCTTGGAAACAAAAATAAACACTTGCTTTGCAGCTTAATTCTATTATCAACTGTGTAGCTCAAAACCATTTTTCACCATGAATCACTCGCATTTTTTATTTTTTAACTTCTAAAGCAATTTAACTTACAAATACCTTGGGTCAGGTTTGTAAAGTTTGATGGCTGTGCCACAAAACCACTCTATCGCAGATACATTAACCAAAGTGGTGGGGAAAGACAAGAAGGATGAGCAGATGTGGTTTTTAGAATCAGGGAATACCAACTAAATGACACAGTGACATCAACCTTTTTGAATCTCTGGATTAGAAGAAATGCCTTAAGAACTGTAGTTTTACTCTTCATAAATTTCAGGATCTTTGCAGAACTTCTGAATAAGGCCTTGTGATGGGTTGAATGTTTGTGTCTCCCCAAAACTCACATGATGAAATCCTAACCCCCTAGGACATGACACTAGGAAGTGGAGCCTTTGGTGGGTAATTAGATTTAGAAGAAGTCTTAGGGGGGTTTCCTCATGATGGGATTAGTGTCCTTATTGGGAGACACCAGAGTGCTTGCTCTCTTTCTTTTTCAGTCTCTCTCTTTTCACCATGAGAGGATACATCAAGAAGGCAGCCATCTGCAAGGCAGGCAGAGGGGCCACCAGAACCTGACCATGCTGGCACCCTGAGCTCAGACTTCCCAGCCTCCCAACCTGTAAGAAACGACCATCTGTTATTTAAGCCACCCAGTCGATGGTATTTTGTTACAGCAGCCCAAGCTAAGATAGGCCACCACTCACCATGAATAAAATTTCCTTACTTTATCATATAATAAGTCTTTATAGTGTACATATAGTGATACCTTTAATGATATCAGACCTCATATATTCCCTGGCCCTTGTTTTCTTTCTTTCAGGTTCTCATTTGTGCTATTTCTTTACCTATAAATATGTTTCATTCACTTTCACATGACCTAAACCTACTGACCACTGAAGCCTGATTCATGTGTTTTCTCCACTAAAGAATCTTTCTTATATCCCTTTCTTGTTCCAAATTTTCCTGGCCCCCTATCTATGCAGCTCACATTGTACTTACTCTTTCATTCAAACTGTATTTATTAAGTGGCAACTAGAGTCAGGTAGGTAGCCTCCAAAACGGCTCCTGTGACCCCTACCTCCTAGTATTCGTGCCCTTGTGTAACCCTCTACCCTCAATTGAGGGCTGTACTTTGTGGCTTGCTTCTAACACATAGAATGAGGTGAAAGTGAGGTGCACCACATCCGAGATTAGATTTAGAAAAGAATGTGGCTTTCGCCTTGCTCACCATCCATGGCTCTCTGAGGGGCGCCAGGTGCCATGTTGCGAGCTGCTCACGGAGACACCCACAAGCCAAGGAACTCATTCCTGCCAATAAAATATAAGGTGAGGAACTGAATCCTGCCAGTGAAAGGTAAGCTGCACCTAGACCCCCTGAATCACAAAATTGTGAGATAATAAATATTTGTTCTTTTAAGCTATTAGATTTTGGAGTAATTTGTTTAGTAGCAACAAAGAAACCATAGAGCTAATTACACTACTAGGAAATTATCACACCTTTGTCAGTATTGTTATTTCTTATTCACTCATGTTTTGCACACTACTGGATTGTAGACATCTTGAAAACAGATTCTTCTTTGATGAATGCAAGTATAAATGTGGGTGTTCCCGGTATTTACAGAATGCCCTCCTCCCCCAGCCCACCGACGTAAACCCTGAGGCTGCCAGCTCAGTTTTCTCCCTTCTCACTTCCTCCTCCAACCACCTTTTTTTTCCATCTCCATCACCTCAAAAGTGTCTATTTTACCTGAAAAAGTCAAAGAATCTGTAATGCCAAACCAAGGAAGGGTCCAAAGAGAGGGACCTGTGAGGCTGGAGCAGAAAGGGAAAGACAACAGACAATATAAGGTGCCCGGAGGAAGGGGAGCAAGGGAGTTTGTAAGTCAGCCATTCAGGACAGAGAGGAGAGTGTTTTGTTCATGTTCACAAGGAAGATGTGTTTGAAAAGAAGAACAAAAAAGATGTAATAAAATAACAGTGACAACAAGAATGCTCATTTAGACTGCTATCCTACAACCCAAATAATGGACATTGTTCAATAGCCTTGCTTGGTCATTCGCCTAATCCACAGATATTTATTCCATGCACTCTGTCTTCATGGGGTTTTATATTCTGGTGGGGGAGTTTGAAAACAAAACAATAAAATATTAATTTATGATACAATCATATAAACCTGTCTAACTGATTCTTTTTTATCTCTTGCTGCATCCAACATATTGCTTTTGCATAATAAAAGATAATGTTTAGGGATGAATGAATAAATGAGAACCTACATTGCTCATGCTTTAGTAGTACTCATTATGTATTAGTAAATGAGAAGTCTTTCTAGAGCTACCAAAACAAAGTACTACAGACTGGAAAGCTTAATAGAAATTTGTTTTCTCACAGTTGTGGAGGCTAGAAGCAGGAGATCAACGTACTGATAGGACTGGTTTTTTCCAAGGTCCCACTCCTTGGTTTATAGATAGCCATCTTCTCCCTGTGTCTCCACATGGTCTTCCTTCTGTACATATCTTTGTCCTAATTTCCTCATCTTATAAATATCTCAGTTACATTGAATTAGGACCCACTGCAATTTTAAAGTAATTATATGTTTAACAATCCTATCTCCAAATACTGTCAGATTCCAAAGTAATAGACGTTAGGAGGTCAACACATGAATTTTTGGGAGCACGGACACTACTCTAACAATAGAGAGGAATGGCTCAACTTAAAGTCTGGGGTCAGGCTGCCTGAGCTTCAGGACTGACTCCACTAGTTCCTAGCTAGGGGATCTTGAACAAGATAGTTAATCAGACTGTGCATTAGTTTTCTCATCTCTAAAATGGGCTAACAACAGAGGTTTTTATGAAAAAAATTAATTAATCACTAAAAGTTGTTAGAAAAGCCATTGACACATAGCAAGAATTCAGTAAAAGTTAGCTCTTCCTTATTTCATTTTACCCATGGAAAAATTGGAAAATCAGAAGTAAAACAACCTGCCCAGATGTAAAAGCAATTAATAAAATTACCAAGAAGAAAACTAAGACGTCCTACCCCCAAAAGCAACACTCTTTCTTTTCACCAGAGCACATTAGTCATAGTTTTCTGGGAAGAAATACAGATTTACTTCTCTATATCACCTAGTGAAAGTCTGTTTATAATGACTTTGAGGTTTAGATTTTATTTTTCTCTTACCAAAGTCAGCTTAAGAGACATGGCTGACAGTATTTACTCTCTTTCATAGTATAAACTATAAAATCCATCAGACTCCAGTCTTGTCTTCTTTCTTTCCTTCTTTTGTGTATTTATCAAGAACCAGATGTGTGACACTGTTCAGGCTTGGGTGTTATTGATGGGTGTAGGGCACTGTTCTTGCCTTTAAGAGGCTTAGAGAATAATGGAAAAGTGGACATATGAGTACATAATTGTAGAACATAATGATGAGAATAAACAGCAAGCCATGGGAGGGAGAAAGAGATGTTCTGAATCAGATTTGGGAGGCAAAGATTCCCGATTAGGGCCACATGAGGATGCCCATGGGTCCTTTCCTCCATATACATGCATATGTATATATATATAAAACTTATGACTGTACATATATTCATATAAATATGAGTGTAACAATATTATGTTAAAACATTTTCTTCATCCTAGAAGTTCCTATTTTTCTTCTGATGAAAAAAAATCATTCTCAGAGGCCCCTAGATGTTTTGTGAGTCTTCAATGCTGTACCCACTGCTGATACAAATCCAAATACTGTCAGATTTGAAGGTAATGGGTGTTAGGAGGTCAACATATGAATTTTTGGGAGCCTTCAATGCTATCTATACCTGACTACCTCAAGGAATGCCTCTTGGTCCTGACTACCTCAAGGAATGCCTCTTGACTTGAATTTTGAAGGATGAATTGTTATCTGGAACAGTGATTCTCAAAACTTTATAAAACATGTGAATCATCCAGTCTTGTTAAATTTCAGATTCAGATTCAGTATGTCTAGGGTGGAATCCAAAACTTTGAACATCTAGAAGCTTTCACATGATGCTACTGGTTTAGGGACTAAACATTAAATAGTAAGAATCTAGAGCTATGTAGTCCAATATAGTAGCCACTAGCCATGTGAGGCTATTTACATTTTAATGTAAATTAATTAAAATGAAATAATAAAATTTGGCTTTTCAGTATCACTAACCATATTTAAAGTACTCAAAAGGCTTGTGCAGCTACTGGCTGGCTACCTTATTAGATAATGCAGATATGGAACATTTCTGTAATTGCAGAAAGCTATTGGACAGAATCGATCTAGAGGGAAAAAGAATGTGGAGGAAATAAAACTTTGAAAAAGAAGTGCAGGGAAAATCCAGGTAGGATGAGCCACATAATTGAAGGCTACCAAGCCAACATAGGAATATGTTTTTGTGAAGTAAAGCAACTTCATAGATTTAAAAAGAAAAGAATCATTTCAATTCAATCTATTCCTCTACTTCTAGTTAGACCACCACCACCGATGTTTCTTGTTACTGCTAACATATATTCAATCTTAGAATTGGGTTGCCCATACATGAGCTCTCAGATGCCCCCTAGATGGAAGTTCAATCAACTAAATCATTAGACTTCAAGCATCTGTTTAAAGTACTCAGAATTCAGAGCACAGACAGATGAAAACAAAAGCAAGCTATGTGTGTATGTCCATGCATGTGTGTGTGTATTTGAAGACTGATGGCTTCCTCTTTTGAACTCTGTTTTAGGAGGGCTAAATGTCCTTTCTGAGGAAAATGAAATGAATGGCCTCTGTCATCAAGCCTTGTGATTTCTCTTGCTCATTTCCCACATTTGGAAAATGCTGATGAAGTACTTTTCACTTGACTCATTCATTTAATTACAACCCTGCTCATTTTCAAGTTTATAAACGGAATTGGAACCTAAGAGGAAAGTGCATTTGATATAGTTAACATGACAGAACAGGTCCAGAGCACTCAGCTCTATGACTGCTCATGCTCTAGGTTTTTGTCTAAAGCCAGGACCTGACCATGCAGAAATTTCAGACCATAACTCCTGGGAAGCACATCGAACGACAAAACTAACCCTTAAGTGTTGCTAGGACCTCAGATTAGGTTGGCGTCTCCCTGTGCTGCTAATTGTCTTTGTGTTAAACATCCCACCATGATGAGGTGTTAATTTTACTTTTCTCATATGGCTCATTAGGTCGAGCACAAATAATGAAACCCAAAGGCTTTGTGTTTTACATAGTGTCAAGTGAATCTGATCACTTTATAGTCCATCAGCTTTAAAGATTTCGAGTCAGGCTTGGTCCTGCTGGGGAAAAAAATTCAAAAATTCCAAAGAAATATGATAGCATGTTTGGCTGCAGGATATGTGTGAACACAATGAACACACTCTCTTCTTCCAGCTTAAAGTGCATCTGGCTGGGAAGTTCTGCTGCAGCCTTTCCAACTTATCACTAAAATACCTATGAACAAGATAAAAATTCACACCTTCCAAAAATAAAGACTGATAAAAAGAAAACCTATTACTTAAGTCTGGAATTTCCAATTGCTATTCAGCTCTAGGTGCTGGATTAGGAAAAATACACTTATAGCTTTACAAGCAATGTTTTGTGAAACAGAAAATAAATAAGATAGGAAGTTATTTCACCTCTCCTCACTGTCTGTTCCATGCAGAACAAAACCAGGTAGAGAGTCCTCCACTTTTAGAGGCAAAGAATCCTGCCACCCACCATTAATCTTCCTACATACATTCCAAAAATAACAAAAAAGGTTTATGTTTGGTTGGAGAGACACAAGAGCTAAGAAGTTACATAAGTAGTTATTTTGTCCTCAAGTATTAGGTGTTTGCAAATGTAGAAATATGTATGTTTGTATTTTACCAGTTTGGAAAGTTACAGAACCAGATACAAGGATAAGAGAAAAATCCTACCCCATCTGTGATATTTCACAAGATAAATACCTACTTGACATTGACAATTGGGATGCAACTTCTACATAGCTACCATTGTTTAAACCAGTATTAACAAGAGGATTTGCTCTGGCTCAAATTGAAAAAAACTGCCCCATATATAAGAATAAAAGTGATTAATAGAAATTGTCTCTGATAAAGTCTAAACATTTGATACTAGAAAACTACCATAAAGCAAGGGTAATAAATATGATGAAGAATAATGAACAAAAGTATGTCATGAAAATATGCATATATATATATATATATATCTCCACATAAAGACAGAAATGTAAAAAGAAACAAAATAAAAGTTCCATAGCTAATAGCTACAATAATTGAACAGAAAAATTCACTAAAGTTGCTCAACACTAGATTTAAGAAGGCAGAGAAAATCAGTGAGCTTGAAGATAGATCTCATGAGATTATCTAGTCCAAGAAGTAAAAAGATGAAAGAATAAAGAAAAATGAAAAACAGGAGAGAGAAGGAAGAGAGAAAGAATATTTGAAGACATAATGGCCCAAACATATTGAATTTGATGAAAATCTTTAATCTAAACATCCAAGAAGCTCCGCAAACTTAAAGAGATCCATATAAAGACAAATCATAAATTGCCAAAAGCTGAAAATAGCAAAAGAGAAACATCTTATGTGCAAGTGATCATCAATAAGATTAACAACTGATTTCTCATCGGAAACCATTAAGAATACAAGCCATTGGCATGGCATGTTCAGAGTGATATAAGAAAAAAAAAGTCAACTAAAAATGCTATATCCAGTGAAAACTTCTTCAAAAATAAATAATAAATTAGTATGCTTTCATATAAAAAACTGAGAATTTGTTATGAATAGATATGTCCTACAAGAAATGCTGAAGGGACTCATTCAGGCTGAAATGAAAGGACAATAGACAGTAACTCAAATCTTCACAAAGAAATAAATGCCAGAAAAAGGCAACTACACAGGTAAATATAAAAGTATTTATTTATTTTTTGTTTGTAATTCCTTTTTTTCCTGTTGATTTTAAAAGACACCTGCATAAAAATATTAATCTATATTAATGAGTATATTAATGTAATTTTTGACAGTAACAACATGAATTGTGGTCAAGGGCTATATTGGAGCAAGTTTATGTATATTATTATAATTAAATTGTTGTTAATCTGAACTGGATAGTTATAAATAAATATATTAACTATAACCCCCAGGGAAACCCTAAAAAAATAACTAAAAATAAATATAGTAAAAGAAAGTAAATTAAAAATGATACACAAAAAAATAAGTATTTAGCCAAAAGAAGAAGTAATGGAAGAACTGTGGAACAAAAAAGATATGATACATAGAAAACAGATAGTAAAATGGAAGAAGTAAGTTCTTCCTTACCAGTAGTCAGATTAACAATAAATGGATTAAGATCTCCAATTAACATGTAGAGTGCCAGAATGGATTAAAGAGAAAAAAAAAAGCACTTCATCTAGCCATAGCTTGTTTATAAGACTTACTTTTAATCCAAAGAGACAAATGATTTGAAAGAAAAGTTATTTAAAAGATATCCCATACAAATAGTAACAAAAAGACAGTTGAAGTGACTACACTAATTTCAGACAAAATAGACTTTAAGATAAACATTGATTTGAGAGGCAAAGAATATTATATAAAATGGTCAATCCAATAAGAGGACAAACTATATGAACATGACATTTTGTGGCAATATATATGATATTTTATGTTTCTTTGTGAGTCAGTTTTGTAGTTTGTGAGTTTTGATAATTGTGCTCATTTCATGTTACAAAGTTTGTCAGTCATAAAATTCTTCATAACATTCCTGTAGAATTTTTTCATTTCTGTAAGGATGATATAATGTCCCCACTTTAATTCATGACATGATTTATGTTATATATGAAGAAAAATACATAAAAGCAAAAACTGACAGAATTAAAGGCTGATGTAGTTCAACAATTATAGTCAGAGACTTCAATAACCCACTTTCAATAATGAAGTCAGTGAGACAAAGATAAGCCAAGAAATACAAGACTTGAACAACACTACCTAGACCTAAAAGACCTAAATGTTCCTCTCAACAGCAAATACACATTCTTCTCAAGTGCACAAATAATATTCTCCAGAATAGACCATATATTGGGTCACAAAGTAAATCTCATACATTTAAAAGTATTGTAATCATACAAAGTATGTTCTTCAACCACAATGGAATGAAATTAAACACCAATAACAATAGGAAAATTGGGGAATTAACAAATACATGTTATTAAACAGCACTCTTAAATACACAATGGGACAAAGAACAAATCACAAAGAAAACTGAAAAACTAAAAATATTTTGAAATGAATGAAATAACAAAATACACCAAAATGTATGGGATGCAACTAAAGCAATGCTCAGAGAGAAGTATAGTTCTAAATGTATATATTAAAAAGGGAGAAAAATATCAAGTCAACAACCTAAACTTCTACCTTAAAAAGAAGGAAAGAAGTAATAAAGAGTAGGGTAGAGATAAATAAACTAGAGAATAAAAAAAAAATAGAGAGTCAACAAAACCAGAATTAGTTTTTCAAAAAGGTCGACAAAATTAGCAAATCTTTAGCTACAGTGACAAAAAAAAATTTGAAGACTAAAATAACTCATATCATGTGTTAAAGTGGGGACATTATATCATCCTTATAGAAATGAAAAGATCATACAGGAATATTATGAAGAATTTTATGACTGACAAAGTCTATAACATGAAAGGAGCACATTTTTCAAAAGTAAAAAAACTACAAAACTGACTCAAAAAGAAACAGAAAATCTAAAAAGAGCCACAACAAATAAGAGTTAAACCAGTAATCATAGAAATTCCAACAAATGAAAGCCTAAACTAAATGTCTTCACTGATGAATTCTACCAAATATTTAAAGAACAATTAATGCCAATCGTTCCCAAACTCTTCCAAAAAACACAAGGGAAGAGAATACTTCCTAACTCATTCTATAAGGACACTATTACCAAAGCAGACAAAGGTAGCACAAGGAAAGGAAAGTATAGACCACCATTTCTTATAAATATACATACAAATCATCAGCAAAAGACTAGCAAACCAAACACTTCAGTATATTAAAAAACATTTATTCCATGACCAAGTGACATTTATTCCAGGACTGCAAAGATAGTTCAATATACAAATATCAATCAATGTAATAAATCACATTAATAGAACGAAGGGGGAAGAAAAACACATGATCTTCTCAATAGATACAGGAAGATCATTTGACAAAATACAACACTCTTTCATGACATAAATAATCAACAAACTGGGGATAGAGGGAAATTTTCAACTTGATAAAGAGCATATATGAAAATATCACAGCTAAAATCACACTTAACTGTGAAAGACTAACAGCTTTCCTTTCAGATCAGGACCAAGAACAAATGTCCACTCTCACATCTTCTATTCAACATTGCATGGAAGTGCAATTCAGGGCAAGGAAAAGATATAAAAAGGCACATATATTGGACAAGAAGAAGTAAAATTATCATTATGAATAGATGACTACTGAGAAATCATGCAGATGACATGATCTTAGTATATAGAAAAGCCTAAGGAATCCACTTAAAAATCTATTAGAATGCACAAGTTCAGCAAAGTGCTGGATATAAGATAAATATATAAAAATAATTGTAATTCTCTATATATGCAATGAATGATTTATAAATAGAATTAATAATTATAAATAGAATTAAGAAAATTCCTTTATAGTAGCATCCAAAACATTAAAATATTAGTAATAAATTTGGCCAAGGATGTGTAAGATGTGTAGAAAACTGTAAGATATTGTTGATGGAAACTAAAAAAGATATAAATATGGGAAAACATACCATGTTCATTGATTGGAAGCCAATATTATTAACATGGCAAATACTAAATTTATCTATAGATTCAATGTATTCTCTATCAAAATTCTAACTTCTTTTTTTTTTCCAGGAAAGGATAAGTTGATCCTAATTTACAAATAGAATTGGAAGGGATCCTGAATAGCCAAAACAATCTTAAAAAAGAAGTACAAAGCTGTAGGACCCACACATCCATTTCAAAATTTAATACAAAGCTGCAGTAATCAAAACAGCATGGTACTGGCTAAGGACAAACATAATGAGCAATGGAATACTGTTAAGAATCCATAAATAAACCTATACATCTATGATCAATTTATTTCAACTAGGTTGCAAAGACCATCCACAGAGGAAAGAATAGCATTTTTAATAAACGGTGCTGGAACAATGAATGAACTTTGACCTGAACCTAATACCATAAACAAAAATAAACCCAAAGTGGATCAAAGACCTATAACAAGAAAACCCTTAGAAGGAAACAGGTACAGGTCTTTGTGACCTTGGATTCACTATTTCTTAAATATGATACCAAAATCACAAGGAACAAAACAAAAGTTAGATATACTGGATTTCGTCAAAATTTAAATCTTTTGTGCTTCAAATATCACTAGCAAGGAAATTAAAAGACAACCCATGGAATGGAAAAAAAATATTTGCAATCCATATGATGCCGGGGTTCTTGTTTGTGGAGCCGAAGAATGAGCTTCACAAACAGTCAAGGTAGGAGAGCAAGGTACAGGCTTTTATTTAGAGATACAGTGAAAGGACAGAGCTCCCGGCTCACACCAGGAGGGGACAAGAGAGTCCATAGTGGTGCGTTGTCTAGGGGGTTTTATAGGCAGCTGAGGATTTTTAGAGAACATGAAAAAACTTAGGGATGTGAACTTGTTAAGTGGTCTCTGAATATTTAGAAATAACTTAACACAAGCAACTTCCTCTGATGATTTCTCTCTGAGATACCAGCATCATGTTCTGGGGACATATGAAACAAGGCCACCTGCTCAGCCCCCAAGGTGGGCTGAGGTATTGTTTGCTAAAGAATAAGTTAAGAATTTCTAACTTCTTAACTTCTTGGGTACTAAAATACAATCTTATCTTTAAGGTGGAATCCTTCCTGCCTTTTACTGTGTTGTTTATGCCTGGGCTTACTTGCTAAATTAGTTGCCCAGCTTGCAAAATCACTTCATCAGATCTGAAGGAGGAAACACAGCACATAGGCCTGGGCCTTTTAGTATGCTAAAGTAAACTCTACACATGATTATAAATGGTTAGCATAATAAAACATGTGCTACTCTTCTTTACGTTAACTGATTTCACTGAAGAATGATTCTAGAGCTCAATGTTTAACATAGAGTTTTAGCAGGGGTGTTTCCTCGCATGTAGTTACATTGCTCTGACTGCAAATATCCCGCCCTGACCCCTCCAGAGGCCCTCACCCTACTCTGACTACATCCATGGTCCCTGTCTCACATATATCTAAAAAAATTACTATCTAGGATATGCTAAAGAACTCTTACACTTCAACAAAAAGACAATAAATGGACAAAGGACTTAAATAGACATTTTACCAAAGAATATATACAAAAGGTCAGTAAGCATGTGAAAAGATGCTATATACCATTAGTCATTAGGGAAATGAAAATGAAGATCCCAATGAGATATCACTTCATACTTATGAGGATCACTGTTTTATAAACAAATGAAAACCCAGAAAATTGCAAGTAATGGTGAGAATGTGGAGAAAATACATTGCTGGTGGGAATATAAAATGGTATGTTTACTGTGGAAAACCTTTTGACATTTCCTCAAAAAGTCAAACATAGAACAACCACATGACCCAGCAATTCCATCATCCCAATAAGCAGAAGTAGAATATAGATTAATGATTACCAGAAGCTAGGATGAGTAACAAATTGTGGGTGACTGCTTAATGGATATAGAGTTTCTTATAGGGTGATGTACATATTCTAGAATTAGGTAGCAGTGATAGTTGTACCACTTTGTGAAAACAATAAAAACTACTGAATTGTACACTTTAAAATGGTTAAGATGGTGACTTTTATTTTATATGAATCTTACCCCAAATAAAGTGAATAAAGAAAAAAATTAATAAATATTTAAAGGAAAAGTGTTTCTATTTAAAAATGAATAAGAAAAAAAACACATCTCATTCAAAGTAGCAGCAAAAAATCACAGAAACAACCCCAAGAAGAAATGAACATCTATTGAGGCACATTACCTTTTAATTACAAAGAATTAAAGGAACCACTGTTAGCTCTTTCTTAATAGGCACCCAAATCACTAGGTTTTTCCCTCTTCCCATCATCACAGAAATAAAATTTGGAATGATCTTTCCAGGCAATATTCTTAAGAAATTCCCTGGGGTTTCTCCAATTCTGAGGCAAAAACTAAGTTAATACTGAGGGAAGTAGAAATATTCCCAGAATATGAGAACTCTAAAGATCCCCTTTTCTCAGAATTTATAAAATCACAGACTCTTGGGAATATAGGGCATATAATTCAAAAAGATAAATTAGGGGATATTCCTGGGTGGGAAATGGTGGCTTTGATCAGACATACCCTCCATGTGGTGAAAGGCCACTGTTTACCCAGCTGTGATCTCAATTCAGTCCTCAATTCAGATCTCAAAAATGGTCCCAGCTGCTCTCTTTCAATGATAACAAATTAATATCCGTTAGGGGCAAGTTTGAACATGCCACCTACAAACTGTCTCTGAATATATCAAGTAGGGTATAGTCTTTACTTCTACTGAAATCCCCCTAAATGTCCTATTTTTCCATCATATAATTGTATACTTTTATTAACAGAAAAAATGTTGGGTTAGGAAAAACCTGTTGTGTTATTGATTTTCAATAGCATTTCTTCATAAATAAAGTCACAAAATACTTTTCTTTCACTCAACAAAATGAAGCTTTGAAAATTTATTTACTTAGCTGAATTGGAAGCTATCTGCTAGGAATAGTTTCCATCCTAAAATCAGTAGACTTCAGATATATTTGTTTATTTGCTTGTTGGGTAAAATTTAAGTGATAAGAAGTTCTCTCCTGAGATTACCAGGCAACATATGAGGTTTAAATTGGATAGAGGAAGACCATTTTTGTATTAAAAAAAAAAACTGTGAAATGGTATTAGATGTCAAATCAGATGAAGGTAACTATTTTTCGTCTGGAGGTGATTTTAAATTTTCATATCTAAAAAATAAATAGCATAAAGAATTCTAAAATATAGTATAATGTACTATAAAGTATTTTCAAATACAATATCTCATTTAATCATCACTCTTTTTTTTCAGGTGAGAAATATAAAGCTCAGGAAGTTTATGTGAATTACCCAATATTATGCAGCCAGTAAGTGATAGAAGTAGAACTTGAATCTGGTCTTTTTGAAGCAGAATTCTTTAGGAAAATTGTTTTATAAGAAAAGTGCCATTTCATATATTTAAATGAATGTATTTTCAAATATTTAAATGACTCAAACCTAAGACTTTTTTACTGAGTCACTGATAGATCAGTATTACATGTTACCATGTTTCTGTAATTCTGGGTGTGAAAATACAATAAACATATAAAACTTTGCATAAAGTATCATGGCAAAGGTGAAGAGCTGTTTTAATTGTAACAGCTGATTTTTACCTCCTTATTGGGCCATATCTGTGATATAGTTATAAGAAATGTATTTCTTATATAAACCCATTTCTGAGTTTTATTTGGTCTTAATAACAGTTCCTGAAAACATTTTAGAGTCTTAAAGGTGAAATGAGTATTTTGTCATGTTAATGAGAGACTTCTGGACCCCATCCAAGGGCAGAGCACGGAGGTTGAATCAGCCAATGGCCAATCATTTAGTCAATCACGACTACTCAATGACGCTCTCACAAAAACCCCTGAGAAGAGCGTATCACTCTCTCAGACTTCTTAAATCAGAGAGAGCTTCTGCACTTGGGGAACAAGAATGCCTCCATGTACAACCAAGCCAGGTCCAAACCCCACAAGGACAGAAGTTCCTTTATTTGGACCTTGCCTATGTATCTCTTCATTTGGCTGTTAAATTGTATCCTTTAAGGTATCCTGTATTAAATTGGTAAACGTAAGTGTTTTCTGGAGTTGTGTGAGTCACTTCAGCAAATTAATTGAACATAAGGAAGCAGTCCTTGGAACCTCCAATCTGTAGCCAGTAGGTCAGAAGCACACGTTAACTGCCTGGGGCTTGTGACCTGGCATCTGCAGTGGAGGGATGGTGGAGAGCCATCTTGTAAGACAGAGCCCTTAACCTGGGGAATCTGGTGCTGCCTCTGGGCAGACAGCATCAGAATTGAGTTGAGTTCTCGGACACCCTACTGGTGTTTGAGAATTGCCTGGTGGTGTGTGTGTAGGAAGACTGCCCTCCCTACCAAACACACATATTGGAATTGGGTCCAGGAAACTGAAAGGAGATAAGCACATAATAACAATATTCTAACACTCATCCTTTCTGAAAATTAAAGGTGGTGATATCCATCCACTTAGGAAAGACTATTATATACTATGTTTTAAGTTTGAACACAAGAGGAAAATGAGTACATATTAATTTATCCCATACATGTGATTAAATACTGCAGTTCTTATATGTTTAATCTATGGCAGCAAAGTAAATTTAGCCATATATTTGCACATAAAAGTATTACTCATCTATCAAGTATGGAATAGTATTATTTATCACACACAACTATATCCATGTGCTGGCATTGTCTTTTACATATTAATCATAATCTGCTGATCTAATTTTAAATCGATAATCTGTAGATGTATTTCTGCCTATATGAAGTAACATTTAAAAATGCTGGATAGCTAAAGGCAAGACGAGAGACAGATAGATGGAATACTTTCTAACTCATGGACCACAGTTTTATAAAATCCTAGATTAAAATGTCTATCATTTGAACAGTACTAGAAAAATAAGTCTTAGCTATTTGATGAAAGCCAACCAATACATTCATTCCTACAATTTCACCTTTTTTTCCTTGTTTTTCAATCTCTTTTCCATCAGTCCAAACACATGTGATTACTAAGATTTTTTCCCCATTTCTATTGTAAAAGTTCTATTTACAACTATGATATTTTAAACAATCTTAATACATTACATTTATGCAGATTGCACTTCAAAATTGAAATGAGACCATAAACAAAAGCTAGCCAAGGCCAACGGTGCATGGAGGCAGATTGAGAATAACAGAGTGATGCCAGACACATCCACTAAGACGTCATACAGAGCAAGGGAAAGGTCATCTTTTGCAATTAGTAAAAAGAGATATTTCAGAATGACAAAGATGAACAGATATTACCTGCTATCATAACAAGGAAAGAGTCAACTGTGATGATTTCAGTCTTAGGGGATTTATAATAACACTGTAAATAATACTAAAAAAATGTACTTAACAAGTAGGACTTTGAGGACTTGAAGCCAGATAACAAAAAGATGAGAGAAAGTACTAAAGAAAAGTTATCACCGTCAAGTTGAAAAGGCTATATACCAAATTACAAATTTCTTTGTAAAACCTTGCTTCATTTGGTTCTGTGAATACAATGTATTTTTTATAGCAAATGTAGTTATCTACATTTTGCTAGATCATACTAAAATACTGGCATTTTATTTCCCTTTGATACTTCGTTGCAGGGAACATTCAGTCCAGTAAATTCACTCAACTCAAAAGTTGTTAAGGTACAATTGTGTGTGAGACACTTTTCTAGACACTGAAAGAGAGATGCATTTACAAGGTCCTTGTTTTTTATTAATCATTTTTTCTAGTAGAGAAAATGAAACATGTACTCAAATATGCTTAGTACCAAATAGCACAAGAGAAGAACCATTGTAGGTATTAGGAGGATAATAAAGGAATAAACCTTATCTGGTTGTCAGAGAAGACATCAAGGGATGATATTTGAAATAAGTTGAGAAGAAATTAAGTAGAAAGTGGGAGGGTAAAGGGAACGGAGCTGGGGAACAGAATAAGCAAGGCCACAGATGGCAGAGGCACCTTGCTCATATTCCTACTTCCTATATTCCTATTTCAGATCCCTGGCATCCTACTTCAGTGGCCAACTTCTAACCACTAGTATCTTTATCCATTTGCTTGAGGGCTTTCTCTTAAGTGGCAGAATACCACTCTTTCCATAGATATAACTGGCCAAAGAGCTGGGGAATTAATACCTCCTAGAGTTGTTATAGAAGTGCCCAGTTCCCTTGCCTCTGATGAGTCTGCACCGCCTCTCAGAGTTTTCCCAGTAGACTTAAGTTCCAGTTGCCTGAAATATAAAAGACACTATGACACTTTATTCATAATCCTCTAATAGCTGCTTTCTTTTTTTCTCTCGCTTTTCTATTCTACTACTGAGAGTTCCTGCATCTCCCAAATGAGCTGGAGTCCTTGTCCCAAGACTATTTTGGGGGAGCCTAACCAAGAAAATATAAGTGTTCAAGAATGAGTAAAAGGTGGAGGAGCATGTCCTTGTTAGGATATACAGAAGATATAACTGGAGAGAGGTTGTACCCATTGGCCCATCATTCAAGCACTGCAGCTACTTACCAAAGGCATCAGACATTAACTAAGGGCAGTGCATCACTGTAAGAGCAGAGTCAGGACAACAAAATAAAACAGTTCTTTCACTTCAAATCATAAGAATGGAAACAGCATCTCTCAATGCATCAATTGATATTTTGTCATTGATGAATTCATACTAGTTGAGTGACAGAAGGTGGGTATGTGGGAGTGGAAGGGGGTTTGGATGAGGGTATCAGAAGATGTACGCTTTGGCTTCAGTTAGATTGTCAGTAGCCATTTTCTAAAGGGAACTTATATATTCAACTTTCATTTAATAGAGATATGCTTTACACAGTGCTTTGAACATGGCGGGTCCTCAAATATATTCTTAAATCATCTTTTAAAAAAAAGGTTAATTTTTCTTTCTAAGGTTTACCAAGTAGTTTGTAAAGCAAGGTCTACCACAATGTACATTTATTTCTTGATAGATATACATTTCCTGTTATGGTTACTGCCCTTATGCCCTTGAGAAAATGTCTTCCCTCCATGTTAGGCTTATATGTCCCAATTTTATTGAGTTTTTCCAAAAGGTTTGAATGTATCTTAGGGTTTGGTAAATGTTAAATTAACATCTATGAGCTCCTTCATACATGCATCAAAAAATGCTATCAAATAACCTGCAGACATTTTCCAAAATGATTGAGAAGACTAAAGAAGATATCTTAGCTGAGGCTGGTTTCTTCATGAACCACTTTTCTTATCTTCAAATGTAAACAATTTTGAAATTTGTATCTCAGAATTTTTAACTTTCCACAAAGAAATTGAAAACAATGAAAAGTCTAGATCAACTTTAAATACTTACAAGGAAACAAAAAAATTTTGTTGGCAGTCCAGTCTGGGGAGGACTCCTTACTGGCTAGCTAAGACCTCAACCCAGGGGAGGGTTCTTGACTCTGATGCAGAAAGAACTCACAAGCAGGTCAAGCAGGTACAAGCAAAGGGCAGTTTAATAAAGCAAAGTACACACTCAAGGAGGGCATGAAGGCATGCTCGAGAGGTAGTTTGTATCCGAGTAGTTTGTAAAGCAAGGTACACACTCCAGGAGAGAATGTGGACGTGACCCACAGATGAGCAGCACAGTGGGGTTCCTGTTGGGCCATCTTACAGCTGGAGTTGAAGCAGGGAGTGGAATATTCATTGGGATAGATGGAATTTCTTCAGAATAAGTAGGGGATTTGGGGAAAATGGGTAACACCCTCTTTTTGTCCTTAGATGGTCTGCCTCAGAACTGCCATGGTGCCAAGGGGCATAACCTTTAGTATGCTAATGAATATATAAAGTGTCTGGAGTTGAAGTCAAGGTCAACTTTTCCTCCATGTTGTAAATAGTCGGTCTTGGCAGGTCTGTATGGTGTCATCTATACCCTCACTCCCTCAAGAATAGTTCACACAGACTGTTCAGGATATAAACAAGCATCTAGATGAATGTAAACACCCGCCAAAATCCCCAGCCCCCTTTCTGCTCAAGTCTGGCTGTCTACCTACTATAACAAAATGAAAGCTTCTTCATCATTATACTGAAAGGTGCAGATGTTGGGGCAGCTAAAGGAACATCTGAGAAAGGTGGACTTGAAACTTTTCCATAAATGTTCACAATTAGGGGTCTGTAACGCTTGTGTCACTCTCTGAATTGAAATGTGTGAATTTGATTTACAGCAATGACATCTCCAAAAGAAAGCTGGGTACATTAGGAGGAAATCAACCAAGTGAGCTACTTCTTATTTCAAAAGTCTCCATGTTTCTCTTACTCTTTTTTGGACTGCTCTTAATGTCAGTTAACAAGCCATTGTATGTATTTTTAAAGGCCACTCTCTAGAGATGAATGATATAAAAGAGGCTGTAGTTAGCTATGGTTCTAGGCAATGATTTTACATCTAAGTGCCACAAAGAGATTTGAACTGAATTGTGTTTATCCTATAGAATTCATAGAGGAAAACAGATTTGTTTTTTGCTTTTCCTTCGGAATCTTATTTTCCATGAAGGTGCTGTAGAACTCATTACAGATGTAACAGAGGCAATAACTATAGCATATTTCCTTCTGTCCTTATTATTTGTGGACATCATTAAAACCACACAGGTAAACAAGAACATCCCACTTCATCCCTTTTCATCACTCTGAAAATGAATTCCAGGACCAAAGCCACAGGTGCTGACACAAAACAGATGTGCCCTGTCAGAGCCTGACTCTAGCACTGCAAGTTCCACTTACCCTGAATTTATTCTCAGGGCATAATAGGAATAAATTGCTACGTTTATGCTAATTTCTTTCCAGAAGGGAAATGATTTTGAATGGAACTGAGTAGAAAATTCACCTCCAGGGACTGACAGGATAGTGACAGCATTAGACATCAAAGTCAACCCCTGTATTAGGGAAGGCATTTCTTGAACTTAAAAATGAAAGATAATGTGCCCAAGTTCAGTAAATATCCATTCCAACTTTTTTTTTTAATGCAGAGAAAGGCATGTTACATTTCCCACTGAGTCGATATTAAAATTCTTGGATGTGTTAATGGTATTGTGGTTATGTAGGAAAATGTCCTTGTTCTTAGTATATTAATGTTGAATTGTTTAGGAGTACAGTGTCAAGATGTATGCACCTTACTTTCAAATGGTTGTACAAAAGCTAAGTATCACGTGGGAGGGATGTCGAGAATAAAGCATCTATTTATGAGAGATGGAGTGGGCAGAAGAAGGGAGACAGAGAGAGAGAGAGGGTGACTAAAATTGTGGCCACAGTTCAACAGTTGGTGAAATAAATAAATGGTAATCCAGTATTCAAAAACTATTCTTTCAATTTTCCTGTAACTTTCATTTATTTTAAATGAAATTTGAAAGAAAAGTGCCAAAGTTTAAAGAAAGTGAATAGGTAAACAAAACTATATTTAATTTTATGTCAAAATTTAATCAGAATGTTTCCCCTTTAAATAAGAGTTCATTAAATGTAAGGCATTGCCAATTTTGTTTTTCTTTATTAGCCTTAAAAAAAGAATGTCCTCCAATTCTTAGGACTCTAACTTGTCTATCTAATACACCACACTTCTGAAAAAAGACAATATAAAGTAAGTGTGATTTATCAAATTTCTAATTGCTTTGACTCTCTTTGTGTGATTAGTGTAAATCAAAATAATACTGTTAATCAAATGGCATAATTATTATAGAGATTGAATAAAGTCTTTCTATTATAAAGAGAATACCTTCCCAGATTCATTTGTAGCTAGGTTTCTCAACATGTTTTATATTCCACTGTAATTCCAAGGGGAAAATCTGTACCCAACCTGGGGTAAACTACCTTTGAAACCAAAATTAGTCAAAGGGAGAAATAAAGTGGGAGAAACCCATTTATTGCATACAAACAGTTATCCACTTCTGCTCTCAACCTGTGTCTCTCGGCCTGGCTGCAGAAAAGGACCCCACCCAACCTCTCTGGTCCAGATGTGCCCTGCTAGCCATTGTAATCACCTATTGATATGGAGATGGACTACTTCTGTCCATCCCTTGGAAACACCTAGTGATATGGAGATGCACCAAGACCAGGTGAGGGATTCTGGAAATATTGCAATTTTACCCACATCCACCACTTAATATTCTAGTGTAAACTTTAATTCTTAAAAAAGTCATGTGGGGAGCTAGGGAGTCAAACATAATTTTGTTGGCAAGGAATACAGCAGATATGATACAACTCTAGAGCTGTATTAGCAGCTTCCTAATTTGTAGCTTATTTTCTTAGCCCTGGTAGAAACTGTGTATTTTGTAGTTAGCAGTGGTGACAGCAGCTTCCTAGATTGTCAGCTTTCTATAAAGGTAAAGGTAAATTTAACAGTTGTAACAGAGGTAGATCAGTTCTGGGCCTACAAATTATTCCTTAAATTTAGCCTAGAACCTGTTTCCAGTCTTTGCATTAACTTTTTAACTTTCTGGTTTTTCATGTAAAAATCAAGAAATCCCTTCTAAATAACTAGACTGAATTCTGTTGTCTACAATTTAACCCTGATCAATACACCAGTCTTCCTCTTTAGCCATATAAGGTTAATACTATTAGAATTTCTAAAACCCTGCCAAACTTATTTTGAATGTATGTTCTATGTTGTTTTTTCTCAGTCTTTGTGTTTGAGTAGGTAGACAGCTAGACATAAGCAGAAAGAGGGAGAGGGACTTCTGTAGATGCTTATATTCTACACATTCTGTACAAGCTGTGGGTGAGGGGATAAATAATAGACTGGGGAATGAGGGGATAAATAATAGAGTGGCCAAAACTGACTGGTTCCAACATGGAGGAGAAGTCGGCCCTGATTTCACCTCCAAAGATATTACACACTCACTGACAGTAAAAATCACACCTCCCCGGGCAGTTCCCAGGAAAAACAAATGTAGTCAAAAAATCCCCTGCCCAATGTGAAGGCAGAGCAAGCCCATACTCCAGAAAAACTCCACTTGTTCCCTTTAAAACCTAATCTCACTGAGTGAATATTCATCTCCATTCATATGAAAAGGGCTCCCTAGTATTCCCTCTGTTCAGTGCCCTCTGGGTCTGCCCACACCCCAACTCTCAGGCATGTACTCTTGTCTGTTTCTGAAACATTATTCTCCAAATAAACTCTTCATGCTCAACAGCTTTTCTGAGTCCGTTCTTGAATTCTTCCTCACCATAAGACCAAGAATCCAACTCCAGTAATATCTCTACTTTGTCTTCTTAAAGAATAATTTACATTTTATTTAATTAAGAATCAATTTATTGATCACTCTGCTTCCCTCTTAGAGATATATTTCCCTTCACACATTGACATTAGCTTGGCCATCCAATTCGTTAAAGCCAGTGGAATGCGTGTAGATCCTAAAGAACCATTGGCTGGTTCACTACTGCTACTTCCTCTCTCCCACAAGGATGATTTGCCTCATAGAAGGGCTGCTCCCTCCGCTTGGAACCCAGATAATGAAGGTACAATGGGACACAACCACAGATGACCCAGACCTGAAGGTAATGTGAGCAAGGTATATTTATTTTTAAAAAACATGCTGGGGGCTTTAGCTGTGCTATCATAGGTCCAATCTTTGAATTTCTTCCTTAGTTCTTTCTGCCCAGTCTTCTCTAAAATTCCTCTAAGTACATTTTAACTAAATAATTTAATTTAGAATTTTCTATCAATTCTCTTATTAATAGATATGTTTGGAAGGGGTCCACTAGGGACATAATCAGGTCTTTTGTTTTGAACAAATAATATGTGCATGAAAAATAAACTATCCATTTCTTTATAAGTTATTCATTCTTATTCTAATAAATATACTTGGCAATTGTTTTTGTCTGCTTTTTATGTATTTTGAATTTCCAGTCTCTGTCCTGGTGCTTGACAGAAAATGGATGCTTAATAAATATGCTTAGTGCATGTATGAATGAATAAATTAATTTTTTCCAAGATACAACCATTGGTAGGACTGCAGGATTTGGGGTTCCATTTCTCCTAACTTGATCCTCTTATCCTTTCATGCTGAGTTCAATACCAAATGATGAAAGAAAACAGTTATCAGTGAAATGGGATTTAAAATGCAGGAAACATAGATTTTTCCTTCAGTTGCTTTAAACCTCTCATTATGGACAAAAAAAATATATGGCATTAAAGATCTTATTCACAATACCTTCTATCAGCTTTTTCTTTTAAGAAACAAGTGGAAGACTGTGGTTAGTGTTAGGATTTCTTTGTTTTCTTTTTACCTTATATATCCTTATCTTTTAGAGGGAGACGGTGTGGCATTAGAAGTATCAAGTTGACATTCAAGTTATCAAGTTTCTAATTTATTTCAGTTCTAGAAAAATCAGAGAGAGGTTTAGAATAATGAAATTCGGTGAATTTTAGGCCTGGGTAGGATTTTTTTTAATGTTATATTCAGGGCATGAAAGGAAGGAATGAGATAAAAAGAGTGGGATGCTTACACACTGAGGTTATGAAAGAAGTGCATTTATTGGTAATGAAAAAGTTCAGGATAGGATAATATATTGACTTTGAGGTTGGATGGAAGATTATTGTCATTAAAAGAAGTTAATGCAGCCCAATTTCAAATGCCGAAGTGGCAAATTCCTACTGCTACTATAAGAAATTATCACAATTTTAGTGACTTAAAAGTATACAAATGTATCATACTTTGTACCATTCTGAAGGTCAGAAGTCTGAAATGTGTTTTAATGTGCTAAAGTCTAGGTGTCAGGAAAGCTGCACCACTTACAGAGCTTGTGGAGGAAAATCCATTTCCTTTTTTTTCCAGTGGACATGCATATTCCACGGCTTACAGCTTCCTTCCATCTTCAAAGCCAACAATGACTGGTCAGTTCTTTCTCCAGTGCTTTACTTTGACACTTCTAAGAATTATGTTGGGCCCACTCAGATAACCCAGGATAACATTCTTATTTTAAGGTCAGATAATTAGAAACCTTTATTCCATCTGCAATCTTAGTTGCCTTGTTATGAGTATGTAACAAAACATACTCACATGTTCTATGGTAAGGACACAGACCTCTTTGGGAGGACCAATATTCTGCCTACCACAGATCTGATGAGGGCTTAAAATATTAAAGGCAAAATTTTTAAAAAGACTAGTCAAATGAAGATATACAAACACAAAATCAAAATTGAAGAATTGACAATTCTCTGGATACACTATAGATTTAAAATTTAAGAGATTCTTACATAAAAATTTATGGCAATAAAATTAAAACCTGGAATGAAGTGAACACTTTTGTTGAACTGTGTAAAATGCATCATGCCAAAATGACTTAAAAAGAAATAGAAAAACTAAACAGAGCCATGGGGAAAAAAATCTATATCCCAAAACATGTAACACTAGGCCCAAGAAGTTTTAATGAACATTGCAAAAACTTCCTGAACATTCAGGGTATTTTTCATTCAAAGTTCATTTTCATTCAGAGTTCAAGGAAACAACAAAGGAACAGGATTTCAACTCACTTTATTACACTATTAAAACATTAATACCATTATCTAAAAGGACTCTATGAGAAAGGATTATTGCAGACACATTTCAAGTACAATAATTTAAAATTTAAATAAATCATAAATAAAATATTAGTAAATCCATCAATCATTGACAAAAAATAATAATAATTCATCATCAATTTGATTTTGACCTTGTCAAACAGGAATTCAAGTAATTTTCAAGGAATTCAAGGATGGTATTATACTAAGAACTATTAGTATCATATACCACAATAACAAATTAAAGGAAGAACACCACATTATCATCTCAATAAAAGTAGACACCAAAATCCAGGAAAAGGATTGAATTTTCTTTTCTTTTTAATTTGGTATCATTAATATACAATTACATAAGAAGCATTGCAGTTACTAGATTCCCCCCATTATCAAGTCCCCACCACATACCCCATTACAGTCACTGTCCATCAGCATATAAGATGCTATTGAGTCACTATTTGTCTTCTCTGTGCTATACTGCCTTCCCCATGCTCTCCCCCTCGCATTATGTGTTCTAATTGTAATTCCCCTTATCCCTCCCTTCCCACCCATCTTCCCCAGTCCCTTTCCCTTTGGTAACTGTTAGTCCATTCATGGGTGCTGTGAGTCTGCGACTGTTTTGTTCCTTCAGTTTTTGCTTTGTTCTTATACTCCACAGATGTGAGTGAAATCATTTGGTACTTGTATTTCTCCACCTGGCTTATTTCACTGAGCATAATACCCTCTAGCTCCATACATGTTGTTTCAAATGGTAGGATTGTTTTTCTTCTTATGGCTGAATAATATTCTATTGTGCATATGTACCACCTCTTCTTTATCCATTCATGTAAGAATGGACACTTAGGTTTCTTCCATTTCTTGGCTATTGTAAATAGTGCTGTGATAAACATAGGGGTACATATGTCTTTTTCAAACTGGGCTGCTGCATTCTTAGGGTAAATTCCTAGAAGTGGAATTTCTGGGTCAAATGGCATTTCTATTTTTAGTTTTTTGAGGAACCTCCATACTGCTTTCCACAATGACTGAACTAATTTACATTCCCACCAGTAGTGTAGGAGGGTTCCCCTTTCTCCACATCCTCGCCAACATTTGTTGTTGTTTGTCTTTTGGATGTTGGCCATCCTAACTGGTGTGAGGTGATATCTCATTGTGGTTTTAATTTGCATTTCTCTGATGATTAGCGATGTGGAGCATCTTTTTATGTGCTTGTTGGCCATCTGAATTTCTTCTTTGGAAAAGTGTCTGTTCAGATCCTCTGCCCATTTTTTAATTGGATTATTTGCTTTATGTTTATTGAGGTGTGTGAGCTCTTTGTATATTTTGGATGTCAACCCCTTATCAGATATGTCATTTATGAATATATTCTCCCATACTGTAGGATGCCTTTTTGTTTTACTGATGGTGTCCTTTGCTGTACAAAAGCTTTTTAGTTTGTTATAGTCTCACTTGCTCATTTTTGCTTTTGTTTCCTTTGCTCGTGGAGATATGTTCATAAAGAAGTTGCTCATGTTTATATTCAAGAGAGTTTTGCCTATGTTTTCTTCTAAGAGTTTTATGGTTTCATGACTTACATTCAAGTCTTTGATCCATTTCAAATTTACTTTTGTGTATGGAGTTAGACAGTAATCCAGTTTCATTCTCTCACATGTACCTGTCCAGTTTTGCCAACACCAGCTGTTGAAGAGGCTGTCATTTCCCCATTGTATATCCATGGCTCTTTTATTGTATATTAATTGACCACATATGCTTGGGTTAATATCTGGACTCTCTATTCTGTTCCACTGGTCTATGGGTCTGTTCTTGTGCCAGTACCAAATTATCTTGATTACTGTGGCTTTGTAGTAGAGCTTGAAGTTGAGAAGTGAGATTCCCTCTGCTTTATTCTTCCTTATCAGGATTGCTTTGTCTATTAGTCTTTTGTGGTTCCATATGAATTTTAGAACTATTTGTTCCAGTTTGTTGATGAATGCTGTTGGTACTTTGATAGGGATTGCATTGAATCTGTAGATTGCTTTAGGCAGGACAGCCATTTTGACAACATTAATTCTTCCTGCCTAAGAGTATGGGATCAATTTCCATTTATTAGTGTTCTCTCTAATCTCTCTTAAGCATATCCTGCAGTTTTCAAGGAAGTTTTAGGTCTTTCACTTCCTTGATTGGGTTTATTCCTTGGTATTTTATTCTTTTTGATGCAGTTGTGAATGGAATATTTTTCCTGATTTCTCTTTCTGCTAGTTCATCATTAGTGCATAGGAATGCAACATATTTCTGTATATTAATTTTGTATCCTGCAACTTTGTTGAATTCAGATATTAGTTCTAGTAGTTTTGGAGTGGAGTCTTTATGGATTTTTATGTACAATATCATGTCATCTGCAAACAGTGACAGTTTGACTTCTTCCTTACCAATCTGGATGCCTTTTATTTCTTTGTGTTGCCTGATGGCCGTGGCTAGGACCTCCAGTACTATGTTGAATAAAAGTGGGGAGAGTGGACATCCCTGTCTTGTTCCTGATCTTAAAGGAAAAGCTTTCAGCTTCTTGCTGTTAAGTATGATGTTTGCTGTGGGTTTATTATATGGCCTTTATTATGTTGAAGTACTTGCCCTCTATACCCATTTTGTTGAGAGTTTCTATCATGAATGGATGTTGAATTTTGTTGAATGCTTTTTCAGTGTCTATGGAGATGATCATGTGGTTTTGTCATTCTTTTTGTTGATGTGATAGATGATGTTGATGGATTTTTGAATGTCGTACCATCCTTGCATCCCTGGGATGAATCCCACTTGATCATGGTGTATGATCCTCTTGATGTGTTTTTGAATTCAGTTTGTTAATATTTTGTTGAGTATTTTTGCATCTATGTTTATCAGGGATATTAGTCTGTAGTTTTCTTTTTTTGTGGTGTCTTTGCCCGGTTTTGATATTAGAGTGATGCTGACTTCATAGAATGAGTTTGGAAGTATTCTATCCTCTTCTATTTTTTGGAAAACTTTAATTAGAATGGGTATTATGTCTCCTCTAAATGTCTAATAAATTTCAGTAGTGAATTCATCTGGTCTGGGAGTTTTGTTCTTGGGTAGTTTTTGGATTACTGATCCAGTTTCATTGCTGGTAATTGGTCTGCTTAGATTTTCTGTTTCTTCCTGGGTCAGTCTTGGAAGGTTGTATTTTTCTAGAAAGTTATCCATTTCTTGTAGGTTATCTGGTTTGTTAGCATACAGTTGTTCTTAGTATTCTCTAATAATTCTTTGTATTTCTGTGGTGTTCATACTGATTTTTCCTTTCTCATTTCTGATTCTGTTTATGTGTGTAGATTCTTTTCTTTAAATATGTCTGGCCAGAGGTTTATCTGTTTTATTTATTTTCTCAAAGAACTGACTCTTGGTTTAATTTATTTTTTTCTATTGCTTTATTCTTCTGAATTTTATTTATTTCACTCTGACCTTTATTATGTCACTCAAATGAGACTTTGGGCATCATTTGTTCTTCTTTTTCCAGTTTCAATAATTGTGAATTTAGACTATTCATTTGGGATTGTTCTTTTTTCTTTAAATAGGCCTGGATTGCTATATACTCTCCTCTTATGACTGCCTTCACTGTGTACCATGGAATTTAGGGCATTGTGCTGTTGTTTTCATTTGCTGTATTCATATTGCTTGATCTCTGTTTTAATTTGGGCATTGATCCATTAATTATTTAGGAGCACATTATTAAGCCTCCATCTGTTTGTGAGTTTGTTGTTTTCTTTGCACAATTCATTTCTAATTTTATACCTTTGTGATCTGAGAAGTTGGTTGGTACAATTTCAATCTTTTTGAATTTACTGTGGCTCTTTTTGTGGCCTACTAGGAATTGAATTTTCTTAACTACTGTTCTTAACCTCTAAAGGTTATCTTCCAAAAAACATAGTAAATTTCACACTCAAATGTAAATTATTAGAAACTTTCCTCTAAGTCCAATTAAAAGGACATGATGCAAGCTATTACTTCTTCTATTCAACAATGTGCTAAAATTTTTAGGCAGAAGAAGAAGAAGTAAAATAAAGAAGGATTTTGAAATATAGCCAATGTTATTGGTTGATGACTCAGTAATTATCTCTCTCTCTTTGCTGCTGAAGTTTGCTCCCCTCTACAGAGGAAAAAATGCCATGTATGTGTTTTCCAAGCATCTACTAAGGTTACAGAAAGTTTCTTGAGAATTCCTTGGAGTACCTCTCCCTTAATTTCTATCCTTCCAATTACAAATCCAACAATGATTTCTCAGGCTCCTATTCTTGCAGCTTTCTGGAGCATTTAACACTGCCACACATCTATTTGGCCACTATGCTATTGATCTAATTTGCTTTCCATCTTACCTTCTTACCTCCCTTCCTTTGCTCCTCCATTTTTCCCTTTCTCCATCATAAAAAGAGCCTTTCAAAAGGTTATATATTCCAATCTTGTATGTCTTTCCTCTGCCAATTTCCTTGCCAAATGTACCAAAGCTTTACTCTCTATCACTCTATGGACATGACTTTCCCATCTGCTTCTCCTACCCTAAGCTCACTATGAAGGGCCATTTGTGCACTTGCCACAGTATTGCTTCCTGGGGTAGCTAGTTTCCAAAGATGGTCCCCAATGAATCACTTCTTCAGATATTCACATACCATGTAGTTCCCTCCCACGCTGAACTAAGCTGCCATACATACATCAGCTGTGACATACATTGGCCAATAGAGTATGGTAGAAGTGTCAATTCAAGGACTAGCATTTAAGAGAACAGGAGGTTTCACTTCCTTACTTTTGGAAGGCTTACTTTGGGGAACCCTGAACACCCATGGAGGAAGTCCTGCTTTCTTGATGGAGAGTCTACATGGAGAAACCACAGAGAAAGGCCACACAGAGAAGGAAAGAGTTCCAGCTATCACAGCATCCTTGTCAAGCCTATGGATGTTTTGAGCCCCAGTCACTTCTGACATATAGGGCATCACAAGACCAGAGGAAAATCTACCCACTGTACCCAGAGAATCATGAGAAGAAAACCAGTAGAGGGAGGGAGGCTCTCTTAAGCCATCGGGGTAGTTTTCAAAGTAACAGATAATGCAAACACTAACCAAAATGTGTGTAAAAATGACAACATTTGTATACTGGTGTAAACAGCTAAAACTGAGAGTTGATCAGGGTGAGGCTCAACTTACTGTAACTCACTTACAACATTATTGTCTAAACATACCCATACTCTCCTGTCCCTAAATTCACAATCATATGAGTCTCTCACAGTGAGGCCCTTTTGGTTTGCCCATATGCCTGTCAAAAAACCTTTAAGACCAGGTCCCTTGATTCCCCTTTTCTAAGAACCTTCCCCAAAACTTCCAGAGGAATGCAGTTTTGTCCATCTCTTTTGAATCACCAAATCATTTTATGTAGTTGACTTAATTTTCTTGTAGTTTTCTTTTCTAAGAATAGGTCTTTCTTGTCTACTAGATCAAAATGTCCTTCTTCATCTGTGCCTCTCAATAATCCCTTTTAGAAACAGTAGAATATTTATTGAATCAGGTTATAAATTCTCAATGTGCATCTTATTTTTCAGAGTAAAAAAATATGCTGTGGGACTAAAGACAAAGTAGTTGAGTTCTGTTTGGACAATGTTAATTAAGATAATGTTTAAGTGAAATGGGAGAGTGTCTTTGGAGCTCAGATAAGCTTTCAAAACTATTTTGATATTACACTTTTAAAGATTAGCCAACCATATTTATTAAATTTCTATGGAAGTACTTTTCTGCCATTTACCAATGCCCTACTAAACCATTAAAATACCTTGGTTTCCAATATTCCAACATTTTAGTGTCTTAAATCTTCAACCTGCCTTTTGAACCAAGAAGTGAACATGGCAATCCTCTGCCCTACCCATCTCCATTTGTATTTCAGATAATATAGTTGCAAAGCAGAGAACAAACGATTTAATTCTTACTCTGTGTCTTATGATTATAAATATTAAACACTATAGTAAAACATAATATAAAAACCTATGCTTAATTACAAATAGAAACTCATTTCTTAATATATGGTGAAAAACCCACAGATTTAAAGTACAGTGTGAAATGCCCCCCCCAAAACCCCATAGTAAAATAACCCTGAGCTTAAAATAGTAGTTTTATAATAATTAGTGAGGAAAAATACATTAGCATCAATAGCACAGCTGTTGACACTCACAACACATAACAAAATGTGTTGTTGTGCAGCAGCCAGAGTGAGTTGGAGCTTAATAAGTGCTATAGCCCTGATAATAAATTAACATCACATTTTGCATATGCACAAAAATTGACCAACCCAAGCAAAACTGTTTCCACTTTCCCCCATGGAATTTTTGCTGGCAGTAAAATAAATGAAATCATCATTTCACTCTCCTCACCTGGCAGCAGGGTCGGCTCTAGTCAAAATGCTGCTATGTGAATGCTTCTGTTTTGTTGCTACTTTTAGAGCAGCATCTGCATCATCCTGCAGATTATTAGAAATGCAGGATCTCAGTCCCACCCTGAACCCCTGAGACTGAATCTGCATTTGAACAAGGTCCCCAGAAAACTGGCTTGAACATTAAAGTTTGAGAAGAGCCGTTCTAATTCATCTCACTTGTTGGTTTTCTCTTTTGATCCACTTCCCTACAGGGTGTTCATGCCTGGATAAATCATGCTTTGTACAAGGCAAGTAGGCAAGTGGCTATTTTACAGGCAGAACAATATGTTCATAACCTGCCCTTGCTGTTCCTTTCTTCTTCTAACATTGTACCCATCAAGGCCCACCTGAGTCATCAAACATGCTGGCCTGATTCATGGCAAAGCAAAAGATTTTCATCCCTCTGTGATGTTTCATTCCCCTTTTCACTACAGCACAGAAAAAAGAGAAGGTAATGCTGGCCACTCTCACTCTTCCCGGCCAACTTCCCTCTTCCCTGCTGCTTCAGAAATAGGGGCAATTAACACCCAGGGTGAGTTTAAAGAAAGCCCACTACTACTTTTATCCATTTGCAAAATTATCACAGAACCTTCCCACTTTTACAGAGTCATAGTAGTGGCTTTAAACAAGCACACTGCTATTCAGAGGTCTGAATTGTAACAGATGTAAAAGTTGTTGAATTTCCAAAGCAAAAGATATTTTAGTACCTTTGGCTGTTTATATGTAAGAAGAACACATATCATGAATTGTGCTCGACAATTTCAAGTTAATATAAAATAATACAGAGCTTAACTCTCTGATTTATATTAATATCTATGAAAGATTTTTTTTTCTGAAAAGGAAACTAACATGCTTCTGATATGGAAGAGCAAACTTTTAAGAAACCAAGCTTTCCATAAAGAGGTCATCAACCCCGGTAAAAATGCAGAAAATACTTAATAAAAGTATCTGGTGGGATCTGGAGACTAAAAAGCAGGCATATCTTTGAGGGAGAATTGAAACCTGGAACAAGTGAATAGAGTAAGTCCCTTGTTTTGTTGCAGCTTTATCCTGAGGTCAGCCACAGTTAAAGTGATAATTAAAACTAGGATATATATAAAAAAAATCCTCATCACCTTTTTATCCAGAGGAATCAGAGAAAGGAACCCTAGGCTAACCACAACCACTAGAGGGTGATAAAGGGACCCCAGAATGGAAAGAGGCAGAGAAAGAAACCACTCGCTCACCCCCATATCAGCTTGCAGAGTGATGACTGAAAAACAACTTAAGACCTGAGGCTTAAATCACTGAACTCAGAACTGAGCCATTGCCCACTACAGATATGATGGCCAGCAATTTTCATTTATCTGAATTAGTTGTCCGGCAAAACAAAAATATCAACCTTTTTTGAGCGATATAATACACCAGATAATTCACAAAACATATTTATAATATCCACTATATAATCCAAAAATTACTTGATATACTAAGAACCAGGAAAATGCAGCCCATTCTCAAAGGAAGACATGATACATGCAAACCCTGAGATGACCCAGATGCCAGAACTATACTTTAAAGCTGCTCTTTTAACTATTACCAGTAAGGTAAAAGAAAACACACTTCTGTTGAAAAGATAAAAACAGAACTTATGTAGGAAATATGAAAAAAACAATGGAAACTTTAGAACTGAACATATAAAATCTCAAAGTGAAAATTCACTGGATGAGTGTAATAGAATAGAGGTGAAAAAGAAAGAACTGATGATCTGGAAGATAAATCAGTAGAAAACAAAGCATTTGAAGAAGAGAGAGAAAAGTACTAGAAAAAAAATAAAAAGAGACTCAGGAACCTTGAGGACAGTTTTAGAAAGTCTTATATACAGGTATTTGTCTCAGAAGAGGAGAGAGAAATAGAGCAGAATGAAATACTTGAACATATAATGACAGAAAACTCACCAATTTGGTGAAAGATATACATTTATTTATTCAAAAAGCTTAGCAGTCCCAAATGGGATTAATTTTAAGAACCCATGCCTGGACATATCAGTCAAATAGGAAAACTAAGGGGATTTGTCCTGACAAGTCAATGTTGCAAGAAATAATCAAGGAAGATCTTCAGGCTGAAAAGAAATTATACTAGAGGGAAATTAAGATCTTCACAAATGAATAAAAAGCAACCAAAATGGCTAGCAAGCTTTTAAGAAATGATTACAAAATGATTAGAAAATTATGGACAATTATAAGACTATTTTATCTCATAATTTATTGAAAGTACATGTGAGTTCAAAAAAAAATCCAGGAGCAGGTATTCAAAGAGCTTGAGTTCAATAGTTGATAAAAAGTTGAAACAGAATTTTATAAACTATTATTCAGAAGAAGGTAGGAAAAGAAAACAGATGTAGATAAGAGAGGTAACAAACAAAACAAATAACAAAAAGAAATAAACTGTACGATCATAGTAGGAAGTTTTAACACCTCTCAGCAATTGACAGAAAAACTTAAAACAATAAAGAGGATTAGGGGAATAAAGAGCATTTCATCAACTAATGAATGGATAAACAAAAGTGGTATATCCATGCAATGAACATTATTTGGCCATGAAAAATGAATGAGGTGCAAATACATGTTAAAACAAAGAAAAATCTTGAAAACTTGACAAGTAAAAGAAGCCACCCTCAAAATACCATGTTACAATGATTCCATTTATATGAAATATACAGAATAGCAAATCTATAGAGATATACAGTAGATAAATAGTTGTCCAGGGTTGAGGGTAACGGAAGGAACAGGGGTGATAGTTAAAAAGTACTGCATTTCTTTTGGGGTTGATAAAAGCTGTTGTAAAATTGATGATGGTAATGGTTTCACCTATCTGTGAATATCCTAAATCCAATGACTTGTACACTTGAAATGAGTAGATTATGTGGTATAAATCCCATCTCAATAAAGCTGTTTCTGAAAAACAAAAAAATTATATAGAGGATTTGAACAACAGTATCAACCACCTTGACCTTATTGATATTTGTGAAACACCACACAACATTTGCACAACCTTTTCTTCATACGTCATGCGGGTAGGTAGAATCTGTTTTTTGTTAGGAGCCACAATAGGTTTGGGGAATATTTACATGACTAAGACACAATCAATGGTTCCACAGAGCTGAGAGTTCATAGCAGCAGTTCCTCAAGGGAGGATCTGGAATATTTATGAGGACATTTTTGGTTGTTGCAATGATTACAAGGTGCTATTAGAATTCAGTGGACAGGAACTCAAGATGTTGGACATTCTGCAGATCACGTGATACTTGACACATGAAGAAATATCCCATACCCCATGTGATTTCCCAATCTCTTATCAGATATTCATGAGGTGAAAACCTTTCTTGACATTATCTGAGCCAGAAATTAATCAGTAAATATGAAGAATTTTTATACAGTTTTAATTTACAGCAAATTCTCCAAGAGCTCAACTATGATGAAAGTCAAGGAATGACTGTATTTTCATTTGCCTTTTTTTTAACTTTCTAAGAGTTCTATGTGGTTTCATAAAAAAATAATAATAAATGGTAAAACGCAGTTTTTGTAATTAAAAAAAATTGGTAATGACTCTTCAGGGACTTGAATCACCAACAAAACACACCTGCATTAGTTTGTATATGTAGCTGTTATGAGCATAATGGTTATATTTATAAGAGCCAGTGTCTGACTATCTTAGTTGTGTTGACATATTCATGCTTAATGTTTACACATAAGAATAAATTTAATTTTATTACAATGTTTAGCTTTCATTTGTCCATATAGTATAGGTAGAGTATTGTGTTGATTTTTCAAATTATGAGTGTAGGTGAATTTCATCTCAGGATAGTGAAAGGTGCATAAATGAAGGATACAGTTGATGGATATGATAGAATAGAGGTCCACCGATCTAGAGGGAAGGCAAGTACACAAATGATTACAAAACATGAAACACTTGCTAAAATGGAAGAATGTAAAGTCTACAGAAGGCATATTTGTTTCCTATTGCTACTATAACAAGCTGCCACAGATTTTGTGGCTTAAAACATCAAAAATGTATTCTCTTGTAGGTCTAGAGACCAGAAGTACAAAATGGGTTTCACTGGGCCAAAATCTGTGTTGGCAAAACCGTGCTCCCTCTGGGGTCTCCAGAGGAGAATTCATTTCCTTGCCTTTTCCAGCTTTCAGGGCTGCCTGTATTCCTTGGCTGTGACCCATTTCTTCATCTTTAAAGCACATGACTCCAGTCCCTGTTTCTGTCACTACATAGCATTCTCCCCTCTGCCTCTCTTTTACAAGAATATGTATAATTACATTGAAAGCTACCTGGCTAATCCAGAATTATCTCATTTTAAGAGCCTTTAATTTAATCACATCTGCAAAGTCATATCTGCCATAGAAAGCAAAATTCACAGTTCCAGGGGTCAGGATCTGAACATCCTTTGAGGGCACTACTCAGCCATCCACAGAAGGGTATATAATAAGGTCTGCCCAAGTCAACCAGGGCAGTTAAAGGAAAGCTTCACAAGGGAGGAAGTTTTAGTATACGCTTAGTAAGCACTTGGTTTGTTAAAAATTAATAACAATAATAACAAAGTAGGGGAGGGACTAGACAGAGTTTGGAAGAGGGTTTTTTCTAGAAAACTAAGGCAAACCTGTAGAGAGGCAAGAGCAACAATATCATATTTGAGGAAAGAGCAGGGAGCTCAATATTACTGCGATTTAAAACAAAATAGCAGAATGGGCTACAGACAACTCTGTATAAGATATAAAACAAAACTCAGCAGATTGTTTTTTACTGTAGACCATGGTGAATTATCGAGGGATTCTAAACAAGGCAGTAATTCCACCGTATCAGAAAGAGGAGATCTTTCTAACTCAGATGGAAGTCACTTCGGTGGAGGCCTGCAAGCAAGCTGGACAGTAGCACAGGCTAGAAATAATGAGGACCCAAATAATATCCTCTAAGAATTTCTTTTCTGCTATTTCTATTTTCAAATAATCATTTTATTTACAACCCCATGTCTTTTAATGACAGCACAGAAATTGTGCAGTTTTTTTTTAACTCATTATCTCAGAATTTTAATATGCTGAGGGTTGCAAACCAGGTCACACCATCTCTGAAGATAGTCAAAGAGCAGTAGCAGACCAATTCTCAGAAACCTTTGAGAAAATAAAAATAAATCTCAATCTTGGAAAGATCCACATTGCTGAACCTTTGCCCTGCTTGATGGGAAATCACCTTTGAGAAACTTTAATTTCAGTTCTGTAAGCCCAAAAGGGAGGGCCATTTTTCATATCATTGGATTTTTAAGTGTTGTACTATTTTGCCTCTCAGGAAATGAAAAAGAAAAGAAAGACTATATTGCAACATTCCCATTAACAGCATCCAAACATTAAAATATGACTGAGTTAGAAAATTTCTCCAGAGGCTTCTTTTCCCATTCCCTGCATGAGAAACTGTTTCCCACCGTCCTTGGAATGTAATTTACCATAAACAAACAATATAGGCCTCCTCACAAAATGTCCCTTTTTCTCTTCTTCTTTTCCTTCCTTCACTTTGTGCCCTTTCCTTCTAATTAATTTTTAATCTAACAAAATTAAATCAAATATCAAGTTTAACCTTCAATACCTCAACCAAAACTAAGGGGGGCTATTAAAATGTTCAGCTGCCTGAAGAGTTTCTGGACTCTAGCACTTCTAAAGGGGAAGATCATAGAGTTAAAATGGGAATAGACTCCGGAGGGATTTCCCTGCTGCCTATAAGCAAGTCCCTGATGGGACAATCTGAAAAATGTTAGAGATGGGGATTGTCTTGCTCAGTGCAGGAAGAAAGTATCTAGTGTGACAATCTATCTACTTTCACCTTTTTGGTGACTCTGATAAACAAACTTTCCCTTAATCTTTTCCAGAAAAAGAAAAAAGAGACCACACAGGTATATCAAAATAACAAAAAAGTAAGAGATGAATAACCAGGGGCTCATAGACATTTCATGTTCTTTCTAATTCCAAACAGAGAGCCTGTCTCTGTAAAGACTGTTGTCTGTCTCTGTATAAGCTGCTTGTGCATAATAATTAAAGTCTTTTAATTTAAACTGCTTCCCTTGAGAAGGAAAAATAGAGGTCAGGAGGCTCTCAAGTTCCATTAAGGGGTTTTCTTAAGGGTCTACCTTAATAGGAATTTTACTCCAAAGAAGACTGCTTCAGGTTAGATAGATAGTAAACAGCTACTTTTCACCAGCTGATTCCATGTGAATTGCAAAGATAAAAAGATGTTTCCAAGATTCAAGCCCCAGAGACCATAACTTCCATTACTGAAAATATGGAAGATTAGATGTTTACAGAATCTATCACAATTCATCACAATTATAAGTTCTAAATTTTAAAAAAATCCACATTCAGTTGAGTTCATGGCTGAGAGGATAAGAAAGCATGATAATTCTCTGAAGACAAAAACGATAAGATATCATGAATTCACAGAGGTGAGGGAAATCTGGGACCAGTGTTTAGTCTGCATGATGTGTCCATCCCAGGTGGACCATAACTTAGGTTTTAATGTATCATCCCTTGAGTGCTAGAAAGAAAGCCTGAGATGAACTAGGGTGCAAGATAAGTTCTGAGATTCCAGATAAATCCGGCCTTATTAAAGGAGATGACTTTGATGAATGAACTAAAGATAGGGGAATCCATACCAGGAGATGATAAGGATACATAATATTTAATAAAGGATTAATCTGGTCCTAAGAAAGATGTTTCTCTTACCTTTTGTTCCCAGGAGGTAACCTCTAAGCCCTTGGCAAGTCCTGCCTGATAAAAATATCTTTGCTTACCTAATGTTCTTGGACCATGCCAGATAGTCTATATTAACAATGTGATTTATGGTGAGCACCTTGGGCCATGCACAACCAACTTGATTCTTGGGGGGCTAGAAACTAAGATCAGGCACGCAGTCAGCCATGTCTAAATGACTGATGCTTTAAACACCTGGACCTCACAGCTCTGGCACATTTCTCTGTTTGGTAATACTCTATGCACCTTGCCACATATCCCTGCTGGAAGCAGTAAGTGTTGTCTCTGTGACCCCACCAGGAGAATGCAACTGGAAGCTCATGCCTGACACTCCCCTGGACCCTGCCCTATGTGCCTTTTACCTTTGTTGATTTTAATTTGTATCCCTTTGCTCTACAGTTTTTATGAGTTTTGTACGTCTTTCTAGTAAATCACTGAAACTGAGAGAGGTGTAGAGATCCTACCAAATTTCCCATGCCTGTATTTGTCTTATTTCAGATAGAACCAAGGAAAAGAAGTTCATTCCTGAGAATTACCAAACAAAGTCTACATACATGGGGATTTGAGGCCAGAATAACTACTGTGAAAAACTCACACGCCCCAAATTTAGGTTAAATTTGACCTGAGTTGGTGATTGTCTTGAGGTGTCTAACATAAACCAAATAAAAATCCTCTTGGGAGGAACACATTAAGATCTGGTCTCAAAGAATTTCCATAGATGAGGATAAAAGCTATATGGCCTCAAAATAAAATATATCATGAAAATGAATAGGAAACAAGCTAGCATGAGTTAAAAACAGAAAATACAACTAATATAGACCCAGATCCCAAAAGGCTACTGAATTCTAATACCAAAAGATATTAGAATAACAAAATGTTTAATATAAAACACATACATTTATTGAGTTAGACACCTTGATTGTAACTTTATGAGACCCTGAGCAAGACTCATTGAAGCTTACCTAGACATCTAACCCACAGAAACTGAAAGATACGTGTGTGTTGTTTTAAGTCACTAAATTTGTACTAATACTGTTAACTGAACAAACGATATATAATATATCAATTAACTTTGGAATTCATTATTAAAATATATATGCAGATTCTCTAGGTTATCTATTAAAATAATTGATACAAAGTATATAATTTCCAAACTATAAGAGAATAAAGTTGGAAGTTGAAGAAGAAAAACCCAATTAACACCAAATAATATGCATATTAAGATATATATAATAATTAAACTCTAAGGTAAGAAAATGAAATCAAATGTATCAGTAATCAACATAAATAAGTACTAAAAGCATTACAGATAAAAGGATTGAAAGCAACAAAACTCAAGATTCCTGTTTACAAAATTCACACTTAAAACATAAGGGCCTTGAATATTAAAGTGATAAAAATAATAACAGTTTATCTTTGTAAAACCAACCAAAAGAAAGCTGTTATAGATATATTAATACTTTAAAAAATAAATTAAGCTGAAATTATTAGAATATATAAAAAGATTATAACACATTAATAAAAGTGTCAATTCAAAAGGAAGATTAAAAATTCTAAACTTCTATGCACTTAATAACACAACTTCAATACATATAAGGCAAATTGGCAAAATCACAAGGAAAAACTGACAAAAATACTGCTGTTACTGAATGTCTGTGTCCTACACTGAACCTAATCCCAAATGTGATGCTATTTGGAAGTGGGGCTTTGGGGAAGTGATCGGATGAGGAGGGCAGAGTCTTCACCAATCCAATCAATGTTCCTTTAAAGGAGACACCAGAGAGCTCTCTCTGCCTCTTCTACCATGTTGAGGACACAACACGAAGATGCCCGTTGATGAGCCAGGAAGTAGGCCCACACCAGACCCTGAATCTGCCAGTGCCTTGATCTTGGACTTTCCAGCCTCCAGAACTATGATAAATTTCTGATCTTTATAAACCATCCAGTCTATGATGTTTGTTATAGCAGCCTGAAAGGACTAGAACAAATATCACCATAATTAAACATTTTCATGTATTTCTCTTGCAATTAACCTACTAAACAAACAAAAATCATTAAGAATAAAGATGACTTGAACAGCTTGATTAAGTGGCTATAGATAGATTCCTGGCTCCTGTAAGTGGAGAATATGTATTCCTTTCAAATTAACTTTTGGAATAACTGACTTTTCATAAGTTTCAACAAATTTAAAAGAATTACTGTTATGAAGACTACATTCTCTGACTCCAGTAGTATTAAATTGTAAACTAATGATAGGAAAATAACTTTTAATAGCCATACAATGAACTAATACAAAATCTTGCTTCAAAATAATCCAGGGAATATTGGCTAAGAAATTATAACTTTTTAATATAAATAATGAAACATAGTGTTCAGTACATTATTCTACTACATTGATACATAGATAGAGCTGTATAGGTAGATGCTGAAAATAATAAAAATGTTGCAATCATCCCAGATTACCACCAACAGTAAAATAGATTAATAGTTTTTATATAAACATATAAAGGAGTATTATAAAGAATATATACATATATATATATATACACACATATCTCGCAACATGGAAGAGTTTTATAAAATGCTGAGCAAAGAGAGTAAATCAGAAAAAAATGCAGAATGATTGTATTTATAAAAAGTTCAAAATGAAACAAAACTACATATAGGGATACATACATACATATATATGTGATGTATCCATAAAGCAAAATATATGATTCCTTGGATGGGCAGAAAAAAGGTACATAGAGACTATAAAACATGTTTTTAATACATCTCTTAAACTGTATGGAGGGTATGTGAATATTTCTTTTGTCATTTTTCATCATTATTATACTTATATATATTCTTTTGTATGTTTGTATCTTTCACAAAAAGAATACAGGCAGAATCGGTTTCTAAATGATGCATTCATAAAATTTAAGATAAGCTGCATAAAGTTTTCATTCTAGTTCCAAAGGGCAGAGAAGATGAAAGTGTAGTTATCACAAGGTATCTCATACATGATAAAAAAAAAATGAATGAATGGCATAACAGTCCCTGCAGTATTCCATTCCAAATACCACTTTTATTTAAAAGACAATTGGTCATCATAACAAATTTACCTTTGTCACACTGAATGTTTTAAATCTATAATACTGCTTTCTTTTGGTAATGACCGCATAAGAGCTAAAATCTTAAGATACTTTTTTGGATTTTTTAATTTAATAATTTTTGGTTTAATAATTGCATAAAAATTATTATCCTCAAAAAGTTGTACCTATTCTTATATTGTTATTGTACACATCTGGGTATTATTAGAATGAAGTAGTTTAGGATAATGAAGAACTAATTGAAGAAAAAAGAAACGGGGAAGGTGTAGAAAAAGATTAGGGAAAAGATGTTTTATGAAGAGGTGTTCTGTTTTACAAGGTGAATAATTTGAGGTCCTGGTGGCTATATATGCTCCACATCTTTTTTATCCATTAACTAAGTGAAAATAATTCATGTACACTAAAAAATTGAGGTTTGGAGTTTGGCAGAAAAGTTTACCTAAAGATACAGACTTATGCATTATTCACAGAAGTGATGCAAATGTAAGTAATTGCCAGAGAGAAGGTGGAAAGGGGCAAGATCAGAGGCTAAGGAGAGATCGCAGGATACACGCTTACAGAGAGGAAAAGAAGGAGCACGTAGAGGCGGAGACTGCAAAAGAGAACCGTCAGGGTGTGCAGGCTTGTCACGGAAATCAAGGTAGGTGATCATGTTGGGGAAGATATGAGGGCAGCATTTGGTAGCTGAGAAGTTATCAGTTAACTATATGATTGCTGAAGCATCTTATTATTTCTTCACATTTTTATTTACTTGGTCAAAGTGACTTTCTGAAAAGGAAACCTTATTTCCTTCTGGAGAGGTGCATTCCAAACAGACATTTGGGGAAGTTACATCCTCTGCAGTCTGTCTCTGCGTTGTTACAGGGATGCAGTCCCCCTACTCTTCCAGCGCTTCACGACTAGACATTCCCTTCCTTTCTCCCAGATCCAGCGTGTGGTTTTGACAGAACAGAGTAAGAAAAATTGACATTAATAGTATAAACAGCAAGGGTTGCCAAACTAGGATATTTTGCTATTATTGTGATGTTTTCCTGTCATTGATTTTGCTGCTGTCGCTGTTACAAATTACTTTGGAGAAAGTAGGCACAGAAAACTAACTTGGCTTAAATTTCTGAGTAAACTCTTCTGAGTGTTCCATCCTTGGATAAATATAGGGTAGAAAAATGGCAGAGCAATCTTTGAAGCTTGGAAAGTGAGCAGAAAACTGGCACATGAATTTAATATGATCTTAGTGCAAGGCAAATATGCAAGAAAAATAAAAATTGAACTCTTCAGGGAGTGCTGGGCTCAAAGCAATCAATTATGATTCAGGAATGGGAGCAAAGAGTTATCATAAATACTTGCTCAAGATGAAGCTTTATAGAGAGAAAAAGACAAAACACAAACCCATAAATCATCTAATGTTTAGCACTGAGGTTTAGAAGCAAAACTCAGGGTTATTGTCTTCTGTGATATAATGGCAGTCCTAATACTGTATACTTTATGGCATTCTGATTGCTTTAACGTCAGGGAAGACTTAGAACAGCTACAGAAAACAAGCAAAAGATATTTGTGATTGACCTATATATATATATATATATATATATATATATATATATTTTTTTTTTTTTTTTTGCCTAGTGTTCCTTTTGGGAAATAATCTTTTACATTTTTAAAACATGCAGTTTTGGCACAGTAAGCCAGAATTAATCCCATACCATTTCTAGCACGAGGATCTGTTTACCACCCAGTTCTATCTAATTAGTGTCCAGTGCCACAGTGACTAGTTGAAGGAGGGACATGGGACACAATACGGGCCAATGAGTCACCTACATGACTTGTGCTTATGCTATAGGGAAAGAAATACAGTCATTCACTAGGATCACTTCCTGGAAACATTAGGGGATCCCAAAGTTGCCAGAGGTCCTCTTTGCCATCATATGGATGTTGCTCAACTGGGAATGAAAACAACCACAGCTAAGCAGAGCTGATATAGGAAAAATGTGAGATTCTTGATGATATTATTTGAACCCCTGGATACAGCTCTGGCCAGGATTCCGAATTACATGTGTCAGTCAGTTTCTATTATCCTAATACACAATTTAAAAGATATGATTTTTCAGTCTTCCACCAAGATAAAATGTAACCAGAAAATCATGAAGGACCAAAATGGCATAAAACTGGACTGAATTTATTCAGCAGATTTTAGAAATTGTTGTTATCCCCTGTAATACCCACCCCACAAAATTTGAGATGCATTCCCCATTTACAAAGTGTGAAATTAATATGTCCACTTCATTGCCCAAAGAGGTTGTGCTGGCTAAAAATATCTGTATCATAAAAGTGTTAATTATATTTATGGATATTGGCAAAGTCTTAACAAGCAAGCTATCTGGTTATATTTCAATGTTAAGTCTATTGTGAGAAACAGAATTTTGGCTGCTGTCATACATTAGTTCATTTAGCCAGTAAATAATAGTTACCCACCTACTATATAGTGCCAGGGAATGTGTTTGGCTCTGGAAATACATTTACTGCTTTCAAGGGGCTCTCCCTGTTTACGTATTTGCAGTAAACATTATTGACTTCAAAGATGACTGAGTAAATACAAGCCATGGTGGTAGAATGAAGTAAAAAGAGACAGAATTCTCTTGGAACAAAAGAAGGGAAGTCAGAAAAGGCTTCCCAGAGAAGAAATAATAATGCCTAAGGTCTTGAGAAGTGGAAAATCTGGTCAGGCAGGGAAAGAGTAAGTAAGGATGGAAGGAGAAACATAAAATGCTCTATGGCGGCAGAGGAGCGCAGGGGCAATGGCGTCTGGGGTGGGGCGGCTGGGCTAGCAGAAGCTGGAGAAGCAGCTAAGTGTCAAGTCATGACAGGCTGGACACATGCCCTGCCAAAAGTGTGAACCTTATTCTCCATGACATGGGGCTGTTCTAGAATTTTAATCCAGGGCTACTCCAGATCTTGAGCTTGCCATAACGTGAGGGTCCTGCTCTTCAGTGGTTTGGGTCCTTGTTGCTTCTCCCTCTTCCCAGGAAGCAAGCATCTTGGGCATTTACTGCAGCTGCAATCCCAGCACCTTCTACAGATTTTATTTTGGGGTATATGGTTATCTAGAAATGACATCTTGATAGTCCTCTTCTTTGACTATTTGGAGGGTCCACTTTGGGAAGACAGTTAAAGAAGATCAGTAGCATTTGAGCCACATGGTGTGGATATTATTTTCACATAGTCAATTCATGAAACTTCAGCATGTATTCCACTTCATGCTCTAAGGTTGCTGATTTCCCCCAAAGATCATAGTGAGATTTCTCACGAGTTCTGACACCACATAGTTCTGGGGGCACAGAGAGGGGTTGAGGGGCATGTGAACTCCAACATGGAAGAATTTCCCCTGCCTGAGATGCTTATTCTTTAGAGCCCCTGTTTATAAGGGGAAAAGGTGGGAAATACTCTAGTCCTAAACTCATTTCTTCCAAACGTTTTCAGTGAGAGAAAGCAAAGCCAAGGAGTTATGAAGTGAAAGGGTTTCCATCATTAGACAATTTAAGATGTTCACTGAGGTGTGACTTGCCTACAAAATGTAAGGAGTCTGGCTGGGTTAACTAAATGAATAGGCGGTGCCCAACAGACCTTCATTCTTGGCAAGCAGCTTCTTCAGTCTGCCTCTGCCACTGGCTGAAAATAACTGTATTTGAGGTGGAATATTTTGGTCTTGACATTTTGAAATAATTTACTAGCAATTTCCTTTAATCCTCCCCCCACTAACTCCTTAAAAAATAAAAACACCTTCAAGTCATCAGTCTTCATTTACAGGGATTTTGTGGCCATGGAAAACCAAAATGATATGCTTATTAGCTTTATTTATCTGTAGTTTTTGTCAGGCTTCCTTGCTCTGCTAATAGCTTGTGAATCTTCAGACATTCATCTATATTATTCAGAATCAAATTTGAAAATTTCACTAACATTTAATCCATGTTCTCAAATTAAATTCTTCTGTCTTCTTTTTTAGTCCAGTAAGAAAACATACTCTAAATGACCTGAGGAGAAGGAATAAATAGGTATCTTTTCCTTGAGATAAGACATACAGGTGCAGGCAGTTCATTCAACTAAAAACTATTTCATTCTGTTTCTACTTCACCCTTTGAGTTTCAAGTTTGTGCAGAATATACAGAGTAAAGTACATAGTAGAAGGAAAATCATAATGCCATTTGATATAAAAGAGCATATTTTCAGGACAGGATATTGTATTTTGCAGTACAGACAATGGAGATTTTTCCTCCTTATACAGATTATGGAAAGACTAACATGGTGGTTAATGCTAATCTAATTTACTTTTGCTCTTAAAATAGAACAGGAATTGTTTGTGTCATCATTTTCCCTCTTATTATAGCTATTTATCACTTAGTTTAGATGCAATGTGGCAAAGTAGTGATTGCACTAGACAGGACCAAGAGATAGTCATTCTTGCCCCACCTCACTCGGTGATATGTGATCATGCACAAGCCACACATCCTGTATCAATACCAGTTTCCTTTTTTATTTCAGTAGTCCCATATGATCTTCCTAGCACTGCCTACAATGCGCTGAGAGACTGGCTATACAAGCAGACAATAGCCAACATTTTTATAATTCCATATGTAGAAATGGGATTTTGATCCACAATCTGCATCAGTCAGCTTAGGGAGCCAACCTAGTATCTATACTAGAGTCGAAGAAGCCTATCTCTATCAAGCAGTCCCGAAAGACAAACTATACCTCTGCAACCCTTGACTCAAAACATCCAGGATTAGATTAACAATTCAGAGCTTCTCTAAATTTCTCCCTATTCCAATTTAGGGCCAACCAGACAAAGCTATAAATCTGTGCACTCCAAACCAATCCTATAGCATGTCCTGCTTCTAGCTAGCTAGCTGCCTATGGCTTGTATGTGTCAACTGCCCCAAATCAGGGCATTTCTGAGGCTTTCCATTTCTTTCCACTATAAAGTTTTTGCACTCCTATGCCTGCCTTTGAGTTTCTGCCAAATGCAAGTAATGGGGGCTAACCCCCTTGCTATATGCCAAGTTCTGAATAAAAAGCCTTTGCTTATTCTCATTTGGGTGAATTTTCATTTATTTCTACATCACTGTTGAGTTTCCAACCACCCCACAAACTTGTGTAATAAGCTCATAAATTGACTCCCTTCCCTCAGTATCATTCCTCCAAACTGTGTCAGTGACCGAGTGATTGTCCTAAAAGCAAGCTGAATTAAATCAGTCCCTGTTTTAACACTTTCCTTTGCCTTAAAATCTTTAGATCCACTGATTTCGTCTCTTCTTACATGTCCACCTCTTTTGACACTCAACCAGTTCAGTGTTCTCAAAATGTGCCAAGCTCTCTCTCACAAGAAGGCTTTTGTATACACAAATTTCTCTATTTGAAATATTGGATTGTCTTCATGTGGTAAATTCTTTTACCTCCTTAAGATTTCTCATAGCCACCGTCTCCTTTGTGAAGCTTTCCCTAATCTTGCCAGTCTGTGCTGGCTCCAACCAAACATATATCTTCATTTTATATGATTTGTTTAGGTATCTATTCAGTTCAAAGTTAATTTTTGCATTTTTCACACCTGCTCAATATCTGGCATTTTTTAAGTATTCAGTAAATATTGAAATGATGAAGGAACAAATGAATGAATGATTGAAAAATGAATCTTTACATAAATCAGCTCCCATATGTACCTATGTCCAACTCACAAGACCTAATTTCTTTTCTTTGTTGGCCATTTTAGCAGATATTAGAGCAGTCATCCATTAACTCCTACAGTGGGTCAGCCAGGGTGACAGTTGTTTAATGTTCATCATCTCTACTTTTCACAACAATTTTCCAGAGCTAAGTATAATTTATAGATGATAAATCTAAAGCAAAGAGGTTAAACAACTTTTCCAAGGACATTTACTTTACAAGTGGTAGAACTGATCTTTGAAAGCAGATCAGTCTGAAAATCATCGAAATCTTAGGAGGAAAAGAGACTTTACCTTCTCCTATTAAAAACCAGGAATGATAGACATAATCTACTAGAAGCCAAATACATGTTATAAATCAAGAACCTTGGTGGAGGTAACTCAGGGAGAAGCTGGATACACAGGCAATTCTTATCATTCATGGATAAGTTTGCCCTTTCTCTATGATTTGTTTGTATCTCCAAAATCAGCACTCACAGTACTGCCGAGGTCATTTGTGGATATGCGCAGAGTGGCAAAAAAATTGAGTTGTCTGACACACATATCCCCAACTGAGGCTGAAGAAGGCAATACTCTGTCTTCCTATTTGAGCTCTCATACCGTAAATGTGTCTTTTTTTATTTTTTTTAACAATAGGCTTTATTTTTTAGAGCAGTTTTAGGTTCACAGAAAATTTGAAAGGAAGGTCCAGAGATTTCCATATACTCTCTGCCTCCACACATGTGTAGGCTCCCCCACTATCAGGGTCTCCTACTAGATGTTAATAATAACTGATGAACCTATATTGACACATCATTAGCACCAAGAATCCATTTGGGATCATTCTTGGTGTTGTGTATTCTATGGGTCTGGACAAAATTATAATGATGTGCATCTGCCATCGTAGTATCGTAAAGAATAGTTTCACTGCCCTAAAAATCCTGTGTGATCTTCTGTGGATGACAAAGACATTTGTAACACCCTTGTATGATTTCTGCCATCCAATTCGTGTAGCCTCTGCTATTAATGTGTGGACCTGAGATGGTTTTAGTGATAACAGAAGATGCAGCAAATACTAGAATAACCTCTAAAGCCTCTTAGCAAGGCTGATAAAGGAGAAGTAAAGCAACTCTTAGCCAACTGAAGCCACTGCAAGTGAGCTTCAGAAAACTCAGTGTCTAGTTGCACAAACTGAACTGAGCTAGGAAATAAAGGCCAACAAAGAAGGAAGAGAAAAGGTTGGCATGAAATACACAACTGATTTTTTGTGTGTGCTTTATGTAGGAGCATGCCTCCAAAATAGACTGTAAGCCAGCATTCACTGGGAAGGACTTAATTGTGCACCAAAAATCCCTTAAAACTTTTGTTTTGTTTTGTTTTGTTTTGTTTTTGTTTTTGTTGTGCCTGCACAGCCTAATTCTTCAGATTACTTCAGAGAAAATAGTGATACCACGTCTGTTTCTCAATGCCCCCTGCACAAATGTGCTCTGTGTGAAACACACCTTTCCCTTCTCTATTAAGTAGAGTTTCTGCCTTGACTTAGAAGTGATGGTGACCTTTGGTTTTTTCTTTTCTGAGTCTAAGAGGGGTGCAGTAAACAACCAGAATCTGGAAAGAATAGGGGTAAAGGTGGGACCAAACATTTTATACCTGAAAACATAATCTTACTATTAGGGTGAACAAGAGTTCTTCTGATGGTACAACAAATTACGATGACTGCAACTCTTAAAATATCACCTTCTCTTACCCTCTAAAGACTAGCAACAGTGTCCCCAAAATGTGCTCCTATTCTGATGTGTACTTTATCTAAGGTGGAACATTTCTGTCCTGTGAAGTCACCACCTGTTGGTTTAATTCTGCTAGATCACGAGCTCATTGACAGGGTGGCTTCATGCTCAATGGTTGTGTTCTATTCCAGCTAAAATTGTCTCAGTTGCAAGGAAAGGGAGCCCATTTGAGAGAAAAAAATAATGATGTAAGAAACTCTAATGGACGGAGGAAATAAAATAGTGGCCACCAAGGATGTATTTTAAGGCTTTATTCAAGGACAGAGAATAAGGTACAGCTGGGTCTCAGGTGGATTAGAACCAAAAGTCAGGAATTGAGATCACTCTTTGTATATCTGACCCCATCATGTCTCTTCTTTTTCTACTTTTCTATTTTTCTACTTTTCCATTTTCTCTTTCTTGATCATATTCTATTGATTATTCATATTGCATGAAGCCACTTGCCTTAATCCAAGAAAAACTACTAGGTCCAGCATTAAATACTGACAAATGACTTCAAAAACCTGATTTGTCCAAGTCCTCTCCGTCCAGCCCTCTCATTGCTCACTGCCCAGCCAGCAGGACATGTGGAAATGAGCAGTTTCTCTGATGAAGGAGCATAGACAAGGTAGTTCCCTCAAAGGCATCTACTATTTATACTTAATACCTGCCACCTGGGGGCATCAAAATTGTGTGCTAAGTGAATGCACAAATGAATGTGGCAGACATTACAGGTAAAATGTCAATATTTCCTTATTTGTCTCTAAAATAACCTCACTGTAGGTGGATATTGATGGCATTAGGCTCAAGGTACATGGACACAGCCTGGTGATATGCTAGAGATGTTTTGCACCGGTTTATAGGGGCCAGTTACTTATATCACTTCCCAACTCTTCCATGGTGAAGTCAGGTTGGTAGCTTAAAATAAGCCAAGGTGAGAATATTTGCACTGTGGCCATCACCCAATGCTACAATCAGTGCTTGTTTTTTTTTTTTTGTCCCCAGGGAGCAGATTATTAAACATTTACCAGCATACCACTGGCCCAGCCAGAATCATGGTTGGTCTAAGCTAATAATGCAAATAATGAGCCTCATTTAAAGGGAGGTCCTGTGACTCAGTTCTACCAATGAGACCTGGATTTTCTTGGATTTTCCTCCAAAACAAAAAAAGATGCTCAGATTTCCTGCCTTTGAATAGTGTCTTTTAAGAATGTAATACTTGTAACCATTTTGCAATCCAGAGAGGCAAATATAGAAATGAAAACCAATAGGTTTACAATGAATGAAAAGAAATATGAAAAAAAAAACCTGGTTTTTTAATGGCCCTGTCAAGTAATTACACCAAACATGGACTACCCTCCCTCAGAGTATTTTGTTATAAGTTAACAAATGACCTTTATTTCTTAGGGCAATTTTAGTTGAATATTCCACAACTTGGGCCAAAGGATCCTAATACAGTGGATGGATAGATGGATAGATGGATGGATGGATGAACCAATAAATGAATGAATGAATGAAATAATTTAGGTCTATACAGGGCAAAAAAAAACTACCTGGAACAATTACATGTATGCATAAGTAGCTGACACATGTCCTTCTGGTTTTCTATTTTATCCTTTATACTGTAAAGTTTTCATTTTTTTTATCATGGATAAAAAGAGGACTTCTCACTGAAGGAAAAAGTATACACTTACTCTTTCACATGGCCATATACATTTAGCAAATTTCCTAGTACAAACTATTCTTCTCTGTCACTCACTAGAAAATATTTTAACTTTAAGTAAAAAGATGTGAAATTTATGAGATCTTTAACTATACTAGCAGTTCAAACTCAAAGAGGTAATTTGTGTGTGCATGTATGTTCATACGTATTCACTGGGAAAGATGGTATTTTTTTATTTTATTTGTATTTATTCCATAATAAGTTATTTTCATAATGAACAAGATTGAAATAGAGCAAAAATTAAAGCCATTACATGCATTGAGTATGATTCATAGCACAATTTTTACTTTGACTTTATTTACTTTATTTTGAGTCTAGGAGATTGACTCAGGCAAACATAGGTCTTTACTAGCTGTTGAGAGAAATCTCTAGCTCCTCTTCTACCTGTTCAAGATGCAGTGAATCATTGTTTTCACTCCATAGTCTTGTCAATGAATCCACGTTCTCTCTAGAAACTCTAATGAGTTGTGATTCCAGAGAAGAGGATAGTTTGTCCAATGCATACTTGACTATGGATGCTACCTAAGAGGGTATCAAATGAAAGAAAAATGCCACAGCCCAGCCACTTTATTTTTTTAGGGAAAAAGTCAGGTAGCTAACTAAGGTGAACGGCTCTTTTAACAACTACCATTTCTTCGGTCCCCAATTACCCTTCACAGGGCTAGCTATATGCATAACAATAGTAAAAATGTTCTGGTTGTTACTTCTTTCAGTTTCTATCAAAACTGTAATAGTGCCTGCTTCCATTATACATTTTGCTGTGTATTTCAGTCAAAATGTCACTTAGCCGCTATTCCTAGAGTGCACTTAATATTTTCATTAAAACCAATAAAACCAAGAAATGACAAGGGTGCAGGTGGGTGCAGGCAATTAAACTCCTCCGGTAGGTATTGTTAAATACCAGCTGAGAAAAGAAAGAAGCCTCAATTGAACACCTGTCCCTTCTCCTTTGAATGGCAGCTAACAGAAATCCACTCAGCTAGCTATTGTCTGCTTATTTTCCCGACAGATAATGTGACGAACAGGCAGTTATGGGGCCACTAATTCAGCATTAATTTTTCCTTCACTAGAGTGCTGCAGACAGCTGAGTGCAGTAATGGTGTCTGATCAGGATTCAGGGGGGTAAACAAGATAATTTGAGATGATGGGCAGGAGATAAAAGCCCTTTAAGAGTCTGCTCCTCTTGCCAATTGGAGCTGTGGTTTTCATGGACCCTTTTCATTATTTTTTTAATCTGTCTCAAATCAAAGTCTAGAGCTAATCATTAAAACATGTGCCTGGTGTGTGTGTGGCATGTGTGTGTGTGTGGTGTGTGTATTACATATGTGTGTGTGTTGTATGTAGAAAGAGGAGACAAAGGAAGAAGACTCTACGACATTGTTCTCCATCTTTTCCCACCGTATTACAAATGTTAGTGGCTGCAAAAGACAGCTGTTGAGCCACACATTGAGATTGTTTATGGAGCTTCCTCCTGTGAGTTTCTATTTCAAATGAGAAAATGAGAACATTTCCTTCAATAAATTAGGACCTTTTGCTAACCCACCATTATTGCTTATTTCATTGTGATAGGGAACACCCACCCCTAACATGCACAACAAAAATCTTCTCATCAGACCAAATTAAAATTCTCTCTTGCTCCCTCCCTCCCTCCTCTCCTACCCAACCCTTCTTTCTAAGCCCCCGTTCCTAAACACTAGTCACCCAAGTCATTTCACAGACTGCCTGAATGAAGACTCTCTGGGGATAAGTTAAAGAGGAGGATCAGAAACAGCTGTTCTCTGGCCAGCCTTTGAGACCCTATTGGCAGACAAATGGCTGACATATCTTGTATATTATCTCCCAGTCACTGATGCAAACCACTCAAAATAAATCAAGATTGAAGACTGATTTCTGCAAAATTGCTTTATTACTCAGGCAAAATTTATCAACCAGTTATAGAAAGAAAAAAAATAGGCAAAAAGAGGACAGGCCATGCTAAAATAGTGACATAAAATATCCCATACATCCTCTCATTTCAAAAATTTGATATTTACTGTAGGATATGTTCTTGGAGAAGTTCATCTTTCTTTAGTTTGTTGTCTAGGAGAAACATACAGAACTCAAGTGACTTAAAGTCCATCAGTTATTTATTAAAATTTGTATCAATTAACTGTATTTACCCTAATTTCTAAGCCCCACATCAAGAAACACATTCTGACAAGGCTTTTTTCTTCTTAAAAAATTAATCAGATAATATTTTTGCACCTGAAAACATTAAATCCAAATCAGATCACTAAGAGTTACCCAAAATATCAGCCTTATAGCCTTTCTCTCCATAAGGGCCACTTCTACTGAACTCATGAACTTACCATTATTTCTCCATATTCTTTCATAAGCATCTCATTCATTCATTCAGTCAGTCAGCCAGCCTTTAATCAATGACTACCATATACATGGGCTTGCGTTGCCACCCGACCATTTAAATTAATATTTAACAAACCGTCATTTCTTTAATATTTTCTTAAGGTAAATTCCAAATTGTTATGGAGCAAATTCGACAAATTCTGAACCTGTACATGTCATAAACTTCTCTGGTTTGCTTTGATCTGTGCAGAGCTATTCATGGGTCTAGACAAACGATGCTAAATAAATAACTGCTTTTCTTACTGGAACTATCCTAAAATTCGTACTCTACAGTTAGAACTTTATTTTCTAGTCCCCCAGTTATGCATCAGTCCCCTGCTCCCATATCAAAATGAACTTACTCAGATTGGTGTTTGAAAAATATATAACCTCATATCAGTGTTTAGCTGTATTATTTTACTTAGCTATCCAAAATTCCTTGAAAATAAAACCATGTAAGTATTCTATCTCAGATCTGTGAAAGATCCCAATTGGCAGAAGTTTTGCACATCAACGTAACAGTATTATGAACAACCATGTACTTATTAATGAAGTTCATACTCATTTCTAGTAATTGATAAATGATAGATGCACAATAATGGGTAGTCTAGGAAGTATTAGAGGACCATTTTCAATCAGATGAAAGAAGCTTTAACATTAGAAGAATTAAAAGGTAAACCCATGAGTTACCCTCAAGCTTGCTATATATTCAGGTGTCAAAAAAGAAACAACAGACCCAAAATCGACTCACCTGTGCTATGCCCCATGTCACCAAACTGAGACCCAATACCTAACCTAACTGTGGTTTCAGCCTTACCCTAGAAGGTAATCTTAAACCAGTTAATCTGGAATTCCCTGGTCAGCCCCAAAGAAGAAATCCACCTGATAGATTTGCCTTCTCCCAAAGGAAGGTGACCTTGCCTGACACAGTCTGTTCTTTGCTAGAATAACTTCTTTGTTCTACCCCCTCTGCCTGTAAATCTTTCATTTTGTACAGCTATTCAGAGATTCTTTCTGCTAGATGGGATGCTGCCTGATTCATGAATCACTGAATAAAGCCAAAAGATTTTAAAAATTTCCTCCATTGATTTTTGTTTTTTTAGCATAAGACTTCATTATTAAGAATAAACTGTGTAAGCTGCTAATTTTATGTCATCAAATTGTAAAGCTACACATGTGTACAGCAATACTGTATAGTCAGTGGAGCATGACCTGACAGTCATCACGCAGAGATGATACACCATGCCCAGTGGGCAAACACTACCCACCACTGATTTATAGATCTAAACTCTCACTGAATGCTACAAGCCTGCTGACATATGAATGATATGAGAAAAATCAGCATGAATCAAAACACCTCTAAATTAGCTGTGGTGACTTGTTGCTTTCAAAGTCATTTCAAAATCTTAAAATTGTATATAAATGAAATGTGTGATACTTAAATTAGAAGAATGTATAGTATGTGAAATATCTTAAAACGTAGTATCTATTTGTCCCTTATATTTCTAAGTCAGTTAAAAATATAGGTAGAAGAAAATTCCTAATACATGCAAGAAGAGGTATTTAAAATTTGTATGTAAATTTGCAATAAAATTGGGTTACTTTTATGTAACAATGTCTACTATTGGTCATGTTCATCAACTTACACTTCAAATGTATAATATGGAATTATTAATTAAAGGTCTTAGAAATTTATACTTTCCAGAATTCTATCCAAAAACTGTGTATTAGAAAATTGTATATTGTGAAATACTTGGTAATGAAGTATATTTTAAGGAAAATCATTGAACCATAAGTGACATATTTTATGTAAGTACTTAATAATATAATAGTCTTTACATCTTCTATTCCTGAAAATGATGATGGTGAAAACTTTTGACTCCTTGAATACTTCCTTCCAAGCATCAACATACATTTTGCTAAGGAAGAAATAATAGGCTATAATCTAGACATATAGTTCACCTTAACATGGGGATTAATCTCATCTTTAATTTTACCTTTGCTTATAACATTTGTGTGATACTGTGCTTTATAATAAGAAATATATATATTCTGATCTTCATACACTGGCTCGCTGGTTCTTAGCTCCCAAAACTCTTATAATTTCTTAAGTCATTTGAGTAATAGGGACATCTTTTGATATAATATTTGGGTTTTGTCCTAAATTCCTGAAATAGCTGCAAAGTAATAAAGATGAAGTGAGTGTCTTTGTTATTCATAACAAGCACCTTTCAACCACACCTGAGTTTAGTTAGTGAGGAGACTTGTGCAAGTCCCTAAGTATGGGGTCTGGATACCAGGGGACCAGCCTTGTGATCAGGGGGTGGGAACTTTGAGCCCCCATCACCACTGTGGCTGCTGGGGAGGGTAGAGGGGCTGGAGGTTGAATCAATCACTAATGGCCAATGATTTAACCAAACACACCTATATAATATAACCTCCATAAAAAGTCCTTGAACTGATGAGAGATGCCCTCTCAAAAAAAAAAAGAAATAAAGAAATAAATACAATTAGCATTCAAGTGAAATAAAAATTTTCAATATTTAAAAAATATAACTATATGAGGAATTGAAATGAGAAAAGGATAAGCATCTAGGAGAACTCTGTAACAATGGAGAAAAAGAATATATTGTTTGACCTCTTTGATAATCTAAAGATGATTTCCAATTTATTTTCATTCATGTATTTATAATTCTAACATTATGTAAATGCAACATATGGATAAAACCATTTTTATCCAAGATAAACAGAAACTGAGGGGCTACTAACTTTATAGACTCATAAAAATGGATCTGAAGGATACCCAAAAGATGCTTATTTCTTCAAATATGTAAAAGTATTGAGGCCCAGTTACAGAAATTTTTCTTCCTCAAATTAGGACAAATGTCAGAGTTGAGTTTAACTTTCGGTTTGTTTATCTTCTCTGGTGTGCCATGAACCATAAATTCTCTTGTGCTTTACTTCTGGCAATGCAGTTATCATGAGCTATAACATGAATGTTCCGTTTATGTGTGGTTATGAGAAGATAAAATAAATCATTGTGTTTAAAGAGTGTTCTGATTAAATTATGTAAGCCTAGGAACTTAATAAACTTCTTTCTTTTCAGCACAATAAAAAAAAAATGTCCTTGAACTGTGGGATTCAGAGAGCTTCTGGGTTAGTGAATTTACGGAGATGCAGGGAGGGTAGAGGACTTGGAGAGGGCATGAAAGCTCCATGCCCCTCCGAACACCTTGCCCTATGCATCTCTTCCATCTGACTGATCCTGAATATATACTTTTATAATAAACCAGTGATCTACTATGGAAACTGTTTTGGTGAGTTCTGTGAGCCACTGTAGCAAATGAATAGAATCCAAGGAGTGGTTGTGCCTCTGATTCATAGCCATTCAGTCAGAGGCAAAGGTAACAGCCTAGACTTTGCAATTGGCATCTGAACTCAGGGAGGGGCATAGGCTTGTGGGACTGAGCTCCTAACCTATGTCATCTCCAGTTAGATAACATCAGAATTGAGTTAAAATGTGAGACACACAGCTGGTATTGCAGAATTACATAGTGTATAAAAAATCCACATATCTGGTGCAGAAGAGTAGTTGACAGTAGAGGAGAAATACAGGAAGGGAGTTTTCCTTAGAACTTGCAGGGATGGGAGTTTTCATGGGCAAAATGAAAATAGTCTATACTAAAATCTCTTCAGTTTTTCTTAATGATCAAATGCAGTATATGTGGATATCTAAACCTGTGTTGATATAAGAAATAAGTTTGCTTCCAGTCCTGAGGTCGAATATATGTTTCAAGAGAGAAACATCCCTAAACAAAAAAATAAATGATAATTTCATCTGTTGAAGATGGGAAAGGCAGTAAGAGCAGAATCTGGGCCAGAACTTATCACTCCAAGTACAATTATGTGGAAGGTATTAGTTTGCAGTGTGTGTGTAATTTGTCTGAGGGTACCCAAGACTCTCAGACAGTGAGTACAGACAGAGCGCTCAATCGCTGCATGGTTACTCCCAACCCACTCTTAGCTCTAGAAACCTCCAGGAGAATGGTCTCCGCAATTTCTTATTTCCATGTTCCCTTCACAGAGGTAGGAAGTTATACATATAAATCAGAGTTGATCCCAAAACACTTGGTTTACCTACACTGATTGAAAACATGCCAGTGGGAAAAAGACAGAAAACAACATAGCAGAACAAACTTGAGAGCTTGCAGACTTCTCCCTCCTACCCCTGGTTTAAATCTCAGTCATCATGGCATTTCGATTACTGTCTTCTCCAACACTTCTGAACCATGTTCCTATTCCCTCTTCTCATGGCCCCAAGAACTGCCTCTTCCTTTTTATCATTTCTGGATCAAGTATCTTTGTGACCAAAAATTTTTCTTGTTCTTGACCAGGGCATGTTTGTCTAAATCTACTGATATAATAAGGTCTACTTCTACCGACAAAATATAGCATGTAAAGTGGCCGCACACTACTCATTGAATACAGAAGCTTTTGTTACAAAGGATGTTTCCTATGTATACTCAACAATTTTTCCATATAGTAATGTAATGAAGTCATGACAATTGACAAGTATGTGTAAACTTATCAGGAGCTAGTTTTATGGTGAGTCCTCTCATATGAAGCCATATTTTCTCCTTTACCCTGAGATGAGGCCTCCCATTCATGAGCCCTACTCATGTCATTCATGAGCCCTACTCATGTATAAAAACTTGCTGTCAAACTTTCTAGTGTTCTGTCCCCTAAATGAATATCTAGCCACATGTATTATTTAGAGTTGCAAAGGTATCTGAAAGAAAAACAAAACAATAATATATACTATGTAACAGATACTACTTAAATACATGCATAATATATATGTGTGTAATGTATACATATACATATATATTTATAGACATAATACATATTATGTATATGCAATATGTAATATTGTATATTATAGATATATTAAATATATTATAATATAATATAGTATTATTAACAATTATATTATGAAATATATACAATAATGTAATTATTATTTTAAAAGTATAGAAAAGGAGTGGAGTCTACGTGGAAGGTAGGAAAAGTGGGTTTAATTGCTCATCTTTTATAATACAATTTAAAGAAAAATTATAAACTTATAAATTGCAGAATGGAATTAAATGTGAGCCTACTATTTAAAAGTGTGGTGATAAGTACGAGATTAACTAATATATGATACCCTAAATGGTTACAGTTTAGGAATAGGAGAGGGCATGAGAGTGAAGAAGTGGGAAGGGGGGATAATTTAGTTTACATTTTACACCCCTCTGTACAACTTGGACTCTTCTAAAAAGGGGAAAAATGTAGGTATATTTATTTTATAATTCCAAAAAAATTAAACTAGGAAAGTATAGTCACTATAACTAAATTTTATAGTACCTGATAATAAGTTTATACATACTTGTCACACATTATGCTGACTTCATTGCTGACCTGAAATCCAACATTGAATTTGGCATCACCCTCATTGCTAAAAAGTCATCAACTCTGTGATATCTAAAACACAGAAAGAGATGAATGTCTCCACCACCTGACCTGGAATACAGTCCCCCACCTGGCTGTCTGTTAAAATGAGGAAGACTCCAGACCACCGAGCAGCCCTGGGGCAGCCGAGAAAGCACAGATCACAGCCTCAGAAGTTTTATATTGCAGTTCTGGCTCTGCCGTCCAGCACCCACTTCATCTCTCACTGTCTCCTAGCTTTAGGTTCTTTTGCGTAAAGCAGGTATCATACCATTCAGAGTCGGGGGGGGCATCAATGGAGGATTTAAAAAGTATTTTTATTGTAACTAATGAAACAATGTTTAATGTAATAGCTGGCATGTCACCTCTCTTCCATGGGCCCTGCCTCTCGGCGGTCCCTGCAGCCGTCTAGGGCTGCTCTGACTTCTTCCATTTCCAAGCCAGCCTGCGAGCCGCTCTACAGCTCAGCCACAGCGCTCTTGTTCTTTCTGTTTCCAGCACACGGTACGGGAAATGGCTGCTTCCCTTTTTTTAGACAGCCCACTTTACCCACATGCCGAGAGAAAATTTGTTCTTTATCTTGCTGTGTTTTCAATCTAAATGATTTACCTTACCAAGATGAAACATTGGTATGAGGGTGTGAAAGGTTAATTCCTTCCCCCTTAGACAGAGAGTGGGACACTGGTTTGAATTATCGACCAGGGACGGCTTTTAAGGGTCATCGAAACAGTGAGTTGTGAGTTGTAGCTGCCTTGTCTGAGCCCAAAGGCTGGCTGTCTTCTTAAAAGTGGTTAAGTGGAAGTTATTGATGAGAGCCCGAGTGAGATCTGACATCAGGCTTTAATTATACCTTGAAAGGCAAGGAAAATGGAAAATGAAGGCTAATTCAATTGAACAGTTGATCACTAAGCAATAATCCCAACACAAAAAATGTATTTCTAGTTCACCCAAGTGCTTCCCACACAGAAGACTAGTATCAGTCATTAGATTTATGCTACTCTTCTTAAGATATTTTATATGGGCCAAGAGAAAGATGCTTTATTCAACCTATTTGAAAGTGTATTTGTGTAGACATACAGGCCTGGGATTTCCTTAAACTGTAAAAAAAAAAAAAAAAAAAGTAGAATTAAAGAAACTCCTACCTTACTTCAACCTTCATGAGGTCATTAATCTATAATTCCTGGCCAGTACTATCTATATTTGAAATAGAGCACAAAACATAGAGGCACCATCAATCAAGAACTCATAGCTAGAAGTTCATGACCTAAGACCACACATTAAAGGTATATAAAATATGATGAACACATCAACATTTATGCATACTTTTTAACCTTTTTAACTTTTGCATTTTACTCTTAGAAAAACATAGATGTGGGCAGTTTATTTCCAGTTTCTTCTATCCTCTGCCAAATGGAGCTAATGCAGAATTGCCTTACAACATTCACAAAATTCAAAAAACTCTTTGCAAGCCTGCCACAAATTTACTATATTGAACCATATTGATACTAACAACAGTCAGACACTTCTTACCTACAGATATGGGAGTGTGATATGGTTCTATCTAACAGACACAGAAAAATTGTGGGTCAGATTTCTCTAAATCTTGCACAGTGAGCTTTAGACATGTCTTCCATGACCATTATTCAAGGATGTACTTCCTGGTTGAAGAAACATACTGCCATTTATCTTTGGCTATTAAAGGTGAATATTGTAAAGCTGTGTTAATTCATGTGATTGGTCCCTTCTGCTATAGTAATTACAAATGAAAAAGCATTGACACCTTAAATACCTTAACAGGAGTATCTCTGTACATATTGGTTAATTTTTCTTCTTTATACTTTGCCATATTTTCCAAATTTCTACAATTAACAACTATTTTCAAATCAAAAGAATGTTGTTTTTAAAAATTGAAGGGAGTTGAATTTTAAATATGACATTAAAATCTGAAGAGAGCAAGTGCTATAATAAATAGGCCCATTCCTTCACACAAAATACCTATGAATAATTCTGAATAATGACTTGTTTATTACCACCACTACGCCAATTTCTTCTCCTGTTGACAAGTAGTCAGGGTAGCTGACACTTCCAGTTTCACTTGAGCTGATTTGTGACACTTATTAGTCAACCAATTTAGGAGCACAACGTGCTTTGGTGGTCTAATGCCACCTTTGGTCACATATTAACCTCATTTTGGCTTAAATGCTCTATTAAAATGGGAAACCCTATCCAGCTGAAAAGGGAATAGCACTTGCTTTAAATTGGATATTATTCTGAATTACAGTCAACTCTGTAATTCAGTGTGATGTGGCTGCTAAAAAACCAAGGATCTTAGACTGCATTAATAAAAGTGTAATTTCTGATGTATGGGAAGTAATCGTCTTTCTATATTCTGATCAAGACACATCTGGAGTATTATGTTCAATTACAGGTCAACATTTTGAGAACCAGAGCAAATTAGAGCATGACCAGAAGAGGAAATCAGAATGGGGAAGGGTCGGAAAGCCACCATACTTTTGAAGAACAGGTGTGGAAAGTCGACTTGGTGGTAAGAGACAACATAATTGCTGTCTTCAAATATTTAAACTGGTTGAATGTAAATGAGAGAGAATTCTGCACTATTCAGAAGCAACATGAATATGGGTTTTTTTTATGAATGTGAGGGATATTAAAATGTAGCTTTAAAAAACTTTTCTTTTTGACTGAGATCTCGAAAGGCTGGATGAAGCCACTAAGTGACAACTATTTCCACATTTCAAGGTGAGGCACCTAATTGTCTGAGCTTGACTTGTGAAGGAGGTGGCCCAACACAGATGGTGAGCCTGACACTACCTTGAGGATATCAAAGGTTTCATATTGTAGGATCTTGAGAGCGGCATTTTTGAAGAGAGAGGAAGAGTTGTTGGAGAGAGTAGTATTTACCTTACCATGCAGGATGGAGAAGGGGTGCCGGCCTTCCAAAGAAACAGAGGGAGAAAGGTAGAAGCACTCAGAGAACTTGATTTTGTGCCTCTGGAGAATAGGCACTAGCAAAATCCCACAGCTGGATGATTGTGGCTTGCTAGGCACTCTGACAACAGAACACAGAGACGAGTCACACTGGCCTACAGCTGGCCTCCCATTGTGGAAGTGTGCACTGGAGGTGTGTGCCCTGCACACAGGTGCTTGGTGGAGGTGGCAGGCAGCTGAAATACACCCTGTCTCTGATCCACAAGGGTGGAGCTGTGTCTGCCCACTTGAAAGTGTGCGTTTTTCCTTGCCCAAAGGCACTGGCAACTTGCCAACCTATGTGCTCTGCAAGGATGCATCTTTCCAGAGAGGTCCCCCTTTTCTAATTTGCAGAAAAGCACCATACAAGCTAGAAGCAGCCCTGGCAGGAAGGCAGGTTTATCCCATGGACCAGATGTGGGCCCACAGAAGAGAATGTCTGCTTGGAATCATCTTAAAAGGTATTTATTTCACAGAGCCACCCAGTGAGGAGTCAAGACTCCAAGGAAGGACCTGTCACGGTTGAAGCATCAGATATTTGGTACAGATATATCTGTACCTTCATCCTCCTTCCAGCTGATCCAATTCCCAAAGTGTCAGCTGGAGTAGGGGAAAGGAGATGTACAAGCTGGAGAAAGACAAGGAAAAGCAGACCATTCCTCTTTTCTCCTCTGCAGGATTTCAGAGGCTGGGGAGCCACCAAGTTGGAGTCCTGGAGCAGCATTAATGTCAGAATGCTGATTATTGCTTGACGATAGGCATTTAATTACTGAAATGAGACTTCTGGTGACTAATAATAACCAAGGGATTATTTTCATTTCTACAAGTCACCAAGCAAAGTATAGGAGCACCTGAAATGCCATCCAAGCCGCGAAACAAGAACTGGCTCCAAAGCCCAAGTTGAAAGGCCAGCAGTAAGAGGAAGAATAAAACTGTGTCACTTCTATCTGGGGGCTTTCGCACAGCCACCTCTTCCACTCCCACTGCCACCTCTCCATACACACACCCTTCACGAAAAAGGTATAAAGCATAGATTTCATTTCCCCATTAGACTGCGTGATGGGCTGCCCCCAGATGTGACCCGCTACGCATCAGTGAAGCCCGGGAAGACAATGCCAGGTACAGTTGGTCTCTGAGGATGCCATCATCTCTGTTTCTATGCTACAGTGAGAATTCATGCTACTGAAAGAGAGACAGGGAAGAGATAACCTAGAAAACTACAAATCTCAGATCAAAATTAGTGCATTTTAGTTTTAAAAGCAAGGAGCTCTCAAGGTACTGGAAATTCAAACATGAAAAAAACATATTTATTGTCCTTAGATTAGGTATGGTCATTCAGTACAAAGTATCTGACCCTGATTCACAATACATACTTAAACTTGTGGATAACTGAATGGGGATCTTAACTTGTGACAATTTCAATTAGATTACATGTATATTTTAAATATTAATCTTACTGCCATGCTGGCCAAAATAATTTCAAAATTTGGTTGAATCTACATGGTGTATGTTTCTAAGAATATAGAGTTAGAGGGTCATGCAGGGATTGGATTCATTTACTGCTGACCTTTCCGTTCAACCTTTAGTTTGCTCTATCAGCTTCATTTTCTAGGACTGAACTATGGTAGATAACAACCATCTAATTCAGGGTCCCTAAACTGGAGGGGAAGGGAAAAGGATTTTGCAGACTTTCTGTGTGGGATGCATGGGTGTGTGTGTGTGTGTGTGTTGGGGGTGGGGGTGGGGTAAAAAAAGCAGAGAAACAGATATAGACACGGATGATTAGGTCCTGATAAATGTCCCTCCTGCCCAAACTGTGTGCACGGATCCAAACACCTTTATGTCTGATCTCCTGTAATCTTGCCAGAAGACATAAAGCCGTCAGTTTAATTAGGATGTCAAAGATTTTGGCCTGAGCCCCCCAAATAAGTTAGGTCATGATGAAATAGGAATTCACTTATTCAATTTCATTTATTCAATAAAGATTCACCAGGCACATATTCTTTGGCAAGTACTGTGGTAGTTATTGGTGATAAACTCATGAGTGAAACAGATACAAACCTTCCTATTATACAGCTTACGTACAACTGAGAATTCAAACAAGGAATTACAAGTGTGATGAGGATAACAAGGGTAACAAGGAAATATAATGAAATTAGACATCACTGAAAGACTGGTGTGCTTCAAATGCATGACAACATTGGATTCAGATACGATAGGCAGAGAGAGACAGACAGACCAGTGAGCCCTTCTCCCATGCAACAGCCTGACTGGACCAATTTAGCAAGCCTGTGAAGAAGCAATACAGGGTTAGTGCTGAAGTTGATAAAATGAGGTTCACGCCCTTACTACACATCTGTATTTGATTTTATCAAGACAAGTTTAGGGAAATATTATAACATGTACTAAGGACCTGAAAGACATTCTACTCTTCCCCCAGAAACCTTTATTGCTGCAAATTCTCAGAGAGCTGTGAGGACAGAGGACAAGGGCCTTTGCTCCCCCGTGTTGTAGTCTATTAGTCGGCTCGGGCTGCCACCACACAATCCTACAGACTGCGTGGCTTCAGCAAAAGACATTTGTTTTCTCACAGTTCTGGAGACCTGAAGTCTGAGGTCAGAGTGCTGGCATGATGGGTATCTGGTGAGAACCTCTTCCTGGTTTCAAGACAGGTCCTCACATGAGAGAGAGAGAGAGGGCTGGGGTGGCTCTTACTCTTCTTCATAAGGGCAGCCCCATCAGAGTAGGATCCCACCCTATCACCTCATTGAAGCTCTTCCCCTCCTCCAAGGCCCTAGCACCAAAGACAGTCACACTGGGGGTTAGGGTTTCAATGTCTGAATTTTCAGGGAAGGAAGACAATGCTTATGTTAGAAGAAAATCAAAAATACTCCACTTAGAATTTTCTGAAAATGATCCCAGATAAACAAACATTCATCAAAACCAAGAGAAACAAGTGTCATTGCCTTTCCCTGAGTGGGGCTGGGAAGTTGCTCTGGGAATTCATTTGAGGCAATAAAAACAATAGCCTTGGAGACCAAATTCAAAGTTGGTTCAAATGCTGCAGGTTTTATTAATCACAATGTCTTTTTGATGAGAGCATGAGGCGGAGGGGGAAACTGGGCATTGCCTCTCCAGGAGCTCTATCTCCATCCATAGGCCTCATTGTGAAGGCCTGTATGCACAGCCCACCCCTAACTCCTCCATTACTACTAGCGAACTGCAAGTGACAACTTTCTGTTTGATAATAACAGAGGATGAAGACATCTTCTTTTAAACATGATCAGTGTGTGACAAAGTGCTTCATTTCCCCAGGAGGCTGGGTCATTAATGAGAGGAATGAACTGGGCAGCAGGCACAATTTAGAGGAAGATGGTTGTTCATCTCCTCAGAAGTGCTGTAAAGCCACTCTGACTGTTTCTGTGACTGGTCAAAGCCGGTGAGCACTAGATTGGCAATTAACAAAGCAACAGAAAGACTAAGAAATGCTTAGGGAATGTGATATTGACTAATCTGTTTGGAGACAACACATTCGAAGGTCAAATAGAGAATTTGTCAAGCATGTTTTTTAAAAAGGTTTCTTTTTAAAAACATGAATGACATAACATTACTGCAACAATCAAAAGCAAAAGAGAAATAAATTACTTCCCATCTTGCAATTATAACAAATAGGTTCCCTCTCTCCTCTCTTTGTCCATTTGAATGAGAAAATGTCATATGTCCTGGAACAGAAAATAGAACAAGTTTTGGGACTGACAAAGTACAGGACCTCTGTGCACTGGGAAATGATGTAATAAAGAGATGTGACATTGGACGTACACAGCTAAAGGGAGAGTGGAGCTGATATAGGTTAGTGGAACCATGTGCAAGACTGACCAACTTCTTTTAAACCTTGAGAAATTATTGTCAGGCAAATAACTCTGACCTCATTCACAACTGTTCTTGTGAAGGTGCATAAATTCCGACTGGAGTGCAGGCTGTTTAGCCATCTGTCCCGGGGCGGGCATTGTGCTACTGTAACTGTGAACACCTCCACCATGCTTCAGCTAATCCGTGTACCACAGTGACCCCAAATGGTAACAAGAGAAACAGCAGCAGCATAAACTAATTTTTGGATGATTAGGTTTCCTGGTTTGATTTTGCAGGGATATTTTTTCTCCTGCTCTATTGAGCCATAATAGACATATAGCATTGTGTGGCAGGTTGTACACTGTATGTAATACAATTTGATGATTTGATACACTTAAATATTGTAAGATGAAAACCAAAGGAAGTTCAGGTAACATCTCCACCACCTCATATAATTACCATATTCTTTGTGGTAGATATAAGGTTTAGTTTCTTAATAACTTTCAAGTATATAATATAGTATTGTTAACTATGTCATCATACTGTATATTAAATCCCCAGAACCTATTCATCTTATATCTTTACCCTTTGGCCGATATCTCTCCATCTTATTCTCTTCCCTGTCTCCTACCACTTGAAGACATTATTTTTCTGTTTCTATGAGTTTGTCTTTTTCAGATTCCACATATAAATGAGCTCACACAGTAGTTTTCTTCCTCTGACTTATTTCACTTAGCATAACCCTTCAAGGTTCACCCATGTCAGAAATTACAGGATTTCCTCTTCCTCATGTCTGAGTATTAGTCCATTGTATGTAGTATGTATATATATATATGTGTGTGTGTGTGTGTGTGTATTACACACAGAGTATCTATCTATATCTATATCTATATCTATATCTATATCTATATCTATATCTATATCATCTTTTTTATCCCTTTATCCATAGAAGGACTCTTTGGTTGTTTCCATTTCTGGGTTATTACAAATAATGATACAATAGAAATAGGTGTACAGGTATCTTGAGCTCCCAATTTCATTTCTTTTGGATATATGTACCTGGAAATGGGATTGCTGGATCATCTGGTTGTTCCATTTTTAATTTTTTGAGGATGTGCCATAGTGTTTTCCATAGTAGCTGCCTGAGTTTACACTCCCAGCAGCAATGCACAAGGGTTCCCTTTTCTCCACATCCTTGCTAACACTCGTTCTCTTACCTGTTTAATAACAGGTGTGAGATAGTATCTCACTGTGGTTTTGATTTGCATTTCCCTAATGATTAGGGATGTTGAGCACCATGTACTAGTTGGCTGTTTGACTATATGTCTTCTTTTGAAAAATGTCTAGTCAGGTCCTTTCCCCAGTTTTTAATTGGATTACCTACTATTTGCTATTGAGTTGTATGAGTTCCTTATATATTTTGGATATTAACCCTTATTGGATATGGTTTGCAAATATTTTCTCTCATTCAATATATTGCCTTTCCATTTTGTTGATTGTTTCTTTTCCTATGCAGAAGGTTTTTAACTCAAAGTAGTCTTGCATATTTATTTTTCCTTTCATTGCTTCCCCTTTTGGTATCGTATCTAAAAAAGTCAATGCCAAGATCAACATCAAGGAGATTGACCCCTATAATTTCTTGTAGGAGTTTTATTGTTTCAGATCTTATGCTTATGACTTCAACCCATTAAAAGTTAACTTTTTGAGTGGCATAAGATAGGGGATGAATTTTATCCCTCTGGATGTGATTATTCAATTTTCCTGACACCATTTATTAAACAGCATCCTTTCCTATTGAATATTCTTGGCTTCATTGTCAAATATTAGTTGTTCATAGATGTGAGAGCTTATTTCTGGGTTCACAGTTGTGTTCTATTGGTCTGTGGTCTATTCCTATGCCATTACCAAACTGTTTTAATATAACTTTGTAATGTCATTTGGAAGTGGGAAATGTGATGACTCCAACCTAATTCTTCTTTCTCAGAATTGCTTTGGTTATTCAGAGTCTTTCATGTTTTATGTGAATTTTAGGATTTTTTTTCTATTTATGTGAAAACGTTATTGGAATTTTGATATGGATTGCATTAAATCTATAGATGGTTTTGCATATTATAGAACATTTTAACAACAGTAATTTTTCAATCTATGAATATGAGATTTCTTCCCATTTATTTGTGTCTTCTTTGATTTCTTTCATCAAAGTCTACAGTTTTCAGCATTCAGATCTTTCAACTCTGTGGTTAAACGTATCCCTAAGTATTTCATTATTTTGGTACTATGGTGATTTCCTTTTTCAATTAGTTCATTTTTAGTATATAGAAATGCAACTATATGCTGTTCTTCTGTATGCAGATTTTGTATTCTTCAGCTTTACTGAATTAGTACTGACAGTTTTTTGGTGGTATCTTTAAGATTTTCTATATAAGATCATATCATCAACAAACAGACCTTTTTACTTCTTCCATTTTGGGTGCCTCTTACTTCATTTTCTTGCCTAATTTCTCTGGCTAGGACTTCCAGTACTGTGTTGAATAGGAGTGGTAAGTATTAGCAACCTATCGTGTTCTTTATCTCAAAAGGAAAACTTTCAGCCTTTCACCATTGAGCAGGTTGTTGGTTGTGGGCTTGTCATATACGGCCTTTATTATGCTGAGATATATTCCCTCTATACCCAAATTTAATGAGAGTTTATCATGAAAGCATGTTGTATTTTGTCAAAGTTTTTCTGCACCTATTGAGGTGGTTACATGATTTTTCATTCTATTAATATGGTGTATCACATTTATTGATTTGTCTATGTTGAACTGTCCTTGCATTCCAGGGATAAGTTCCATTTGTTCATGATGTATGAATTTTTTAATATATTGTTGAATTCAGTTTCCTAGTGTTTTGTTGAGAATTTTTACATGTATATTCATCAGGGATATTAGCCCTTAGTTTGTTTTTTGTAGTTCCTTATCTGTTTTTTTGCCATCATATCTTTTTATTGGTGTGATGGTAAATGTTTAACAAGGAGAAGGAAAAATAACATTTTCCAATTTCCATGGTATAAATACTCCCACCAAGGCCAATTTCAAGATGACTTATTAAACAAAGGGCTTGCAAAATTCCTAGAAATTTAACTATAGACTCTGAAGTCTATGAAGCTAGCTCTAGCATTCCACTCTCCACTCTCCATATAGCATCCAGAGGATCTTTGGAAAATGTAAACCAAATCACATCCTCCCATTCCTAACCCTGCCATGTCTTTCTATCACTTAAGATAAAATCTAAGCCCTTATCTCTATCTTAAAGGGCTCTGATCGTTTATCCCTCCCAATCTTGTTTCAGTTTACTGCTTTTCTAGTCCATGCTAAAGTTCACCCTTGCACCCAACTTGTCCATTTTATGTCTTTTCATGAGTATCTTCTCTGCTTGTGATGCATTTCCCCCATAATAATTTGTAGGCTTGTTCCCTGTTAGCATTCTGATCTCAGCTTAAATATCTCCTCAGAAGAGCCTGGACTAATCACCCTAAGTTAAAGTCTTCTAATAAATTCCATAGTGATATCTTAATTGCATATTTATCTACCATCTAATTTCCTCACTGCATGTAATTGCCATGAGTTCATTTGCCATGTTTGTTTTATCTCTGAAACCCCAGTGCCTGGCCCATAATAGGCATTCAGTGAATATTTATAAAATCTTTTTTCACTGAGTTGGATTTGATAGCATGAAAATTAAAACCAACTTTTTTGTTTTTTTAATTGAGTTATCATTAACATCATATTAGTTGCAGGTATACAACATGATGATTCAGTTTGTACATATTGTAAAATGATCACCATAGGTCTAACATCCATCACCATGCATTGTTACAAATACATTTTTTTCTTGTGATGAAGACTTTTAAGATCCACTATCTCAGCAACTTCCAGATATACAATACAGTATTATTAAATAATTAAATTATTGACTATAGTCACCATGCCAATCTATTACATCCTGTGATTTTATTTTATAACTGGAAGTTGTACCTATTTCTTTTTTTTTTTTTTCACTTTCAACCCTGTTCTATGATTTCATTTTTCCCATTTCTTGGATAAAATCTCAGGCCAAAAACAGTTTTTAAATCTTTTTTGTCCTAAGATTTATCTTATTTCTGTAATTAACAATTTCCATCTAGTGTCATATCAGAACTCTAAACTCTTGTCACAGTTAAATCTTCTTCCTTTACCTAGGTTCCAAATGCTCTAGAATGAAGCCTGCAGTGGAGAAGGCGGGTACGATGAACTTTCTCCCTCTTCCTCTCTCTACCTCCATTTCCATTTCTAGCTGCTGCTTTGGCCCTTTCATATCTGGAATAGAAGATGGAAGAGAGAAAAAAGGGTGTAAGATACACTTGATCAAAGCAATAATGATTTGGGTTAGTGTCATGTGCTGTGACACCATCTTTTGGGAGGTGTGAAAAGCTGATTCCTTCTCTCTTGGGGCACTTAAGTGGTTTCCTTGAGGATCCCTTGCTGGGATTTTGACTAAAGCTGTTTGGGGAGAACAAGACTTCCTTTCTGGCTGCCATTTCAGACCTCCCAACACTGGGAGCTACGGGAAATCAAAAGTAGTCCATCACAGACGTGGCTGTTTATGTTGTTACAGTCTATCTGGAAGTCCGAGAGTGGTTGTTTAGAAATATTAGATAGTCTCAGGCCAATATCTGACAAGTTGATATTAAAAGGAAATGGGATGGTGGAGATACTATTTTTTCCACCATCTATCATATGCCAAATTATATTAAAAACAGAGCCCTTTACATGTGCTTTGTTATTTAATATTAATAATCTGTGATTTAAATTATTTTTATCCCCATTCAGTAAATAAGGGAACAAAAGCTGAAGAGATAAGTCATTTGCCCAACTTAATACTGTAAGTAGCTAAAACTGTTTACCAGCTGGAGTATTGGGCCATAAGCCCATTTTCTTCATCTAATATACCATGCTGTACATAGAATATTTGAAATAATATTTTTTACCCTCCCACAGTAAGAACAAAGAAATCCTTTTGCTTAAGGGATATCTAGAATTAATTGAGTTGAAACTTCATAATGGAACCAAGAATATTATATAGAAATGGAATTTATAAATGAGCTAATTATAGGATTATACTTGAACAGAAAGGCTGGGAGAAAGGAAAACAAAGACCACTAAGAAAACAGTTCAGGAATAAGGAAAAGATTTTCAGAACTTTTCCTGGTGCACACAGAGTGCTGGTGAGCATTCAGACTTGAGTGTTTGAAGCTCACCCAAGGCCCTGAACTTTCTGAAGTCTGACCACTACTAATGATTAGTCGGGCTAATATATATAAGGTCTGGGTTATCAAACCCCCACTATGTGTGAAAGAAAAATCAATAACATCTGCTTCATATTACATGAAAGCCTGAGGGCAAATGTGTTTATGAACTGGAAGTGTGATGAACTCAGTGTTGGTCAAGGGGTCATCAGACTCAAGATATTTCAGAACCACCACATTATTTATCACTTCTTACTAAATATATTCTATTTAGGTCATACAAAAGTGTCCCAGCAACAAACAACCCAGCAATCCTCACATAGGAAGAAGTCAGAACATGCGCCCTTTAAGTTCAGAATGCTCAGTTGCTAAATTTCACACAGGCATATTTGAGCTCATCAATCAACATTATTGAGCACCTAATAGATGCTGTCAGAGACACCCTAAAATACCTCTTAGAGGCTTAGACTACAATCAGGAAGATCAGTGTAAATATCAGAATTCCAGATTTTTCCAAAATAGGTACAATTTCAAGCATTTTACCCTATTTTTGAACAGTGGGTCATTGGGATCAGCATAGATGAGCAGCATAGAAATTATTTATATATATATGAAACAAACCAAGTATTCAAGCTGCACAATGTATGTTGAGTGACAAGCAGCCCTACCTTTTAAACACCTTTTGAATCTACCCGTTCCTCTCCACCCCAATGATCAGGATTCAGCCTTGACCATTGCCAGTCGTCCTCTTTCTTGTCTCCCCACTCTTAAGAAAGCTCAAAACCATTTTTTTTACCCTGCAGAAAGATCTTCTAAGAATGACAATCTTTGCTGAAAAGACATCCCTTTGACAGTAGGGTAAACTTTGAACTTCACAACCTGTCTTACAAACCCAGCCAAGACTCCTGCCACTGCTGATGTCTTTAATCTGTAACCTCACTTGTTGGGGCTCCACCTTTCTCAGGGCACTCTCCAGTCTTTCTGAATTCCTGCAGCTCCTTCATCATTATTCTTTCTGCCACATCTTAGTATGTATTTTTCCCTCTTACTGGAACTGCCATCCTCCCCTTTCCTTGCATTTTTTAAAAAAAAAATGCAACACTTTCTAACCAACATGGACATTTCCTAGATAACTTCCACTTATCCATCAGGACTCATTCTGAATTTCACTTACTCAAGGAGGCCTTTCTCTATTTTCAATGTTGCATAAATGAACCTGCAGTGTGTTACCATAATACCTGCCCCTTCTTCTATCAACACAATAACCATGTTTTATTTTGATTATTTGTTAATACTATTTTCTGTCTTACTGTCTTAACTCAAAACTGTAATACTAGCACAGTGCCTGGCACATTTGGGGAATTCATTAATTAAATGCATTGGCAAGGGGAGAGGATATTCAATATCCTAAGGGACTGGTTTGGTGTGGTAGCAACTTCCCTGATGCACGGCTGCATCACAGTCAAAAACCAGCCCTGAACACAAGAGGATAAGGAGCTATCATACATCTCTGCCGTTTAGGGAAGTTGGGCAAGATTTTACACATAACAGTGTTTTTAAAAAGGGAACATATGAACACAAAGTAGGCCCTTTTATCCAGGTAATTGGCAGGATATTAGGGAAGGGAGGAGAGAATTTGAATGAGTAAATGATTAAATGCCTGATGCTCTAGACACAGTATTACCTAGAGAACAGCAAGGAGCCCACAGCCATGAAGAAATATTCTGTGGAGTAACAGACACACTTCCAGGAAAGAGGCCTAAGCGTCTCCATCTGTCCTCTTGGTCAGCACCTTACTGCCTGCATCACACCGGTGTTCTCCATCCAATCATTTCCTCCATGCTCACCAATATGCACAGAATAATCTAGCCAAAACCTTGGCTATTCAGCTCGAAGAATTTGAAAATGTGTTGTAATTAATTTGTCACAGATTATTAACAAAGCTGGTACACTTTGCTTATGTCTTGTGGAGATATGTTTAGGAGTTTCACCGACTGACCTGGTTGTGATGTCACCATTGCTCAAAGGGGAAGAGAAATGGAACATGAGTCTTCAGGGAACTGAAGATGGGGAGACTCCAACATTCAAAATGAAAGTTCCTTCTCAAATGCTTAGTTATGTCTTGATGGAATGAATTGTATGTGACTTTTTTTTTTTAAATAAGAGAGAAATTGACCCAAAAAATCAAGTGTTTAAGGGTTAAATAAAAGGTTTGTTATTGAATTATGAAGCTTACTTGATTATAAAAATCTATGCAATTTTAAGCCTTTAAGTGCAAACAGAGAAAATAGTGCTTCTCTCAGTAGTCATACAGTATGTCTGTTTGCAGACGTTAAAGTGAATCTGACATAATGGTAAGTAGTTCAAACAATCTATAGTGTTAGGAGCTTTTTCTCACAAGAGATTGATTTTTCGGCACTCTCAGCAGCAAGCCCAGAAACACTTTCCTCTTTTGTTTATCATGCTGTAGGCCTGGCATATTGTTTCACACTGCCTAACGACATTACACAAACTTTGAGATGTTTAACTGGGAAAGTTAATGGATTATTTTGCTTTTCATTATGAAATACAACTCATCTTGCTAAATAACTAAGCTCTAAGAAACGTTTGGTTTGAGTAACCAGGAGAAAAAGAGTAGTGAAAATAACTAAAATATCAATGAAAGTCCACTCGGGAAAACAGCCCCTCCCAGAAAGAATATGAGTGAGAGGGATTTTGGTGTTGGGACCAGTTTCCGAAGAGCAAGGTACTTGGAAAGCTTTATGGTAAGGCAAGTAACAGAACAGCAACAGCACAAACTCCTTACCACTCCTAGGGCTGGAGAAACAAAACGGGATGTGTTTACTGAGCTGATGAGTTGAGGCCACCCAGCGGGTACTGGAACCATAACAAGAACCACCCAGTGGGAACAGCGACCATGGAGGAGGCACAGACACCTGGAGCGGACTAAGACAGGTACAATGTCCTAGCTCCTCCCTTCCTCCAATATCCCAACTCTGTCTTGTATTTGCTGGTCTCAGATGAAAGCCAGTGGACCATGGAGCCTAGGAAACCTAGTTAGCAAGGGCCAGTCCTGTGTAATACAGAGCTGGGTGGGGAAAGAGTGGGAAAAGGAACTGAGGGCAAACAAAGCAGAAGATCTGAACATTGCAGAGGAAGATCACATGAGAAGACAGCATCCTGCTGGGAATCCAAAGGCAATCCCAAGATAGGTGGTTGCCTGAACACAGGACCGTAAGGAATTATGACTGCATCACTGCAGTTTAGGGCGGCCAGGCAAGATTTTTTATTTAACAAAGAATGTTTCTCTTATACAGAAGTACATATGAACACAAGAAGACAGCATTATGCTGGGAATTCTTAGATGCTAAGTGGGGTTGGCCATCAATCAAAACGAATGTGTGAAGTCCGGCCTCTGATAGCATTGTCATTTTGGGTGGCTCACTGAAACTGGAGCAGGATCTTGGGCAACAGCTGAGAACAATGTTATTAAGGAGAAAGAAGGAGAAAGATAAAAACTGGGAGTAGGAGAGGAGACCTTTGGCACCATGAGCTCCAAAACAAATTGTAACATACCCAGAAAAACAGGTATACTAAGAGGAAGAGTTTTACCCATTAACGTTTTGTAACTGGAGAAGTGCCGTGAACAGAGATGTGTTTTGGAGGGCTCCATCTAACAGCATTAGATCCCCAGGAACAGAGGGGCCAGGAATTGTTCCAGTGATAGCAGTTCCAGCATTGGCTCTTTTGAGGACGTATGCCACTCTGGGCACTCAAAGAGAACTCAGATCTCTTGGCAGTGGTGGTGGAAAGTCTCAGCTTTGGTGTCATTCTTCTCTCCAGGTATCTGGCCCCAAATTAAAAGTCCAATTTTAAAACTATCACACTGGATTTGATGGGCTCTTGTCAGTCAATCCCAGAACCCTCACGCATGCTGAGGGTGCCGGGCTCTGGGTTCTGTCCTATTAGAGCACCTACAGACTTAGAATTACTCTGCATGACACCTGAGCAAAAGGCAAAAAGGAAGAGCGCTGAAGACTTCCACCATGAGACACTGCAGTGTAACTCGGGTTTATGCTGCAGGTATTCGCTGTTTCAGAGTTCAGACCCTGACTCTAGTCCTGAAGCTGGGAGATACTTTTTGTTTATATTAGCATGAATTTAAGAAAACATGGTTTTCTTCCTAGGGTGTTTATATAATAAGCCTTAAACCCAATTATGGCATGATGAGTTTTATCCTCTCAAGAATTTTAGGGGCAGAAAGGAGAGATATTTTTGGAGTCAAAGGTTTTTAATGTATAAAACTAGCTCCCATCCACAATTGCTAGGATGAAATTGCAGACCATTTACTGACTTGAATTTTGTGTTGTTAACTGACATTATAACAATACTATACCCATTCATTACATTTTCATTCTCCACTTTAAATTTACAATATAAAGAAAAAGGCAAAAGAACATTTTTTAAACAAAACATTATTTTTTCTTGAAGGTCGACTTTTTTATAACCTTGGAAACTTCAAACAATTTGCTGTAAGAGTGTGGAGAACTTTGGTGGAAGCATCTAATTTGCTGAAAGCTGCTGCAGGCTTTTATTATGGCTCTGAATTCATTTTAAATAAAGTAGAATGAAACACTGAAAAAAGGGGAAGAATTTAATAAGTTCAATAATTTTGTATGGTATTGCCAGGTTTGGGGCAATAATACATTAGAAAAGGTTTTGTTTTTTAATGAGGACCATTCTGCACAAAGAAATGCACACATCAGACCGATTTGTTCCATGATGGAAGTGCTATCTCGAGTTATTGGAATCTATGCAACTTTGGGGCTCCCAACATGTTTCATATATATACATCCTATCACTCAGTTGAATGATTCCTACAGAATGTTCGGTAAACATTTCTGGGAGTGAAAACTGGGTGAAGATTCAGGTATTATTCACTGGTAACAGTGTCCTACCCTACAAGGAACGTAGTTTATTGGCTTTGCCTATAAGAAATCCTGCCATATGGTACTTTACATTTGGACTAATTTCAAGGTGCCTAAAAGTGTTTCCTCTTCCATCTTCTCTTTTTCTTTCCTCTCTTTCTGCCCTTTTTACTTCCTGCATCTTTTTCTTTTATTCATGTCCTTGTTCTAAATCCACCTGATATGGATTCATAAGTATGCAATATTATATTTGATAATATGTTATATATTGTTTTGGTAATGATATATTGAAATTAGCAGATGAGGTGTTAAAAGGCAAAAGAGAATGAGAAGTAATAAAAACAATATGCAAACTGTACACTGAGAAATGTCATTTACTTGCTAAAAGAAGATCATGAATTTGACTCTGGATTGTCTAGACATCTGTACAAAGAAGGAATCAAAACCAGCTCTGAATAAACAAGAAAATACAAAAAGAAATTTCTCTCATTGATTCTTATAAGAAGGATGTCACATTGTGTAATGAACATATTATCCTTATAACCAAGAGTGACAAGTCTCATTGAATTGATCATGATGACATTCATCAATCTCAGCCAGTGACATAAGACCAAAGACTTATTTTGGAAAGTGAAATTCGATAGGGCTATTTAAATTTATTAGGAGTAATAGTTTTAACTTGAGTTAAGCAGAACAAATTTTTTCCCAGACTACATGGTACTACATTTTTTCTGTAAATGGATATTAAATGGTGATAAAGTAAAAGATGACTGGCTGCAGAGAAGTGAGTTCTTTCTTCCCTTGTCCAATATATTCACTTAAGTCCTCAAAATTTGAATATCTCATATTGCATACCAAGGGTTTCATGCTTTTGTAGACTGTTTATTTTCTGAGACATAATCTGACAATTTGCAGCCAACATCTAGATCTTCTCATTGATTTGAAGTAGATTTACATGGGTCTCCTCATTCATTTTTACATCTTGAAAATAAATACATATATAATCCAATAGGAACTGTCAGGTATACTCTGGATGTATTATTTGGATCTCATCTAAAAAATGAATACCATGAACACAAATGAAAGTCAAAATAATTAGATAAATATCAACATTGAAGTTAAAATCCACTAACTCATTTCAGCTCTGTTGCAATAAAATTGTTTCCTTTCCAAAAGTCAGCAACTTCTTTAAACTATGTTGAGCTTCTACATAACACTTGACATCTCAGTTAAGAAAGCAAATAATATTAGTAATATAAAAGTAATTCTTGCAAACTATTATGTAGCATCTACTATATACTAGGCATTGTCCTAAAAGATTTATGTATTTTAACTGCTTTGATTCTCATCACAACCTGTAAGACAGATATTAATAGAATGTCCATTCTACAGGAAGGAAACTGAACCCACAGAGTGCTTTAGCAAATTTCCCAGAGTCACGTAGCTGGTAAGGGCAAAACTGGTATTTACTGAAGAATATGTGATTCTTCAGTGTGTTCATGATCATTTCTATACTTATAAACCAAAACCGTCAAAGATTTCTATCCACTGAGTACTAATATTTAGCTATGATGAAAATTCTACAGGTAATTCTAAAACATACAAACTGATTTTTGTAAGTATTTTTTAAAAATTAAGAAATTAGTATTATCCCTATTCCAATAATGTTATTGTACTTAAGATTTTTCAGAAATGAATACTTAATCTACATCTAGTTTACAAAACAGTTACTTTTTGTCATATGATTTTATTTTACCAAAAATCATTTGACATAATTTTCTTATCAATGCCATTTAGAATATTTTCTTCAAATAATTCATGACTATTTCCGAAAGTATAACCTACCTTCAAAGAAGGAAAGGTTGGCAATCATCAATACCAAAATAATAGTGTCATGTTTCATGCATCAGATAATCACATGCTTCTGGGATGTGACAAGTACCATGGACAGTGTTGGGATTGCATAATGAGCTTTCAATGTATATTGAAATGAGCAATGAAATAATGACTTCCCAAAGTAATCAGGTATTACCACTTCTTTGAATCCAAAGAGACCATATTTTATTGGTCTTGGCAGGCCTAGATGTTCGCTGTATATAGAATAAGTCATATAAAGTGGTAAAAGCATGGAAACATTAAACACTTAAAGGGAGGAGTAGAATAAGATATCAGGAAGGGCCTCCCAACAAGGTATTGCCAGAGCTGAATGTTGAATGATGCCTAGGATTTGGCTAAGCCCAGGCAAGGAAATCAGCTTATCAGAATATCACATGTGCAAAGGTATAGAGGCAAAAGATAGCTTAATGCTTTTATGGAACCCTGAAGAATTAGGGCAAAGAACAGATTGCTGAGAAGACAGAGAAGCTGAGACAGACCAGTTCACAGAGGACCTTGTGTGAGAACGTTCAGCTCCTGAAGTCTGGAGGGAATGAGGCATCACCCTAATACTCTTGGCAGAGGAGTAACATCAAGAGGTTTGTGTTCTACAGAATAATTCTGACAGTAGGATGAAAAAAGAAGAAAAAGATGGGGAGAGAACAAAACTGGAAAATGAGAGCTGTGTTTGGAGGCTATGAAGGCAATCAGCAAGAACAGAGGAGGATGATTCAGAAGGTACTTCAGAAAGAACTACCAAGAATGCGTTGAGACACTGCAGTCCTATTGACAAACCTGTAACACCCCGAATCTGAAACTCATTTAGAAGTGTGTGCAGGCATTTTTGCATGTGTGGCAAGCACAGTTTTCCAAACAATAGTCCCTGAATCGAAAATTTACTCCTTGGAATGTGCACGATACTTATCCCAGAGATGACTTTCTCTAAACCCTTCAAGAAAGAGTCTACTTCATCCTGAAAATCCCTATAGAAGCTCTTCTGTTTCTCAAGAAGATACACAGAGCCCCAGAGGTTGGCAGAGTGGCATTGGTCTCTTTTATCATCACCTGAAATTCTATTGAATGGCACCTGAGATCTACCCTAGAGCAATGGCGAGAATTGAATTACACTGGCTTCTGCCCCACCCCACAAGACCATTCCAGTCAACCTACACTGCAAACTGGCTCAGTTCTGAGATTCCCCAGCTTCCCAGAGCCAGTACTCCTCCAGCAGCTTGGGAGATTCATTAACATTCATATCTTTCCCAGCCTCATTATCTCACCCAGATGTTTCGTGACTGCCCCTTTAAAGCATCTCTGTCTATATTTTATTTACATTTGTTCGGCAATATTGATGCTTAATGAATAAACGCACTAAACTGTCAGTACTGGAGACTAATTAAATCTATGTATGAGCCTGAGAAGCTGATTGAAAAATTTGCAGTAACTAAACTGGGTTTAAATAAACACTTTAGTGTAGTGCTTTAATTACACTTTTAGTTTGTAATGTAATTTTTGGCTGTTTAAACTATGATTTAGGCTGAGCTAATTACAAATGATTTTCTACTCTGTAATTAATAATAACAAAATTGTAATTAGACAGCTGCTCTGGATCAGGGCGACAGTTTGCGTGTGCTGGCTCACAATGTTCAGTCTGGCAGACACTAGAAGAACACTGGGGGACTGGGGCATCCTGCCCCTCTCTGAGTCATGGCTAAAGACTCAGGCCAGAGTGACTCTGCAAGATTCATAATCTCAGCTGATGCCAGGGAAGGGGGTCTCTAATTTGATATAGACTCAGTGTCCATAGATATTCTCTGCCCCGAAACCTCACTTTTGAAGAAAGCACTGATGATACCAAATCTCCTTTATTTCCTAATTGTAGCTTTGCTTTTTGCTCATTCACCTTTGCTTTTTGTCAGAGATTGAATCAAGTGATACTAGCTTGTTTTCCTAAGCCAAGTGACCATGATAATAATGATTATATTTTAGATTTTGTTCTGGTTAGTTCTGGTTATATTTTTTGCATGATGAACCATCCCAAACTTTAGGTCACAAAACAATAGCCATTTCATTATAGTCAAAGATTCTATGGGTCAAGAATTTGTACCAGACACAGTAAACATGGCTTGTCTCTGCCACATAATATCTAGGGCTGCAGGTGAGAAGATGAAAGTGTCTGATGGGGGATAGGGTTTGGAATCACTTGGAGGAATCTTCACTCAGCACATACCCATGATGTCTCTATGAGACCAGGGCTTCCTCAAAATATGGAAACCTCAGGGTAGTTGGACTTCCTACATGGTCAGTCAGGGCTCTCATAAGTGTATTCCAGAAAACAAGGCAGAATCTGTATCGTCTCTCATGGCTAGCCTTGGAAGTCACATAGTGTCACACCTGCTATGCTCCCTTGGTTGGAGTTGTAACAAGCCCACCTTCATTCAAGGGGAGGGGAAATAGACCCCCACCTCTTGATAGCACAGTAGTGAGATCACATCAAAAATCGTGAGGGATAGAGGATGGTACACAGCCATCCTAGAATGCATGACCTGCCACAGCTTTGCAGTTTTGAAGGGCATTTGTTCCATACCTGGACACTGAAGCTACACCAGTGAAGGCAGGACAGTACACACTCCCTCCACTTCACAAACTGAGGCCTAGGAAAGGTGAATAATTAGTATGTGGCCTTGTAGTTTGTGGCCTCAGTGGGACAAGCACCAAAATCCAGACCCTCTGTACCTCCACCGTTAATCAGGGTCATGTAAAAAGAAAGCTCTGGTTCCTAGTCTCTAATCAGACATAATTCTGAGCAACATAACTCAACCCATTCATCTTATCTGATGTGCTTCATCTTCCAGACCTCCAGTTCTTTTCGTTGCTGCTCTCTGCCCCATTTATGTCTTCGTGTCACTCTTCTCACATATGACACCTCATGACTCCATTAGAATCACAAACACAATGTTCTTGTTCAATTGTCAGTTGAGCTGACAGAAGTTAACCTGACAACTGATCCTTGGCAAATTTATTCTGGGAACTGGATACAGAGATAGTCTTACATATAAAATAAACCAGAAAAAAATCTTCTGAACCTTTCTTCCTAGATCCCTCCCCTCCCATCTCTCTTACACACACACACACACACACACACACACACACACACACACACATGCACACACACACCTTCTATATGTGAGCTGAAGTTCTTCAAACAGGTCCCATTAAGTAATGGTGCTGAGGCACTTGGGAGTTGTAAATGGAGCCTATATCTTGCCTAATAGATCTCACTATCAACATGCAAGCAATTGTGAATAATTGGAGACCATATATCATTAAGAGCCAAAATGCATGGGGAAAAATGACTACAGAAATTCAGATAGTTACCAATAGGGAGAGGAAAACGAGCAGGTTTCATGCAGAAATTTGATCAGATTTGCATATTTTTGCGCTTGGACTAAATATGGAACATTATAGAGGGAAATACATTTTATGGGGAGACCAGTATCAGTAAGAACAAAAAGGAGAGGACAAGCCTGGCATGGAGAGAGGAATCTTTTTAACTTTGTTTATAATGGCAAAAGCTGGAGACAGTCTAACCGTTCAAACTTATGGGAATACATGTTTGAGTGAATAATTGCTTAAATAAATTAAAGAATACCTACTTAATACAATATTTTCTAGGAATTAACATGGTACATTTGTTCCTGAGGAAAGATGTTCAAACAATATTATTCATCTAAAAGCAGAGTATAAGACATATGTAGCATGATTTCATCAGGTAGAGGAAATATAAAAATAAGTATAATTGTAAGTATTAGGATGTACACCAAATATTATATATAGTACATATATAATTTTAAAATATATATGTTTTGTATGCATCTTAATATTTATACTAACTGCCAAATATAACTGTTATACAATACATACATGTATGTGATATATATAATATATACCAACATTACAAATATATGAGAAAATACTATATATTATATGTAATATACATAATTATGTAATATTTATATTTTATATGTATATGCAAATATATAAATGCACATATATTTATATATGCCAAGTGTTATATAAATATCCTAATATTTATAATAGGATAAATATCCTATAATATTTTTATTTATTATATGCACATATATCCTAGATGGTAGCTTAGGGATTAGGTCTCTGTCTTTTATACTTTCTGATTTTTTTTACCTAGAGTTTATTATCTTAATAATCATGGGAAAAAGCCAAAAGATGATCTTTAAAAAGGCAGCTTCAATAACACAATTAGAATGGAAGATTTTTTGTAGGGTGCTACTTGAAGAGTGAAAAGGAAATGAGGCGGTGTATATAGATCCAACATTGGAGTAGTTTGGCGTAAGAGGAAAGGCAGATGTGGGACCGCAGGTTACTCAGTTAGGCACTTCATCGCCCAGTTGCAGGAGAACTGTGCATTTTTGAAGAAAAGAAACCAGTTGAAAGCAGGCATGAAAAGCACTACCCAGAAAGCAGGTAATGGCTGGGTTGCGCCATTTAAGGCATTAAGGAGGGATAGGACTGAGGGTATTTGTAGAAGAGTGGCTCTGGGGAGAAAAAAGTGCTTGGTTTTCCTCAACTGAGAGGGATGGATGAACAGGTCCAGAGAATTAGGGACAAAGGCAAATGGTCTAATAGTTCATATCCCACTGACAGCTGTGAGGGTCTCTGCAGAGTGAGTGAGATCTGAGGGTGTGTTAGGTTTATGAGAACACCTTTATCAAAGTTCCCTGTATTCATCAGAATACAGGTTTGGCTGCTGTAACAAAGCCACACAAATACAAGATTGAAATGTATTTCTTTGTCATGAAAGATCCTGAGTATGCAGGGGGTTGGCAAGTCAAGGATGTGGGAAGCCGTCTTACTGCTCTGCCCTCTGACTGTGTCCCATCCGTGGTTTACACAGCCTAAGATAGTTTACCACCATGTCCTTACTTCAATCAGCCAATAGAGAAAGAAACTGCAGTAGGGAACAAGCTTATTACTCTTTAAAGAAGTTTCACAGATCACTTTTACTCATATCACATTGGCCGAAACTTAACTGTATGACCATAACTAGCCAGGAGGAAGCTGGAAAAGTCATTTAACTGGAAATGTATGTAAACAAAAATGCAATGCTATGGCAAAAGAAGCAGATAGAATCTGAAAGACGACAAGGAGTCCCTGCTGCAGCAACCCCACCAGATGACTCAGTACAAGGAATAAAAGGATATTCTGCAAGCTCAAGCCTCTATCATCAAAACATTCATTAGAGTCACTTCATAATCAAAATCCTGTTAGATTTAAATGCACGTAGGGCATCTAATTAAAAAGAAACACATCCTGCCTCCAACACACACACACACACACACACACACACACACACACACACAGAAGAATTAATGAATCACCAAAAGTGCTGGTGCTAAACTGCAGTCATAAACTGAGCCACATGGGCAGCCAAAACAGCACAAGTGCTGGACTATGATTATCTAAGTAGCTTGAATGGCACACTCTAGATGATGTTTTGTGAATAAGACCACAACTGAACTTTGTTTGCTTTCAAACTTGCCATGATTATATGTTGTTCTAGAAGTTTCATACCTGTTTCTCAATATAAGTTCTCACATTCATTTCCTTTGTTCTTTTACTCAGCAATTCATAATAACACCCTTACAAAAAATTTACACTTAACATTTTCTCCAAACTTTTCACCTTCTTTTGGTATGCACATATTTATTATCTCTTAGCCAAAGGCTGTATTTCCCTTTATTTTATGCCAGTATTATTAATAATATTAGCATATCTCCAGGTATAATGGAGCAGTATTCTCAAGTATCATTTTTCACCATCTACCAACATTCTTTGCTTAACAACTTTTGTAATAGGGATATTTTTCTCTTCATCCTGTCTTACAACTTTGGGATTCTTATCAACTATTTCCTTTGCCTCTATCACATTTATATATATCTCCAAATCCTTATCAAGTCCTTTAAACTTCTCAGAAATTCACCCATCCACCCCAATTCCTTGGCTGTTTCTATTATGACTAGTCCTAAATCATGATTGATTTCATGGCAGTTTTTCTGAATCCACCAGTAAGTGCTCCCACTGTCTACATTTAAAATTTTAACTCTCCAGCTGGTCATCAGGACCCTCCACAGTTTGTTATAAGCCTCTCCTGCATCTAACTCTAACTCACCATGTTAAGCATTTAGCCCTTTGCTACTCAAAGTCTGTGCTCTGACCAGCAGCCTCCACCTCATCTTGGAGACTTGCTGAATCAGTTTGCATCTGAACAAGCCCCCTTCCCAGGTGATTGGTGTTCAGTGGTTTTTGCACACAAACTCTTGATAGAAAATAAGACCTTACTTGCTGTTATTACTACTACCCTTGTGTTCATTTTCCTGCTACTTTGTTTTGTGCTGGTGGTCTGAGGAGATTGTTATTCATCCCATTTTGTTTGAGAAAAAAAATTTGTAATTTGTTTTTGCCTAAAGGCTAATTCAAGTTTTACCTCTAAGAATGATTCTTTCTCAGCAGAGTATCAGAAAAGGCAGCAAGTCTTGAGTTCTGGGCTCTTATGACCCAAAAGATTCCTCACCCTATGCTGGCTACTGAGGCCGTGGAAATCGAATTTGCTTCTGCGAAGAACAAGGAAGGCGTTCTGGAAGAGCATCCCCTCACTTATGACCTTGACCCCTTGTCTATCCCTTGCTTTGCTTATTTGCAGATTTGGTTGTAATCCAAAGTAAAAACGACTTTGATTTTTCCAATTTTTTAAATTCTAGCCTATGTTTCAGTCTGAATCAGTCAATAGTCAGAGCCAACTCAAAATCAATCTTACTTTTTTTTTCTTTAACACCCAAATCTAGCACTAGGCAATTTGCATGCCCAGTACTGAATAACTACTAAAATTGTTGACACTGAAATCCAGTCCTGAAAAAAGAAAGAAAAAAAATGCATACTCATTTGTGATCTTATATTTAGCAACTTCAATATGATAAAATGTTAGGTGCTAACACAACTATCATTGTTGTTATCATTAGTATTATGATTATAACTTGACATCAAGATGTCATTATCTTGAACTAAAGGGTGAAAGTTGACAATCCATTTTATAATATGTCAGGACCAAAATTGGTGATCTGTTAACAATAATGATTTGGATCCTATAGTGAATAAAGAGTAAGCTTTTTAGAGAAAGCCCTGGACTTGTTTTACCTGGATTAGTTCTACAAGAGGTATGGGTGTGTCATCTCGATATAGCTACACAATGGTGGCCACAGCTTGCTTATAAAAGCAATGCAGCCACAGAAGAGATGGCTTACCTTTTTAGAAAAAGCACAAATCAGCATTACACATGATTTCATAATGAATGCTTTGAACTTATAAGAGTACAATATCCTTAAGTATAGCCCACCTGTTAGAAAACATAAAATGCTTCCACAGTTGATGAAATTTACATGTGATAACTTCAGTCCTCAGACCACACTCTCTGGTCCATTTACTCTTGCCCTGTGCTCTCCCAAACCCACTCCAGTCATGATCTCTCCTAAAAACTGCATAGAAACTACTCTCACAAAAGTCTATTACCAAATTACCAAATCCAATTACAATCATTAATTTTCATGTGACTTGAAGTTTTAACAACACTTGACATCCTTAATCATTTCTTCCTTCTTGAGACTCTTCCTTCCCTTGACATTATAAGATTAAACTGTCTTGGTTTTCTGTCTCCCTTACTGGCTTCTCCCTTTCAGGTTCTTTTGTCAGCTCTTCTCCTCTTTCTAACCTTTACAGGTTGAAGTTTGTTGTATCTAGTCCCCAGTTTTTTCCTTCATTCTTCAGATGAACCCATTCAGTCCCATGATTTTAAATACATCAATAAAAACATCAATGACCATTAGATTTACATCTTAAGCCTAAGAATTTCCCCTAAACTCTAAACTTTTGTAGCCAATAGCCTGCTGATTTTTACTTGGATTGCTAATAAACATAAGAAACTTATATCCAAAACAAACTCAATTTCTCCCCAGTTCTTTAGCATTTGTCATCTAAATAAAAGGCAACACCAATTGCCTGATTGTTCAGGGCAAAAGCCTTGTAATAATCCTTGGCTTTTCTTTTCCTTATACCCTGCATCCCAGACATGCATCAATCCTATTTGTCCTATATCCACAATATATTCCACTTTTACTCCTCACAAAATCCACCAACACCCACACTATAATGAGTCCTAAACTTCTGCAGAGACTCTTAAGTGGTCATCCTCCTTCCATTTTCACCTTATTTGTCTACCCTCTGCTTGCAGCCAGAGGGATCCCATCAAAACTTAAGTCAGATCATGTCACACAGAGCTTAATATTCCCCAGTGGCTTCCCCTCACATTTACAGTACAATCTAACATTTCCTTACTACTCTACTTTTTCCCAAGATGTCTGCATGTCTTGTTCCCTTACTTCCACTGAAATTATGTGCTGAGGTGAGATGGTAGAAATGACCCAATGTTGTCTCTGCTTGGAATTCAGGTCATGGAGTTCCTTCCAGGGCAGCCATCAGAAGACATGTATTAGGGTGACCAATTCCTCCAAGTTTGCCCAGGATGGTCCTTGTTCAGCACTGAAAGCCTCATGTCCTGGGAAATCCCTTAGTCCTGGACAAACTAGAACAGTTGATCACCATACAATGTGTTCACAATCTGTAACTAGGAAGTCTACTTTCTCAGAGTGGCCCAACTGAGTCACTTTCTCATTTAAATCATGGACTTAGGTTTTTATGGATTCTAACCAAAATTTTACTGTAGATTACAAACAACCAACTACTCCAGATCATAAAAGATCAATTTTCAAACTAAATGGAAGACCACAATTATACTGCTGGAAAATCTAAAGGTATGTTCTACCCTATCCTGCAGCAGTAACACCTACTTGGACTAATGAATAAGGTATGCTTTGCAGGCATATCTTTGAACATCAATATGAAAAAACACTGTCCATGACACTGCAATTTCTAATATATTCCTAACATATTAATAGGAAGCTAGACACATGCCATGAATAATATACTTTTAATAAAACTCTCCAAAAAATAAAATGTATATGAAAAAATGCAAGTATATAAGTATTATGTTCATTGTTTCCTACCCATAAGAAGTGTCTTTTTTTTATGTTGAATGAAACTAAGAAAGATAAGCAACTACTTTCTTAGAGGGTTTCAATTAAAGATAAAGTTTCATTATTTTCTTTTTGGCAGTTTAACAATTGAACTGCATATACTGATCTCCTATTTTTGATGAATAATAAAAAAATTAAAACAATGCAAATAAGATGACAATAGATATCTGTTTCCAGATGATGAAAATTACTTCTGTATCTTTTATATAAAACACTCATTTATAAACCATTTACTTTATTATAATTACATGTGTAAAAACCATTGTTAATAATCTTATCTGCCAAATCAAATTATTCATTATAAAAACATGAAATGCTTTCACTTAAAAAATTTTTAAGTAGCTCAATTCCTTCACAGCTATGTTCAGATAGTATTTTATTGATAATATACTGTTTTCTCTCTAAATACACATATCATTTTCTCCTTAACTGTTTGCTGGTTTACAATAATTGAAATTTTCCCATTTTCTCTCTTCTTTTTTGGGGGGGAGGGGTAGCAGTAATTACTTTTGGTTTAAAGTGTCATTTAAAATATTTATTCAACATCATATCTGGTCAGTTCCTCCTTCCATGTAAAATAAGCAGGAAAAAGGTCTAATTCCAGTGACACCATCTATGGTCTTTGCTGATTTTGCCTTAGTGGTTTATCATCTTTAGCCAGTGAATTAATTCTTTCATTTTGAGCTCTTCTTGACCCCACTGGCTCCACTGCTTCTGGGTAATGACATAGTCAGATCTTATTTAGAAAGAAACTTACTCATAAACAGCACATGGTGATGATTTTTTGACCTCAGAGAAGTCACAAAGGATATCTGCATTATCCTACAGAGTAAAATGGGTCCAGTAAAATTATGTTCTAGCTGAAAAGAAAGCTTCCTGAAGGCATTTGGTGCCTCAGAATCATCGACTAGATCAAATGTTGCATTAAAAATTATAATTGGTTTCATTATTCATTCTCCCAGATGTCATTCATAAAATATTATTAGGTGGGCACGTTTGGCCACAAGGTAGACCCATTCATGTAACCTTGAATGCTCTGTTACTCAGCTAAACAATCCAGTTCTTTAAATAGTCCCCTTAGCCCCTTTAGATGTTTTCACCCCTTTATCATTACTGTATATTTTTTATTAAGTTCTGTTTTACAAATTTTGAAAAGCAAAGACCAAAACAGGCCAAACATAAAAATTGTTTTCTCAATGCACTGGAGGAGAGAGATGTTCTCTCTCCAGTGTGGAAAGCACAAAGAAGGAGTCCTTGACTATAGAGAATGGTAGATCATACAGGAACCTGTTCAATTTACATTGAGATTTGTTGGGTTTTTCTTTTTTAATTCAGATGATTCAAGCAAAGCTGAAAGATAAAGTTGAAAACAAAGAACATTATCTGGTCATTGGGCCAGATGAATGTATTTAGATGGGAGGTAAACCAGGAAAGAAAGCTAATGCTGGTAGGAGAGAATGGAGAATATTGTTGTGGTGGAGAGAGGGTGCGTTACAGGCCAGCCAAGATTTATATGCACCAGTAAGATCATGGGCTTCCCCAGGGCAGCTCATGGCCAATCCCTTGATTCTTAATACCTCCTGTGTAGTTCTGTGTCTTCCTCACTGCCTTAGCATGAACTACCTATCTACATCTTCTCCACTTCCAGCTTTCTTGTGTCACTATTTCCACTCAAGTGACAGGAGAAATTACTAAGGAAGTAATCAATTAATGGTTAGATATCATTGCTAAATTATAAACCTTTCTCCGGTAAAAGGCAATCTTAACTACCTCAACCCCAACAATTCACTTTTCACCTCTTTTATACGATGAGAGATTGTCTTTTCATCCTTAGTGAATGAGTAATTAAGTCCTACTTCTCTTTGCTGAAGTATGGCTAATTACTCTGAAAGGACACAAAATCATAATTATGGGCAAGGTGAAGACATTTCTCTCCATTTCTCATCCTCTTATAACCTCGTAACTCCAATTCAAGGTATATATATCCAAAGGTCATGTTTTAAAATATGACTTTAGGCCCATAGATTTTACACAGTTGTCTCATACTAAGCAAGAACACTACATAAATTCAGGTGTGATTGCAGTTGTTACTAAATCATATTGTAGCTCAAGGCAACATTTCTTAAAATGTTGTCAGCTGACCAGAAACAGTATCATCAGAAAACTTGGAATGAAAATCATGGGCCTCACCCAAGACCTATTGAATTATAAACTCTGGGACTCAGATCAAGCAATCTGTGTTTTAACAATCCTTCCAGGTGTTTCTGATGTACACTAACATTTTGATAACCGCTGTCTTAAGAAATAACACTTAAAATATTTGTTTCAGGTAAGGAGGATTATAGCTAAGAGCTGTAGATTTAAAAAGACCATCTAAATGACAAAAAATAGATATTTATTCCGAGATTTATGCAAAGGAGTTAGTTATCAATTCCAGAGACCCAAGACGAGCACAAAGTTGGAAAGGCTAATAGTTGAAAAACATGGGCAGGGGCCTTAGATATGTTCTGACTGGAAGCTGTTAGCATGGAGAACTGGAGGTGGGCTAATTAGAAGTAGAGCATCTAATGTGATTTGTTTCACAAATATATTTGGCTCCTTTTGCTTAAATCTGAGCTGGGAGCAGAGTCAAAAGATAGAGAAGCTGGGAATCACTACCTAATTCCTGATCATTCTGGTTTGGTTTGGCTTACTGGGCTTGATGCCACAGTGGCTTGTGGATAATAGCACAATTGTCACATTTGGTCTGGCCATTGCTTATTGGTATAGTCAGTCTCAAAGCTTCCCTTTTAGTCCTTTTCTCACTTGAGAGAGTTTGAGCAATCAGAGAAGGCCAAAGATCGAGATCTTCACTGCTCTGACATTGTTCAGGTGTCTTCACAGTCTACCGCATCATGAGATATTCTTGACCTTTCTGTTGTTGTATCCTCATGGCAAGTGTCTGACTAGAAAATGACTACATGCAATCACTTAAGACTCTAGAAAGAATGCAATGAGCCAGCATCATTGAACTGTGACAGCATCAAGAACAGTTAATACTCCCCACAAGATCTTTAAAACAAGGAAACCCAACTGCCCAACTCAGGCCAAGATAACTAATCTCACAGGTCATAAGAATCAACCTTAGAAAGCCAAGTACCTTTGTCCTTCAGATGATGTATAGCCTGTTATATCTTGCCCATTTCATTGATTGAAACACAGCAAGAAATATTGGTAACGGCACAGATACCAAAATGACTAGCCAACAAATCTAGAGCAATGCAATTATTTACCTCTACTCATGCCCACAGGTTAAGGCTGTTCTGTATTCCATACAGGGCATTGGTGGTATCATTAATAACTTCTGTCAGCTGGTGATAAGTTTTCTACTGTCTTTTCTATTTGTCTTGTCACCTTGAGAACACTGCTCTGATAGCTTGCATGAGCAGTGAATCAGTAATCCTCCTGGGAGGAGTGCCTCAGTATCCAAAGGTGATCTTTTTTTTTTTGCAACCCATACATGACTAATAATTCCCAGCTTTAGTGATTTATAGAAGTAGGCTCTCTGTGTACATACAAGTCTTGGAATTCCAAAGGCACTATGAGGAAGAAGACCAGGCATCTCTGACCTACAAATGATGTAGGAGTACATGGATATTCAGGGAAAAAAAGTTTATATATGACAGGAGGTCAGAACCAAGGCCTTACACTAGCTGGATTACATACTTGGATCTCTATAATTCTTTTACATGTGGCAAGTATTTAACTCATTGTGTTACAAAGGTTGTTGAATTCAAATTTAGATTTGCCGAAGGTCTGAGCAACAGATTGTAATATTTTTTTCTTTTCTGAGAGAAAGGTACCTTAAGTTAATCCATGTAGATTCAAATGAAAATTCTATCAGCTATAATTCCCTATGGTTTCATTTGATGAGACCAAATTTGTCCAGAGGTTTTTGTCATGGGCATCCAGTGATGGGTGGCATACATGGCAGTGGGTAGGAGTGAGGGCAGGAGCTACTGTTTGGGAAATCTAAGGATGGCATCAGAATGAGTATGTCCTGACCTGAAAATTATAATAAAAAGGAAAGAAAAAATAAAAAAGTCATTAAAGTGGCCAAGAATCAAGGGAAATGTAAAAAGAAAGGATTACAAGCAAACAGATAAAAACAGAACAGAAATTATACAGGAGTCTTGGTCCAAAATTTTGAGCAGAAGCTGTCTGTATTCCAAGATGATTAGTTTGTTCCAAAGGTCTTGAGTTAGCTATGCGCTTCTGAAGATAAGTGGCTTCTAGAAGATTTCTGAGAATTTTCATTTTAAGTTCCCCTATTAAAGTAGTCTCCTAATTGTTTAGATTTCAGATTGTGAAATTGGAACCCAAGGATTGACCTTTGGGAGTTTCACTGTTGTATTTGTTATTAATGGTACCAAATAAGATTCTTTCTTATGGCCTTATTTGTTATTAATAGTACCTAATAAGATTATTTTCTATGAGTTTCAAGAAAAGTTTTTCCCTGATGTCTCATCTGTTATATACAATCTTCTGACTGAAGATCATGAAGAGAGTAAATATCATACTGGCGCTATTGAAAAGCAACCTTAACCTGTTAATGGTAAAATTATGTACAGGACCTAAATCCCTTGAAATATTTTGCAATGCCTAGGTGCAGCAGAGCAGAGTCTAGTATCAGAAGTGAAATTCATAAATGCAGGGGCCTTCCAGTTTTCAGCTCACAGAAGGGTAACTGATGTGTTCCAAGGAATTGAACCCTCTGGACTAAGGCATACTGGGAATAATTTTTGCCAAGGGAGCTCAAGGGTTTCTGAGAGTTTGGCTTGGTACACTTGGAAGATGTCATTAATTCTTTAAACCTTTCCAGAGGTTGTGGGTAGTAAGGGCAGTGTGGTTGTTGAGGAAGAGGTAACACCTTACAGAGTTTTCTTTTTTTCCCATAAGTTTGTGCTTCAGGCACTTGATATAAAAGTTTGTATACTTAGATTGGAAACACAAAACCAAACATCATTTTAGAGACTATCTTTTGAGCAAAGAAAGGATTTAAACCTCCTGACAATACACAATAATGAAAACATATTCAAGTCCCAAAGAGATTGGGAGCTAGATAAAATTCATCTGAGGTGGTCAAAAGGTCCATAATGCTTTGGTTCATGTCTATGCCCCAGCTTTAAAGATTTTCCAGCATTATACTATTAACATGTGGCACACAACCTGAATATGAGCTCTCTTGTTTCTCTTTCAGTTACCCAACCGATGTTGATTTAAGATAATAAGTAATTTTTTTGCAACATGATGAGCGGTTTCATGGAGAAGTTTACTTACTATCTATTGGAAATCATCTGGTGCTACCAACCAGCCATTTTATAATCATACAGATTATCTGAGGAAAGGGAACAAGCAGACGTGTGCAATCCTTCCTGTCCAAAATAAGGAGCTGTACAAACGATATTGTGTAACAGCCTCTTTGAACCCCTCCAGAGGCTTATCCTTTAAGATTTAGATAGGATCATAGCCTTAGTATGGCTGTTTTGTATAATCATCTGACAGAGATTTTCATTTAAAATAGCCAGCTCTCTAGGAAGCAGAAATGAGTATAAAAGTTCCTAAATTTGTTGTCCGTTTTGGAGGCTGTTATAGCAGAGGTGAGAAGCCTCCTTTGTTTCAAAAGGATCCCAAAGTCATGCACTACTCCAAAAGTGTACTTGCTATTTGAATAAATGTTTAATCTCTGTTTTTTGGCTAGTTTACAAGCTCTAGTAAATCTACCTTTGGGGCTGATTTTATCAAAGAGAACTATATTCTAAAGGAGGGCTTAATTTACTGAAAACAGACCTTGCTCCATAGCCTCCTGTTTTATTTTAACCTTGAGGTTTGATCCATCAACAAATAATAATAGGTCACAGTTCTCAACGAAAATCTCTACAAAACTGAGCAAGGTATAGACAGTTACCTATCTGAGGTAAGACACCATAAAGTTCCCTTTCTCTGGTAGGGGCAGGAGAACAGAGTGATAGTTTCCGGGATGCTGCAACAGTAAATAGTAATGTGAGAGGGAGAGAGTAACTCGAGAGGTTAACTGGTTGGACTGCCAAAAAATGTTGTGTTCTCTACCAATAGTGAGACTGTATTGTGTGAGGACCATGAGGTCCAATGGGTTGTCTACAACTAGTTAAGCAAAAGCATCAACAAGTTTTGAAGTGGCAGCTATTGCTCTAAGACAAGGGGGTAAGTCTTACATCCAGATTAAGGGTGAAATTATTTGAAATAATGAGTTTTTGATGGTTCCCATGATGTTCAGTTAAAAACCCAAGACTTGTCCAAATTGCACATGCCTAAATAGACAAAACAGCCTTTTGCAGGTAGGGAAGGCCTGTTGGCCTTTTGGCATGAGGATCTTTTACTAATGACTTGGTCAATTCATAAAGAGGTGTTGCATTGCCAGCACTATGCAGATGAACCTAGAAATTCTCTTAGTTACTGTTTGATGAGGGGTCTTGTCTTGCCAATGAGTTTCAGCCCCAGGCAAGTTTGCTATGGATTCAATGTGACTAAAGAAAATGACAGCAAAACATTCATTGGGTGAAAGTGTTATACCCAACTTTATTTCCAGGTAGCAGGTCAGTCACTAGAATCCCATTCACTCAGAGCAAGTCTGTATGCAGCAAGTCAGTCTCTACCTCTGGGGCCCTCTGTCCGCACAGCCGTCCTCTGGGCCTCCCTGTCCTTGGTGCTGCCACCACTCCAGCCTCTGCTCTGCTCTCCTGCAGCCTTGCAGCTGTGCCACCATGTCACACGCAGAGCACTGGGCACAGCTCTTTATATAGAGCCAACAGCCATGTATTGCCCATAGGTGTGCAGTGAGCTAGTCAACCACGGCCAGGTGAGAATCCTGGCCACAGGAACTCTCATTTTATCCACAGGTCTATGCCATGTTTGGCTAATCTTTAGTCTATTTAGAGAGTGTTTTTCCCTCCTTAGATAGCTGACTCTCTAAATAATAAAGTGCATTTTGGCAAATTTGCAATTTATCTTTTAAAATTTGATGTCCCTTTTCTCCTAAGAAAGCAAGTAATTGGAATTTTTTTTATAGGCTTCCTTGTTCTCTGAATTTTCTTGGATCAAATCACCCACAAGTTGCATCAGAACTGAGTCACACAGGAAGTTTAGGTCTTCTAATTCTTTTGCGAAGACCTGGGAAAAATAGGAGGGGGCTTCAGTGTACCCCTGGAGCATAATCTTCCACATGTATCATTGTCCTCCACAGGTATTGACTGTCCTAGGCTAGAGGCATAACCAAGAAGAGCAGAGAAAAAGTCCACTATGTTGAAACAGGTGGCGTGGGACAGATTTGATGCCAAGATACTATTTGGGTTAAGTACTACTGGGAAAGAGATATATGTTTCTTGAATATTCTGAAATCTTCAAAAATTTATATCGTTATCCATTTGCTTTCTTTACTTGCAGGACAGAAGTGTTAGAAGGGCTACTGCAAAGTCAAAAAAGTGCTTTGGATATAAGGCTTTCAGTTAGGGGTTTGAGTCCTTTCCTTGTTTCTGGCTTCAGAGGATATCGGGGAAGTTTGTGTAACAGTTTCGTAGTATCTATTTGAACTTTAATTGGTTCTGCTCCAGTTATTTTTCCTATGCCAGTGGAATTTTTAAAGCATAGAATGTCCAAATACAGTGTTAAAGTTTTTTAATTGGAAAATGCAGGAAATGCAGTAGAGAAGGAAAAGATGTATCCAGAGCAGACACAACTTGATTCTGAATACTGGAATCCTCTGGAACCTCAAGGTCTAGTCCCTCTGGTGTGCATTTAATAATACAATTCCATTGGCAAAGTAAATCTCTGCCTATTATATTTTCAGGGTAGTACCATAGAACAGGAATTAATGCTGTTTAGTCAAAGGTCCAAGGGTTACATTTAAGGGCTAAGAGACAGAGAAAATCCATGGGTTATTATAAATACCTAGCACCTATGTGCTGTATTTACTCTAAGGAAGAAATTGAGCAAATATAACAAGTTTCAATGTAGAAAGAGTAGTGCCCACATCTGCCAGCAACTGATGAGGTTGATCACATATATTTATAGTTAATTCATCTTGAGTTTTCAAGGTAAGGTAGGATGCTTTTTTCTTTCCTTGAATCACCCTCTTGGATCTGAGTTGAGAGATTTTTTTTTGTCTTTGAGTTTCTTTTGTAAAATGGGATAGTCTTTTGTTAAAAATATCCCTTGTGTTTAAAATATCTACAAGTGTCCTTGTCGATGGAAGTTTTTTGGGGAAATGTCCCACCAACTGTTGGATTAGCAGGGCCATAAGTTTATTTGGAGTCTTGTTGTTCTTCAAATACAATTTCAAAATATTTTTCCAGGTGTTACAAAACCTGTAGTTTCAGTAAAGGGACTATTTCCCATCCAAATGTCATCTTCTCTCTATTTGCAATATTGAATTATGGCCCAATTAATTTTTATTGGAAATGTTTCAACATGGCTTTTAGGATATGTTTCCCAACTTTCTGGAGACTTTTTGGCCCTCAGGTTTATTGTAGAAAGAAAAAACTTCCCTTTGCAGGAAAAAGGCCCCTTTCTGGATGAGTTCAATCATCTTCTGCCATTCAAGGTTTAGCATCTGAGGTTCTGATCCATATGTGTAAAGGTTGATATAGGTCAGGCAACTCTGGGTCATATGCATTCAAAAGAATTATGACTTTGTTTTAATTGGTTGCTGGTCTTCTCTAGGTTTACAAAGGTCCTTAATAATAGCCTTAAATTGAATATGGGTTAAAGGTTTGAATTCTACAGTTGTCTGTAGATTCAGCTCATGGAAGGGATATATCTTTAGAGGAACTGGTACCTTTAGAGGCATTCTGGGGTCTTAAGTGAGTCACTGAGAAAAGGCAAATGATGTGGACAAGAGGAAAAGAAGGAGAGGAGAGTTGGATATAGGGAGCCGAATGAAGGACAAGGAACGTAAAGACGTAGGAGGGCAATGAGTCCAATTTGTTATTGCGTAAGGTTGTCAAATTGCCCTTTAGATTTGGCCAAAGAAGCTTTTAGTGAAGCAAGTTTTGAATCAGAATTTTATGTCTTGGCCTCTGTATACCAATAAAAAAGGCTGCCACTATTCCCTTTATTTTCTAAGATGATTCTCAAATGAACAGGTTTGTTCTAGTCAACTATTCCTCAGAGTGGACACTGAAGGCCAAATCATCCTTGGTGAAGTTATACCATTTAAAAAGACTAGCACAAGAATTAAGATTGTGATGAGGATATATATTAGACACAGGAGTTTTTCCTGCAGGACAAGAGGATTCAGAACTCAGATGATCCCATGAGAGCCAGTGACCGTTGGTAATAAGTTGCGCTGTTGCACTTTTATTATTAGGACAGGGAAGCTGTAAGTGAGCTAAGTAGACTGACACCTTATATGATTGGTTTCAGAAGCCTATTTGTCTGTTCTGCTTCTAATTTGTAAGTGGAGGCCCAAAACAGAGAAGGTGGTAGTCACTGGCCTAGGTCCTGACTATCTTGGACTGATGGCTACAGAGATGTGGTTTGGCTTCTTGGGATGGTTACTGGAGAGGCTATGGGTTAAAATTCTACTGCCAAAAGTGATCTGGCTTATAATCTAATTTGTGTCTTTGTTTTACTTATCTTTTGTTGAGGATGATGGGGAAATGAGATCAGGAGGTAGGGATAATGAAAGTATTTATTAAATGCCAACAGACTATTAGTAGACCATTCAATAACATCTTCTTCCCATTGGAATGGCTAGCCATTGACTACAGAGTGAAGAAAAATGATGAGATCAATAATTCCAAAGTTAAGTCCTAGGAACTCCAGATGAACTGATATTTTATCCCCTATTTTGTATCATAGGCCCTCATTCTGTCATGCTAGAGAATCCTTGTGTCTTGCCAATGAGTTTTAGCACTGGGCAAGTTCACTATGGATTCAGTGAGACCAAGGAATGACAATGAAACGTTCCTGGGAATGAAAGGATTTATTACCTGGCTTGTTTTCCCAACGATAGGTCAAGCACTGGAATTACATCTGCATCCAACAGTCTGCAGCTCTGTAATCCTCTTTTGTCTCTACCTCTGCCCAGAGCAGGGACTGGACAGAGCTCTTTATATAATGACTCAGTCAGTAACAGCTAATTGCCTAGGGATGTGGAAGCAGTAGCCTTGTGGCAGGCCAGTTACATCAAGTAGTTCAGGTTCAGGTGAGGATCCTGGCCATAGGAACCTTCACTTTATCCACACCTTGGAACATGTACATAGCACAGAGTTGAGAATATATAACAAAGGGTCCTCCTCTCCACCCTTTGCATTCTATCCTTGTCAAGGGTCTTGCTCCCAACTCCTTTACTGCACTCATGTATGCATACATGATTATACATGAAGATTTGTGTGCATTCATATTCTAAACCCAGTCCATATTCATAGATTCTAGTTATCTAGATTTATGCTATCTCATGGTCCTATCCCCTGGAGTCATTTTATATCTTGATGCCCCTATAATTCTTTATCCAGTGGTCTCAGGTATATCTCTATGGCCTCCATGGGCATTGTTGCCAGGCCCATCCTTTCAGGGTGGGCAGGGTTCTGAGGTGTGAAGCATGGCCAAAGTGCTATTTGCATATGGTCAGAACGAGGCTTGCAGGTGCAGGTTAGGGTTCTTCCCGCGTGCATACAAGGTATTTCAGCTTCTCAGTGTAAACATGCTTTTGTCCCTTGCATGCCTTCGAATCACTGAGAACGTCAGAAAACCAAAACCTCCCATTATTGTTTTCTACTTTTTCTTTACCTATAGTGTGGTCAAAGGCCCAGCAGCATCACCTGGGACCTTGTTAGAAATGCAGATGCTCAGTCCCTACCCCAGACCTACTTAATCAACAATCATTTTAAGGAGACTCCAAGCCAGGTGATTCATATACCACTCAAATTTAAAAAACACCCTGACTGCACTTTAGCTTCCCTCTTTCTTCTATTCATTTAAGATTGTTGGCCCATTAGATGCTCAGGAAGCCAGTTACAGTGACAGCTTGCTCACTTATCTTCAGTACTTAGGATTGTCTGATTCAGAGCATGCATTCTATAATGTCAAATGAATTAAATTAATAAGAGAGCTAAACAATGACGGGGCTCCAGGTTTATATAAAGTCAGTGTACTTACACTGACCCTGAACATTAGTCTGTTAAGGAATATTAGCCATCTGAATGTGGCAAGGCCAGCCCTGCATACTATGGAGGCTAAGGAGCTGACCTGGACTAATCTGAGACCCTCTGAATACTATTCTGTACACAATTTGCCAAGAAGAGGCTATCTTTAGTTTTTTGCATACTACTCATAGCAAAATATGCCTATGAATACCTGCCAGTAATCATAACTACTTTTCTACCCTAAGAATTTCAGTAGGATATGAATACACAGAAGAAAAAATTCATTTGGAAATGGCAATTGTGTCTAAACGTTTTTCCTTTGACATCACCAGTTTTATGCAGTTCTCTTGTACTAAATAGGCAGTGTAACTTTTTTAAAATATAATAGTGATTTCATTTTCAGTCTCATGCACTATTCTAAATGATAAGATGATTTGTTGCTCCACACCGGTGTTACTCTATAATCAGCTTATTATAAAACTAATTATATGCTCCTTAACGCTCTAGTTGGAACCTAGAAGGGGCTGCTAATGTCTTTAAGCCCCAAAGTTGCTTTAAATCAAGAATATTCAGTCACATGTACTAATCCTTGTTTTTTAAAGTAGTATCCACAGTAAAACACTGGTTTAGAAAAAATAAGGTAACAAACCTGAAATATGACTCAGTTTTAGCATATTTCATTAATTTACTGATTTATTCATGAATTCACTCAATTACTATTAATGAAAATGCTTTGATTTACAGAACACAGCTCTTATCAAGGTGGAAGATAGAAAGCAAATTCAATGCCCCTGCCCTCAATGGGTCTCCAACATTTTTCTATATGGTTCTAGGATGATTATAATTTCATTCTTCCCTATGTTGAAGAAGTCCTAAAAATGATCAAATATACCATGTGGGTTACCATTTCAGTGTCTTTGCTCCACCATTTCCTAGTCATTCATGCGTTCATTCATTCATTCAACAAATAGTGAATGCTGGAGACACAGCAAATACTAAGATTCTAGGTGCACAGCAGTCACAGTGGTTAACGGGGCCAACTGTATCACTAACCTCATGAAACTGAGTCTAGTAGAAAGAGACAGAAATTAAACAAGCAAAACTGCATAATTGTAGAGAATGACAAAGTCTATGAAGAAAAAAATCAAGGCAATAGGAATGAAAATGACTGGAGGATATGGGTTCTTTTGTGCAGGGCAGTCAAGCTTTGTCCAGTGAAGTGAAATTTAAACAGAGAGGCAGATAACAGGAAGCCAGCCATCTGTCTCTCTAGAAGAAAGATGAGCTACACAGAGGAAGTGGCAAGGATAAATAAAAGTTCAAACACAAATGTTCAAAGCTGCACACCCATGTGAGCCGGCTTCACAATGAAATATCCTATAGTTTTTAAAGAAGAAGCTCTTAAAAATGTATTTAAAATTTTCTAAAACATTAATAGTCCCACTATTTATGTTATGAAACTCTTACGATTTTTATTACCAAACCAGGTAAGTGGAATACAGAAAAGACAAACTTATTTTTCAGAACAAAGGAGATAATGAAAATCTCTACACATTCCAATTATCATGTTTACTGACCTACTTGAATCTGTATCTGCAGACATCTCTTTCTGTTGTTGTTATGAATGGACTATCTCTGCTGCCAGTGCCAGTTGTACCACTTATATTCCAATTAGACCTATAACCTCTTATTTATTCAAGTTTTTAGTTTCAGAAATTCTACCTTCCTCTCAGATACTATAAGTTTTCCACTTTCTCCTATATTATTCCCATCTGCATACAAAAATTCTATTAATTCTTCTGTTTTTAAAAAATGTATAAAGGTCTTAACTGCAGTCTTCTGTAGTGAATGTCCTATTTTTCTGTTTCCCTTTATGGAAAAATTCCTTGAGATATTTTTAAGCTACCATGTGTAATTCCTCTCTTTCTTTTCTTTCCTGAATCCACTCTAGTCAGGTTTACATCCATACCAATTCACCCACGTGCCTCTTACCAAGATTATGTGTAATCCTCACATTGCCAAAGCCAATGGCCAATATTTTGTCTTCATTTTACTTGAATAGTGGGCAGCATTTGACTCAGAAGATCACCAATTTACTCTTGGAACACATATTTTACTTGGCCCCACAGCATTCAGTCCTGGTTCACCTCCACTGTATCAGATTCTCAGCCTCCTTTGCTCGTTCATACATTTCAAATCAACCTCTAAATTCTGGAATATCCCAAGGCTCAATCCTTGCACCAATTTTTTCCTCACTATACTCACTCCTGAAGTGAACTCATCAAGTCCTATGATTTTAAATATTGTCTCTATCCCAACAGCTCCCAACTTGTATCTCCCACTGAACTCTATAGTGACATGATAAATTTGACTGCATTTCAGTCTCATAGTTGTCTCTAACGTCACACATTCAAATCAACGTCTTGTTTCTCCCTGGTTCACACCTATTCCTCTGAAGTCCTCCTCATCTCAGTATAAATGAAAACTTCATCCTTATAATAAAAAAGGTGATTCGCAAATGATGTTCACTCACTGATAAGTGATAATGATATCATATATACAGATAAAATATAGGCTGAAAATGGAATTTTATGTTTGTTTTGACTGTAACATTCTATCATGCTATTAGTTTTTATATTTTTTTAGTTGATTTTCTTGAATGTTTCAAGTTGACAATCATTATCTTCACATAATTCACATGCTAAATTTTTACTTTTTCTTTTCCAATGTCAATACTCACTTCTTTGGCTCTCCAAGTTATTACAATAAAACTACTAGAACAATATTAAACAATCACATACTTGTCAACTTCCTAGGTTTTAAAGAGAATACCTCTGATATAAGATAATGTTTATGCTTAAATATAATGTTGACTGTTGATTTAAGATAAACAATCTCTACAGCACTGAGGAAGTACTCTTAGTTTTCTAAGATTTTTATTAGAGACAGCTGCTCAATTTTATTCGATGGTATTTTTGATAAAGGATATGTTCTTTTTATTTTGTATTAATAGGTGGAATTTGAATGATTGGATTAAGTCCTTCTTGGTCTCTGTTTTCTTGGATCAACATGCCTAAATAGATCTCATTAAGGAGATTTTCATTAATGTGGTTTGATCTATGAGCCTTTTGAACTTTCTCTGGTTTGGACAGGATAATGTTAGCTTTACAGATTAAATCCAGAATTATGTCTTCATTTTCTGCATAGAATAATTAAGACTTTTAAAAGTGGGGGTCTCTCCTGAAAAATCTCATTGACTAGGGCTAGGGGGAGTTATTGGCAACTTTTCTAAACCCTTTCATGATCTGTTCCTCTTATTTATTTCTTGTTAAGACAGTTTGGTTCACTTTGTAGTCTCCTTATAATTTCCCATTTCACCAAGACTGTTAAGTGTATTAATATAAGCTTTAAAAGATATGTTCTCCCAGATATTTCAATATCTTCCCTAACATGTGGTTCTATCTTCTCTCCACTTTAGAGTAACTTTGTTTTCTCACTTTTTTTGCTTCAGTAAATCATCCACGATGTTGAGTATTTTATTAACTTTTCAATTATTTATCAATCTCTTATCCATTTGTTTCCTAAATGATTAATTTCTGTTTTCAGTTTCACTAACTTTTTCTTTAAGCTTTTCAGTGTTTTAAATTTTCCTGGCAGCTTCTTGCTGTGAATATGAATGTTTTATTTTCTCTTGTTTTATAATAAAAGGATCCAGACTATGTTTCCCTCTGAATATAGCTTAGATGGAAGCGCTGTCATCATTTTTTTAAGTATGTAATTGTAGTTTTGATGTCATTTGGTTACAAGAATTATTCTGAAGAGTAATTTTTTTATTTCTAAATGGTTTTGCTGTTGTGTTTGTTTTCATTTGCAGTTTTTAAAAGGAGATCATACAATCACATACTATTATAGTCATAAATTTATATAAATAGGTTTGATTGTTAACCTGGGAGTAATTGAGAAAACCACTGAGGGGTTTAAAAGGTGGGCAGAACCAGCCACATTTTCACTACAGGAAAGTCTTCCTGAAGTTCATATGAAGAAGGCAGCTCAGAGGAGCAGAATCATGTAGGTACCAGAACACTTGCTAAGACTATGTAGAGTGATCTAGGCAAAAGATTATGGTGGCCTGAAATAAAGAACAGTGGCTATGGAGAAATAGGTGCCTTTATGAGATAGTTTAGAAACAGAAGCAACACACTGGTGGGTGATTGAATGTGGATATGAAGGAGAGGAAATAATAGATAATGACCGCGCAGATTCCAGCTTGAGCAACAGGGTGGTTGATTTTGTCACTCACTGAGATAAGGGGGAAAGGAGGAGAGGTAGACAGAGAAACGAAGTGGTCTAGATGGGTAAAGGTTCCAGTACCTATCAAACTCTAAGTTGAGGTGATGAGTAGGCAGCAGAAAACACAGGTTTGAGTAAGAAAAAGAGAGAAAGGATCCGGGCAAGAGGTGGGGGTTTGGGAGTCATTTTATACCTGATAATAGAAGTTAATGAACGAGTGAGATTAAAACAGCCTAAAATAGAACCTCGATTTCTAGGAAAATATCCTTCTTTTTTTCTTAAAAACACAAATATATTTAATGTCATATGCAATTTTATTTACCATACTTTAAAAAGGGTCATTTATGCATACCACTTTTCATTATAAGTGTTTTTCCCTAATATCCTGCAAAGATAAAAAAGACTGATCTTTCAAAATCAGCTTGTCTGGCTCTGGTTCATTCTTCTTAACATCTGTATTATATTCCATAGGGCAGAGAATAATAAATTATTGAACCATTTTTTAGTTGAGTATTTCCTCTGTATTCCATTTTGTGCCAAGACTAATGATACCATAATAAACATCTTTGAAAATCAGTCATTACATATTAATAATTGAGTATGGCACATTTAGCAATCTGACATAGTGGAGAACATACCTCTAGCTTTTTTATGTTAATAATGTAATTAGAATTACATTATGCTAAAGAAAGCACAGCAACTGTGTTCAGTGTGCTAGTAGGTTAAGTTTTGTAACTGTGCTTCCAGGAAGTAAATAACACGACCTTTCATTATTCATGCACAATGGGAAAGAGGGCCGTGGGTCAGCCTATCCTCAGCTTGACTGAGAGGCAGCTCAGGCTGCCATAACAAAATATCATAACGTGGGTAGCTTGAACAACAGAAATTTATTTTCTCACACAGTTCCAGAGGCTGAAGAGTCCAAGATCAAGGGTCCAGTTTCTGTGAAGAGCTCTTAGTGGCTTGCAGATGGTCACTTAATCACTGTGCGTTCGCATGGCCATTTCTCAATGTGGATAGGAGGAGAGAGAGCAAGCTCTCTTGTGTCTCTTGTTGTAAAGGTATTAATTCCATCATGACCTCATTTAACCCTAATTACCTCCCAAACCAATACCACCCCATCGCAGGGGACACATTTAGTCCGCAACAGAAACTGAGTTCAAACCTTCCAGTAGATCAAGATCATTGCCTTGTACATGTGGTTGTGACTAGTTTCCACAGGAATTCTCAGGAAGCCATGTCTTTTTTCTGGAAAGCTAGACTACAAGGGAGCAGGGTTGGACAGGATAACATTTAGCCCGTATCTTCACATAGTTTTCTTTTAATTTCTTCTTTTCTACTCCTCTTATCCCTCCTCCTCCCCCTTCTTCTTTCCTTTCTCTCTTTCCACCCCTCTCTCTTTAAATCAACTCGAAAATTCATACATTGTTGGTATTTCAAGTGTATGCCCACTTTGGAAACAGTTTAGCTAAGTTCTTAAAAAGTTAAACACTTAGCACATGACCTTTTGTCTACCCAAGAGAAATGAAAAACATATTCCCAAACAAGTTTACCTGGGTGTTCATAGCAGTATTATTCATGATAGTCCCAAGTTGGAAACAATTCAAATGCCCATCACATAGTGACTGGATAAACTAAAGGTACAACTCTACAATAGAAAACTACTTGGCAACAAAAATGAAATAACTACTGACACACACAATGCAGACAAACCTCAAAAACATTAAAAAAGTCAGACATAAAATGCTATGTATTATATGATTTCATTACACAAAATTATAGAAAAAGAAAAATCAGAGAGACTAAAAGCAGATCAGTGATTGTCTGACACCCAGGATGTCATCTAGTCACCCAGTGACTCACTACAGAGACACAATAGGATATTTGGGGATGGTGGTAGTTTCCTGTACCTCCTGTACCCAACTACCACAAATCCAGTGGCTTAAAAAAAAGGCAGAAATGTATTCTCCTAGAGTTCTCAAGGACTGGAAGTCTGAAATGAGTTTACAGGGCTAAAACCAAGCAGGGTCCCTCCCTGAGGGGCTCTACAGACAGCCTGCTTTCTCCCCTTACCCAGTGTGTGTACTGTTCCTTGGCCCATGGCTCCTGTTTCCATACTCAAAGCTACGGGCACAGAATTTCTCTGTTTTTCTCTGTTTTTGTCACATGATCTCTCGTCCATCAAATCTCCCTATGCCTCCCTCTTAGAAAGATACATGTGATTCTATTTAGATCCCACCCTGATAATGTAAAATAAATCCCCATGTCAACACCCTAAATATAATCATATCTTCAAAGTGTTTTTTAATTTTTATTTTTTTTGCCATGGAAGAAAACATTCACAGGTTCCAAAGATTAGCACATGGATATCTTTGGGGGAACTTTTTTACCTACCACAGAGGTGATGAAAATTTCTGTCTCAGTTTGCAGTAATATAAAAATATACATAATTTTTTAAACTGTAAACTTATAGTGAGTAACTTTTTTAAAAGCTGGAGAAAAAATAGGAAGGAGAAAGGAAAAAATGAAGGGAATTACCTCAGAAATGGTAAAGATATGAGCAGTTTGTAAAAGAAGAATGACAAAAAAACTACCACACTCATGAGCAAAGAAATGTAAATTAAAAGAAATATTTGGGATTTTTTAAATGGTACTATTCAAGATTGAAGAAGTGTCATAAATGAAAGAATAATTTAATACATTATTTTGGAAGAAATTTGGTCAGAATATAAAAAAGAAATAAAATGAGCATCACTTTGAAATAAAATGAGTAAGTCACTTTGAAGAATTTGTTTTAAAAAAGATATCCTGTGTATATATAGAAAAGTTTACAGACATGAATGTTCATAAATTTATTTTGCAAAATTCTAATCAACCACATTGTTGAACACAGCTAGAACTGAAGAATATTCAAAAGCAAGTATAAGTGTGTGTAATATATGTTTGAAAAAAACAACATAACCATATATCTTCAGCAGAATCTAATTTTTTTTAAAACTCCCCTTGTGTATGGAAAATATTACTCATGTAAGTTATTTCCTCTTTTGTTTATCTTTCCAAATTTTCAACATTAAATATATTCATATTTTTACAGGAAAAAATGATATTTTAAATACTCCCCCCACAATAAATACTGGTTTAATTTCTTCTACTACTTTGCCTTTCTAGTGGGAACCATGAGAAAATAATGGTCAGAGATCCAAGTCTAAAACTTCAATTAGATTCACTTTTAAAAATCCAAAATCAAAGAGATACCTGGGGAGGAGATGTAAAATTTTGCAGCATCAGACCAACCCACTATTTCTTGAGTCCTCACTCAGAAAACAGACTGAGCACTTGAACCAGGCCAAATCCTTCCCTCCAAGGTTCTGTTTTCCTTAGAGATGGGACATGAGTTGGATTCATCACTACTGACTTCTCTTTTCCACTGATCCTCTGTAAAGTGCTGTCATTTCAAAGATATTTTACTTCTTGGGAAAAAAATCTAGTGTGTTTCATTGGCCCCAGCAAATTGCTGAACATAGTCGATCTATCAATACATTTAAAATTTGGTTGGTAGACAAAGAGTATATTTAAATAAAGCTTTAAAAATAGATGTCATGAAACTAAAACTCTCAGGGAGTACTTTTCCTGTGTACCAGGGTAAACAAATACTTTCTTCCAAGGGGAATTAATTTCAAGCCTAGAAATTTATTGGTACGTTTAAACGTGTTGAAAATTTTAAATCATTTCATTATTTGTGTAAAATTCAAACAAGGACACTCTTGTAATATAATGCAGACTCAGATTTGGGCTTGATTTCAAAACAAGTCAATGAAACAGATGTCTGAATCAAAATCAATTAGAAGATTTTCACTAGAGTAAATATTAACACTATGAAGGAGATTATTTTCAAATTTCATTGGGGACACTGGAGAGTGGTGTCAATTCTCTTGATATCTCTTTTCACGACCCTTTTGCTTTTACTTCTTTCATTGCTAAACATTCCCAAATGTAGTGCTCTCACCTTCTCTACTGTAACTCACCGTGCCTTGGCAGTCTACCTAATTCCACTACTCAGAATATTAATTCAGATATTTCTAATGCATTTTGTTAAGGTACACCAACTGCTGTAACAAATAAACCCACAATTTTAGTGGCTAACACAATAGAAGTTTTGATTCCCCTCCTCATCAGAATATTTATATGTTTCTAGTAGATGGTTCTCAGTGTATTTCAGGAAGCCAGTTGTTTCCTCCATCTTTAAAAAAAGAAACCTCATAATCACGAGCATCCAATCAACAGAAAAGGAATAGGAAAATACAGTGATAAAACACTTGGCCCAAAAGTAAAGGAATCTACTCCTATTCTCATTCCATTGATAGAACTACTCAAACATCCACACCTAAATGCAAGGGCTGCCGGGAATTGTAGTCCTTGCATAGAAAACTAAAACCCAGGATTTCTCTACACTGTGAAGTAGGACAGTATCAGATCCAAATCTAAAACATACAAATAGCAAAAAGGAAGATCCTAAAGCCAGGGAGACTCCTAGGAGAAAATTTGTGATTTTTGCAGCAACACATCAATTAGTCCATTAAAGCTCTTGAATCTTTATTCCACATGACCTCTTGACATTCACTCTCTATTGCATTTTGTAAATATATTGACCCAAGGCTGACACAGAGGGAAGGATTTTACAAAGACCTGACGCTCCATTATCTTATCTTAATTTCCTCCAGCATTCACTCCTTAATACATGATGGCTCACAGTCCATTAACAAGAGATTAGTTTTCCCCCATCTATGAACAAGGGAGATCAGAAAATATACTCTGTTTATCTTTTCCGTATTTTTTTTCTTCAAAGTCTGAGGTTCTTTGTGCATTGTGCACCATTCATGGTTTTCTGATGCAAAACTGGCCAAAGAGGCATAAAAGCTCCTAGGTTAACTGAATTTTACTATCAGGGTTTGATTTCCCTACCCCAGGGGTATACAAAAATCTAGCCATCTGCCAAACAGAGAGAAATAACAATTTCTAACATATAATGAATGAGGGGCCAAATTCAAAGCCTTTGGCTATCTGACTATATTTAATTTTGCAGGAAAAACACCAGTCTTCTATAAGCTGATCTTAGTACAAAAGTCAGCAGCAGAACAAAAAGATAAAGGCTTCTATAATTATCATTTTGTATCTGAATTCAAGTTACAAAAGTTGAATCTCAGTGCATACATTACTCCAGCTTTGAGGTATGGTAAGTTCTTTCCAGTCTAGTATCTGTGTTAGCCTTTCATATGCTCATACTTTTTCAATAATACAGCCATCACATACAAAATACCATAAGCAGTAAATAAATTGAGCTCTTCTGTAATAGAACATAGATTTCCTCAATCTGAGAGGAAGTCAAGTTTCCAGAAAACACCATCTTTTACCTCCACTTTGGGTATCCTAGGTATCCTCAGAATTTATACAAACATGTAGTAGGGAAATTTTGACTACATATATTATCATGTAAAATGAGTTAAATATATTCTTTGTCTTTGAATATATAGCTTAGTTTTAAGAGGCAGATCCTCCAAATATATATATATACACCCCTTCTATATATTCTCACAAACCATTCATTATACATCTTTATGAATAGTGTAGAGGGGTATTTTGAATATTTATGATTTGAAGTTTACCAAAAGATATCTTAATGTATAACAACATGATCTGTAGAGTTAATATGTACACCAGTAACTAGTCTAGAATTTATTTTTAGGTCATCCTCCACTGCTTTCTTTATTCTGTGGTGTGGACAGTGCAAGGTGCACGTTGGCACAGGAGCATCATTCTCACTGTGTTCCTCAAGAATGATGCCTGCTAGAGTTACATAATATATCAAAGTTGAACACTATGGCAGCACAAGGCAGCAGTAAAAATGGGCCAAGAAAAGAAAACTTCCACACTTTATTGCTTTCATGCTAGTTAATTTATTCTTGTAGCATCTGTGATGTGGCCATTGGCCACTTAGTCAAGACATTAGTGTTCAAAACATAGTTTGGCCCTATGTTAGCTATGACAAAACTCATTTAAATTTTCTGACATTTTTACCCAGATATAATAATGCTTTCTATACACACTGCTGTGAGGTTTAGAATGAACTAAAGATATTAAGTTAAATAACCATGCTCAAGTGCTCAGGATCTATAAAGTCTACTGCAGAGTTGAGGGCATATTCCCATTAGAAAGACAGGAACATAGGTAAAGCAAAAAGAGATGCCTTAAGGTCATCTTCCTTTATAGATTTACTCATGAATATAATGAAGTACGTAAATAGGCAAGTAAAAGGGAAAACTACCACTTCTGATTAGTGTCTTACTCTGTAACTGGAGATTTAGAATATCTCATGTATCAGTATGCCAGTACTGAGCTAGCTACTTTCAAATTATTGCATTCCATCTGCATCACAAAGCATACAACAAAAACCTGTCTTGTGTTATCCATGCACACACCTTTTGCCATCTCAGATTGCAAGTTGCTTCCAATTCTTGATCACATCTTTCTAATTTTTGTATGCATCCAATGCCCAGCACATATCCCTTGTGTATAGTAACTATTCAACCAATGTTGAATTGAGGAGTGATCAAAAAGCAGTGATTAAATATATGAGATATTCTATTCTTTGGAGGATTTTTAAGTAAAACAATCTAAGATCTTTCAGTAATACAGTTGATGCTGTAGATCTGAGAGGGTTGTACACAGAGAATTAAATCATATAGGCAAATGACAACAGCAGCCTAGCAGTAAAGAACAGTCCATGCTCTCCAGATGCCAAACAAATAAAGTTGTAAAAATATGGTAATTGTTAACAATATGAAATTGACAAGAGAAAGGGGAGTCATCCTGACATTTGATTACTATTTAGTCAATATTCAAGCTGATAAGAAAGTGAGCAGATGTTACCCAAAGCAGATGTGAAAATACATACAATAGAATAAGGACTAAATGGATTTGGTTGCTTGCTTGACAGGAATATTTGTTGGCTAAAAAAAACCTTTCAAACTTAATCCAAAAAAATGAAGCATATTTGGTTCATTTCCTTCAGTTTTTCTCTATTTCCCTCTAACAAAATTTATCAGAAGTTTGAGATGAGGCAGTTGACAAAACTTTTCACCATTTGTGAAGCTCGGCTGTCCAAAATCACCTCTCTTTTCCTTGTCATGGCCCAAGAAGGGACCTACATGGGAATTTCTCACTTTTAACAGGGAGAAATACCAAAACAAGTAGAATCAGAGAGCTAAAAATATCCAGGACCTGAAGTTCAGAAGCCATAAGGCCACAAAAACATGATACTTAAGCATCAGTATTTTTTCAAGGCTCCAGGTAACTCTAATAGAGCTAATGTTCAAGAAATACTAGGTTAGAGATCAAAAAAGATTTTCCATAAGCTGATAATAGTGACTTCAGACTTAAAGATTCCTTGGCACCTACCTTGGGAAGAGATTGGTAGCAAATAGAGCGGACTACTGTACAAATATGGTGGTTGGAGGAACCCCGACACAGTCAAAAATCTGCATATAACTTTTGACTCCCCCAATAATAAACTACTAATATCTTGTTGACTGAAAGCCTTACCAACAGTATAAACAATAAACACATACTTTGTATGTTATACATATTAAATACCATATTCTTATGATGAATTAACCTGGAAAGAAGAAAATGCTTCTTCAAATTGTTGCAAATTTGCATAAAATTTCTCAATATGTTTATTGAAAAAAATATATAAGTGGACCCATGCAGTTCAAACCGGGTCAGCTATACCTGAAGATATCAACTTAAGTCAACTACATTTGATTTCACAACCAGGCTCTGGTCCTACTGAGGACAGGGGAGGAGAAGAAGGAATAGGACACAGAGGAGGAAGAGGAGGGAGAGGAGGGAGAAGAGGAAGGAGAAAAGGAAGAGGAGAAAGAGGAAAGAGTGAGGAAATGCATTAATAGCTGCAAACCCTTATGTTACACCTACCCTATACCAGACGCTGTTCAGATACTTTGAACAGAAACTCCAAAATAACCCTGTGAGGTTCATGGCTCAAAGGAGCTACATTTTACATAGACACTGGTATCCTTGGGGACTAAGCGGGTTTTACATTCTGTTTACTGCCTGTAGGATGTTGGGGATGCGTGTGTCATGGTCTCCAGTAGTCAGAGACATTATCGCCTAGCTCCTGGATTCTTTGACAGTACAGCAGTCTTTAAAGCTTAGTGGACTTAACTTGTTTGATGGTAGTCAGCTCCTGAGCCAAAAACCACACCCACAGTTTTTATTTTCCTTGACAAACTTCTTAATTTGCTGTATTTCTTTATTATTTTCAACCCCTTACCCCAGTTTAACTGGTGAACATCTTGGACTTAATAGCTCTTGTGGGAGAGCTGCACTTCAGTCTTTTTTTCTCCTGCATTGTTTGTCAATTTGAAGTCATATGCTGGCCATGACTTAATCCACCTAGAGGTTTTAACAGCGGGGGTGGGCGGGCATATTCTTGATTTGATCATTGCTGTCTGTCTCGATGTTAATTGAATTTTTGTCTCTCAAAGCATTTCCCAATTTTAACTCTATTTGTTGTTGAGAACAAGCGCCTTCTAACTAAACATACTGCCAAGTTTGTGAGTACTCTCTAATCCCTTTCATTCATTGTTGCAAATCAGAATATTTTTTTCTGAGGTCATTTCTCTGTGTAATAATTTATGAAATGTAGGCAATATCACTCAACGCACACTACTATTATTTAATTTTCCAAAGTCTTTTCCTAGGGCTACACATTTGTTACACATGATCTGCTTTCCATGCTATCAAAGGTTTTGCCTAAATAACTTGCCATTGCAAAACATGGAATACCGTCCTCTCAGATTCTCATAACAGCCTTGCTGTCTGCATCCAGTCCCTAAGACAATGCCACATATTTTATATTTTATGTTTTTGTTATGGCAGCATCCTACTTCAAGTTACCAATTAACCACCGTAAGTGCTTGAATGCTCAGTGGATTAAAACAGTATAGTTTATTTCCTACTCACCTTAATGTCCATTGCAGGCCAGCCAGGGGCTCTACTGCATTTGGTCTTCACTCTTTGTAATAGAGCAGCCACTATTTAGATTGCTGTCAGTTGCTGGGCTAATGTTAAAAAAAAAAAAAAAAAGACTTTCACACCACAACAGAAATCAGATTTTTCAGTGTGAAGTGAATCATGTTACTATCACTCGCAGTATTTTGGCCAGCATTAGTCACATGACTCCCTCCATAGCAGGGGCGGGAAGTACAATCCTACCATTAATTGAACAGCATTACTGAGTACCACAGCTGCTACAATCTAATCTCTATGCCATAGCCAAGTTAGCTGTTTAAATTATGTTAGACACATTATTGCTGTATTTAAAACCCTCCAGTGGCTTCCCAAATAGTAGGTAAAGAGCCAAAGTTCATACAATAGCCTACAAGACCCTCCATCATTTGGCCACACCATCCATATCTCCTCCTTTCCTGTTCTCTCACTCTGCTCCATCCACACCGTACTCTTTTTCAGTCCGACTGAACCAGGCTTTGTACTTTCTATTCATTTTGGCTGGAGTATTTTTCCATAGATTTTTCATGATTCACTCCTTCACTTTTTATACATGACCTACATGTTCACTTTAGCATCACTTTATCAGAGAAGCTTTCCCTAGCAACCCTATATAAAAGGGTGTCCTAGTCAACTGGTGCCATTCTCTAACCTCCTTTCTCTGCTTTATTCTTCCTTAGTGCTGAGCAGTGCCTGACATAATACACACACATACACACACTCTATTCCCCTAGAAAATACAAGGGAAAGAAAGACTTTTGTCTGTTTTATCCACTACAAGATCTTAGGACCTTCACATAAGCCTGACACCTAATAAGTGCTCAATAAATATTTCATGAATGGATCAATGACCACAGCACTAGTCAAAGAGCAGCAGACTACTAACTAGGATACAATGTTTCAGTAGTATCAGATTTTTGGAGGAAAAAAAGAACAAGAAAAAGAAAAAATGAAAAGGAAGTTAGCAAAGATGAGTTTGTGTTCTCCATCTCTCCTCAGACATTTCTGGGTTTGTAAGAGGATTGATATTTAAAAGGATACAATACACTGAGTACAATATTTAGACCTAGATTTCTTCTTTTCTCTCTTCATTTTCTTGAGGTGTATGACTTGATTTTAAAGAATGTCATGCTTACATTATTAGCGCTGGAAAGTGTAGTTAAGGAATATACAAATGTCTCTAAATTGAAAACTAAGGCAAAAGTCTATAAACACTTGGAAAAAAATGTGAAATATAGAATTAGGAAGTACTTTTGCCTTGAGTATCTATCATTATACTTCCAAATGTAGTATAAGGAAATGTAGATGAAAAAGACATCAATCTCCCTGACAATACCAGGTGGCATTTTCCCAATTCAACAGAATAGGAAACCAAGGTATAGCACAGTGTAATTAATTATCTATAGTTACAGATATTATAAGTAGAAGTGAATCTACTACTAGAGTTTCTGACCCCAGTTCAATTGTTCCATAGTTGTGTCCATATATTAGGTCTCATTCTAATTTCAGTTGGTGGCAAAATTAGGTCATATGCTCTTGAAAGAAGAACTTGACTTTAAGAAAAAAACATCACACTCTAAAATAACAAATACAAGTATTTAATATAACCATAAATGTTAAATGTAAAAATCTACATAGAAATGGAATTGGAAGAATGTTTATAAATTAATAGTTTTATATCCTCTTTTTCTTAAGAGAGAAAAAGTTACTACAGTTTTGTTTATTGCTCATTTTCCTTTCTCCTCCTTAACAACAGGCTGTTTCTGCTGGGCCAAAAACTGACCTTAAATACATACCTACATGAAGACTTAGACACTGTCTGGCCCAGTATTTCCTGAGCAGTTTGACTTACAAACCCCACTTACACAATCTTTCAAAACACAAATTTTCAAAATCATTTCTAATTTTTTTCCTGGTGTCCAAAAAGATATAAATTTAGGTTAAAGAATTCAGTTGTACACCATGACCAAGTGGAATTTATCCCATATATGCAAGGCTGGTTCAACATTCAAAAATCAATTAATGTAATCCATCACATCAACAGACAAAAGAGAAAAGTCTCATGATCATATCACTAGAAGCAGAAAATGCATTTGACAAAATCCAACATGCATTCATGGTAAAAATTCTCAGAAAACTTGGAATGGAGGGAACTTCTTAACTTGATAAAGACTACAAAATATCTATAGCCAAGATCATACTTAATGATGAGAAAATCAAAGCATTCCCACTAAGATCAGAAACCAGATGAGGAAATCCAAACCTCTTTTCAACATCATACTGAAAGTTCTTGCTAATGCAATAAGGCAAGAAAAGGAATAAAGGTTTAACAGATTGGGAAGGAAGACATAAAAGTGACTTTGTTCACAAATGACATAATCATCTATGTAGAAAGTCTGAATTTACATCTATACAGAAAAGTTACAAGACACAAGTTTATTTTACAAAAGTCAATTGCTTTCGTATATATGAACAATGAACAAGTACAACGTGATATTAAATACACAATACCATTTATATTATCACAGAAAAAGAGAGAGACATAGGTATAAATTTAACAAAATATGTAAAAGATCTATATTATGCAAGCTACAAAACTCTAATGAATGAAATCAGATAACTAAATAAGTGGAGAGATTTTCCATACTCATGAATAGGAAGACTCAGTATTGTCAAGCTGTCAGTTCTTCCCAATTTGATCTGTAGATTCAATGCAATCCCAATCAAAATCCAAGAATATTATTTTATAGATATCAAAGAACTGATTCTAAAGTTTACATAGAAAGGCAAAAGACCAAGAACAGTCAACACAAAATTGAAGGAGAAGCACAAGGTTGGAAGACTGACACACCCTGACTTCAGGCTACAGTCATCAAGACAGTGTGATACAGGCAAAAGAATAGACAAGTAGACTAATGGAGCAGAATAGAGAGCCTAGAAATAGATGTAGTCCATTATATCTTTGACAAAAGAGCTAAGGCAACACAATGCAGCAAGACAGTCTCTTTAACAAATAGTTCTGGAACAACTGAACATCCACATACAAAAAATTAATCTAGACCCAGACCTTACACACTTCACAAAAAGTAACTCAAAATGGATCACTGACTTAATGTAAAATGAAAAACTATAAAACTTCTAGAAGAAAACCTAGATGCCCTTGGGTATGATGATGCCTCTTAAAATACACCACCAAAGACATGATCCTTGGAAGAAATAATTAATAAGTTAGATTTCGTTAAATTAAAAACGTCTGATCTGTGAAAGACAGTATCAGGAGAATGAGACGACATCCAGACTGGGAGAAAATATTTTCAAAAGACATACCTGATAAAGGTCTGTTATCCAAAATATACATAGAATTCTTAAAACTCAACAATAAAAAACAAACAACCTGATTGAAAACTAGGCAAAAAATCTTATCAAATAAGATACACGGATGACAAATAAGTATATGAAAAGATGATCCTCATTCTATGTCAAGAAGGAAATGCAATTTAAAACAACAAAACAACAATAAGTTACTACTACACACCTCTCTGAATGGTCAAAATCCAGGACCCTGACAACACCAAATATTGACAACAATGAGGAGCAACAACAACTCATATATTGCTCATTGATGGAGGAAATGCAAAATGTTACAGCCACTCCGGAAGGTACTTTGGCATTTTATTACTAAACTAAATGTGTTCTTACTATACAACCCAGTAATCACACTCCTTGATATTTACCCAAAAGAACTGAAAATTTATTTCCATACAAAGATCTGCACACAGATGTTTATAGCAGCCTGATTCATAATTGCTAAAACTTAGAAGCAATCAAGATATCCTTCAGTAGGTGAATGGATAAATAAAGTGGTACATCCAAATAATGGAACGTTACTCATTATTAAGAAATGAGCTACCAAGCCATGGAAAGACAAAAGGGAAACTTAAATGTATATTACTAAGTAAAAGAAACCAATCTGGAAAGGTCACATACTAAGTGATTCTAACTATGTGACATTCTGGAAAAGAAACAACCATAAGGACAATAAAAAGATCAGCAGTGGTCAGGTTTGCAAGGCGGAAAAATAGGCAAAGTACAAAGAATTTTTAGGGCAGTGAAAATACTCTGTATGATACCACAATGATGGGTATATATTTGGACAAATATGTACTTGCCCAAACCCATAAAATATACAACACCAAGAGTGAACCCTAAGATAAACTATGAACTTTGGGTAGTTATGATTGTCAATATAGTTTCATCCTTGGTAAAAACAAAACAAAACAAAACAAGAAAAACTGTACCATTCTGGTGAGTGATGTCGAAAATGGGGGAGGTTAAGCATGTATGGGGGCAGCGGCATAGGGGAAACCTCTGTACCAACTTCGAAATTTTGTTGTAAATCTCAAACTGCTCTAAAAAAAATAACTTCTTTCTAAAAAGAAGTAAAATTGATTCTATAAATAAATTCAATTTAGAGATTAGTAAAAATTTGATTACATGTGTTATTCAGTATTATGAATATTGTATGATAGAGACCCAGCAACAGCAGGATACACTCTTTTCAAGAGCACATAGAACATTTTCAGGCTGGCCATATGTTAGGCTGTAAGACAAGCCTTATACGATATAAAATTCAATATAAAAGCATTGAATTTTTACAAAGTATGACCACAATGAAACTAAATAAGAAATCAGTGATAGAAGATTTTGGGCGATTCACAAATATCTGGAAATTAACCAATGTACTCCTAACTGATAGGTCAAGAAGAAATCAAAAGGGTAGTTAGAAAACACTCTGAGATTAAATAAAATAAAGGCACACCATACCAAAACTTAAGGGATATAGATAAAGCAGTACTCAGAATTCACATATGTAGTGATCACATGTTTTGAGCCAGTGATGAGCTAAGTCATGAAAACACCTCATTACTGTTCCTTGGACATGGACACGGACATTATCAAGCTGCTCTATTTAAAGGACCCCATTATTAACTTTAATGACTTGAACCACTTCCTACCTTTACCCCCTGCATATTTGCAAAGTGGTGCTCTAGTACAACCAAGATATTTTGCAGGTAAAGAATCAATGGTGTACAGAGAATGACACTTGTCCACTGTCACACAGATGAGTAGTGACAGAGTCAGTGTGCAAAGTTGGATTTTTGGTGCACTTTGCATCAAATAATGCTTATACAAGTCACATTTCACACATACAATGCTGCCAATTTAATATTTTGATGGTGTTATTAATAAAGTATGATAACATTTATTAAACATGCTTATTTCCCTATCATGCAAAACAGTGAAGGAAATCAAATTAGATATAAATGTTCAAATTTGTGAGGTTAATAAGTTGCAGTAAGTTTCCTTTTTGTAGGATGTCATCATTTTCCTAGTTTCAGAAATTGTCTTCCATCAGTCCCACCCCTTACAGTGGATACCTGTTAAATTCATAATGTATGCAGTGGTACAAATACAATATGTCCTAAAATTTGTCCAACTGCTTTTTTTCAAGTTATCTCTGAAGTTGATTGTCCAGTATCAAGCCTACATAAGAATTACAAAATAAAAATATCTGTCTCCTTACATTAGTAACTAGGAGAATTGTATCTTGAGTAAGCACAGGGGATACAATCCTAAAATCCATCTAGTTCCTTGATGTATTCTATGGAGTGCCTCTGCTAATGCCTGCCATAGTGAGATTTATCCCTCTTCTTCAAGGAAGGCTCAAAGGATTTATAATAAGCTTAGACCCTATTCAAATCAGGAAGAAGTTATTTTGTCACATTCATTTAAGAAAGAGAGTAATGGAAATTTTGTGGAGTCGATCTCAGTCCTTCCAGAATAAGCCACTATGAGACTCCATTGCTGCTTTCTGCACAAAATCCAAGGAGATCTTCACTCCAGGATAGTTGAAAGGCCAAAAAGTATTGTTCTGCTTTTCACCCATGAAAGATAAATAGCTGCAGTAATTTTTCTGCCATAGCAAATAAATAGAAAACTGAACAACATACATTAAATAACTGTTTTGGGGCATTGGACATAGGTAGCTCAGGAAGTAATCCCTGAGAAAAGGAGGACAAATAAGATGAGCCTGAAGACTGTACCCCCTTATTGCCTAGAAAATATTTCAGGCCACAGCACAAAGGAGGGACCCAGAGAAACCCAGTGGTTTCATTGAGTTGAGGAAAGAGAGGTGGCTAGAATTTGTGAGTCAGTACCTCAGGAATGAGAAAACTATACAGAGAAAGAAAGTTCCCCTTGAAGCTTTATATGACTACTAATCTGTGAACAAGGGAGAGACCTGGCTAATGACAAGGTAAGAACAATGGGAAAGCAGTAGGAAGAACCATTTCCAGAGCTCAAATGGAGGCTTTAGGAATAGTTCACTTATGAACCAACTAGAGCTGAAGATTTGTGATAACATGAAGCACTGGTAGCACTGTCAGAAGAGTTCCACTTTATTAGTGGAAATGAAAGCCCTAGACTAAAAGTCACTTTGGGAATACCCTGGCAAAGCTTAAAAAAATTTTTGAAAAAGATCAGACTTGTTTAAATTAATAAGTTATGTACTAAAACAAAATCTAACATCTTCAAAGGAATATAACAAAATCCTGCAATAAATAATTAAAAAGTCACAATATACAAAAACCAATACCAAATAGTATTTCTCCTACTAAAAACCAGTAACTGGAAATTCAAAAAGTAATAAACACTTCCAGAAATCCAGCACTTTCATAATAGCAGAAACATAAAATATTTTGACATACAATTAGAAAAATGCATACAGATACACATCCTAAAAACTATAAAGCTTTGCTGAGAAAATTAAAGAAAACCAAAATAAATGGAGAGCCATACCATGTTCTTGGATCAGAAATCTTAATATTGTTAAAATGTCAATATTCTGCAGATTGATGTACAGATTCAGTGTAGTACCAAACACGTTCTCAACTTGCCTTATAGAAATTGGCATGTGATTCTGAAATTTATATAGAAATGCAAAGAACCTAGAACAACCAGAATAATCTGATAAAGAAGAACAACATGAGCACTTACACTATCTGTTTAAGACTTACCATTAAATCCAATTGAATACAAGAAAGTGTGGTTTGGGAACAAAAAAAAGAGGTGTATATGTAGCAATGGAACAGAATAGAGACCAGAAATAGATTCACCAAAGTAAGGTGGCAAAGTAATCCATTGGTAAAAGGATTCCTTTTTCAACAAACGATGTTGGAACAATTGGTCATCCGTGTGAAAATAAGCAAAGCAACTAACAAAGACACTTATCCTGCACAGTATATAAAAATACTTAAAATACATCCTAAACCTAAGTATAAAAGCCAAAAATTATAAAACCTTTAGAAGATAAGCAAAACTCTTTGATAATTTGGGTAATAATGATTTCTTACATAAGATATGAAAATCCTGAACCATAAAAAACATTGATGAGTTGTCCATCAAAACTATAACTTTATTTTCTCTGAAATGATTCAGTTAGGAAATAAAAATCAACCCACTGACTTTTACAAAATACATACATGACAAAGGGCTTGTGCCCAGAATATATATATTTAAAAACTTCTTAAACATAGTAATAAGCTACCTTCAAAAAAAACAGAAGTTTGAATAGGCAGTACAACAAAGAAGATATATGTGCATATATGAAAAGCTGTGAAAGTTCATTAGTCATTAGGCAAATGAAATTAAAAACACCATAACACTATATGGCCTACATAACTACTACAACAACCAAAATGTGATAGACTGATACTACAAAGTGCTTGTGAAAATGTAGAACTAGAAATTTTCACATTAATGATGGAAGTTGAGCATAGTATGTCTACTTTAAAAACCAGTTTGAAAATGTCTCAGAAAGTTAATATTAAATTATCACATGACTCAGCATTCCCACCCTAGGTGTTTACCCAAGAGAAATGAAAAACAGATGTTCACACAAGACCTATATGTGAATGTTTATAGTAGCATTAGATGTAATAGCAAAAAATGCGAAATAACCCAATGTTCATCAACTGGTGAATGCGTTAACAAATTATAGTATATGCTTACATGGAATACTGTTCAGCAATAAAAAGGAAAAAATTGTTGTGAACAGATCCCAGAAATGGGCTGCTTTAATTTGTCTGATTTCTCTCAGACTGTTCAAGTACAGTTGGACAATATCCATCATATCATAGACAAATTTTCACAAATGCCTAGGGTGCCTAAATGGTTTTCTTGGCTTCACTGGAGATGGATGGTAATTATAGATTTGCTTTGTTTATGTCACCGTATTCCTATTATGTTAATATGTGAGTGCAAGTTAGTTAGTAGCTTAAAACCTATACATGCTTAAGGTACTCTACAAGAAGATATGTCAAAGAAATAATCAATCTTCCCATGTTTTCTTCCATATGCTACCTCTATAGCTTTTCTTCTTCCTTCCTAATTACAATGCTTAAATAGAATTCGTGCCTCATATCGAATTTACCGAGTATCATAATTCCTCCAGGTGGTAAAGATACCTCGAGACAAGTGCTGGGCATAGAAGCCACAGGGCATAAATATGCAAAGAAGTAAAAAGCTAACCTTTGCAAACAATATGGATTCTCTCTCACTTACCAACTTTACATTTCCCTGTATGGCCCCAGAAGATGACTGGTTAGCCAGAGACGGGTAAGATTCCTCAAGGGAGGAACAACCTAAGACAGGCACAGTTGCAGGGGGGCCATCAGGTGAGAAATTGGGGATCAACAGAGGTGAGGCTCAGAACCTCACCCCCCCTGTTTTGAGAGAAATCTTCTGCATCCGTGGATGTTCTGCTGCCCTTGTCTATCTTGGATTAATACTTAGTCCATAGGCACACACCTGATCATCTGATCATCTACATTTGCCCTCTTACAGCACTAAACTATGTTTCCTACCTTTATCTTGCATCTACCTACCACTTCAGCATTTTATTAAAAATAAAAATAATAAAAATAATAAAGGGAGAAATGTGGGATCCACATATAAATCAAGTATTAAAATCAAATGAATATTCATATTTGACCTGAATGTTTATAGTTCATAATGCGTGATCAAAACCGAAAGTTTCTGTGATGACTGCCCTTGCACTGTTCACCATGTAAGAACTTATTCACTATGTAAGAATTCGTTCACCATGTAAGAACTTGTTCGTTATGCTTCAGAAGATTGGAGACTGACGAGAATTAGGCTTGAGATGGATTAATGATTGTGCATTGAGCATTGACCCCCCTATACAGAATTTTATTGTTGTTAACAACCATTTGACCAATAAATATGAGAGATGCCCTCTCAAAAAAAAAAAAAAGTAGAATGGTGGTTGCCAGGAGCTGGGAGAAAGGCAGAATAGGAAGTTACTGTTTTATGGGCTTACAGTTTCAGTTTTACAAGATGAAAAGAGTTCTGGAGACAGATTGTGGTGATGATGGTTCCACATTATGAATGTATTTATTATCACTGAACTGTATATTTAAAAGTGTTATGATGGTGAATTTTGTTGTCTGTTTTACCACAATAAAAAATTTGGAAAAAAATGTAAAAATAAAAAACTACCAGAAGCTATTATCTTAAAAATTTAAAAAAAAGGAAAAAATTGTGATACATACAACAATACAGATGTGCAGGTGGTCCCCAACTTAATGATGGTGTGACTTAAGATTTTTTGACCCTATGATAGTATGAAAGCAATATGCATTCAGTAGAAAGCATATTTTGAATTCTGAATTTGGAATTTTTCCTGAGCTGTGATATGGGCTAGGATACTGTCTCATGATGCTAGGCAGTGGAAGGAATCTGCAGCTCCCAGTCAGGTATGAGATCAGGATGGTAAACAACCAATACACTGACAACCTTTCTGTACCCATACAAATGTTCTGTTTTTCTCTTTCAGTATGGTATTCAGTACATTATATGAGATATTCAACAGTTTAGTGTAAAGTAAGCTATAGTTTAATCATTTTTCCCAACTGTAGGCTAATGTAAGTGCTCTTGGCATGTTTCAGGTGGCTGTAATGAGCTACAATATGTGGTGGATTAGGTTTATTAAATGCATTTTCAACATAACCCCATAGAAATTCAGGGAAGACCTTTAGCTCAAAAGCATAATTCTAAGTGAAGGAAGCCAAACTAAAATCTACAGACTGAATTCTACCATTCTGGAAAAGGCCAAAGGAAAAGGTAATGTCTAGGGACTAGAAATGGGAGTAAGAGATTGGCTGCAAAGCAGCACCAAGGAGCTTTTGGGGACTGACTGAAGCCGTCTTTATCTTGGTCGTGATTAGGGGTTACTTGAATGGACACATTTGTCAAAACTAATCAAACTATACATTTAAATTTGATGAATTTTATTATATGTATGTTAAACTCAGTATAAAAAGAGTATCTACTGGGGTTTTGTGAAAGGGCAAAAGTGAAGTCCAGAACATAATACATAGGCTGAGGAACAGTCTTAATTGGGGAAACTTATAAGTTATGGGTTCTTAAGAGAAGGCACATTCATTCCAGAGATCAGACTCTGGTAGACATGCAGTGGATCTGTGTCCTAGTTGGGGGATTGTGCCCCTGATCCTTTCCCTTCTTCTAGGACAGGCACGAAAATACACACAGGTCAGTGGGAAGGCGGCAGAGTACTTGGGTGTATGGCCATCTCGGTGTAGATATTGGCTGTTCAGAGGAATGCTGGTAAGACCAACTACCTAGTACACAGAAAATTTGTGGTACAAAGAAAGCTGCACCATCTTTTGGGGGATAAAACTTTCTTTCCAGTGAGACAATGAACTCAGGTGCATTCTCCTCTTCCTGAGAAAAGGTGGAGTAGCTATTTCTAACATGCAGCCCAGTGTGTTGAAACATGGGGCCTTTTAACACCTAGTTTCTGAGTAAACTGAGATAAAAGGCACAAAGTTAAGGCTAATGGAAGGTCAAATTACGGCTATCATTTCTGCTAATGGCTTTGGGAAAAATATAGTGTAGGATGAAGTCCTATGAGTTTCCAAACATCAAACTTCATCATAAAAGAGACTTTCCTACATTCTACATTCTTGGCAGGGATTCTCAACCTAGAGGAACTATTGACAAGAGGAGCCAGAAAGGATTCACTACCATTGTGACCAAATCTCATCAACAGAGATGGATTGGGGAGCTGCACCAAGTATGCCTGGCTTTTTCCTCCCAATTGTACAATTTGGAGAATTATTATACCTTGTCCAGAGCATAGTGAATATAAGGTAGAGATTGGTCAGGAGTGTTACACAGATTGAGTACACTTCCCATGGAAGCTGACATCAGGAATGGGAAGCACAAAACCCAGACCAAGAGTATTCACCTTATTATTAATCCCTATTAAAGGATTCTACACTACAGGAGCTCATTTGCTAGACCAGTTGCATATGTGTAAATCACGTATGTGCATAAATATATGTACATATTTAATGCATATTAATCATGTGTGTTTAATATTTACACACAGCCAATTCTGTATTCTACCCAGATGACACGTTTCTTGACAAACAGTTCACTCAGCCCCATGCCACACCCACATGCAGGTCCTTATTATCTTTCCAGAGGAAGTAACAGTCAGGAACTTGTGCCTCCAATGAAAGCATTTGGCTCCTTCTCACCAGGCCCTGATGTTTAAGGCCATCATCTCCTTTCCAAGACCTGATCAAAACAGGGAGGTTGGTCCACTGTGTAGTCTTCAGAACATAGATAAAGGCAAATGGCAGAGCTAGAGCTAAGGCGATTACAAAATGTCTAGATAATGCTAATATCTTTGTCCCAGCCAATGGAGGGGGATGACATAAAGCAAGGATGTGCACTTTTTAAAGATATGTAAAGGTGTAATGTGCAGGCAGTTAGAAACAGGTGACTCATTTTTGAGTTAACAATTATAATGCTAGATTTTTCATCTCGTGGTCCTTTCAAAATGATCATTCCTCCAAAATTAATACTCTCAAATCTGTTCTTTCTTTAATAACTTCAACTCCTGCTCCCTTATCATTTGTGAATTGTCTGTCAAGCTACCTACAAGCTTTTAGGTGCTTTCCTATGATGTCAGACCACATGTCTAATTTTCCTGAAACAAAGAATTCTATCCCACTTACCCATCCCTTGGAGATCAGTAAAATTGCTCTAAAACTCCTTTAAAAAAATGACATTTGCATTATACTTTGGGTGTTTTCTTGAAGCGTTAGCAAAAGCTCAACTGTGAATTGGTAATAGAAAAATACTTCTTAAATTAAATATTCCAGGTTAGAAGAGGATGTCATTCATTTTTCTATGTGGGTGATTGTAAGGGACAGGATTCCTATGGTATCAACAATACAGCTTTTCTCTCTCTCTAACTACCTTTTTTGGATAACTACTGCAGAGGTGATTCACCAAGAACCACAGAAAAATTATATAACAAGATCTCTCAGTGAATACAACTGTAGGATGTGAATAAAGTAAAGGTTTCTATGGCCAGGATTCTCACCTGGCCCTAGTCAGCTTGCTCACTACACACGTGTGGTCAATACGTTGTTACTGCACTATGTATATATAAAAACTCTGTCTCTCTCTCGTGTGTTTGTGTGTGTGTGTGTGTAATCTAATTGGTAAAGTGTGGTAGTGTTGTATCCTTCAGAGAAAAATCAGAAAAAAATGGAATGGTTATCCCCAATGAAGGGAAAAGATCTCAAGGAATACCAGAAAAATATATAGCTACTTCAGTCAAACTTTGGAAACTTAGAGAAATAAAATTAAAGTTATGAGAGAAAATAAAGTTGATTTCAGAGAAACTAAATTTTGGGGACAAATTTTTTCCTAAGAGGTTTATAAAAAGTGAACATATTTGATTTAAAGAAAAAAGCAATCAGGCTGCTGCTCCGCCCAGTAATCTGGGCTGCATGGCTGCAGGAGAGCAGAGGCTGGAGTAGTGGCAGCACAGAGGACAGAGACTGAGATGGCTGTTGGGGCAGAGAGGGCTTGCTGCATGCAGACTTGCTCTGAGTGGACAGGATTCTAGTGACTGACCTGCCACTGTGGGAATACAGTTGGGTATAAACCCTTTCACCCCAAGAATATTCCACTGTCATTTTTTTGGTCTCATTGAATCCACAGTGAACTTGTCCAGGGCCAAAACCCATTGGCAAGACATAGGGATGTACACTTTTATCAATTAACAACCTGATCTCTCAATATAAAAAACTTCAGTATCACTGAGAAAGCCACATCATGTTCAGAAATCTAAAATGGGCATAGGTGAACTTGTATGGAGTCACAGGCTACTAAAAAGGAGGGCTTTTATTGGTGCGTTCTGTCCATCCTCTGCCTCAGGGTAAGACCAGCAACATTCCCAGCAGGCACTAGAAATAGATAGATTATAGTCCACAGCCCCCAATCCTTTGCATTAGAAAAGGCAGATAGCTAGAAAATGTTACCTTACTGTTATTTAACCCCTTTTATTGTCTATTCATTGTTCTAATTGTGTCTTCCGAAACAACTAAAAATAACTCTTTCATTAACACAATGAAAGAGTGTTCTGTCTCTGAACTTTGTCTTCTCCAAGCCAAATACTCTTTCTTTAACTGCTCAGGAGACTCAAATAGTTCAATCAGCAGCAGCCTGATTGCTTTTTTCTTTAAATCAAATATGTTCACTTTTTATAAACCTCTTAGGAAAAAATTTGTCCCCAAAATTTAGTTTCTCTGAAATCAACTTTATTTTCTCTCATAACTTTAATTTTATTTCTCTAAGTTTCCAAAGTTTGACTGAAGTAGCTATATATTTTTCTGGTATTCCTTGAGATCTTTTCCCTTCATTGGGGATAACCATTCCATTTTTTTCTGATTTTTCTCTGAAGGATACAACACTACCACACTTTACCAATTAGATTACACACACACACACACAAACACACGAGAGAGAGACAGAGTTTTTATATATACATAGTGCAGGGAAAATGGAAGTCCCTATGGCCAGGATCCTGATTTGACCCTAAACTACTTGATGATGTAATTGGTCTACTGCTAGGCTACTGCTTTCACACCCAGAGGCAATGAGCTATTATTGGTAGAGTCACTATATAAAAAGCTCCACCCAGTGCTCTGGGTGGAGGCAGAGACTGAGGAGGATTACTGGATGCAGACATGATTTTAGTGCTCAACCTACCACCACGAGGATATTGGTCTCACCAAACATATAGTGAACTTGTCCAGGGCTGAAACTCACAGGTAAGATGGACAGATATTGTTTTATATCTGTAGATATACAGATAACTAGGCATGTTACATATATATAAATATAAATATATATACATATTTACATACATTTATTTATATGTACACACACAAATATAATTTTGACTTCTGACACACATAACAAGAATTATCTTACCTCTTCACTTGTAACATTGTCATTAATATACTATCACTGGTTCAAATTTGTCCTCTTTTTAAATTTTCATTTCATATTCCCCCCCAAAGTCAGGCTTTTTTGCATGCTTATGCTTCAGATCCACCTCCCACAAATTTTATTTTTATGTATATGTATATCAATGTATAATATCTAGCAATGCTTGTATATATTTTATTTTCATAAACAGCATGAATGACACGGCCATCCAGTTCATTAAAACTATTTAGATCTATTCACATTAACATATGTACAACTATACCAGGCCCTCACAAGAATATTCTACATTTTATTTGTTTCTCTATTTATTACTCGTTTGTTTTAATCTCTTTGCTATTCTAAATAAAACTATCATCAACATTCTCACAGGTGTTTCTTTGCGTACCTGGGCAACACATTTTCTCAAGTATGCACTTGACCAGTGCAATTACTGAGACTTAACCATATGCACATATTCGGTTTCTCTCAGTACTGCCAAATTGTTCTTCAAAATAGCTGCAACAGTTTCCTCTGCCACAGAGCTGTATGAAAACTCCCCTTTTTCTACATCCTCCCTACCCCTTGGTTTATCTATCTTGGCATTCTTTATTTCCCACTAGTCACATATTAGTCACTACACTCATTCTCATAATCTGAGTTTTGTTTTCTGATTTGTTGGTCATAACTATGATTATACTTTGTTCCCTCAGAAAGCAATTTTCCCCAACCAGTCCCAGGTTGTGACTGACAACCTGCACTATTTCTTATTTAATTCTATTTGAAATTTATCACTACCTTTTCAAGAAAGAGAAGAACAACTGTATAAATGCTGCAATTTCCTGTGATAGCATTTCCTAAAAACCTATGAAAAAGATCTTCCTCCTTCTCAAACTCTTGCTAACAGCATTTTTCTCTAACTGATCCTTTATGATTTATCATTTTTTATTGAATGATTCCCTCACACCTCATTTCCTTCATTGTACGTAATGCTATTTGACCATGTGAAACAAAAATTCCCCTAGCAAAGGGAAAATAAAAGTAGTAGGAAGAATTAATTCACTTTCCTAGCAACCACTTTGCCGTATCTTATGGTGCAGACATGGACAGGGCTCCCAATATCTCCAGCCTATCTGGGAGTCTGGAGCATGTTCCCCTTTTATCTTGGAAATGAAACAAAGGAAATAGCCCATCTTGTTAAACACTCATTCAGATTCCACTCTGTATGTGATGGGCTTCCTACAACTGCTACATAAAGTGCCAATTGAAACGAGGCCTGTCATAGAGACTTTTACAAAATATGAACAGTGCTAAATACCTTAAAGTGAATCGATTTCCACTGAAAGTGTTTTAACCTCCTTTTAGGTCAAGAAATAGCAATTTTCCAAGCTTCACTGTAACCTGAGAATTAATCCTAAGAGGCAGGTGTGTACTACATACCTCATTTGTTCCATAGAACTCATTGAAAATGCCTTTGTATAGGACTGTCATTGTAAACTCTTTCCCTCTCTTTGGTTAAAGGTGTGGTTCTTGGGCAATAGAGTTATTGCTCTTTGAGGGTACTCTTTCACATGAGAGATTACTAATCTGTTGCTTTGTTTAAAAACAAAATTAAGTGAGACACAAGGGAAGCATGAGATATGAGCCTATTTTAAATTTATTAAGATAGAAGGGATACTGGACAGAATTTATAGATGAGCTAATGATGCTCTGAGAGGCTTAAGACTTCAGCAAGCATTCATAGCTTGGGTTATAGTGGTGCCAGATCTGGACCCATGTGGAAAAGAATAGTGACCAAAGCATGATGGGTAATGGTAGTTACTTCCCAGCTGCATATGGTCTGCACAAATGACACCTCTGAGAGGGGGGGTCCCATTTACAGGACAGTCCCAAGATGATGATGATAATAATTGTCTCTAACATTGAAGGTTTATGTGCCAGAAACTATTACTGTTCCAGAAACAATATTAGCTTATTTAATCCTTTCCAGCAATGTTATGAATTAATATTAATACACCCATTTTAACAATAACTCAAAATACTTAAGCAAGTAATCCAGGATCACTCAGTATGTAATAGGTCTCAGTGCATAACCACAGCTGAGCACGAGCATCTGTGCCTCAAAACCACACTTTCTCATCTCCATAAGCTAAAAGGCACCACATATAAACCCTTCTACACGTTGTCTTGGAGGAAGAGGTATCAATTCAAATACAGACAACATAAATCATTGTTTCTTACAACCTAGCCACCTGGAAGTTTTGTTCTTTTATTCAAAGTCAACAGCCTTCCTACATCTAAAGCCATGAAGGATATGTGGTTCAGCTTTTCCTTTCTTTGCCTGTGCTAAAAGTGGAAAACCAGCCCATATTTTTCTCTGATATCACTCTTCATTAAATAATAATAAGCAACCATTTTAGAGTCTAGACAGGGTTCACACGTACAACGTCTTGGCTTCTTTCGACACTGGGCTCCAAGATACTCTGAGTAATGAAAGTTTGCCTTTCTAGCACTGACAGAGTGTGAATCAGCTCATGGAATGAAGTGTCAGCCAGATGAAATCATTCAGTCCTTTGACCCCTCCCCACCCACCTAGAATCTCAGATGACTTTTGTTCTTTCTGACACATTATGTCATCTTTTTCCTTCTGAATGTGATGTGTTTACTGATCTTTAATATAATTCTTCATTCCCAGGTCAAGGGCAACTTTATGCTGGTATATCAGTTGGGAGAAGAAATGAGAACAATTATTGATTTAGAAGGATGGCTCAAACGCTCACTCATGTTTTCTTTTACTTTTTCCACTGTCTGAGCAAAAGTTCAGAAATGATTTCCTAAGAAGGCTACCAGGCCAAACAGACACAAGTTATCCCTGCTCTTTGCTGCTGGTTGGGTCTTTCTTCTTTCACTTACTCATCCAAGAATAACTCATCCTTGGTCCATACAGAGGAATCTAGCAGAATGAGGAATATGTGTTGCACCTGGGAAAACAAACTGCAAAAAGCAATGGTCTAAGGACAATGAGATGCTTATTCTCCAAAGGAACAAGAGAGATAAAGCAATGCAAGTCCAAATAAATAAGGACTATTTTAATATGGTAGGTGGCAGTAGGGTATTATGTTTGTTGAACAAAAGACACAGCCCTGCTATCAGTACAGGTCTACTAAGACCCAAGAAGTATGTCTCACTCTACTATGACACAAGATATTGAAAGTCTCTGGAAGGATGTCCCCACCACGTGTGCAAATCTAGCCCCAATGCAACTTCCAAGCACTTAAAGTGAATGATAGGCACTATACAGACCAAATTTGGATAAAGCCAGGCACTGACACAAAGATACATGCTTGGCAATAGTATTTGAGGGAACACAGCTGGTTCCTTCTGAGTTCTTGAAGAAAAACAACATAGCAGTTAAGGTTGCAGGCACAGATTCCAGAAATCTCGCATCAAATCTTGGTCCCACTTTGCATTAGTTGTCTGATCTTGGGAAAGATTTTTAGCCATATTTTTCCTCAGTGTCTCATCTGAAAAATGGTATGATAACAGTAGCTCTTAATGGGTTGCTGTGAAGACTAAAGTCACCAGTACATGAAAAGCTCAAAGAATAGCTAGAATTTGTTAAATAAGCATGCAACAAATGCTAGCAATTCATATAATTATTAGGGAATACTGAGGATTGGTGATTTAGAGAGGAATTTCTAAATTTATATGGACCAGATATTTTCACCCAAGGATAATGGGGTGAATGTGGATCACAGACTCTTTCTCCCCAAACATCATACTACAGCAACCAATCCTCATTAGCAGTAGCTACAAAAAGGGGCACATTTCATCCCATAAGTGCTAAGAAAGAAACTGAAAATTCTAAAATATCATGGCATGTCTCATGATATCCCCATATCTCTTTTCTACCACCAAGAAGCCACTCTGGCAGAAAAGAAAAAAAAAAGTGACACAAGAAATCTCACTAATACACCCAAACTGGGTGAGCAGTGAGCCGAATGGTATCTGGATCTTTTCATCATCTAACTCTGGGTATAGAGAAGCCAACCATGGGTGACACCAGGGGGGGTGGAAGAATCAGCAAACAGGCTGATTTTGCTGCTTGGAAGGAACACTCTAGGTTCCCTCAGCAAGCCAGAAAAAGGACCTAGTGTAAGGCATTCCTTCTACATTGGAATAGGCCCTTAACTAGATGTTGTAAAACCTGCCATGGAAACTTCAACAGAATGTCATGAAAGAAAGCAGAGTCCATATATTCAACCAAAATCTTCACTTGCTTCCAATGAGCCCTTCTGCTCCACCACAGATACAGCAACTAGTTACTTTCTTTCAAGAACAGTTGACAGATCATCCTTTTAAATAGGCTTTACAGCCAGATCTAATTTGTACTTTGTAATATCTACTATATTTAATTAGCAACAATGTCTTCTGCTGTGGATTTATTTCTCCAACAAATATAAGATGAGCAGCATTGCAGAGGCCCTCTCTGTCAGAACTGTCTTTATGAAGGAGAGCCTCCAGAGAAAAGAAAGTTAAGAAAGTTGCTTTAACTCTAGGAGTATTTATTTAGTCCCGCTGGATTGTTTCCTTTCTTTTCCTTTTGATTTAGTAAACACAATGGCTAGGGATGGTGTGGACTTTCATTTCAGCTGCTGCAGCCAGTTACTGTTCCAAAGCTAGAGACAGGGAGGGGCTGGCAGAAGTGCCTCCTAACTTCTGCACATTCGTGATAGTGAGGGTAGCAGAGAAAATGTAATGAGGTCGGGTAGAGACAATTTTTAAAATCAAGGTATTTGGGGAAGATGGGAAGTCAAAGCATCAGGAATGAGGCACATAGTCAAGTGCAGCATGAGGCAAAGTGTCCTCGGAGGTAAGCAGAGGCGTACAACTGAGCCTGGAGCTCGGTCCTTGTCAGTCATGAATCTCCCACCCTGTCAACACAGTTCAGAGCTGCAAGAGGCTGCAGGATTCCTTGCTATTCACAGAGGATTGAAGACAAGGGTGGGCCAGAAGTTTCAACCTGGGGGTTATTTTAGGTCATGGACTACAGTGATTTTAGCAAAAAATTCAGAAGCTACCCTGACAAGTCCAATCGGTTTCTTCGTCAACTTTGATACTGGCTGTGTCCCTCAGGCACTAAAGAGAGCAGTCTGTTCTCTGCCAGCACTTGCTTTGCCAAAAGCCAGGAGAGGAGATGAAAGTCAGACTTGCATAGAAACAGTGAGTCCTGAAGCAACATTTGAGCCTTCAATCATCCTCACCCTGATTTCTAGCACCCGGCCTCTTTTCAGGCCCATTGTCACACCCTTCTTCATCAGCACCAATCTGTGGGTGAGAAGCAGAGACCTGGAAACAGCTTTCCGCCCTGAGAATAAGATTCTGCTGATTGGAGCTCATTTTCTCCTGCTCTTCAGAGAAGACTACAGTTCATCTCCTCACCATTCCCAGTGCAGACACCCTTACAGAGTCTCCAGGTTTCATCCCTGTCACTGTCCCCTCAGACTTCCTTCAAGACTCCACTCAGTTCAGGCCTCTTCTCTGCCTTGGAAGCAGACAGCCATGGGCTCAGAATTTGACTCCATCTCTTCCAGTGAAATTTTAGGCAAGTTAGTCAATCTCCTTGAGCCAGTTGTAAAACATGGGCCCAAAGTAATCACTTTATAAGGTTTCCATGAGGATTAAAGGAGAAATGAGTGTGTGGTGCCTGGCACATTGGAGGTACCCACTAAATGCTTCCTTTATCCTGATGTGACTTTCCAATTATTCCAGACACATATTCATCTCATCTGTTGTTAAAGATGAAGCCTGTAGGTCAGGGAGGATTTTAGCTCTCTAAATTATTTAAAAGAGGTCAGTTTTCTTATATTACATAAGGCTAGAGTATGTTTCTTTTTATTAGTATCATTATCATCATTAAAACAACATTAAAGGCTACTATATAACATACACTTTCATTATTCCACTTAATCTTTGCAACAGCTTCGTGGTAGGTTATTTTGGTTATTTTGGTTGAAATTATCCCCATATTTAGCAGCTTAACACAGCAAGTAATTTAATATACCTTATGAATTTGTGGCCAAGGAATTTGAACAGTGCTCAGCAGGGCAGTTCTGCTCCATGTGGCATCAGCGGACGTCACTGGGGACATTCGGCCTGTTGGTAGGCTAATTTGGAGAATCTAAGATGGCTTTATTCATACACCTGTTACAGTGGGATGGCTGGGAGAATATGCTCAGCTGAACTAATAGATTGACATGCCAACAGATGGCTCCTCCAGCTTGGTAGTTTCAGCATCATCAGACTTCTTTGATGGCAGCTCAGGTCTCCCAGTGAGCCAGGAGGTAGAAGCTGCCAGTCTCCTAAGGGCAGTGCCCAGAAACCAGCACAGGGTCACTTCTCCCACATTTCATCAGTCACAGAGCCCCCTTAGGTTCAAGGGGAGGGGACACAGACTTCATCTCTCGATAGGAGGAGTATTAAAGAATTTGTGGTCCTATCAAATCAACTAGTAGGTATTATGATGGTAATGATGATTGTTATCATAATTATTTTCCTTTTACAAATACAGCCCAAGTTTCACAGTAGCTGATTGATTTGCCAAGGTCATGCAACTAATGGTGAAAGAATGATTCAGAAATGAGCAGCCCTCATGCCAACTCTTAGGTCTTAACCAGTGATTTGTGCTCGCTCTCTCTCTCTCTCTCTCTCTCTCTCTCTCTCTCTCTCTCTCTCTCTCTCTCTCTCTCTCCCTCTCTTTCTCTAGCAGAGCTGGAAATAAGTGCTCACTCAAGCAATTCTGTTACCTTCATGGAGGAGTGCCATGGGAATTGTAATGGCAATCAGTTTCCCTGCTGCAATTGGAAAGTTGGTTAATATATTGGCACTAATACAGCACCTCTTCCGATCACAGCAGAATTGGCTGTTACTGTTACAGTTGGATTACAGCCACTTCTCCCTCCTTTGCAAAATTTAAGTCTGTGATGTGCTCATCAAGGGAAATGATGATGGAGGTACAGCAAGCCTGTGATTAAATTTGTGCAACAACAATCTGTAAATAACCTCCACATTCCATTTGCCAGCTTTGATTTTGTCCCTCACTGGTACAAAGGGCTGACTTTCAGGTATTACAGTGGAAAGTGAGCCAGGCTGTGGGCAGAAGGAGGAGAGAGAAAGTCTCTGTGGAAGCCAGATTGGTCTGGGAACTTCAATGAGAGGTGATAAGCAGACAGGCATCTTAAGAAACCACATGAAAAAAATATGAATTGGCCAGCCTCTCTCTTGCCCTTGTCAACCATCTGCTGAAAATCTCTTCCCTCTTCTGCCCATGCTCTGCCTACGGCAGGTGGGCTGAGACAACTCCCGACTACTCTGCTGGGGTTTGAGTGTGGAAACCAGCCTCTGCTCTCCCTAATTGCAGGTGATTTGAGTGGAGAGAGTAGAGGATGGGGGATGATATCATTTTTCCTGGATAAAAAGTCTCCATGAATCTTATTATAAGGGTTCTCCTCAATTTTTGTTCTCTCATTGGGGAGAGGCCCCAAACTCTGTTCAAACTTTATATATAAAGAAAATGCAATTATACCCTTGCTCCAGATACCACTGAATGGATGTGGGGTGATGAGATGGAGTGCGAGGGAACTAGAGAACCGGTCTGAGGGAAAGAAATCCATGCCATCCAAAATGCACTGATGGATAATGTCTACCAAGTAACACAGGTTTCAGTATTTCATTCCTTTGTATTGCAAATAGTACTCCATTGTATAGATATACCACATTTTGATTATCTATTCACTAGCTAATGTGAAATTGAGCTGTTTCCACTATTTAGCTATTATGAACAAAGCTGCTATGAACATTCATGTGAAGTTTTTGTGTAGACATGAATTTTAATTTCCCTTGGGTAGATACCCAGGAGCAGAATTGCTGGGTGAAATAAAACATCTATGTGCAGTATTTTTTAAAACTGTCAAACTATTTTTCAAAAGGGTGTAGCATTTTATACACCTAGCAGCTTTATATGAGGGGCCAAATTTCTCTGTGTATCTGCCAGCCATTGTTATTGTCTGACTCTTTTATTATAGCCATTCTCTTATGTGTGAAGTGACTTAGGCTTCTCAGGCAAGTAATTTTAACATTACTGCCATAAATGAAGAAGATGAAAAATTTTCACATTTCAGTGAAAACATGTGTCTCTTTTTCTGACACTTAGAGACTCAAATTAGGATCTCACTGCTTTTGGGGGTGGATAACTGTAGTTCTCTCAGCAGACAGATCCAATCATGTCAAAGACTTATGCTTATGAATAGTCTGGGATTTTATTTCTGGTATGACTGGGACATGTTAAACAAATGACCTCTGTCCATCACCAAAAACATATCTCATATATATGGAAGATGTTGCAATGTATCCTACCATTTGTACTCCACAGGCCACAGTCTCCTGTGTTATTCTCTCACATCTTATAAAACTCTGACAGTAGGCAGATTTCCATTCAGAGTAACCAATTATCATTCAAAAAATCTTTCAGCAGATTGAAGAAATGCTTTAAGTTAACACCTGAAGGAAGGACCCTAATGAAGAAAGAAAACATCCTTATAAGTCAATCATTAATTAGAAACTTGATTGAGAAAGACAGATAAAGCTGACCAATGATAATGGAGATGGGAAGGATTGATTATGAGCAGACCATTGGACAGGGGCTCAAATTTATCAATGACCTCACATTATCGAAAGCTCATGTTTGATGAACATGGAGCAGGAAAACTAGTGAATGACATAACAGGCTTATTGTCAGCAATACTTCGCCACATAACAAGTACTTCTATGTGTCTTGTCAGTTTAGGGTAACCAACTCTCCCAGTTGGGGCAAGTGGTTCCCCACAATACAAGTCTTCTAGTGCTAAAACTGAGAGTCCCAGATAAGCTAGGGTGGTTGGTCACCCTATCTGTTATTAAACACAAAGCTCTGTGAGGAAGGCAGATAAGAAATTTGGTACAAATGTCTACCAATCTGGGAGTCAGGATATCTGAGGTTTTGTTTTTTTTCTCACTATTCTACTAATTGGCTCTGATTTAAGAGTGCCTTGACCCCTCTGACCTCAAGAGGTATGAAAGATCTCAGAGATCTTTTCTGGCTCTGACATTTTATAGTTCTTTAGATATGTATTATTTTTAAATACAACTTTTCTTTTGCTGATCCATAATTTATAGCCAGCAGAATCAGGAAAAAAGTTAATTAGGTATAGGAATATGACATTCAAATTCAGAATTTTGCCAGTACTGGCACTTTAAGGATATTAAATAGTAAATTAATTGGTGTGGCCCACAGTTATTTCAACTTCTTCTAATTCTATAAAAATAACATTATGCTACTAAGATATCAAACACAAACCTCTCTCTATTCTGAAATTTCTCAAAGAACCCAAATTCTAATCTTAAGAGGCTAAAACTATTCTCAAGGGATTTTGATTTTTGGCTTTTATTTCAGAACCTAGCACACAGTCCCTAGCACATTGTAGGAGCCTAATAAATATCTGTTGAATTCAAATGAACAAATGAATCTTTGATTTTATTTTTAAGTTAATGTGCTCTGAGTAGCTGGGGAAATTTTTCTTGTCTATTTACTCATCTTTGCACTTTAAAAATGTATGATAATAAGAGCTGACACTGGGCTTATAAGCATTAAATGGGAAAATGTATATGAAAATATTTTGTAAGTAAAAATGCAATAATCAACTGTACCCTATCAATGTGTGTCCTACTAAGAAAAGACACTAATTTTGTAGACTATGTAGTCACTGGAGACCCAGTGGTTTATATGGGCATTTTGCAGGGCTCTGAATTGTCATTCTGAGAACCATGGCCATTTTTGGAGTTTATAAAAATCTCTGATTATTTAAATGTATATATGTGCAAAAATGAGATTAAAGAAATGAAGTGCTGGTATAACTTAATTCCATACTAAACCCAGAAGCCTAATATATGTTCATTCAAATCAATAACCTCAGGTAAAAGCAATTAGCAAATAAATACACAGACACACATACACATATACACATACCCCTACACACATCACCACTACCACTCCATCAAATAATTATTTAGGAAGGAATTTGATCCAGATTTGAAAGGCAACTCAGAAGGTTGGTTCTCTCTGCTTTTTAAGGAAAATGGCACTTATTTTATTCTAAATGCATATTTCCAGGATTTCTCAACCTCTGCACTACTGACATTTTTGCAGCATTACTCCTTGTTAAGGGAGACTGCCTTGTGTCATAGGATGTTTAGCAGCATCTGTGGCCTTTCCTTCCTAGATGCCAGTAAAAACCACCCCCAAATTTCCATCTCCCGAAAAAAAATCTCCAGACAATGTCAAATGTCCCCTGGAGGTGGAGGGTACAAAATCACCCAGCTGGGAACCACCACTCTAAACTGAGGGTATGTGAACTAGATGGGAGAAATACAACAAATAAGACATTGAGATACTTAGGCAAATATTTTATTTGCAACCATTCTGTAATAGCCTCCATACTTCCTTATAAATATTAATCATCATAAAACAATACCATTTTTGCCCTTAAGTGAAATTGACACTTTCTGCCCACCACACTCCTATTCTTTGGAAGTAATGTTGTTTCTTTGACCTTTGATCTCTCTTGTAGTTCAAATACAGCTTTGTTTACCAAAGTCATATTTGGAAAGGCATCCATTTGTAACAAGCAGTCAGGCCTTTTGATAATGTTTGCTATTTCAAAAAGTTTAGCTTGTCAAATCTTAAAAACTACTATGATATTGAAACTTCCCCATCACTGTGTGTTAGTTCTTTCATTCCATTGAAGCTTCTCTTAATACAGAAACACTTATTCCTTGCAATAAATGAAATATATATATTTTTGTTTTCAGTGTGCTTAATAAAATACACCCTAAGAAACTGAGGCGAGGTGGTTTCAAAAGCTTTTCCAAAGCAATGGGAATTAGTGAAAGCAAACAGTTCCCACATTGCCATAATGATTTGCGGCTTCCCCTACAATTGACTCCTTCTTTCCTATGCTAATTGGCATTAACCAGGAAGCACTTAATGAAATTATTAAAGAAAAATTATTAAACATAAGTGATATTTAAAGCATTACATGGTGTCATCTTCACCTATAGCCAGCTACATACAGGTGTATTACAGAGATGTTGCAGGCTTGGTTCCAGACCACTGTGATAGAGCAAATATCACAATAAAGCAAATCCAATGAATTTTTAGATTTCCCAGTGCATATAAAAGTTATGCTTATACTAGAACATAGTCCACTATGTGTGTGATAGCATGATGTCTAAAAAGACAAATGTGCCTACTTTAATTACAAATGCTAACCATCATCTGAACTTTTAGCAAGTCATATCACTGGTCACAGATCACAACAAATATCATAATAATGAAAAAGCTTTCAATATCATGAGAATTACCAAAATGTCAAAGAGAGACATGAGTGAGTAAATGCTGGTGGAAAAAAATGGCACCGATAGACTTGCTTGATGCAGGGTTGCCACAAACCTTCCATTTGTAAAGAACACAGTATCTGCAAAATGCAATAAAAGAAGGCATTCCTGTACTAGACAACTTCTCTCAAAAACCTTACAGTGTCTAAAACTCAGCCCAGCCAGAGACGAAGTAATCTTCTGTCCTCCCCAAACTTGTCTCCTTCTGAGCTACTTATCTTCTTTAATGCCCCCTTACTTCTTCTCACACAAGCTAGAAACACCAGAATTGTGCAGACCCAAAATATTTCTCATATACATCTTCCTCTTTCCATCCCACTACCATGAACCTCATATTAGTTTCTTTAATATTTAAATAAATGTTTAATGTTCTATTATGAATTGGGTTGTGCCCTTGCAAAATCTATATTGAAGCCATTGACCCCGAGCACCTCCCAATGTGACTGCATTTGGAGACAGGGGCTTTAAAGAGGTAATTAAGTCAAAATGAGGCCTTCAGTAATGGCTTTCATTCAATATGATTGGTATCCTTATAAAAAGAGGTGATTAGGACACTCTAAGAGGTAACAGGGGCAAATGCACAAAGGAGAGGCCCTGTGAAAGCATGGGAGGGGGCTGCCACCTGAAAGCCACAGCAAGAGGCCTCAGAAGCAGTCCAACCTGCCAACACCTTGGTCTTCTAGCCTCCAGGACTAGGAGAAAGAAATTTCTGCTATTTAGGCCACTCAGTTTGGGGATGGTACACAAGCCCATCCACCATCCACATCTGTGGTCAGCTTAAAGGCCCAAATACCTCCTTACTTTGGTATCTGGTCTTGTGAACCTTGTCATCCTTCCCAAGGTATCAACTCTTGTACATGACACTCTGACCATATTCATGGGCTCTGGGAATGCCACGTGGTTCCATGACCCCATAGCTCAGCTTCTGTCCAGGCATACGCCCTCCACATTGTTCACCTTTCGAATATCTATTTCTAAGTCCAACTCATGCCATCTTTTAATGAAAAAAAATACGATCCTTCCCCAATATGGAAAACTATTCTAACATGTTTGCCTTCACTTTGTATTTCCTTTATCCCAGCAACAATGACACTTTATTGTACACTGTTTTTACACAACTGTCTATACCACTGGGTGGTGAGCCCCTTAACATCAAGGGCCATGTTTTATTCATCCCTACATGCTCTTAATGTGGTTAAAATAAATAAAATGAAAGAAAAAACCTGCATGGGCAAATGAACATACAGCTTTGAGCTAAGTGAGGGATGAAAGTATTTCTGGTAAATATCTACAGAAAATTATGGTGGCCTCTGATTACAAGGGTCTTCACACTTGTATAACACAAGAGAGTATAAGAAAGACTGTTAAATAAGTGAGTTTAATCCATCACTAGGATAAAGGATATATCAAAATTAGGAACGTCATCCCTCAGGCCAGATACAGTTATATTTTCATTTTTTGATCATAGTGAAGTGGAAATTTCAAGACATCAAGAGGAAGAGATCAACAAAAGTTGATTTTTATTAGCCCTTCATCACAGTTCTCTGCCAAAGAATTTCTTCTAACATCAGAGCAAACCTGGAGACTCAGCTGATTTAACTTACTTGACCCTGAGTATCAACAAAGAAGGGACTATTTTTAAAACGAGCTTCCTGGGCATAACAGAGAGGCTGCTTCAAAGTGGAAAGGGTATTCTAGACCTTTTTATTACCTCCCCTGCGGCATGAACTGTAACATCCTGCCACAATATTATTACCTCACTCAAGCCTCTGGCAAAAAAGAAAAATTTATTTGTAAAATGGGAACTTTCATGGAAATTTCATAAACATTGCATGTTATACCTCTTGTTTGATTATTTTATAATGTATCTTCCTGGAAAGAGGCCCACAGATTTTAGTGAACTTGTTTAATATTCAGCTCATTATTCTCATCTTCTTAAAAAAAAAAAAAGGAAAGTCCTGTTGTTGAGTGGTGAAGTAGGAGTCCTGGGGAAAGGAATTGTCTAGTTTCCTCTAGTTGCACGTTCTGTATACACCAGAAGGCAGCTCAGTTAGCAAACGGTGGAGTGGAATTCCCCAGTTCTTGTCTTCTTGAAGAAAAGAATTCAGACGAGAGACCGGACAGAGTTAAAGCCGCAGGAGGTTTTGAATGAGCCAAGCGAAAGGAAAGTTTGTTTCAGAGACAGAGGAGTGGACTGACCCTGAGCGTGGGCTACCGCCCACTGGGTTTCACATTGTCTTTTATGGGTGTTCATTTGGTTTCCTCCCGTTTTGTCATTCTTACATCATCCTTTGGATCTGTCTTGCTTTCTCCCCTTACTCTTTGTGCAAGTTTGTGTTCGTCATTTGTCCCCATGAGCATCTAAGAGCAATCCAAAACGGGTCCAAACCATAATGTAAATTATGTGATAATGATATTATAATGGCCCCAGGGTCCTGAGCGGCATGGTCTTCCTTAAGTGCGCATTCTCCAAAATTGGGACGGTCCCAATGACCCGTATCTTTTGCTTGTCAGTTTGTGCTGAGCCACAAAAGAGGCTGGTCTAAGGGAGGCAAGGAGACCCTGGGAGGAGGCTGGGGAGTCTGCCTCCCCCTTTCTCCCCTCCTGCTCCTGTCTAACTGCCTACTTTAACAGCTCCACACGGGCGAGGGGCAGTGACATGATGTTAAACTATGTGCACGCATTGCCCCAACTCCTTTCTCTCCACCACTCAAGCAATCATGGTGGCTTTATAGAGTCCTCACACTCTGAGGGAGGGCAGACACCGCCCAGGACCAAGAGTCAGTTAAATAATTTGAGAATTAGTTCCGAAAAAAAACACCAGATGATGTCTGAAGGTACATGCTTTAGATGGCCAAGAGCTGGGCTTTGCTGAGAGAACAAGGGGAGGTGAGGCTTTGCAGAATTTCCAAAGATGGCTTTAAATATCAATAACCAAGGTTAGAAGATTGAAAAAGAGTTCATGGAGCAGAGAAGAATGTACCACAAATGAAGCAAATAAGTGTTTAAAACAAATAGAAGTGTTTATTCAAAGTGTTCAGGCAGCAGGCAAGAAGGAAGACTCAGATGGAGTCTGAATATAAAGCACTCGTCTGCAGAGCGCCCCCGGCTCTCTGCCAGGCTCTTGCTGGACACGCAAACAGAAGGCAGAGTGGGAGAGACACCTGGTGGGGCTGGCGGATCCCAGAGCAGTGGAGCTGGTGCTGGGCTTCCCAGAGCTTCCCCAGGAAGATTTCCTGCCTCTGAGAAAATCCCTGAGAGGTACCTGGGGTTGGGGGTTCACCCAATACTCAGGAGGAGATTTGATCATGACGGAGGGGAGTGCTCCAGCAGGTGAACTTGGCGAGAAGCTCACAAAGTCCCTCACATCCCAGAGGGGCACAGCATAGCAGCTGAGAATCCCCACACTTCCCAAGGGCTGCTGAGAGGCTCTGAGGACCATAAACTAGAAACACCCTGTGTTTGAAGTCAACATGCAGAGCATATGGGACTTTTAACCAGAGGCTGTAACAGGAATCACACTCAGAGTCCAGGCAGATCAAGTCACCTATCTCGGAAGCTCTTGGGGTTGAGGCAACCCAAGAAGCAACCAAAAACTACTTCTTCAATGTCTCCTGGGCAAATGGATCATCTGGAAGAAGGGAGGCTGTGGTAGACAGGCAAATTTTCAGTTTAACTGAAGACCTGCATAAAAGAGATGGGGTTTTAAACCAAAACTATCTGAGTTTCTCTGAAGGGGATGGATAGTTTTGCAACCACAGTGTACATGTTACCACATGAGAGCAAATGTAGAATAGTAAATTGACTTTTTGCACATGTGGTTGGCCTTATAAAATTAAATGAACCATAATACAAAAATTTGTACACATATGAGCAGCAAGAGGAACCTTTTAGGGTCTGAAGCAATTTTCCCCAGACGTGCCCTACTAGATGGCCCCCTAGTACTGACAGAGCCTCAACAAAGGCCTTCGCAAGGAAGTCTAACAGAAGCCATTGTGTTCCTTTCCCCCAGGCTCAGACTTCCTGGCTCAATGCACACCTCAGTTTTGCTTCTACTATCCCCTTGCTCACAAATCCAACTATTCTGAGGACTATGGCGAGCTGGGAACCTCACCCGGTGCCATGTCCGTGCTCAGTGCTCTGCACATCAAGATGAACAAGAAAACAATAACATCGCCAAGAACTTCAAACAATCCCTAGCAGTTCTACATCCCTGCCGAATGTGGTGAGAGTGTGAGGGAACTGCTGCCTTCATTCACGCATGGCAGGAATGTTAACAGCAACCACTCTGGAATCTGTAGCAATATTGACTCAAGATGAACTTACCCTATGACCCATCAAGTTCACTTTTAGGTATATACCCAACAGAAACATGTATGTGAGTTTCTTCAGAAGACCCTTACAAGGATGCTCAAAGCAGCATGGCTTGTAGGAGCCAAAAACAGCCTAAATACCCATCAAGAATGGTAAGTTGCTTAATCATATAGTGAAAAAATACACGACAATGAGGATGAATAAATTCAAATGAAATACAGCAATTATGGGGGAATCTTATAATGTTGACTTGAAGTTGCCAGACTCAAAAGAGTATGATTCAATTTTCAGAAAGTACACTAAAGGCAAAATCAACCTAGGAGGCAGAAGGGTTACTCTGGGTGGGGAGCAGAGGCTAGAACAGGCATGAGAGAGCCTTCTGGGCAGTTATTTCTTGATCTTCTGACTTTACACAGATAATTTATGAAAAGTAAGTAGGTTCTACTTTTAGGACATGCATACTTTTCTGTTATATTATGAAATACTTTACATTGCATTATATATTTAACTGCAATATTCATACCTATTATACAGTATTCCAGCAAAAAGTCCATACAAATTAAAATTACAAAAGTCAAATATAAATTAGTGGGGGATCTGGATCCATTTCCATCATTTGTTAATGAAGAAATTGAATCTGCTTTCCTTCCTGAGATTTCCACAGCTTCCAACCAAGACTGTCAAAGCTCTACACAGCCAGCCACATGAATTTACAAAGGTTCTTCGGAGCAAAATAGGTAGGAAATATCAGAATACTCATTCTGCCCTTCCTGCCATCCCTTTTACTGATTTAAAAAAACACACCTCAAGACCCCCAAACTGAGATTTTCTTCTGTCTATCTTCAATGCTCTAAAATCACAATCTTAAAAAGCATCACTTCAGAAAGACACAGGTGCACAAGCAGATGCCATTTCTAATTCCTCATGGCTAACGTCTGCGCAGAGCGCTGGGGGAGAAGAGCGGTAAGGAGAGTATTCTTTCCACGATTTCATATTCATGGAATTTGTTGTTACTTAACTTTTCACAAGTCATTAGGCTGAAGTACCTCTCCGTTTTTCCCCCCAAATAGTGTCATTTGACCTGGTATCCAGCTTAATACAGCCTCTGCTTTGGAACAGATTTCCTCACAGGTGGCAATCTCTAATAGGGTCATGTCGAGAGGTGACCCTACAGCCGGCTCCTCTTCCACGTTAACGTGATGAAGGTGATTTCAAATGTCATTCAATCAAAATGTTTTTATTTTTATTGATGAGGTTGGGGGCTTTTTCATATTCAGGTGAGGCTTACAGCCGCTTGACTTCGATATTTTCAACAAAGATTTCAAAGGATGGGATTTTAAAACCTGTGCACGTACTCATGGTCCAAATCACCTCATGGAGCAAATGGGTGTGTTTTTAGAATGTTGAATGCGAATTCCTTTTCTTTTTCCAAATAAGTACAATAACACTTGGCATTTAATAGTCAATATTTAAATAGGATCTCTAAATTGCATTAAATCGTGAAGATCAGTATTTATACCTTGGTGGTCAATAACACTATCCATGGATTGCTGTTCATATAATGCACACATATTTAGTTACTGTATACCCCATTTTTACAGGATAGAACTGCTTGTAAGATACGGGTCCCAGAAAGAATTTGGGGGACTGGGAAGGAATTTCTTGCCTTTTCCAATCTTTTGACATTTTTGATTCTAGGTAGAGTCCTGGCTTAATAGGAAAACAGGCTGAAATAAATAAGCTATATTCTTTGGTTGGAGTAGGGTGGGAATGATGGCATGCATTTGCCTTCTCTGAGTACAAAAGAAGCTCAACTAAGCATCAGTTACTGCTTTTCAAGGAACTCATGACCCTGAATAGTCTGGACAAAAACAACAATGGTATAAAATTGGGATTAAGTCATTACTCGGGAATGAGGCATTTTAAAGAGGGGATCCTCTGAGAAGTGTGAGTCATTCTGACCTAAGTGGCGTGAGAAAGATTGTAAAAGCATGAGATTTGGCCTATGTATCTCTGCCGTTCAAGTGATCCAACATCCTGCCAGAGTGAGAATTCCTCCTACAACTCAAGGTACTGATCCAGATTTCCAGCTGCCTTGCTTCTACCATCAATTTCTTTAGAGAAAGGATGAGAACGTCACACAACCTCTAGGCCATTTTAACCTCCACTGGGTTCCTATTACCAGTTTTTATGCTCCCTGGATATCCTGCCATCTTTGACTCTCCCTTCCTGTGAGCTAGTCCACATACAGTAAAGATGTGGCTCATCTCAACTTTGGACTTTATTCTTCAGGTATCCATACTTACTTTTTTCTAGTTCTCTTTCATACAAAAGGTACCAAATGAATTGTTTAAAGTTGAATAATTGGTGAAAGAAGAAGAAAGGTTTTCCCTATTTATAACAAACAAAATACTTATTTTGGTACTGGCCTTTCCAGTCTTCTTTCATATGCACAGATAATCTTATTGTAATTATGTAAGTTACATAAATTTTTATCCAATGATCAGAAATGTATTTGAGGATATGTTTAGACTATGTGATAATCTGGAAACTCAACACTGAAATCTCAACAATGATCCCTAGATTTTTAGATTCAATATTATACTGAAATTATTTAGTGAGCCTATAGTCATTGGCCTTCATACCTTAGTAAAAACCATCTATATGGACATTTCCTTTCAGCTGAAATTCAGGAAGCAGGTAGACACTAGAACAAAGAAGTGCGAAAAGGCAAAATCAAGTAGATAGCCTTTGCTTCTGATTGTCCTGCCATTTTCCTCCTCTATGCACAAAAGAAAGATACTGGACTATGAATATTCAGTTTTCCTTTCTAATGGATTTATTCATACCTAAGTTTTGAGCATATGCTATTCTGGAATGCTTATTTTACAAACCTGGATTTCTTCTCTCTTCCTAACCTACCTTTGCTTTTCCCACAAAGCCCCAAATCATGGAGAATTAAAATACAATGAGGGCCCAAGAGGGAAGGAGTAAAGAACAGGAAGGTAGGGGAAATGGTCGTCATTGAGAGGTTCTGTCGCGTGCCCTGTCCTCGCCGGCAAGAACAGCATGCAACAACAGCAGGATTCTTCTGCAGAAAGCTTTATTCTTCAGCTCTTTGTGAAACAAATGAGTTGGGCAGGACCCAGAGGGGAAGGAGAGGCTTGCTTATATAGTTCTCATGCTCTGACCTGGTTGGTGCGGCTCCATATGCCTTATTAGCATAACCATTTGGTGGGTCTCATTGGTCCTTATGCCAAGGCGCAATTAGCATGTAGTTTAGTGGTGTGGAATGATTTGTCATTAGGAAGTTCGGGGCCTTCCGGCTGCCCTGCATTGGGCGCTATTTTCTGAGCGCGGCTGCCAACATCTCCCCCTTTTTTGTCTAACAGAAGCTCAAGGCGGAACTTGCCAGCAGAGGCGGAGACAGAGGCCTGACCTCTATTGCACTTCCTGATGCCCCCTTTTTGGAGAGGGGTTCTGGGCATCTACCCCTATGCAGTCAGGCATGCCTCTCAGAGGGGTCTAAGACCTCTTGCAGTGCTTTGCCTCGCATCCTCTGGCTGGCGTTGGGACTGCTTGGTACAAAGGGTTTGGACCCTTTTTCTCAACTCTCTTGCACCATGAGCTTCTTAAAGAAAGCTGTGATTAAGCATTGAGGTACTCGGGCCTGGTGCAGTGCCACATGGGCTCAGGGTGCAAGAGCTACCTCAAGCTAAAGCTGAGCTTCCTTCTTAAGCATGTTGAGCTACACTTGGGGAGAGGCGCCAGCGTCTATCGCCATTAGGGCTTGAGCAAGGATCACCTTGTCCTGCTTATGTTGGTTGCGGAGTCTGCATAACAACTAGAGTAAGAGCATGAGACCTCCAAGCAGGAACACGCCCATCCCAGCCATGCCCGCCCACTCCTTGACGTGGGAGAGAGCTCTGAGGAACCAGGAAGAGAGTCCTTCCGCTACGGAGATATCTAGACGGGTGGAGTTGATGTGGATAATTTCTCGCCGCAGCTCTTCTAGTGTCCCATCGAAGTCTTGGGACCAGTTTCCTGAAAGATACTGGGACAGGTCTCGTGACAGATTAGCTGCCCGTGTAAAATTTTTATATTGAATGCTAGTGATGCAGAGGGCACGATATTTCCGCTCACATCTCAATTGGGCCATTTGCCAGAGCACCTCTATTTGTTCCTCCACGAGATCTATGCGTTGATTGAGGATCATTATTCCTCCTTTCAGTTTGCCATCAAGTGTGGACTGTTGGTCCAGGGCAGAAGCTACTGAGGCTGCAAGGTTATTGAGCTCTGTAGCCAATTTGATGGAGGTGTCTAAAGCTATACCAGCGGCGGTGGCTGCGACCGCGGTCGCGGAGATCAGGAGCACTATGGCGGCTGTAACACCGAAATCGCGCTTTTCTCGAAACAGAGTCATGGTGTTAGGGGCGTCTACGGGAACAGGGACCCAACGGGGGATGCGGACTACCAAAGCATTGGTAAAGTTACGCGCATCCCAACACTGAGACAGAAAGCAGGTTTCATTGGAGCAGGAGTCAAAGCTACTATTGGATAAGATAAACAGAAATGGGGGGTATACGCATACTGGAGAAGGTGGAAAAAGGGAATTAGGTGACTCTGGACTTGATTTTGCTGAACATGTGTAGTTCTCGTTGTTATGGGTCATGATCATGTTCCAGTGTGCACGCATGTGGTTATTCTCGCACCAAAAGGTGATATTTTTTACACCGATTCCCCCACCCTGGAGGGCGGAAAAGGGGGAGAGGTCGGTACACGAGCCATTGACTCCACACAGCATTCATTTATGGAAGGGGTTCATGCTCAGCTGCTGACGAAACTCGCCTTCGAGCACTTTTACTGGCCACCAAGCCTTATTGGCTGGCCGTCCCTCCATATCTGGGGAGATGGTAAACTCCTGCCTCTCAGTTGCTCATGTTACTACAGTTGACTGACAGTCAGTCCAGGGCCACAGCTCTCCCTCATAGTCGCCCACACAATGGGAGGCATATTTGGGTTGACGAGGCCTGTCGGTGGAATTGTTCCTGGGAGAGTGTACAAATGTGCCATTGATCTAGAGAACCATCTGGTGGATAGTCATGTTCTTATAGGACGGGCTCCCTTCCTTATTAGGCCCTTCAAATTTAGCTGACATAACGGGGAGGCTACTGGCCTCTAGAATTATGTCACTGAACTATCCGTATTTCCTCCGTTTCAGGGAGATACAGCCAGCTAGATTCTGAGTGGTGAAGCATAATGACCCATTAGTTACGAAGGATCGGTTTTCTCCCAGGGGAGCTACTAGGGTGTCTTTAACTAGGTAGGGCAAGTTCATACTAGAGTTGGTGGTGAAAAAGCGGGGAAAAACGGCTGCATTGAAATGGACAGGCATAGGCTTAGGAAAGGCAGACAGGATTCCCCATCTCAATACTCCCTGAGTCGGGGTCTCCAGTGTCAGGAGCAGGGTCAGGAGGTACAGCGAAGTCATCTCTTTTGTTTAGGACTTTCCTCGTTAGGCGCTCCGGGATCCAGAAGGGATTTTCTTCACCCTGGGGGAAAACACACACAGCTCCCCTGGATCTGATTATGATTGGATCTGGGCCCTTCCATTGGTTAGATAACACGTCCTTCCATTTTACTAGTTCTTGTGGGTCTTTTGGCTACTGATTATGGCGATCCGCTGCTGTATGGCCTTGAGCATCCAGATTCAAAAAATTTATAGTGAAAAGTGCTAGGGCTATGGCAGTTTTTGATGTGGGGGGTATATCTTCAATTCCCCCTTTTTGTTTAAGTAAATAGGATTTGAGCGTGCGGTTCGCGCGTTCCACAATCTCTTGACCCTGTGGGTTGTAGGGAAGGCTAGTGATATGTTTTATCTCCATGTGATGACAAAATTGAGCAAATTTTGTAGAGGTATAGGCTGGGCCATTGTCTGTTTTCAGAATCTGCGGTAACCCCCATGCGCTCTAAGCTTCAAGGCAGTGCTGGATGACATGGGAAGCTTTCTCTCCTGACAATGGGGAGGCAAAGATGACTCCTGAACAAGTATCCACGGATACATGTACATATTTCAGTTTCCCAAAAGACGAAATATGCGTCACATCCATTTGCCAAACTTGTAAAGGCCTAATACCTCTGGGGTTGATCTCAACATGAGGTGTGGGAAGGAAGCTGCAGCAATGTTGGCAGCTAAGGACAATGTTCTTAGCTTCGGCCCTGGTTATGCTAAACTGCCTGCGCAGCATTTCGGCAGTGACATGAAACTGTGTGTGGAATTTTGAAGCTGTGGTGACAGGGTCTAGCAGGGGAAAGGCTATGCTTCTGGTTGCGAGGTCTGCCAGGTGGTTGCTTTGGGTCATAGGCCCGGGAAGGCCTGAATGTGCTCTGATATGAGTTATATACAAAGGAGATTGCCTATGAAGTAGTGCTGATTGTATCTGTTTGAACAAAGTGGCTACTGGGCTGGACGCTTTGATTAGCCCGGCCACTTCTAGAGATTTGACTGCATTAACTACATAACAGGAGTCAGACACAATATTTAAAGGTTCAGGAAAGATTTGTAGGACTTCTAAGACTATGCGACATTCTACTATTTGTGGAGTGTCAGGCGTGTAGCCTTTTGTCACAACTTTGCCATCATGGACATAGGCACCTGTGCCTGTCTTAGACCCGTCCGTGTAAACTGTTTTTCCATGAGGCAGCGGGGTTAGGCTAGTGACTCGAGGAAATACTAGGAGATGATTTTTGGCGAAGTTGATGAGGGGATGTTTAGGGAAATGATTATCAAAGGTTCCTGAGAAACTGTAAGCAAGTATGGCCCAATCATCATTCATAGCACATAATACTTGTATCTGTTCTACGCTGTAAGGGGTTATAATTTTAGCTGGAGCCTCTCCGAAATGTGTCATGGAGGTTTTTACTCCTCTCAAAGCAAGTTTGGCTACGGCTGCTGGATAGTACTCTATTGTCCTAGCCTGAGAGGCTTGGGGATGAATCCAGATCAGTGGGCTGTGCTGCCATAAGACTGCTGTTGGCAGCTCTGGGGTGGGAAGGACACACAACTCAAAGGGTTCATTCGATTGCACTCTATTTAATTGTGCTGTCATCAAAGCCTGTTCTACTTTGCGAATGGCTTGTAATGCCTCAGGTGTGAGGGAGCGCGGTGACGTTAGTTGTGGGTCTCCTTCTAGGGTTTTAAATAGTGGAGTCAATTCAGTGGTGGGTATCTTTAAGTATGGGCGCAACCAATTAATATCCCCTAGGAGTTTTTGGAAGTCATTCAAATTTCGCAATTGATTATGTCTTATCTCAAGCTTTTGGGGGCAAATTACATCTGTGTAAATGGTTGCTCCTAGGAATTTGCTAACACTAGATTTTTGGACCTTCTCGCTTGCTATATTCAGTCTCTAATTTTCTAGGGATCTAGTGAGATCTATATATGCTTCTTCTATTTCCGCTGGTTGTGGGGAGCAAAGAAGGATGTCATCCATGTAATGGATGATCTTTAGCGTGGGATAGGTCTTACGAATTGGGTCTAGCGCTCGCTGAACGTACAGTTGACATATGGTGGGGCTATTTGCCATTCTTTGCGGGAGGACCTTCCACTGAAATCTGGCATCGGGTTGTTCATGGTTAATAGCTGGCAAAGTAAAAGCAAATCTTTCCCTGTCCTTGGAGCTTAGAGGTATAGAAAAGAAACAATCTTTAATATCTATTATGAGCACTTTCCATTCTTTGGGTAAGGCAGAGAGGATTGGCAGTCCCCGTTGTACGGGTCCAAGCATTCTCATTTGAGCATTTACTGCTCTCAGATCATGAAGCAACCTCCATGATCCTGACTTTTTCCTGATTACAAATATGGGTGTGTTCCATGGGGACACAGAGGGTTCTAGGTGTCCCACTTGGAGCTGCTCTTGCACTAAGCAATGAGCTGCTTCTAATTTTTCAGAGGATAGGGGCTACTGAGGAACCCATACGGCCTCCTCTGTGAGCCAAGGTATGGGCATGGCATCTTCAATGGCCCCTATGAAAAACCCAGGCCGTGACGGTCATTCTTTACTTTGGGCAGGATGGGCTCTATGTGTCCCTGTTGGTGTTTCCCCAGCCCCTTGCCAGGGATGTATCCCATGTCCATCATCATGCCTTGGGCGGGGGTGGAGTATTCATTAATGAGTTTGAGGCCTAAGTCTCTCATGACATCCCTCCCCCATAAATTGACCGGTAGAGGGAGTACATAAGGGGTGACTGTACCCTCTTGTCCTTCAGGGGCTCGCCATTTCAATGGTTTGGCACTAATTGAAGGGCTTGACTCATATCCTAAACCTTGTAATGAATGTGAGGATTGGGTCACAGGCCACTTGGAGGGCTACCAGGTTGCAGAGATAATACTTTTATCTGCTCCAGTGTCTAGGATTCTCTCAAAGCTCTTTCCCTCTATTTGAAGAGTTAATTTTGGTCTGTCTGCTAATTCTAATACTATGAAGGCTGAATCCCAGTCAGAGGAGCTGAAGCCCCTTTCTCCCCTCTCCATGTTGGTAGCAGGATAATTGGCGTGGAGACTAGGTAAAACTAAGAGCTGGGCTATGCGGTCTCCCGGAGATATAGGGTAGATTCCTCTGGGAGCCGAACACATGATTTTTACCTGTCCTTCATAATCTTGATCTATAACTCCGGGATGAACTACCAGGCCTTTCAATGCAGCAGAAGAGCGCCCTAGGAGTAACCTAATGGTATTTGGTGGTAGGGGGCCTTTAAAGTCTGAAGGGATAGGCTGAACTCCCATCTGTGGAGTCAACACTATTCTGGTGGTGGCACAGATGTCCAATCCCGCGGAACTTGAAGTGGCTCTCCTTGGGGGGCCTGGTTGTTCCCGAATGACACTTGCGTGCTGGTTGCCCCATATATTTGCGGGCCCTGGTGACGGGGGCCCCTCTGGGCGTTTTTTGGCAGTTCTAAGGGTTTCCCTTCTATATCTTTAATAGACCGGCACTCATTAGCCCAATGCCTGCCTTTCTTACACTTAGGGCACAACTCAGGGGTCTTTTGGGTTGTTTGTTCTGAAGCTGGGCTCCTACACTCTCTCTTTATATGTCCTAATTTCCCGCATTGAAAGCATTTGATACTTCTGTTAGTGATCTTGGCTTGTTTGTGGCTCTGTAATATGGCCGCGGCTAGGCCCGCATTGGTGAGTGGCCCTCCTATTTCTCTACAGGCTTTCAACCAGGCATGTATCCCTTTTTGTTTCCAGGGTGTTATCGCCTGTCTGCATTCCTTGGTACATTGTTCAAATACTAATTGCTCCACTAGGGGCATTGCTTGTTCCTGATCTCCAAATATTCTGCCTGCGGCCTCCATCATACGAGCGACAAAGTCAGAAAATGGCTCGCTCAGCCCCTGAATAATTTTTGTCAAATTGCCTGATACTTCTCCTTTGTTGGTGAGGGCTTTCCATGCCTTGGCGGCGCACGTGTTTATTTGTGCGTATACCTGTAAGGGGAAGGCGGTCTGGTCAGCTACCCACTGTCCTTGGCCCGTCAGCATATCATATGACCACGCAGGCTGTCCTTCGGCCGCGTTTGCGCGTGCCTGGGTCATGCTGATATCATGCCACAATGCCTTCCATTCTATGTATTGCCCCATACTAGAAAGGCATGCCTTAGTTACATATTGCCAGTCTGCGGGTGTCATGGCTGTCTCTGTTAATCTCTCAACTTGTGCTATGGTATAGTTAGCACTGACTCCATAAGCCCGAACGGATTCTGCTAACTCCTTAACTTGTTTATGGCTCAGGGGCTGGTGAGAGCGTACGCCATTATCCTCAAATACAGGAAACATTTGTCTAATTGCCTGAAGAGTATCTGGGTGGCAAAAGGAGAGTGTGCCACTCACGTAAGGTGGCGGGGCAACGGGCGTCGGGGGACACCCTGCTTTCATTTTTTCCTTGGTCCGCTTTTCAACTTTGCTGGTTCCCTTACTTCTACACTCTGTGGTTTTATTTTCTTCCCCTTCCTCTGCGGACGTTAATTCTTCCTCAGATTCCCTATTGGAGAGTTGGAGGTCCCTCAACTCTTTCCAGGGGTATTTACTATTTTCTCCGAGGCGATCGTCACTCGCTTCTCGGGGCTCTTTCGCTTTTGCCCTAGGCGGGCTTTCTCCCTCACTCTGAGGTTTCTTTACCTTTGTTTTTGTGGCCTTTTTTCGGCCGCGCGCGCTCTCTGTTTCCCGTTCCGTTTCTGACATGCTCTCTTGGATATCTGTCAATGCTCTCTGACCTTCTTTTATTACCTTTTCACATCTCTCATCTTGCAGACAAGCTCTAATCAGTTTCCAGAGGGGCCTGGTGCCTCCCCTCAGGCTACCCTCCTCCTCCTCTCTATCAAGATCTTTCCCCAGTTTGTCCCAGCTCGGGATTGAGAGGGACCCTGAACAAATGAACCAGGGGGCCACACGGTCTATCTCCTTCACAAAAGATCCTAAGACTTTGCTGGAGACCTTCAAGTTTCGCTCTTTGAGAGCTGTCTGCAGCGCCGTGACTAATGACGGTGCATTCCCCATGGTGCCTCCTTATTTACAGAGAACCATCAACCATTATCCTAAAAAGCAGGGGCCTCTCAGAACTTACCCCTCCGGGCTTTCTTCTGACCTGCAGTTCTGAATCCTCTCCAGATGTCTGAAGGGTCCTCCCTGTGCCGGTGATGTTCTGGTTCCCGGGATTCGGCACCACTTGTCGCGTGCCCTGTCCTCGCCGGCAAGAACAGCATGCAACAACAGCAGGATTCTTCTGCAGAAAGCTTTATTCTTCAGCTCTTTGTGAAACAAATGAGTTGGGCAGGACCCAGAGGGGAAGGAGAGGCTTGCTTATATAGTTCTCATGCTCTGACCTGGTTGGTGCGGCTCCATATGCCTTATTAGCATAACCATTTGGTGGGTCTCATTGGTCCTTATGCCAAGGCACAATTAGCATGTAGTTTAGTGGTGTGGGATGATTTGTCATTAGGAAGTTCGGGGCCTTCCGGCTGCCCTGCATTGGGCGCTATTTTCTGAGCGCGGCTGCCAACAAGGTTCTAGCCTGGAATCTTTTGAGTCCTAGGAAAACCTTTCTGTATGTTCAAGAATAAAATTATGTTCATTTATATAATTAGATTTTATATTAATGAAAAGGGAGTTTATATCCTCCAAAATTTTCTAGCTTGTGTTTTTTAATTGAAAATTATTATTATTTCACTTGATTTACTTTTACTGTTCATAAACAACATTGTGAGAAAGCTCAGATTTGAATAGTTAATGAAAATAATTAGAGAACTTCAGATTTTTTTAATTGCTTGCACCCTATTAAGCAAATAATGATATTGTGAAATAGTAGAGTCTATCACAGCTGTTTGTTTAATAGACCATGCCTCCATTTTGCTTTATTGTTTATGCAGAAAATTTTGACTTTCAGAAGGAAGAGATTTTCACAAATGCTATTTAAAATGCTCTGTGAGAAGAGGTGTTTTAGAGCTGTCAAACCAAAAGTTTGGAGGGTCAGTTAAGTGTGCCTTAAAAAACATAAAATAAGTATTGCCATCACCCCAAGCATGGCGACAGTCTCTGGGTGAAAATCCCTTAAAAAGACAGATTTTTTAAAAATTCGGCCTACTTCTGTAATGGAAATAAAGGAACTTTGCTCAGGGTCAAAATATGAGTTTTTCAAAATGCTTTGTTATGAGTTTAATAACCCTGAGCCCAAATCTGAATTTTAACATATTTCTTATGCTCAAGGTGTATGCTCAGTACAAAGAGATTCCAAGTCCTAGGACATGCAGGATCCAGTGCTTTGTTAAAACAGTGGCCTTGTTCAAGGGAGGAACAACCTAAGACAGGCACAGTCGCAGGGGAACCATCAGGTGAGAAATTGGGGATCAACAGAGGTGAGGCTCAGAACCTCACCCCCCTGTTTTGAGAGAAATCTTCTGCATCCGTGGATGTTTTATTGCCCTTGTCTAGCTTGGATTAACACTTAGTCTACAGGCCACACCTGATCATCTACATTTGCTCTCTTACAACATTAAACTATGTTTTGTACCTTTATCTTACATCTACCTACGACTTCAGCATTTTATTAAAAATAATAATAATAATAATAATAAGGGAGAAATGTGGGATTCACATATAAATCAAGTATAAAAATCAAATGAATATTCATATTTGACCTGATTGTTTATAGTTCATAATGCGTGATCAAAACCGAAAGTTTCTGTGATGACTGCCCTTGCACTGTTCACCATGTAAGAACTTAGTCACTATGTAAGAATTTGTTCACCATGTAAGAACTTGTTCGTTATGCTTCAGAAGATTGGAGACTGACGAGAATTAGGCTGGGGGTGGATTAATGATTGTGCATTGAGTCCCCTATACAGAATTTTATTGTTGTTAACAACCATTTGATCAATAAATATGAGAGATGCCCTCTCAAAAAAAAATATATATATATATATATAAGGTCAGCTGAACCCAGATTCATCTACAGCCGCAACCCTCTTCTACCCTACACTCCAGTGACGATAACTTACTATTCTTGCCATTTCTCCAAACACATAATGTATCTCCAATCTTCTGTGTTCTAGTTTTACCTGAATTGCCCTTCTCATTTGCTTGAAAGAGAATAATAAAAGATTCTAATATTTAAAAACAAAACAAAACAGTGGCCTTGTATGTAGAAGGAAAGACTATGGTGCCTCTTGCAGGGCCTTCATCAGCCATCAGTCGCTGGGCATGAGTGCTCCCGTCCTTCTAGGCACTTGTCAGAAGGTTCAAACACATCACATTACAAATTTCACTATATACTGTTCCTCAGATTACTTCTTTTCAAAGCACAAGTAAATGCTTAGGAATATCCATTCATATTTTCACATATTTTTACATAATATCTTCTTCAGTGTACAGACTCTATGAAAGCTAAAAGTACCTAGAATTTCCTCCCATACTCTTTTATAAAGCCAGGGAGTAAATATTATGACCTACATGATGAAATCCTGAGATCAACTGATTATTTCAAGATCTCACACCAAAACCATGACAGAAGTGAATTTGCCTCAGATCTGTTTTCTCCTTCCAGCCCTTGTGCCACCAGGGGCTGCCTATGATGAAAGCTCAGGTAGGTGGTAAGTTGCATTTCACCTATGTACTGGCCAGTGATTTCCCACCATCATTAGATCATTCTCCCACCTGCAATGAAAGAGAACTGACAGTGTTATCCTCCCATGCGGCACCCACTCTCCTCATATTTTATCCCTCTAAGTCTTCAGAAAAACTCTATGCTATAGAAACTATGACCCCCAACATAAAAGTGAACTAATTGAGGTGAAAGTATTAAATGATTTAATGTGATAAAAACCACTGGGCAAGAATTCAAACACTGATTTGTCTAAATTCAAAACCTGTGCTCCTTCCTCAGGCCATGGAAAGAGGCTCAATATCTTCCTTTTCCAAAGAAGGGTTTATAACACTTTCAGAAATACTCATGGTGGGTATCATGTCATATGGAAAATTCCTAGCAAGGTGGCTCCACATTTGCTTCTGTAGCCTCAAGCTTTAAGACACATTCATTCTCATTAGGAGGAAAAGGTCTCTGTGGGTTGGTGTTAGGGATTTGAATATGTTAATTCATCTTCTAAACGTTTCAACCAATTAATAATATGATTAAAACATATGTTTTAATCTATACTATCACTGGTTATCTATCCTTCATATATTTGCTTCTTCCTTCTTACTGACAGAATCCCAGTTTCGTTCAGCTAGCTTGTCTCCTTTGTACTGTGATGGAAGGAAAAGAGGACTCACCCATTCAGTGAGTGGTTGAAAAGGGTCTAAGAGTTACTCCACCCTTTGTTAGTGATAGATTAAAAAGTGTTCATGAAACTCAATTAAGGCCATTGAGACTTCTCAGGAGAAATACTTCCCACTTGTGAGCAAAGGCTGGAAAAGAGTCAAAACAAAACAAAAGTTTGCTCTGCTGCATACTTCATCAGGATGCCAACAAAACACTGGGTGCACTCCATACTTCTGTTCAACTATTATCACATGATGAGAGGGAAAGAGAGCACACTTGGATTATTTATCAGTTAGAATCAATCACTTTATTGAAGTGATTTTCTTACAAAGACAGTTCCTTTAAATGAATAGGTATTTAGGAATACCTGCATGAGGTCCTCCCAAAGACAATTAAAGAGTCCCCTAAAAAATTAAATCTCTTTCCTTCACAAATGACGGGCCTTCTATTGAAATCCACAGTCTCTACATCACCTGGCTTTATGGTCCTCCATCAAGGCTTCAGTATGGTACAGGAAGTCAGTTGTCCTCAGCGACTTCCACTGACTATGGTATTTAGATGAATTTGGTGACTTTTAGCTTCTGATTAAGGATCCAAATGCCTCTTAGGGTTAAGTGCTGAATTATAAACCAAACAGAAATCAGATATTATTTCTCTCTGCTTCAATTGTGATTTGTGAATATTATGTTAAACAGATGTCAGGGATTCAGGAGAAAGAGCCAAGACACAAGATGCTCAGTTGGGGACTTTCTGAGACAGGAGAAGTACCATTGCTCATGGGGTCAAGAGAACAGGAGATCCCTTTGGAAAAATCACGTGCATTCACTAGTATCAAAGGTGGAAAAGGACTATGGTATAACTGAAAAATGTAATATGAATTAAATCTTCAAATGACCCAAGTTAGAATCCCAGGACTGCAATTTACTGGCTTGGATCTTGGATAGATTTATTTTTCTGTGCCACAGTTTTTGTACATATTAATTAAGTTCATCAATACTCAGCAGGAATTTTTTTTTTTTTTTGTGAGGGCATCTCTCCTATTTAATGATCAAATGGTTGTTGACAACAATAAAATTCTGTATAGGGGACTCAATGCTCAATGTATAATCATTAATCCACCCCAAGCCTAATTTTCATCAGTCTCCAATCTTATGAAGCATAATGAACAAGTTCTTACATGGAGAACAAATTCTTACATAGTAAATAAGTTACATGGTGAATAGTACAAGGGCAGTCATCACAGAAACTTTCGGTTTTGATCATGCATTATGAACTATAAACAGTCAGTTCAAATATGAATATTCATTTGATTTTTATACTTGATTTATATGTGGATACCACATTTCTCTCTTTATTATTATTATTTTTAATAAAATGCTGAAGTGGTAGGTAGATGCAAGATAAAGGTAGAAAACATAGTTTAGTGTTGTAAGAGAGCAAATGTAGATGGTCAGGTGTGTGCCTGTAGACTATGTGTTAATCCAAGCTAGACAAGGGCAATAAAACATTCACGGATGCAGCAAATTTCTCTCAGAACAGGGGGTGGGGAGGTTCTAAGCCTCACCTCTGTTGATCCCCAATTTCTCACCTGATGGCCCCCCTGCGACTGTGCCTGTCTTAGGTTGTTCCTCCCTTGAGGAATCTTACCCGTCTCTGGCTAACCAGTCATCTTCCGGGGCCATACAGGGAAATGTAAAGTCTCAGCAGGAATTTTGAAAGCATCTAGATGGTCAACCATGCTCCATGCTCCTTTCAAGGTCACTTCCATTCTTATCCTTTTCACTCCCTATTTGTTCAATTATGGTCTTGTGTTTGTGACATCTTTAATGAAACTCATCACCTGGACCAATACTTCCATAGTTTATGGGCCACCACCCACTGGCTGTTCCTGAGTCTTGGGAAGTCAGATCTGCAGTGCCACAAACAACATGTACCCATAGTTTTACAAAATGTTTACAAAATGTACCCATATCCATTCTCATTTGGTTGTCATAACAATCCCTGAGACTAGTAGTACTAAGACTCCCACTTTAGAGATGATGAAAATGAGACTCTGATTGTTTAAAAAGTTTCCCCAAAGACACTAAGCTATGAATACACAGATCAGGATAAAAACTTAGTCTCCTTGACAACAATTCTCCATACTTCATGGGAGCTTAGACTTGAAGAGAACCATTTTTTGGAGGCAAGCTCTATAGCAGACGCTACTGGTGTCCTGCCCATATTGGCTGTGGCTGGCTGGTATACCCATCCTCCCTGATCTTGAGCAATGTGGACGCAGTGACTCACAAACAAACTTGTCCTGGGAAGTGGCCTCTGCCAAAGTGAGTAACCTTGCACCACAGCACACCTCTGAGGTTATGCCTGCTTCTCCACAGGGAACCAACAGCCCACGAGAGAGAGATTCTGGGGTACGAATTTTTGTGCCCGGCCTGAAGATGGGCCTTATTCTGTGGCATTACTTAAACTCCACAGCTCCCTGTGCAATCAGACTAGGCTAGACTTCATCTGAACTCACATCTTTGCCTAGCTCCTACCCTCCACACACACCCCTGCTTGGCTCACTTCCTTCCAGGTTTCCGCTCATTAACCAGCTGCCCAGGTAACTCCATTTCAGGATCTGCTTCAAGAGAACACAATCTCAGGCAAAAATGAGTTCTGCTTTATAACACCTGGGATTATATCCTGACTCCATTACTGTGTGATCTTAAAAAAATTATGTAACTATGCTAAGCCTCAGTTTCTCTGTTTATAATGCAAAGATAATAGAATCTGCCTCATATAAGTACTGACTATCTAAACTTCAATAATCAATGGAAAGAGCTTCTTCCCATACCTGTTAAATAGTAAGCACTTAATAAATGTTTGCTGGTATTTTCTATGAGTATGATCATTATTGCAATTCCCATAGCATTCCCAATTCATACTAGTCCTTTGGAGATACTGCTTCCCCTACTCAACCAGGCTGATGGCTGGAGAGAAAAAAATATATGGAAGAGTAGTGTATACAATGATGGCCACCAGGGATTGCAATAAAATGAGGATAAACATAATTCCATACTTTAAGAACATCTAGACTTCTTAATTCTGCTCACTGAAATCAATTTAATAGACATTTATGGAGTTCTCTGTGCCAGGAACTGTAGTCAGTTCTGGATGTGCAGGAATGGTACCTATTGCTCCCTGACAAGCTGGAGAAGGGAATTCATTTTGTGATGCAATAGTCTTCCCCTCAAGGGTCGGATCCATAAATGCATAAATGTTGGCTATTATGTCATGATACATTGGAATGGCTCAGATAATTGTCTAAGAGGTGAAATAAACAGCCTTGGGGATAAATCTAGCTATAATATAATTTAGTTACATAAGGTTTAATGGATTATATTTTTAAGTACTAATGCTTGTAAAATTTTTTGCTTTTAGCAAATTAGGTATCATTTGAACACACTGGCTGATTCCTAATAAGACTTAGAATTGTATTTTGCTTGTTATGTAAGTAAATATCTTGTTACATGCCTGTTTAATGCTTAGGAAAACCATTCCAAACAATCTCTTTAGAATAAGAGTCTAATTACAATTTATCATTAAAATTACAATGAGCTAATTGCCTTGGAGATATCTTTATCTCTTTTGCAGCTTGCTTAATCCTAATGCATGTTTTCAATAATCATTTGTTACTTAATTAAATAATTAACAAATAATACTTGTTCTATGGAAAATCCTAAATTAAACACTTGAGGCTCTTTAACTGAATGCTCAATAATGCAATATTGCCCTTAATATTAGAACCTTTAAATATTACAAAGATTCTGTTGCATCACATATTAGTTTGCTCCAGTTATCTTTGGGACTTAATTGAAAGAAAAAGAGCAGCTGATAATACACAAGGGCTAGCCTGCACAGCAAGACTCTGATGAAACAGAAAATAGCCATTAATAGGTGCTGAGCAACAGCCAGAGTTGGTCAGCCACACCAATCAGCAATAAAGGCAGGCCATGCATTTAGAATACTATTGTCCTTGCTCTGTGAAATTAAGAAACACAGTTTGGAAGATAAACACACACAGGCCCAAAAGTTAACTGTCCCTGAAGCAAAGCAGATGTCCCCAACATCCTGTGCCCCCTATTCTGCTCTGCTGCTTTAGACTCACCTGGTGGGCAGTATTTTCTGGTGTAGTGTTTGTGGATGGACTCAAGTGTATTCGTTTGTACCACACCCCTCCTACTGTCTTCCAAGCTCCCAGTCTGGCCCTCTCTGATTTAACTTTGAAAATGCTCCTAGAAAGAAAATTCTAAAATGCAAATCTAATTATTCACTTCCAATTAAAGACTTCCCACCACTTTCTAAGGATCGAGTTCTAGTCTTCTTGGTGTCTGCAGCTTTCCAATTCTAATCCCTGGTTTCCTACTGATTTCCTGATATCTCCAGCCACCTCTTCCTGTACCTTTTGCTCCATTAATATTTACTATGTATCATTACCTTAAGTCTTCATGCTTATCTACTTTGTGCATCATCTGCTCATCTCCCAACTGTCCAACTTATCATTCAAGGGTGCATCCTTCATGAAATTACCTGCTCTGGAAACCTAGAGTCAGAACTAAAACCATCTCTTCCACATTTCCTATGTTATCTCCATTATATAGGAGATATTAAATAGCATTGTAATTGTTTGCTCATATATTTCCCAGTTTTGGTTATGGAATAACAATTGAATAGTTAAGAGCATGGTCTATAGGGTATGTGAAATATAGATTCAAATTTCTGTTTCACCAGTGTGTAAATTTAGAGGCAAATAATTACTCCTATCCAGTTTCCACATCTGTAAAATGGAGAGAAAAATTGCACTTCTCTCAGGAGTTTCTTGTGAGACTGTATGGCATAATGCATGTTAAGTGCCAATAGCAATGGTAAAGGATAAATCATTCTGAGTTCATTTCAATGTCATTGTACACTTAATATTGTATTTCTTGTGCCTAATATAGCTTGTGGCACATTGTATCTGTATGCACTCAGTAAATGTTTTTAAATGACTAGATGCAGGAGGGATTGCATGGATAAATAATTGTTAGATGCTTAAAGCAGAGAAACATTTTGGGGCAATATAGAAGTTTTTGCATTTGTTTCTTTATATGATGGTCTAAAATTCTTTCTTCCATTTTCCTGGCTTTAACTGACAATGCAACCCACAGTTTTTATTGTTATATGAATGAAACTTTTTTCCCCAAAACAAAAAGAATAAATTTTAAAACATTATTGGTCTGGCACAACTTTCCTTCTATTTCATTTTCAAACCAACTACCAGACTAAATGATAATAACATGTTCCTACTGATGCAGATTTTCTTCAAATACATCTATAAGTTCAATGTTTTTCCAATTAAATATCAAGAGGGATTGACAAGTTGATTTTATTTTTTTATTGAGGTATAATTGATATATAACATACTAGTCTCAGGTTGCAACATAATGATTTGATATTTATATATATTAACAAAACGATGACCAAAATAATTCTACAGTGCTTCCTTGACTTCTAATAGGATTATGTGCCAATAAACCCATCAATAAATTGAAATTATTGTAAATCAAAAATGAACTTAATACATCTAACCTATTGAATATCATAGCTCAGCCTAGCCTACTAAATGTGTTCAGAACATGTATACTAGCCTTCAGCTGGGCAAAAATTACCTAACACAAAGCCCATTTGATAACAAGAGTGTTGAATAGCTTGTGTAATTTGTTGTATACTGTTCAGGAAGTGAAAAACAATGGTTGTATGGTTGCAGAGTAGTTTTAAATGTGTTAGTAGCTGACCCTCATGATGACTGGGAGCTGTCATTGTCTGCCACTGCCCAGCATCACAAGAGAGTATCATTTGTATACTGCTAGCTGGAAAAAGATCAAAATTCAAATTCTGAAGTTTGGACCCTACTGAATTAATATCACTTTCACATCATCATAAATTCAAAAGATCTTAAGATGAACCATCGTAACTCAGGAACCATCCGTAATGAACACCCATGACCACCATAGTTAGTTATTCTTGTGATGAGAACTTTCGAGATCTACTCTCCTAGCAACTTTCAAATATGCAATAAGGTATTATAAACTAGAGTCATGATGTGCATTATAATATACTAAAGACTTTACTTTATAAACAGAAGTTTGTGCTGTTTGACCCCCTTCACTCATTTTACCCTCTCCCCAGCCTCTGGCAACCACAGATTAGAAGCTTTTTATGTATTTGTCATTACATCCTGCAGCAAATGGATCAAATGGTTTCATGTGGCCATGGAGGGAGACCCACTACCACAAATACATCAGTAAAGAGAGAGAGAGATGGGTTCAATGTTAAATTTTTCTAAAACATAGATTATATTTAAAATCAAATGATTTTCTAATATTTCCCTTTATTTACTGAGTTCATGTGAACAATACATTTGTTGGAGGACTAGAGAGTTTTAGGATGAGACTATGTAACACCAAATGTCCCTGCCTTTATGATTCTGACTTTATTAATGTTCCTAGGTTCCCCACATGTTTTACCATAGCACTTGTGTTCACTGGTCTGTTGGATATAGCATTCATTCATTCATCCTCTGTACTGCTCAATGTTCAAACGTATTAAAACGTTGCTAAGGGTTCAATGAATCTCTTTTTAAGTTTTCTTAGTGACTCACTTTAATAAGCAGGAGCAACAGTGACACCAAAGCTACACTCTCCTTGCATTGTCAGTAATAAGGAACCCTTGAGAGGAGTCTGAGCATCTTGACTTTGAAATGCAAGTATCAGAAATGGTGCATATTAAGACATGGACTTTGGCCCATCTCTTGCAAAATATTTTCAGTGTCTGTTTTCAGGTTTCAATATTGGGGTTTATAGTTCAGGGCTGCTTTTTCCCCCAAGAAATGAAATTTAAAATTTCCCAAGTTTGGGATGGTGATAATTTGAAGTAACAGCTTTATAGTTATACTGAAGCTAGAAAATTACTAGCTTAGAAAATATTATCACCTGGAAACATCATACTTGAAAAGTGATGTGCATATTAGGTGCAAATCATCCACCTTGCCTTGAAAGCTTTAGGGGGGAGAGAGTTCTAAGGAATGGCTGTCTTTAAAGGGTTCTTCTCAGGAGGTACCAGGTCCTAACATGAACCTCTCTGCTTTGTATTTATTATCGCTGTCTCTAAGATAAATGTTAAAGGCATTGCCTTTCAAAGGGAAGAAGCAGTAGCTTTGCTCTCTCCCAATAGTTTGACCCTCATTTATAAAGATAAAAGTCACATATTAATCTGAACTTATTTCAAATTAACATTATGCCCCAAAGTTTCGCTGCAAATGTTCATAATTTACCTGTCAGAGAGCGTGATAGACATCATTATAACTCCAATCAAATGGTTTTCTTTTGCTTGTGTTTAGAGTGATTTCTCCTAGTTTCAATAATGTTTTTGTTAAATCACACAGGCTGAGAAATAATAACAGGATATTGCTTAATTGAAGATGTCATCGTGACAGGAGGTACAATACTGCATTTAAAACACAACGCACTTGCTGGCTACCAAGTTGGATTGACTGTCCTCATTATGTACTAGCCTGCCTTTCCTTTTGTAGGCTCCACTCTCTCCAGCACCCCAGCTCCACGGAGCTGTTGAAATCCTGTATTTCAAATTAGCCATGAACTTTCCATTCTTAAACCTTTCTGCACTCCAATTGTTGGTACTATTTCAAACACCGAGAGACTGGACAGAATTCTGAAAACTTACATTGAAAGCTATTTTTTAAATAATTGAGCATAAGGATTATAGCCCTTTCACCATGGTAGCAATTAAGTCATCACTATTGCTGGCCCTATAAAAATCGATTGGCCCTATTTTTACCATCCGTACCTTCCAAACTGCTTTCCTGTGCAACCTGACACCAAAGTCAGAAATCACACAGTGAAAACTAGTGCCAGGAAAAGAGACAAAAGGTCATTAAATAAAACTCATATTTTTTAATATGTTCCACTGCTATTAACCCTGCAGAAAATGACCAGGCTGGTAATGTTTCAGGTACCCATGTAATTATCATTGCTAAAGACATCTGTCCAATCAAACATACTTTTCCGGTTCAACCAGGAAAAATGCACTCACCTGTACTTCAGGGATAACTCACTTTTCAGGGCTGCTCAGCTGGGAAGACATTTCCTTAACTATTTTCAAATATCCTTAATTTGCTTATGAACAATATTTATACACATCGGCCTTTCTGACATGTCAAATCTCTCATCTCCCAGCCCTTTTCTCCTCCTTCTCTCCCGTGAATGTCTCTGTCCTATTATGTAATAAATTTCCCCTGGAAAACCTGCTTATTATCCTGGCAGGTGTTTTGCTCTTTTTATTCCATGGCTACAGCTCTCCATTTTTTAAAAGTAAAGTTCTGTGGCTTTCAGAGAGCAGTCAGTAAAGAGCATCAGCGGAGGTAGGCCTGGCACCTGCCCCTCATGCTTGGGTGACTTCCAGGGAGAGCTCCAACTCTGGCCTGACAAGTACAAACACTTAATTCTCTTGCAGGGTTGGCACAAATAAGGGGAGGCCTAGGTGCTGGGTGCAAGAGTATTTATGATAGGAAAAGGTGTGCATTTATCCACTGAGAAACTTAGACCTTGCTTGAGAATGCCTCGAAGAGCAGCTATCACGTGGCTGAGCACCAACATCTATCTGGAATGGTTATTGCTGTTCTTTTTTATCTTTTAGTTCTTATTACCACCCTGCAAAGTACATATTGCTGGCCCCATTTTCCAGATTGGGAAACTGAGACTCAGAGATGGAAAGTCACATTCCCAAAGAACCCAAAGCAGGAGGAAGTGACTTCTAATTTACAACTGTACAAATCAGTGCTCCCAAAAATTTGATAAGCATTGGAATCACCTGGGAATCTGGTGGAGATGCAGCATTCGAAGGTCTGATGAGGTGGGGGTGGGAGGGGGATGTTAGGATTCTGCATTTCTAACAAGCTCCCATTGATACCCTGCTGCTATTGGTCCATTGGCCACACTTTCCTTAGCAAGGGTGTAGGTTACCTCTTTAATGAACAAAAACCTTTAGTGGCAAATACAAAAAGCCCCATATGAGGATGCCATGCACTGGCCCTGTGGGCACATAAAATGTTGACTCTATGATGCCAAACAAGGTATGGGCAGGTTGTGCCAGGAACAATGCCAGCTTCTGTGTCCGACAGGCAATTTGCTCTCTGCCAGCAAGTTCTTTGGCAGAAGTACAACATGCACATTTTTTCTGGCTAGAATCTGAGATTTTTTTTTCTCTCGATTTTGCCCCAGTGAATGCTTTATAAGTGCCTTTTCTACTTACAGATAATTCAGTGTTTTTAAAGGAGTTGTTACATAAAGAAGCTATCCCAGGGCTAGAGAGAGGTCCTGGAATCCAAAAGACCTGGGTGTCACTCCTGTGCATGGCATTTTCTAGCTGTGTGATATGTACAAGCACAAAGCTCTCTTGAACCTCCATTTGAATACCCCACTTCATTTATAAAGCAGGGATGATAACCTTTATTTTGCTCAGTGGTAGGTTTGTGGATACTTTCTAAATTATTAAAAAGAGTTAATTAAATAAATAAAAGCAGCCCATGTGGGCACAACCACTTGGGAAAACTGTTTGGCAGGATCTACTAAAGCTAAACCCATGCCCCATGCAAGAGGGAATCCCCAAGAGTCTCACCTGTAGGTACCATCGAAAAGACAATGAGGGTGTATCACCTACAAGAACGTCCAAAGATGCTTTAAACATTAGTAGCCAGGACAGCAGAAATGACCCAATATCCACCAGTATCCACAGGGGTAAATAAATTGCCACACAATCACATAAACAATGTTACACAGTAGGAAAATAGATCACAGCACCCAGTACACACAGCTTGTGTGGGTTTCACGTGCAAAGCCAAAGAAGACTTGCTCAAAAGGGTGCATACTATTTGATTCCCTTGGTACAAAGTTGAAGAACACACAAGACTGATCTAGTTGGTAGAAGTCAGAACAGCATCTACCTCTAAGTTGGGAGTGGGGGCCAGTATTGACGGAGATGGGTAGGAAGGGCCCTTCTGAGGTGTTAGAAATGCTCTACATGTTGATCTGCATGGTGGTTATCAGGGTGTGTAGCTGTGTAAAGTTAATTGAGTGGAAGTTTATGATTTGTACATGTGTACCACGGATAGGGGCCAGGCTTAGCAACATGGGTTACTTTGTATAGAACATTCACAACAACAGTAAAACCAACCAAAAGGCAGGTCTTCTTTTTATTAATCACCACGACCTTCAAATTCTAAACAATGCCAGTGATACAGTATGTCTTCCTATTGGAGCCAAATAATCTCTACTATCCTGCTTTAGGCACATCACTACGGCACTCTACTAATAGACATGCAACTTCAACAGTGACAAAGAGTTTTTAAAAAGCCAGCTGTGTCTGGACTAATGATGAGAATGTGTCATCAGCCACACTAATTTCGTGCATATGTGTTGCAATGAGAAATAGAATAAATAATACTGACTTACAGAGTTAAGATCATCAGAAGAGATTATGCATGTTATTTAAATACTGAAGGGTTTATAGATGTTCCAGAAACCAGGCAATAAAAGCTGGCACTTTATAAATACATCATACACCAGCCATGTTCTGTGTTGTTTATTAATTCTGGACACAATGAGCCATTATTGGGACAGACTGTGTCTGGTAAAAACCTCCATTTGAATACCCCACTTCATTCTCATGTGCTGTCTCATTTGAGAAATAAGTCATGGGCCTCCATCCCTAAATACATTATCTTTGCTGTATTAACATTTCAAACAGATGTTACAGGGACAAAGAAGAAAATGAGGTAAATGTGTGTGGAAAGGAGGTAGGTGGATTGATTTCCTATTGACAGACTGATAACAAAAGCAGACATGTATTGAGCACTTGCTATGAGCATGTATTAACTCAAACCTGGAAATAACCCTGTAAGGCAGCTGAGGAAATTGGGAGATTAACTAATGAATGACCTTCCCAACATCTCATGACTAGTTAGTGGTGAATATGGGGTTTTAAACTCAAGTAGTCTGACTCCGAAATTTCTTCTGCTTTAGCACTAGGTAGCTCCCAAGTCCCTCAGGCACTTCAGCAAATCTAAAGAATTCTCCTTTTGGGGTTTTACCTCAATTTCACAGATCCATCCTACTCGAATTCCATGCCCTCCAGATCTAACTGCTGTACCCCCAGGGAGCAGAAAGGGGTTAGTCTCTGGTCAAAATTAACAGAAAGTTTTGACAGGGGGTTCTCAACTATTTTGTATTTATAAAACATGAAACATATTGTTAGCACAAGTGAATGAATTGGAAAACTGAATATAACATGAACACATCTTCGGTAGTTACAACAAATGAGTCCTTTCTAACATTTAACATTGTCTCCATGTTTATAAAACTACTTAAAAGTTTAAGTAAGTATGTGATTACTCTTCAGGCAGGCCACTCATCACTTCCTGAATTTTTGTTACCACAGAAGACAAGAGAAACCAGCCTGCAGGAGTGGATGGTGCCAGGAACTTTGGAGAGAATGGTGGATTGGAATCCAGATACTGTAGCTACCAGCTGTCTGACTTCATGCAAGGAACATAAACTCCTTGTTCCACAGTTTCTACATCTGCAAAACACATATAATTTTGACACCTTCCTCATGGGGATATTAGAGTTAACTAGTTAATTGGTACTTTTTAGAGATTTCCAAATGCTTGGCACATGCTAAGCACTATATTTTTTTCAATAAATGTTGCATATGTATAGGGATAAAAAATACAGCATAGAGAATAAGAAATAAAAAGGAGGTATATATATCATTTTTTTGGCATCAGCTATGATATACTTTTCTATTACTTTTAATAAATCATACCCCACTCCACACAATCTACAGAATCCAACAACGATCTGCTCAACATTGCCATATGACATAATAGGTATCATAATAACTTTATTAAAACTCAGGGGAAAATAACTTTATACACTTATCATAATTTCACAGCATACCAGTGAAGGTTGAGATGCCCAGACACAGACCCATAGGCCCACAGGGGAGCATTTAGGGGAGATACTGGCGACAAGCCTTATGGCGCTCTCCCCACCTCCTTCCCAGCACAAGGTTGCCTGGGCAGGTTGTGTAACTGCTGGTTCCTGTCAAATTGTACCTCTCTCACAACTACTATACAGCTATGCCACACTACTTCTACTGCACCCAAGCTACACGCCAAGATGCCTCTCATCCAGTTTACCCTCCCCATCCAACTGAGTGCACGGTTTCATTCCAAAAATGTCTCCTGCATCTGAGCCTTCCTTTGAGCTCTTGAAGGTAGGTTTTTGCTCTAGTCCTTCCTATTTCCCTCTTCCCGGTCTGGTTCACCTGGTCTCCTTGCCATTAGCATGACCCAATGTGGATCGTCCTCTAATTATATTATCCGCTAATTACATTCCTTGTTTTAAAAAAGCCTCACCACAACATTCCCGTTTGTTCTTCCAATCATTAAGTAAACATTTATTGAGCACCCACTGTGTGCCAGGTATTACACAGGCCTTTTGGTGATGAAATGGATACAGACATGGCCTCGAGCTCATCCACTAAGATTAGGACCTCTGGTGATCTGGCTGCTGTCGTCCACACAAGTGATGTCCCTCAGAATGCCCGGCATGGCCAAGCACTCTCTGGATACACACTACCCTTCCAGACATTGTCTGTCCTCAGCCGAGAATTCATGTCCATTCCATCTTCACCTAGCAAACTCCTACTCATCCTTCAGGGACACAATTTTCTGTGAAGCATTCCTCAGCTACCCAGGCTGAATGCAGACTCCTCCTTCTGTCCCTCCGCAGTATCCCTGGGTGCCTCTTACTACTTATTCAGCATGAAGCTCTGTAGTTCTTTGTGTGGGAGTAGGAAGGGCCTGAAGTCCAGACACCGCCATGTTTCAGGTTTTCCCTGTCATTGTGCTGAGATGTGGAACAGAAAGGAAGAGGAGGCTACCATGTTGTCACAGTGAGCAAGGGGGGTGCTATGTTAAAATTGACACGGACCCATCTCCTAGGTATTGAGCCTACAGAAGCCAGGTGCCACTGTGGAGATGGGAACATGTGGCCCCTACGTGCAGCTTCCCGAGGAGCCCTTAGGCAGGTATCTCTGAGGAGATGGGTTGGCAAAGAGGATCCCTTAAGTTAGAATAGAGCCCCTCGTGTGTAACAGTCTGTGGTATTAACAGGTGTGCTCAGGGAAACGAGCAACCATTAGAAGTCATGTCCATCTTCACCAAACAGGCAGCCATGTGTGGCACAAGCCGTAGAGACTCTCACTGGGCAAGCCACAAAGCAAATATGGAAGGACCAGAACATTCAAAGAATTTTAATTAGGTCCTCTGAGTAACAATCAGACCTTACTTTCATGTGCGTAAAAATGCCATATTTTTTTTAAAAAAGAAAGGAAAGGAAAAAGATAATTCTAACAGCAGCCTTCTATGAAACCACAGCTTTCCTACAAACATAAATCACATCAACCATCTTGGTTTGGGGCATTTTTCCACATCTAGGTGACTGATACCTTTAAAAAGAGAAACTACTAAGCTCTAGGCCAAGAAGAAGAAGGGAGAGAAAGAGAATGAGGTGGACGAGGAAGAAAAAAAAGAAACACTAATTCACCAACCTCGAAAGAATAGGGCCTGTACACCAGTCCCCTGGCTGCTTCCCACCCGTCTCTGCAACTTTAGTTCCTCCCATCTAGCCTCCTGTCCCCCAAAAACAACATAATAAGGGAGAAAAAATGCTATCTTAGTTGCTAATGAAACTTTGAGGGGGGGAAGAAAAGGTTATCCTCCTAAATGCAAGCTTAAGTCAGAAAGCTTCCTGCTAGCAATAAACAAAATCCTACCAGGTTACTTGAACAAAATGCTATGAAGGCACGAGAGCTCTGGCAGCTCCTTCCAGCCAGTCACGCAAGGCAGGTGGAGGGGCTTCACTGGCTCCAGTGTGCCTCTGAGCTCCCACACACACCCAAGGAAGAAGGTGGAGACCCCTGGTACCCACACTAGCTTTTCTTGTGGCATGAAAAAGTAGGCAACTGGAGAAAGCCATTTCTCAGAGCAACAAATTCTCTTATGGTTTTATCTCTGCCCCTACTCGCACAGCCTGTCCTGCTAATTCCCAAACATCACCTCATGTCTCTGTACCTCCAGGTCCCCAGATGAACAGCCAAATTGCCCTGATGCAGTATCTTTGCAAAAGCCATCCCGGAGCGCGCCTAAGTGTGAATGGGCTGTAGAGAGTTGGGGGCGAGAAAGGGCCATGGGGTTCAAAAATAAAGTCATCAGAAATAATGAGGCTGTTCCGCCCAGCTCCCAGCCAGCTAGGCAAGCAGAGCGCCCTTTCCAACTGGGGGTGTCCCAGCTCAACGTCTGAAATAACCGGTCATGGAGAGCTGCGAGCAAATTGCTCTGACAAGGCTTACTGTTGTAAGGGTTCAAGGGTGCTGGCCACTAGGTCAGTGGCTGCCAATCAAGCAGACAGAAAAAGCCGCTCATTGAGCCTGTGATTTCTACCTAGGCCGTAATTATCCCTGACTATTCCTGTACCTCAGCAGCTCCTCTGATTAAACCTGCCTCCCTTTTACATCTCTTTCAGAGTGCGCTTCACACACTAATTAGTTGCCTGCTCTCCACTGAGATGTCAGACCCTCCGTCAATTTATCTCTATTTCAGCCTGCTCAGAGTGACTTCCCCAGTTATCAAAATTTAATCATGCCTTCAAAAATGTTGAAAAGTGGTCATTAGAGGCAAAAGGCCACAGGATACAATATTCATTTTTCTCTATCTTCCAGCCATCCAGCTGGCATCTATAATGGATATCCTGGGGGCTGTGAGAACACGTTGATTTATGCAGCCCGGGCCCTGCTCTGGTGGAGCTCCACCAGGCTGCTGGAGAGAACAGGTTTTAACAAGGTCTGAGGTGGGAGGACATTAATCACAGAGGCATTGTATGTGGGAAAGGGTGCTGTGTAGTCCAAGAACCCCCTACTGGAGGGCAGTTAGAGTTTTATTTTTTTTTTTTACCACCTTCTCAGTGATAAAAGAGAATTTGACAATTGATTAGACCTTTCTGTAACCTTGCAGGCCTGTGACATGATGAGAGAGAGAAAAGAAGGAGAGGATGGTTCTCATACCGACGGTTTTAAATGGGCAATAACTTTATGATTCTTGACTGAAACTGGCTATCAAAATCAGTCCCAACTCAATACCATCTAAAAAAAGAAGATCGTTCTTAGAATAAGAGCCCTGTTGGCTGGGTCTGTCAGAGCCAATCACAGGCTTGGGTCCCGTGGTGCCTGCTGGCTGCCTCATATGGTGGCTTCTGATAAAAATCACATCTGATAAATTCACCTCTGCCTGCCTGCTTGGCGGGAAAGAAGGTTTTAGTCCAAAATCAACAACGATGAACTGAAATCTATCGGCACCTGGGAATTGCTTTTCACCCTCCCTGCATTTTGCTTCAGAGCACCGGCTTCACCCCTTGGCAGCCACTTTCTCCTTCCCTTGTTGCTCCTGAGTCAAGGAAGGGAGACGAGGACACTGAGTCCCAGTCCTCTTGCTGCGACAGCAGAACACATCTTGGTCCCATGTCCCCTCTCCCCTGACACACTCTCACCTTGTGATACCTGGAACTCCTCTCTAGGCTTTTGCTGGCCCTGCTGCTAGAAGCAAAATTTCCTGTCCCTGTAGAACATGCAGGGTGATTTTTCTGTCCTTTTATCTATGATACAAATGCCTATGTTATTACTTCTTTAACCCTCATTTCTGTCTTTTTTTGATGCAGGTTGTAGAGAGAAAAATGGTCAAATAAAAGCCTTTGGAAGGACCTAAAAGGACCTGTGTAGCATGATAGCGAGGAGTCATGGTCGTGACCGGCCGCAAGCCTCGCAGACCGACTCGTCAGCTCACACTTTCACACTTGGGGGCCCCAGATGCCTTGCTTTCTTCCTGCCCTGGGAATGCACGGAGGTCGGGAACCAGGAAGGGGCTGCCATGTAGAGAATATTCAGAGGTATATCCTGACCTCAGTGTTAAGCCCAGAGAAGCAAGGGAATTTCCTCTGTTTCTGTGGGAGCATTAGGGAAGGCGATTCATCTGAAACAATACATAGTTTAGAGTTCCTCACCAGCCAGATTTCCCCCAGCACCTTTCTCAGCCTAGCGGATGATCAGGCTGAGGATCAAACCCACAAACAGGACAGACTAGGAAAGAGGGAGACAAGTGGGAAGGAAGCTAGGTCTTGTTTTCACTTATTTTGCTGACTGATTCCCCAGCCAACATCAACTATCCTGTTACACGATAGAGGCCAGATATATGAGCAAGAACACAGATCTGGTAACAATGGCTTAAGATACAGAAAGTGATAAGAAAGGATTGCAAAGCTCTACCTTGAAATGGTACCTTTATTAACAGGGGATTCTGGTACCATTGTCTTCAGGGCCCAAACACGATGGGTCCTTATACCTCCAGCCACATTTTTTATCCAACTTGGAGCCTGTCTCCATATTCCTGTATTAGAATTCACTTTCCAATGTATAACTGCATCCCTCCAGAACTTTGCCTTACATTTTTAATCTCCCCTGCACACGGACCATAAGCTCCCTTCAGGAACATGGGTATCTATCCTTGTAGCTTCTGGTTCTCCTAGACCTTGAGAACATACCTCCGTGCTGGGCAGTGTGGCTAGTATTTACCATGGGGATAACCCTAAACCCTGAGAAAGGAGCAAACACACTAAGGTCACAAACACCTGTGACCCAGTGATCCAGTAACAACCAGAATGCTTGTGGCTAAATGATATGGCCTGTTACTATGTGGCAGTAGAGTCTCTCAAGTATGTGAGTCCCTTGAGAACTGAATGGAGTGGAATGGAAAGATGTTGCCATCACAGTCCTATGTTAAAATGGAGGATATTTACATCATCTGCAGTGTTTGTGACAGAAAAGCATGGATTTGTAAATGTGAATGCACATAAAGGGAAATTTGGGGGTAACTGTATCTGATTTCATTTACTCTACCAAGAAGCATGTTTCCACTTTATTTGGACTATTTTATTGTCTCAGAACTTAAAAGGTATGAAAAATAATTTACCTTCCCCAAATTTAGTTAATACTATTTTAGAGCAGGGGTACTTAACATAGTGTCCATATACACCCACTTCCACAGCCAAGAGGTAGGTCCCTTGATATAATTCAGGGGGTGTGTTTGGGTGGAAAAGTATTACTTCTTCATTTTAACCACCCTCCAGCTATAATTTTAGTATTTTGGTCAATTATGAATGTAGACCATAAAGCCCACTAACAGTGGCAGAATGTGTGACTGTTGCCAGTAGAAATCACAAGTATTTTCACATCACATTACAGTTGTTGCAGATATCGCAAAACATCATTTTTGTTTATTACCTCTTGGAAATTATAGTTGTTACTATACCTGCTGCTAGATCTTGTTATTTGAAACATTCATAAGGAAGGACATATATTATGGTATCACACATTGGCATTTCAATATATAGGAGCCCCCCACATACACACATACTTATCCACAGTTTCATTTGCATAATTTCACTTATCCATGGTCAGTGCAGTCTGGAAGCAGATGCTCCTCCTTCCCAATGACCATCAGAAGGTCAGTAGTAGCCTAATACTACACCACAATGCCTGGGTCATTACCCTCACTTCATCTCCTCACATAGGCATTTTACCATCTCACATCATCACAGGAAGAAGGGTTGTATAGTACAATAAGGTATTTTTTAGAGAGATCACATTCACATAACTTTTACTATAGTATAATTGTTCTAATTTATTATTAGATAGTTATTAATCTCTTACTGTACCTAATTTATAAATTAAATGTTATCATGGGTATATATGTAGAGACAAAAACATAGCATATACAGTGTGTGGTACTATCCACAGTTTCGGGCACATGTTAGGGGTCTTGGAACATATCTTCTGCAGGTAAGGGGAGACTACTGTAATTGATTTCATATTAAATTCTAAATATTCTATTCTATGTATTTACAAAACTATTCTGGAAAGGGTTCCATGGACTCTCTAGACTGTTAAAGGATCCAAAACATCTAAAAAATAAAGTTAAAAATACATGCTATAAATAAATTCCAGTATTATTTAGTGTGCCTTTTCATTTAGGCAGCAGGAGAGACAGGTCCTAGGGACTCCTCTGAATTAATGTCTTTTACAAAACTCTGCTTCCTTAGCCCACATACCAGACAAGTGATCAAAGTGGATTTATTTTTAATCTCATGGTATATATCAGTACTAGAATGATTAGAAGCTCATTATAAGTCTCATTATACAAATGTTGGATTTTTTGCATGGAATTTAAGGCTGACCAAAACAATAAAACATATATAAAACCTAATAACTAGGTCATCATATAACTTATTATCTAAGCACAACAAAATGAGAGTGATAGAGACACTATTAATAATTATACCAGGGAAACAGTTGTAAACTGGAATTGTCCCCTGATGAACTATGCAATATGACATTAACAATTACTTAATTTCACATAATATTAATAACATTTTTATACTATTTTCATCTTTGAGTCATTCAGACAAGCCTATCCATCCTAAAATATATTATGAAAAGAAATGAGGAAAGTCCATTGATAAGTCCTGCAGAACTCTCATAAGAATAAGTCTACAGAATTCCAGATCTGAGTTATGCGGAGTCAAGAAGACAGAGTGTAGTATCTATATCTCAGGCTTCAGTAGCTAAATTTTAATCTAGGACAGCCTAACAAATCAATTGGTTTCCTTCTAAATCAGAGAAAGGTATACAGGATAGTTCTTAAATATGGGGCATCACAGATTCTTTAATAGTGACTTAGGTATAATAATTCTAGTATGCCATTTTTGATTACCATAATGCATGTAAACAAATAAGATTTTTAATACTGCATAGCTATTACATTAAAATTCTTAGCTTTTCTAGCAGCTTACTGTTGGCAAGAATTATTCTCTAATAAGTCATATAATTAATTATATAGCATGAAGTTGCTTGTGTATAATAAATTTGATATACCATTACTCCCAACTATGCATATTAAAAATTGTGAAGAGGAAGGAGGGCAACATTGGGGAATAGAATTACAAAACACTCAGCCCAGCAGCCAACAAATCATTTTGTAAGATACAAAAACTTTGATAGTAAAACTGTGAAGGGATTTTTGCTGCATATTCTTTATCCCTGCCCAGTTTGCATTCAGGTCACTACTTCTGACCTACATGATTCCCAGTATGTCCTTAGTTACTCCATATGACTGACTAAGAAACCACTACAAGTGCTTAAGCAATATGTGGATTTTCACCTGTCAAAGATGTGAAATTATTGAAAGTCCAGCTAGATGACTGCTAAGTTTCCTTAAAATTTCAAGATTTTGAATCCAATACAACAAATATCTGATGAAAACATCTTAGAATACTTGTCAAGAACTAATTATAGATTATTCCATTAGCCATGCCATTGACTCCATCAATGTTTCCATCATCAGCAGTTTCAGTCAAGAGACATTTCTTAAGGAATCTGAAGTAGAAGGGGGTACATAGAAAATTCTCATACCATCTCCAGGAGGCCTTATTCTACCATCTGAAAATGCTGAGATTTGAAAATGAAGGAGAGAGAATAATGTTTTAAAAATTGTGCCCAAAATTTAAGTCCAAAATTCTATATTAACTACAGGAAAGTGAAAAGAAAATGTTTGCCAAAGTTTTAGGACTTTCCACATCTAGGAAGATGCAATAGGTGTATTTTTCCCCGTGCCTCCCACTGTGTACAACTAAAAACACTGGACATTATATATGAAACAAACATAAAATGACTCGAGAAGTTGGAGAGAAGATAAACTGGCTAAGAACTTCAGTGCCCAAATAACAAATGGCAGGTTTCCTGAGTTTTCTTTTTGCCTCATATATCTCAGACTTGGAGCAGAAGCAGCCAGCAACACATAATTACCAAAAAGATCAGGAAAAAAAGGCTGCAGGTAAAACTTGCTATCTCTATCTAAAAGACCAGAAGATGAGCATCTTAGCAAGATTGAAAATTTTTGGACAATAATCATTCTGTATCCGCCAAACACCTCAAGAAAAAATGGTAGTACCGTCCCCACCCACACTAGCAAAGTCCACCTGAGAAGCTGGACTTCCACCTTCATGAGACTAAAGCAAGGTGTCCCAACACCCCCACCAGGGTACTTTCAGAGAAGGTAAGTAGGAAGTCAGGACTTTCATCTCTGCCAGCTGGTAACAAGCCCCTCTCCCCACCACAATGTCAGTGGAGACCACACGGGGACCTGGACTTCCATATCTATCTGTCAGTAGCAAGGCACCTGTCCACTTCCCCACTGGGGGGAATCAGAGGAGGTCTACTAGAGAACTAGCCTTCTGCTTCTCCCAGCAGTGATAAGGCCTGCTCCCACCACAGTATCATTCTAGACCACATGGGAAATAGAACTCCCAGCCCTGCCTAGCAGAAACAAGGAAGCCCCTCCTCTGATTGAAGGGACTCCAAGTGGGGGAATTTGGACTTATATGTTCACCTAGAGGTAACATAGTGACATCCCTGTTTCCCCTGCCAAATCAGTATCAGAGAAAGCTAGCTAAGACAGAAGGCTTAAGTAAGAACCAAAAATCTCAAAATACATATGAAAATGTCTAGATTTCAATAAAAAAATCACTGGTTATACCAAGTACCAAGATCTCCAACTGAATGAAAAAACAATGAATGAATCCCTCTTCTGAGAAGACAGAGATGGCAGAATTATCATAAAAAGATTTTAAAGTATCCATGATAAAAAAAAAAAGCCTTAAAGAGCAATTACAAAGGAAAAAACAAAGGGAAAATATAGAAATCCTTAACAAAGAAATAAAATATCAGCAAAGAAGTATAAGATAGAGAGAACCAATTGGAAATTTTGGAACTAAGAAATACAATAACCAAAATAAAAATCTCAGCAATTGAGCCAAAGAGCAGAATGGAGGAAAGAGAAGAAAGAATTATTGAACTGGAAAACAGAAAACAATAATTACCCAATCTGAATAACAGAGAAATATATTAAAAATAGGTGAACAGAGCCTCAGGAACCTGTGGGACTCTGCTAAAAAATCTAATATTCATGTCATCATTTCTCAGGACAGGAAAAGAGGGCAGGACTGAAGAAGTAATCAAAGAAATAATTGCTGAAAACTTCCCAGATTTTGCAAGAGACTTATATCTACAGTTTCAAAAAGCTGATTGAACTCAAACATAATAAATCCAAATAAGGCCATGTCAAGACATCATAATTAAACCTCTGAAAACTAAAGACAATGAAAAAGTTTAGAAGCAGCCAAAGAAAACTGACTTTGTATATTCAAATTTTGAATAATATCAGAAAACACAGAGGTCGGAAGGACATGGCACAATATTTTTTCAAGTACTAAAAGAACTGTCAACACAGAACCTCATACCTAGAAAAAATATTAATAAAATTGATAAGCCCTTAGCAAAACTGACAAAGAAAAAAAGAGGACAGAAATTAACAATCAAGAGTGAAACAGGAATATCACTATAGATCCTACACACATTAAAAAGATAGTAAGGGAGTGCTATGAACAACTCTAAATAAATAAATTTGATAGGTAAAATGGACCAGTACTTCACATAATATAATCTACCACAACTCACCCAATAAGAAATACATAATTTGAATAGCAGTATGACTATTAAGAATTTAATAATTCAGAAATTAAAACTACCAAAAAAGAAACTTCCAATCCAGATGGTTTCACTAAAGAATCCTACTAAACATTTAAAGAATTAACACCAATTATAACTATATCTTCCTGAAATTAGAAGAGGAGGGAACACCTCCAATTCATTTTATGAAGGTAGCAATACCCTCATATCAAAACCACACAAAGACACTACAAAAAAAAAAACTATAGGTCAATATCCATCATTAATACAAACACAAGAATCTTTCACAGAGTTTTAGCAAATAAATGTCAACAATACATTAAAAGAATTACATACCATTACAAAATGGTGTTATTTCCAGGAATGTAAGGCTGGTTCAATATTCAAAAATCAATTGGTGTAATCCACCACATTAACAGGTTGAAGAAAAAATATCACACAATCATATTTATCTGTACAGAAAGAGCATTTGACAACTATTCAACAACCATGGTAAAAATTCTCAGAAAAATAGGAAAAGAAGAGGATTTTCTCAATTTGATAAAAGAACATCTACAAAAACCTACAGCTAATATTACACTTCATGACGAAAGACTGAATGATTTCTCTTGAGGCCAAGAATGGGCTTATTTAATGTATTGCTGGAAGTTTTAGCAGGCACAGTAAGGCAAAAAAGGAAATAAATAATAAAGATTGTAAAGGAAGAAGTGAAACTGTTCTTATCTGTAGATCGTATAGTTGTCTAAGTAGAAAATCACAAGGAATCTAAAAAGAAATAAACAACAAAATTGCTGAAACTGATGAGTTCAGCAAGGTTACACATACAAGATAAACATATGAAACCCAATTTGATTTCTTTATACTAAAAATAAACACATAGACACTGAAATAAAAAATGCAATACCATTTACAATCACTCATCAAAACAAAATACATCGGTATAAATCTAACAAAGCATGTGCAGAATTTATGTGCTGAAAACTACACAAGGCAGATGAAAGAAGTCAAAGATTTAAATAAATGGTGAGACATAACATATTCATGGATTGGAAGAATAAACATAGTAAAGATATGAATTCTCTTCAAAATAACATTTAAGAAACACTATCAAAACTCCAGCAAGATTGTGTGTGTATGCATATCACCTGTGTATATATGCATATACATATGTATATACATATAGGTATACTATCTACATATATATACACACAAAATTATTCTAAAATCCATGTAAAAAAGCAAAGCAACTTATATAGCTGAAGCAATTTTGAAAAAGAAGTATAAACGGGGGAATCAGTCTACCTGATTTCCAGAATTATTACATAGCTACAGTGATCAAACTGTGTGGTACTAGCAGAGGGACAGATACAAAGACAGACACAAAATTTATATGCTTAAAACTACACAAGGCAGATGAAAGAAATCAAAGATTTAAATAAATGGAAACACACAGAATGTTCAAGGATTTGAAGAATTAAATAGTAAAGAAGACAATCATCTTCAAAACAACATTTAAGCAATGCCTATCAAAACTCCAGCAAGATTGTGTGGAGAAGAACAGAGAACACACAAATAGAACCACATACAAGTAGCCATTAGGAAAGTGAAAATTAAAACTATAAGATACCACTGCACATGTATCAGAATGGCTAACCTCAAAAATTGTGACAACACCAAATAGTGGTGATGGCTGAGGAGAAACTGGATCACATATAAATTGCTAGCAGAAATGTAAAATTGTACAGCCACTCTGTAAAAGTTTACCATCTTACAAAATTCTGCAGCTACCATACAAACCACTAATTGCACTCTTGAGCATTTTTCCCAGAGAAATGAAGACACAGACTGACACAAGAATTTTAAGACAAATGCTCATAGCAACTTTATTCATAATAGCTAAAGACTATTATGTCTTTCTACAGGTGAAAAGCTAAACAAAATGTGATATATGTATACCATGTAATCCTACACAGCAATCAAAAGAAACAGACTATTGATATGAGCAACACACTTAATGAATCTTTAGGGAGTTAATGCTAAGTGAAAAAAAAAATTCCCAAATGGGTGCATATTTTCTTGAAATGACAAACTAATAGAAAGGCAGAACAGATAAGTAACTATCAGAGTTAGAAGGGGAGAGGAGAGGAGGGAAATGGATGTGGCTATAAAGTGGCAACACAAGGGGTCTTCGTGGTCTTCATCTTAATCATAGCAATGTCAGTAGTTTTGTTGTGATATTGTACTATAGTTTGCAAGATGTTACAACTGGGGGAAACTGGGTAAATCATACATGGAATCACTGCATTATTTCTTTCAACTGCACACGACCTAGAATTATCTCAAAAAATGTTTAAAAATTACATTTAAATATTTTCAGCAAAAACACAAAGAAAAGTATCATTTAATTTACACTTAGATTTTTTTAAATAGTTTCAAATCAATGAGAAGAAATGGTTATCACATGAAATTTAAACATTGTTTCTATATAATTCCTCTTAAATTGAATAAGCTAGACTTCTAATTCTACAACAAATAGTTTATGGCAGACTAGTGACCTGCTGAGATTCAGACAATTAGATTTTTACAAATATCTATTTGAAGACATCATAGAACTACTGAAACAGCCAGAACTTAAAGAATCAGATCCTCTGGAGAAAGAAAGCCATGGAGAAAAGTCAAACTTTCTAGATGCCACTTTTCTTTTTGGGGTCACTATTCATTCTTGGGGTAGTCAAGATGCTGAGAAGCCAGTTAAACCTTATCTCATCTAATACAGAAAAGAGGCAAAAATTTGAGTTGAGAACTACCAAAGTAAGAACGGTCTGGGTGATCAAGATCTTGAAAAGAAGGCAGATGCAAAAATGTGAGCTAGACAATCAGTTTTCCCCCTACACACTTGCCTAAAGAGCTACACAAAGCAAGAGGCTAAGAACCCAAGTACAAATCAGCTGAAAAACACCAGAGTTTGGAGCAGTCTTATAGTACTGTGGACACAAAAATAGAAGACCTGTTAAGGAAATGAGGATATAGTTTCACTAGGAAGCCTGGAGAGCTATACCATAGAGGTGATGGCAACCCAATATTAGACTGAACCTTACAAAGATGAAAAACCAGCCTCAAGTCAGCTCAGTCTCTGCTCAAACTGAGATGACCTTCTTTCTACTGCCTACAAGGAGAATCAGTCTTGCTTGGATGAAATGACATTATCCAGACCTTCCATATTTTTCATAATCAATGCCAGACGTTTGATAGAAAAAAAAAACTTACTGGCATATAGTAACAAATAAACAGAAGGAAAACAGAAATAGGCCAACAAGCAATCCATATACTAGAGTTATTACATACAGATGTTAAAATAACTATGATTATCAAAGAAAAAAAGTGGCAAAATGGGAAACGTTACCAGAAAACCAAAATCCATAAGAAAGAATTAAATGGAATTCTACAACTTGAAAATGGCAATAATTGAAATTAAGGAACTCACAAAAGATAGCTTGAAAAGCAGATTGGACACAGTAGAAGAGAGAATTAGTCAACTGAGAATATCCAGACTGAAGTACTTAGAGTCAAAGGAATGGAAAGTATAGAAAATATTGTATGTGTGACTTATATACAGAGTCCCACAAACATAAGAGACAATAGGAAATAACAACATTTGAAGAGATAAAAATTGAGTATTTCCCAAAACTGGTAACAGACATAAAACTACAGGTTTAAGAAATGATAGTGGGATAAGCACAAACAACACCATATCTAGACTAATCATAATCAAACAGCTAAAAACTAAAGACAAATAATAACAATTAAAAGCAACCAGAGAAAGAAGACATTATCATTAAAAGGATAAAACCCTGATTGATAGTTAATTTGTTTTTTAAATGGATGCCAGAAAACAATAAAATATCTTTAAAATGCCAACCTAGAATTCTAAATTCAGTAAAAAAAAAGATTCTTCAAAGATGAGAAAGGAATAAAGACAGTTCCAACAGACAGAAACCAGGAGATTCACAGTAAGAAAATATATAAGGGAGTTGTTCTAATAAAAGGGAAATTATCTCAGACAGAAATAGAGAGAGGCAGGAAGAAATAAAGTGCAAGAGGTTATATATGTGAATGAATATAAATATTTATTTTGAAAATCAATAATAATCTCTTGTAAGATTTACAATGTAAGTAAAATTTATAAAACAGGATAACAGTAATAGTAAATTCAAGAAAGGGATTAACTGCAGTATGTTGTTTCTAAAACATGGCCATAAATCCTTGGATGCTCCTCCATCAGGAGCTATGGATATCTTCCCTTCCTTGAGTCTGAGTGGATCTGTAATTGCTTAAACCAAAACAGTGCAGTAGAAGTAACAAAATGTGACTCTCAAGGCTAGATCATAAAAGGCCATGCAGCTTCTACCTTGCCCTCTTGTTCTTTGAGACCTGAATCACTATACAAAAAGTCTGACTACTCTGAGTCCACCATGCTGGACAGAACATATCTAGGGCCTCTGATGGATAATTATAGCTAGTCCATCCTTCAGCCATCTCAGCCCAGACACCACACATGTAGGTGAAGAAGCCATCTGCTCAGGACACCCAAGCCATTCAAGTCATCCCAGCTGAAACTCCAGACAACAGGAAGCAGAGACAAGCCAATCTCACTGTGCCCTTTCAAAATTCCTGACTCAGAAATCCAGGAACATAACAAATTGGTTATTGTTTAATGCTACTAAATTTTAGGGTAGTTTGTTACACTGCAAAAATAATGAGGACATAAGAGTTTAAGTCACCCAATGTCCTAGAACTGTGTGAGAAGCAGTACAAGAAATATTTATAGTAGAGTCTGATAGAGTCTAATATTTATATTAGAGTCCGATCTAAGTCTGCTTAAAATATAGGGTAAGTATGCACAATTAAGTCGCATAAGCAAATACTCTCATCAACTCTTCACAAACTGTATTTGCTACTTAACTTTTTGTTTTAGTTTTTGAAGGGTACCTTGGGAGAAATCAGAACAATATTCAGAGAACAATTCTACCTCCCCATTCGTCACCATCACCATGCACACATACTCTCATCCTGGAAAACTGTAACAAGCATGGATGACACAGTGGTGTAGAAATCCCCAGTGGCCAATGCATTTTTGTTTAGATCCTGTAGAAACATAAGATCCTAAAATAAATATTGGCAAATTTCTTTCCAGTTTTAGCTTCAACAAAGGAGAAAGATTAACATAGTAAAACAGTTCTAGCTCCACCTCTGCTACTATTCAGCTAGGTGGCCTGGAAAAAAAAATTGCTTAAAATGTAGGATTCAGTTTTATGGATCTGAGAATTTTACAAGTAAAAGAGATTAACTTTTCCAACCCATTATACAAGATAAACCATAAAATAAAGAGGTTACACAAGATCATCTCTAAACCTCTCCAGATTTTAAAATTCAGTAGGAAAACATTTGCCTTTGCGAAGAATATAAGCTCTAGACCATAGCTGTAAAACATTGAGAATTATATTTAAACAAAATGGGCTTTTCTTTCCCCTTCTACCAATTACTCCCTCTTACTCCTCTTACATCCTCTACATACTCCGAAACTACAGATATGTATGAAAGCTATAATTTTCATTAAAAGACTCATGTAGATAATGGCTGGAAATACACAGAATCCAAAATTAAAGCACAAACAGACAATCCCCAAAACAGAACTCATACAATATTTGTTTCTCTTTTCTAGTTATATGTCAGCAAAACAAAGATGTGGCAATGCTGGGTAATACCTGCTTGGAAGAAATTTGGTACCAGCAAGAACAAGAACTCACTCGCACATATCATTCTTTGCACCCAAGGCACAGCAGATACACAGATTCAAAATAAACCATAAAATATCCAGTGTAGACCAAGTTGGGTGGGGATTCAGAATACTACAGAAAGAGCACAACCTTTGGAATAAATTACATTCTTTGAAAATATGCAGCTCAACAGAACAGAATGCTGAAGAGTCTGTCTCTGTTTCATCCAAGGTGTAAATTATAGCAGAAGCCAATGGCAGATATGAGGCTGTGTCAAAAATTGTCAGGATATGAAGAGAGCTGGACTGGCTGTGTGACAGGTGAACTCAATGAGTGAATACTGAATTAGGGAAAAGCCTGATTTTCATAGTTGATTGAAGATACACACACACACCCCCAAAAGAATTTAGACTTTCTCATGAACTAGATGTGGGTCCACGAATGAAATAAATTTGTGTGGGCTTGTTTTAGAGTCATTACAGAGCAGTCTGCTTAAGGGGAATCTCCAAAGATGGAAACCAAAGAATTTCTAAGGAAGGAGCAAGCAATCAGACAGAAGATAGGGCAATCAATAAAATACTGATAACATACCCCGGCAATAGGAAGGAGGATGTTACTCATTGTACTTATGAAAGTAGCCAGGGAAGAAGTTTTTCGTAACTTGCTGAGAGTGCAAAGCATACTTGACTGCCTGAGAATAGATTCAAGTCTAAACTTTCTAGCATCCCTTCTGTCACTCAAAGCCGGAAGGGATCAGAAACCATGGGCAACAAGCTGGAGAAGAAAGAGGAGGGAAATTAAAGAAGTCCTACTTGAATTTGGGAAGAAAGTAATTTTAAAGCAAGTTTTGGGCTTTAATTACTAGAATGAGTTTTCAATAACCTCATGGTAATAAGAAAAGTCATGAGCCTGCAGAGTTTTCACCCAGGATGGGAAAGGAACTTTCCAAGCAGAAGTCAAAATTAAGTTGTCTCATGATTATACCCCAAGAATCCAGATTGTTTAACCTACCAATGCCACTAATCATCTGTATATTCTAAGCCTTGTTGCCAAAATTATGCAAATACTTGTCAATTCCTCCTCAATTTACTGATACAGACATAAATTAAAAACTTTGCTAATTCATTTTTTAATTCTAGGGAATTTTACCATAAATATTATAACTAAGTTATATACAATGACAGCTGATAGTGTCAAAAAATGGAAGCAACTAATCTTAGACAAGAGGTCTTATTTTAATTATTGGTAAATTCCTATTCAAAAATTATCATCAATGTTATGTCAATAAATCAATTGGCAGCCCCATGTATTTCTACTACATGATGAGTTATGTATATGTTAGCCCTTGAAGATGCTATAAAAGTAGTACAGTATATTTTTGTACTCAAAGAGTTGATTATCTATATCTAAAATCATTGTTTAATAATATCCTTGTGTTCCCTTATGAGTCAATGACAACTGGCATCATTTCTCTAGTGGTAAAAAAAGCTTTGTGTTTAGACATCCTCTGCGGATCACCTGGTCTACCCTAGGAATCAGGAGGATGAATTTGTACAAAGAAGAGCAGGAACTGGCCATGGCCTGTGGCTAGGGGCTCAAATAGGAAAGAAACTGTTCACCCACACTGGAGCAATATGCTTTAGAAACGTCAGGATTCATGATGGTCTCACTGATTTCTACACGGACTTTGCTTATACTCTCTAGTGCATTTTTCCTCAAGACAATGTGATTCTTCCTGAGAGAAAGGATCATGTGTATTGATATATTCCTGTGGGAGAACAGAATCTGTTTTGACTACATATATATTGTACAGAAAGACTTGGGGTATCATTTTAGCTAAAGAAAAAATAAGTTAATTTGGGTGCTACCTGTCCATAACTCATTAATGCTGTGTAGTATTTCCTAGTTTGTGGCTTCTAACTTCATTGTCTCCAAATAACAGAACTTCTATTAGAATACTTTCATCAAGTGAATGGGCTAGAATTCACTGGTCAAATGCAATGAAACCTTGTTATAGTAAATTGTGTTTCATATCCCCATAATGGAAAATGCATCTCAATTTTATAGTGGTTCCATTGCTTATATTACTGAGATCCAATGGCCTGGATTATTTTTCCTTTTCTCTCTACCACAAGAAATGCATTTCAAATAAGAAGATCCACATAAAATTCCATTGCAGAGCACACATAGTGGGTATTCAATAAATGCTTTCTGAACTGTGAAGATCACTGTATTAGTAGGCAAACTCAATCAATACAGTAAAAGTGATTTACACACTACATGTAGGAGTGAACAAATTCATTTTTGATTCTCCATTTGCTTGTGTGATTCCGCATATATTTCCATCAAGCTGATGGCTTCCTATATTTTTTCCCAACGCAGGTACGAAAGAACATCCAACATGGAATTAGCCCATAGTTTACTGAGGTCATATGCATGCTGTGTATGAACAAAAGTACAGTCTTCTCTATTTAGAAACCCTGCACACCCATGAAGTCAGGCCAGTTTGTATGTATGGAAGGCTTATTCCAAGCATCTCACTAAGCCATGTCATCAGTGACAACGTGAATCAAATCTTGTCCTTCACATGCATGGTGATGTTACAACAGAACCATGTGCGACCTGAACTTCACTAGAATAAAAAAAAGTTTTATTCAGGTTTGGATTATGATTTTGATTTGAGCAACAGCTCAGCAAACTGAGTCAAGTGTACATCTCAGACACACCATGTGTGTCTTCCTCTGCCAGCTTGGACACTGGTTGAGTTCCTTCTGGGTAAACAGAAATAGGATGATACAACTTTAGTGCCTACCCAACTCCCAAGTGAGATAAAAGGACACTCAAGTCACGTCAAGAAAGACGGGATAACAGAGTCACCTGCAACAAAGGAAACTCTCAAGAAAGAGAGAGAAAATAAGCCATATGTTTCAAAGTAATCCTAATCCATGCACAGCAAAATTATGGCCCTGCTATATTTATACACATGGGTACAGTTTTCACAGACTATTATGGTCTCATATTCTATATCTTTAAATCATCCTGCAAAAGTTTCTGCCTCCACCTAATGCTGGCTCTAATTTAGGATGAACAACTATTCTCATAAAGAAAAACTGCTGCTGAGGCTGTTTATTAGGCTGCAGAAAGGTCTCACTGACTAATGTCCCAGGATTAAATGAATGTGGAATAATAAGAGCTGATTTATTTGTGCTCTGCTAGGATAAAGCTGCCACTGATTTTACAAGAAACTATTCATCTGAGGACCACTATAGCTAGTAAATTGTGCCTGTTGCTGAAATTAGTCTCCAGGCCTTCGTGTAAACTACAGTGTGAAGTAGCAGTGTGGTGATAAAGCCATTGTGGGCACTTCGTTTATTTAAAAGGCCCCCTTTTTATCCCCGTCTTCAGGGATTCTCAGAGTCAACCTTGGAGATCACTTTTGGAAATTCACCTGTCCCTTGCCCACAAACTGCATTTCTAGCTGTGGAATTTAAAGCCAGAATTAAAAGTATATGGCCCCCAATAAATAAACGCCAGAGTAGTCATATCTCTTAAGGCAGATTTTTCTTTCTGGCCCAGCATACAAGGACAGCATGTCTCAACTTCTGGGCTATACACACAGGTAGTCAGAATACAGCTGGCCCAGGACAGAAAGAAAATAGCAACAAATTATGTGTTTGGATCTCCTGCACCCCAAGACCATCCCCCCAAATTTCCTGATGGCCATTTTATACGGAGCCTAGATCTAAGCACCTTTGTTAATCAAAACATTAAAACAGACCAATGGAAAAGTCTGGCTAAGAGAAGTTAGCAAAACAGAGGTAATTGCTGACACCACGATACCGTAAAGTATACAGAGAACTCTGGAGAGAGCAGTCAAATCCTATATGCCCTCTAGAATAAAAGCCTTTCAGGAACAAGAATCATATTTTAGACACTGTTGTCTAACTGCTCTGGCTCACTGTAGTTATTCAATTATTGAACTGGAAAAACAAATGGTATATTAACTTTAGAACCAATCAAAAAACAATTGCTTCTCTGGAGAACAGTTTCTTCCTATTGTAATTAGCAGTACCATCAGAAATCATCTTCATGTTGCTCTTCATTTTATCTGGACTTGCTTGTCAGATGGTTTATGGGAGTCCATATACTCTGCATGCTTTATCATCAAGATAGAGGAAACAATAATAAGACAAAATAATAATAATAGCTAATTTGAGTACTGCCTGCCCAGTACCTGGCATTGTTCTAAGCACTTTGGGCAATCCTATCTCATTGGCTTTTCATAACAATATTATTGGGAAGCAGCCGGTATTATTTCCCTTTTACAATGAGGAGACTGGAGCACAAGCAGTTAGGAAATGTGCTGAGGTTTTCCAGCTTGTAAGTGGCTGAAACGGGGTTTCAACCTGGAGAGTCTGGCTCTCACATCAGAGCTCCTAAGCACTAGACTACAAAAAATAAAACAATGGAAAACATAAGCATGTGTGGCTTATAGGGTTTCTGAGGACTTATGTATTCTAGCAAGGGCCAGGAAATTAGGTTCTCTTTATTAAATGTCACCAGAATATGGAACAGTCTCACACTCAAACTACCAAGGCAAGAGACATTACACCTAATTTTGATTCTCCTAATTCCACTTTCTTTGGTTGCAAAATTGCATCTATACGTTCTTTCTCCAAAACACTCTTTGTGAGAAACAGGATTCTTGTCTGTCTGGGTTTTCCCATCATCTTTCCTAACTGACTTTCTTCCTCCCACACTTACTCACTTGGAACCGTGATCCAGGACCTAGCAGGGTGAGACTGTTGTGATCACTAAACAAACCCCAGGCCCAGACCCAGTCACCCACCAAAAGACTTGTCTGAGGAAAAACAGGACGTTGGAAAAATGCTGCACCCCAGTCCTTGATTGTGGCAACATCCTCTTACCTATTCTCACACCTTGACTCAGGTCACTGTGTGCCAGGAAGGAAAGACCACCCAGTATCCACTCCACTCTGACAACAGAGTTTTCCCTTCTCAGATGGACTAGAATAGACACAGGCCTCAATGTGCTTTTCTCCATGGCAAGAGAATAAATTTATCCTTACCCTTCATGGATGAAATAATCTATTAATGTTATGGTGGTTCATTCTGGTTTGGGGTAAATACTTCAATTTCATTATCAGCTTTAGAAGGATCGAATCAGAGGAAGAAATGGAATCCACTTAGCATTTGCTAGGAAGTGTGCCCTGGGATTTATGTGTGACCGGCTCTGGGACACCCTCCCTCTCTGACACCTGGCCAGGCTTCTGTAGGCACTATTTCCTACCCACTGCAGAACCTGTCTCTTGGTTATGACTACTGTAACCAAACTAGAAGTTAGTAGGACTTTGGGTCATTGTCGTTTTTCTCATCAATTCTGCCTTTACTTATTCATAAACAAGGGCTGTATTTCCAAAACCCAGTTTCCCTACCCCTTCTCCTTAATTTCAGAATCTCAAATAGAAACATTTTATTCTTATTTAAGAGTTATTGCCTAGGTCCTTCCTACTCCAAATGTAGCCTGAAGACCACAGCGGTGATGCTCACTTTGAGTTTGTTAGAAATGTACTATCTTAGACACCATCTTACACCTATTAAATCAGAAGGTGCATTTTAACAAGATCCCCAGGCGATTTGTATGCACAGTGGAGTTTGAGAAGCATGCATAGAGGCAACTGGACATTTTAAGTTCCCGACAAGAGACTGAGAAGCCAGAGCTTTAATCAGCAACAACATCAGTCCCGTTGTCAAGCCGCCTTTTGACTTGGAAATACTCAGGCTTCCAAATGCTGCAGCACAGGGAAAGGAGAACACTTTCAGAAGTGTGAGCACCAAAATGTCAGGAGGTCTTCCACAGAAGCAAAAGGGAAGACAGGGAGTATTACATTCTTTACAATCTCTTATAAGGATTCCAACTCATGGTAATTTTTAAAAATCAGTAGAGATGATAATTTAAAGGAATAACACATGACCATCTCTAAAGCCTGCCTCCTTTCTCGTGAGAAGAGCCATGTACACCAGTCATACAGCCAAATGCTCTTGAGGCTTTCAAGCATTTCAAGGATTTTCTCTTGGTGAAGATCAAGAGAAAACCCTTTGAATATGTTCCCCTCTCTCTCTCAAATGGGCCACATGCATAACTGCTTACATTCTTCTTGGTAATGCTTTATATTTCTGCTGGGTCTTTAATTTTAGTATAATTTGACCATCTTGCTTAAAGTTATTTTGAGTTAGTACACGTCCCCCAGGTTTCTCCCTTAGTCATCCCAATCTCTTCAGCAAGATTTCCTAAAGCCCTTGTGCAGAAAAAAATATGCTGTTATTAGAGAAAGTCTTTTGTATAGTCAACATTGGAGAAAAGACAATGAGTACTTTCATTGAGGTTGGTATTAGGGTCAGTCTATTGAGTCACAAAATGCTACATTGTAAATATTCATCTTGAAGCCTTCAGGACAGAAAATACATTAGATAAATATACTTATTATTCAGAATTTCCATAACCCTTCTTGAAATCCATTGTTAAGACATAATTCTAATATAGTTAACATTCAATTCATTCAAAAAAGTTTTACTGAGTGTTATACACATGGATGGCTCAATACTTTTATCATTTTTAATAACAAAACATAGCAGTTAAAGGTACAATCTTGGCACTCAGACAGACCTACCCTTTCATACTACCACCAACCTGATTCAGGGCCAGTTACAAGAGAAGTTTGTTTTGCCATTAAGATTCGGACTAGGAGTTGATCAGTTAAATAAAAGAAAACTTTGATTCAAGCAGGAGCTGTACTGTGAAATTATATCTTAAATGTTTTCTTCCACTTTATTTTAAATTAATAAATGTAGTTTTCATTCTTTGACATAGAGCATAGCCTACTATAAAGGAATAAGAGTCCTCAGACTGGAGTTTCTCTTTGATTTTTCTTGCATAAATCATGCCCATAGTGCATCATCTATAATTTTCAATTTCTGAATTTGGTAAAGAACTTAACAATTGCCAATCAAGCTGCACACAGGAAACTTCTATACTTCCAATTCTCTTCCAAATATTTAATATGTTTTGCCTACATCTAATGTAATAATGATGTTTTAGCTACTCATCTATAGACTCTCCAAAGTTTCCAACAGGGATTTCATAGAAATAATAACCATGTCTTTGCATGCTGACAATTCATCATTCTAATAGTTAACTGAATGACAATCACTATCAAATACCTCCTCTAGACATGGGAATGCTTTACACATTTTGGTTCTATTCTTGCCATCTCCCCTCAGTGCAGCCAAGGTGACACGTTCACTCAGAGACCACTTGCCCCTTGTAAACCATGTTCCAGGCACAAAGTTCTTGAGATTCCCTGGCCAGATAGTATGAACAAAGTTTGGAAGCATGGGTTAAGTTGTTCATATGCTATATGAGACAGCTTGTGGTATGAGACATATTTGAAGTTAGGAGAGATGGTGGAAAACTCCAAGGCAAGCTGGTGAAGATGTAACCTCTTTGCATTGCCATATCTTGCATGGAACACCAAAGATTTTGAGAGCTGGAAATTGAACTTGGCCTTCCAAGTCATTATGAAGATTTATTTTTCAAGTAAGAAGGACAGAACATACTTTCTAAAAGAGTTTGTTGGTTTGAAATATCTTGAAGTTTTTAGACTCAAGGGATATGGACCTCCATTTGTACACTTGTCCATGGCACTATCAATGTAAGGGTCAGGCTTGATTACAAGAAGATATATAAATAGTCTGGGTAACACACACGGCTAACTTTTGGCAGGCCCACACCTCAGCTGGTGGGAGCAGAGGTGACCAGAGCATCCTCCTAGCCACAGACATTCAGAGGCCATGGGCATCCATGTGTGCTCTACAGACGGAATGGAGAGGCAAATTAATCTAGAAAGGCAGTTGGTGGAAGTTGTTTTAAAGAGTTTCTACTGTACTTAAACTCACTAAGCCTCAGTCTTAGATCTGTGAAATGAGAATAATCGTGTCTAACACACAAACTTTGTGAGGAATAAGTAGGTCAATATGGATAGTATTTAATATGAGGGCCACACACATAACACACAGTTAACAATCATGCTTTTTTCCTCTGTTTGGTTCCTTCACTAAGTTTTCCTAGTTATAATATTAACAGTAAAATCAAGTAATTTTATGGCACTCACGATGTGCCCTTGAGAATCCTCTTACCACCCTAGATTAACAGATTGGGAATCTGAAGCACAGAGAAAGAAATCTTCTTGCCCAAAGTACACAGAGCTAGTAAAGGGGGGTGCTGAAATCCCAGTCTAGGCCCCCTGGCTCCAGAGGCTATGTTCCTTGGTTAGTCCTCCCCTATGCCTTTTATCTCCCTCCTACTTGGCTAGGACCTTTTTTATTTTTTATACCTCCTTGAAGTGGTATTGTACCTTAGCTGAGCCTATTAGAAAAACATGATGGCTACATCAAATGGATTAGCAATTTGATACAAGTGCTTCATAAACTTTCAACATTATAGCATACATGGTGAAGATAAAGGCATTTTCTGACCTCTTCCTATACTCTAACCCTCCCTGGGTCATACAGTGTATAAAAGATGACATTTAACTTCCAAGTCATTATGACTTAAAGGATATTTCTGGCCATTGTTTTTACATACATCACTTATTTTATGTTTATGTTATGGGTGTGTGTTTCTTTTTGATTTCTAACTGAGCAATTGTACTTTCATCATGGACTTTAACTTATTCATTTCAGCTATCTTTTCACATTTATTATAGCAAATTCTGAGTGGCTTATTACCCCCACCTAAGTCAAGGTTATCACAAAATTTACACAGCATCCTGATATTCCCAAATATAAGAACTATGGGAATTACAAATAACTGGCTCTAATACACAGTCAGACACAATCTCATGTATATACCCCCAAACTAGGCCTGCATTGAGACAACCAGGAAGAAATTTTCACCCCAGTGAAAGACAAGTTAAAAGAAAATATCACCATGATGAAATGAATTCTTCATTATAAATATTCAGAGACTTCAAATTTGTGGCCCTTGAGTTAAAATCAGTATAGGCAGCTAGCTAGCTAACCCACAGTGGTCCAAATTTCCCACCAACATTTAAAAATCAGCAGATTTGAATAAAAACCCAGACTTCCAATTCCTCTTAAAAACTAGAAAACCCAGATTCCCACATGGCGACCATCAGCTGGAGTTAAACAGTCACATGAGTTTTCCAGTTCCCCCACAGTCACCACCATTCCCTTTAGTCTGATACCTTCTGGTTCACTTATTTAATTACCTATATGGACCTGGCAGGGATCTGAGTATAAAACTCCTAATCCTAATGGTTTGCACTCCTACAGGTATAGAGGCTCACCAAGATTTATTGATGATCAAATTATGAGTCCAAGTCAGATTAAATTATGCCAACCTCACCACCCTTTATCTTTTTTAAGTCACAAGGTTTTCTACTAGATCATAGCAAGTAGTTATGTTAATCTGACAAGATTTATTCTTTACACTGATTGTTTCAATACAACTCATTTCTGTGGAGTTCCCAGCCCATTACTCTGTTTTTCCCAATTCAGTAAGTTAAGATGATGCGTGATGATTTTCAGAGTCGCCCAGAGCTGCTAGAGTGAACACATTCTTCCTTTACATGATCCCAGTAATTCAAATGAATTACTTCCTTCATTATTTCATCATTTGAACCAGATTTTACACAGGTGAACAGAACTCAAGCAATTTGTCATGAAGGGAGCATGTCACTACCAAGGTTTATTTGCATTGTAAATTATTTAAGCAACTACAAAATCTGAACAAATGGGAATTGTGACTTTATAATGGTAATACAGAACAAAAGACTAAAACGTGGTATTTTATTCTATGATCGTTATTCATATTCATATACCAATGAATAGTGTGTATTCTTAGAATCAATGGTTCTAGCCCCAGCTCTAAAACTATATTTAAGTCACTTAACAGAACAATGTCTTGGATGGTAATTCTCTGACAAGAATTCTAGCCTGCAGAATGGACCCTTTTATAAATACACGCTTTGCTATCTGGCATTCTTTTTTTTTTTTTTGCTATCTGGTATTGTATTTTGATACATAATGTACTACAATTTCTTTAGGTATAAAATAAAAAGAATAGAAAAGAGTGAGACAGAATTCTACAAGAAATCATTTTAAGATGTTTATCCTCTAAACAGACTTCTTTTTGTCAAGCAACAATTAAAATCCAAGCTTTCTGGTTTTCACTAAATCATTGAGATGGGGCACTTATAACTGTACTAACTCTGCTTGAAGTTTGCTGAAATGTTGAGTAAAAACATGCTACCAATAATATACTCTTAGTCTCAAAGATGCCAAAACAATGAATGTATTCAGGCCTCAGTTGATTTCATCTAAACAGTTGTCAGCACTGCCCAACCTGACCTTCTGTAGAAAAAGCAAGGTAACTGGCTGAATTTCCCATCATTTTACAAGGAAGGATGTTTTTTTTTGGGGGGGGGTGTTTGTGTGGGGTATGCATTGGGTCTGTTTTTATCCATTAGGAAGTGAGTTTGGCAAAGGAAGGTAGAAAAACAGCTCACTAATTTTTACTCCATTTCAAGACACTAAATAAACCATCAAATGATCAAGTGGATAGGTAAAACTCCAGTCTCCCCCAAAGAATACCCATTGTCTATCCACCTTGTCCCAGCTATGGTTGATTTTATCTCTTTTCTGTGCTTATCTACCAACCCTCAGGGCATTGGCTCCTTATGAAAGTCCCTCTGCCTTGAGAATGTGCCAGTCACATTTCTAAAAATGCAGACCTTCACTCCAGGCTTATATTCAACCATGAACCAGAAAAAAATGAAGAAAACAGAACTGTGCAAAGGCCAATTGGGCTTATTTTCATACCTAAATACACCTCCAGAGTTCTCAAAACACACAAGGCCATTAAAGCCTGCAAGTCCTTTCACTGCATTTGAGAATGTTGATCACACAGAGTATGGTATTGAATAAGGTAAAATAATTTTCTCAGAAGGATAAAATAGACCTCATGATATAAGCTAGAATATTGGGTTGTAGAAACAAGTCCTAGGTATAATCTGAAATTCAAAGACCTTTCTCTTCACCATTTCCCAATGAACTTCAGAGGTTAAAATAAAAAAAAAACAGTATAAAACTATAGTTCTAAATCTCACAATCAGCAAAGGACCAGCCTCCCCTATGACTTCCAATGTAAGAGAAGAATAAATGGTAAAGAAGAGATGAAAGCCATTAATACATGATGCTGAAAATAGAACTAAGCTCGGAAAGAGGAAAGTTGTTAGGTATGTTGCAGACTAAACCGCTATAATAAAAAGACCCGAAAATACAATGGTTTCATGAATATAGAAGGCTTATTTCTTTCTCATTTAATACTTCAGAGGTAGACAGCCCAAGGTAGCGAGAGTCATCCTCAATGCGTGGCTTCTACCCTGGAGTCTGAAGTGACTGCTCCAGAAAGTTGTCTTTTCAAAATAGAAAAGAAAGATGTTGAACGGCTGCCTTATTAGCAGCAACTAGAAGTTCACCCCTCCCTCTACTTAAGTCCCATCAGCTAAAGCTTAATACACAGCCATCATGCCTAGCTACAAGAGAGACTTCCCATAACTGGTAGTCATTAAATGTTGATTCTATCCAAGAAGTAACTTCATGAGGGAGGACCTGCATCTGCCAGACCAGCAAGACTTTAGTTTCTAGCCAAGCCAAGATAGGGTGTTGGGAATTCAATTATTAGCAGTTAGAAGGGAAACTGGATATTGGGAGATAATTAACAGTGCCTGCTATACCAATAAAGACTCAGATTCCTTTGGTCCCTTCTTCAAATTCATAAAAGCACACAGATATGTTAGAATACAGTTAATTGCCAAGGAAAATAAAGATTCCCAAAGGGGAAAAAGTACCAATACAAAAAATCAGAACTTCCTGGTTTTTTCTCAAGCATGCAGCAGATACTTTAAGCCAGCTCTTCCCTCTTTATAGCATAGCTTTATAACCAACCTAAATTCTACAATTATTCCAGAATAATTACCTCCAATTGGCTCTTATCTTGCCTGGTAAAATAGAGGTCTTTTCATGAAACTCTCAGATGGTTGTTTCCTCCTCCTCTACAACTTCTACGACTGCCCCAAACCAGAAAAAAAGGTCAAACTCGGCAGCATTGCCTTCTTATTACTACCAGAGTAAAGTAAAATAAAGCCCTTTTGGTCTACCCTAGAAAAAAACTTTTTCTTTGGGTGCCCCATTTGAAAAAAAAAATAGTGAAACAAGTCAGCAATGGTAAAAAGCCAACAAAAGAGAGAAAAATATTACATATTATATTAAAGAGGCAATAAAATTTCCAGCAGAACTTTGTATGAGTAGGGCAGACATACACTAACAGAATTTGGTTGGTGGGCACTACCAGAGTCATTAGTGCTGCTTGCCCAATATTCCATGTTCCCCTGTTTGGAGCAAAAGTAGGATTTACACATTGGCTCATTAGTAGAGATCTTCCTTGGCATACAATGGGGTAACTTCACGCTAAGCCCGTAGTAAGTTGAAAATATCATAAGGTGAAAATGCATTTAATGCACCCAACCTACCAAATATCATAATAGCTTAGCCCAGCCCACCTTAAACATGCTCAGAGCACCTACATCCACCTACAGTTGGGCAACATCATCTAACACAAAACCTATTTTATAATAGAATGTTGCATATCTCATGTAGCTCACTGGATACAGTCTTGACAGTAAAAAACAGAACAGTTGTTCAGGTACGGAGGGGTTATTAGCATCTTGGTTGTTTACCCTGGTGATTTCATGGTTGACTGGGAGCTGCAACTGCTACTTTATCATGATGGAGTGTCATGTCACATATCATGAGCCCAGGAAAAGATCCAAATTCAAAATTCTAAGTACAGTTTCTACTGAGTGTGATTCACTTCAGCACCATCGTAAGTCAAATACCATAAGCTGGGGACCGTCTGTAATTGGGAGGACCCCTATGGCTCATTTTGGCTAGATCAGTTTCTGGGGCAGATCACATAATTGCAGCCACAAATCCCTCCAGAGCTTTCCTTTCCAATGCCATGATTACCAGATGGTGGTGGGCCAGTGGGCCTGGACCCCAGACTGAGGACCGCCCACCTCAGTACACAGGAAGTATGAGAGATAAAACCTGTACTGTTTAAGACACTGAGATCCTGGGGCTGTATGTTACCTCAGAGGAACTTCACCTAGCCCGACGGATGCAAGCCCTCCCTAACATGCTACATTCTGGAGCTAATGCATATTTAATGACTACCCATTATACGCCAGGTTCTCTGCTCATTTGTTCTTCATAGACCCACAGATAAGGAAACTGAGGTAAGGTTGCACAGCAAGTCAGGGGTGGTTTTGAGACCTGAACTCTGACCCCATGTCTACCTCTCATTCCATTACCCCCACAACTCCATTTATTCAACCACCAAATCCTTTCTAATCAATCTTGAACAACCACATTTAGTCTCCAAAAATATCTATGGTTCCCAGTATTCCTGTGCATTAGAGACATTTCCTTCTCCAAATTGACACATACTTGCAAAATCTAACCTTTCAAAATCACTCTCCTCAGAGAGCACAGAAAGAGTTCAAAAGTAGGAATTAAAAGAACAGTTTTTCTTTTAGTAATGTCTTTCCTCCCAGACAAGAGCAACAAAGGCTACAATCTGAATGATCGGCTCTCCTGGACTCCTTATTAGCTGTCCACCACAATCCCAGGCGCAGGGCTGCTGCACGCTGCCATCGTCACTATAGAAGCACTCGTTTCCCCATTATGTGGCTGAGCAGGTGCCGGATGCAAAGCTGGACGGTGACCCAATTTACTGCGCCACAACAACAGAACAGCATCCCAGCTGGAAAGAAGACATTTCAGCTTTGCTCTTTTCAAAGATATTTGTATAGATAAATGGAACTTTATGTGGGCACAAAGAGAATATATTGTCCTCCTGACGCACATGTGTAACTTCGATTCTGCCAGCAGTCATCATCATAATAAGGGAGGTTTATAGAAGGTTCTTTATCCAGTGGGACCCCAAAGAGCTTCACAAAGACTTCACAAATTACAAGCAAAAACCCGTCTTTCGGATCCACATGGAGAATCTCATCACTAATGTTCTGCATTCCCTGCACAACGCCTCCAGATGTCAATGAGAGATTACCCACACATCAGGAGAATGGAATATTGGAGCCAAAACCTGCTATGGGGCCAAGAAGAGGGAGAATTTTGCCCCAAATACATATAATAACTGTGTCTCTGCCCACCTCAGGGATTGGAAATGACAGCTGCTTAACAGCCACCCACAAGCATAGTACACGTGGCTCAATGTCAAGAGTCAAAAACAACATTGCTGCCCCTGCTGGAAAACTTCATGGGGAGGGTAGGGGTAAAGTACTGGAATTTGGCCTCTTTGCTCTTACCAGATGTGCCATGAGTTCACTCATTCCAGATTTAATAATGTGTACAGATTGTGTTGGGATAAAAACCAACAACTGACTGAAACAATTCCTAAAACAAAACAGCCTTAGTAATGACTGAATTGAGAGCTTCTAGTTGTTGGGTTATGATTTGGTTTGGGCTTCCTATCACCCCAACAACCCAGGACTGGAGTTGGAAGGGATTCAAATTGAACCTTGAATTTCTGTCTAAAGAATTGTCACCTTTTGATGCACTTTGGGAGAAGTCAGACTGAATTGAATCATGCCTTGATCCAGCCTAATGAGGAGGTAATATATGATCACCATCTTCTGATGCAGAAGCCCAGGTCACCGGCACAGAGCTGGTAAGGGGCAGAGTCAAGATTCAAGCTGAGCTTCTCTGACCCAGACACGGAATCTTACTGACCTTAAGTGTAATGACAAAAAGAATCTTGATACATACTAAATGTATACATTTTGTAAAAGAAATATACACTTGAAAGATTTCATGTGTGCTTTTTAAACCAAACAATCCCTTGAGGGTCAACCATATTTCATTAGGTACATATTAGCAGTCATTATGTGTTTTGTTTCACACCGTGTGAGTCTCCATGTTCGACCAATAAAGTATTAAGTATTTATGAAGACCAACGGGGTCTGGGATATGAATAAATTGTACCAGGAAACTTAAAATATTGTTAAGAAAGCTAAATATATATTTTAAGCCCTATACTACATAGTATAAAAACAAGATAGTAAAAACCATATATTAGAGACTGCATGAAAGGCACTAAATTGGATGAATAGTAATGAAAATACTTATATCCTCAGCTATTTGGATGATTAAGCAATCAGTCTGAGATGGGAAAGCTGGGATATAAAACTTAGGCTGGATTTTGAAGAATGAATAAAAGAGGCAGAGTAACAGTTACTTAAAGCTACTGTTGCCCACGCTGTGCTGGCTCCCGGGCCAGTGTACCTACGTGTCCATCTGCCACCTGCCTCCCTTTCTGCCTCTCCCAATCCCAACAAACATGGATGGAAGCAGGACACAAACCTGGGCAGCATGAAGGTAAACCTGAGTACCTTTCCTAATAATGTCAAATTAAACTTAATTAACACTTCTGATCTAAAAGAGGAAGAGCCAAACATTTAAATTGTTCTCTTTAAACTCTAAGCTCACTTCCATTTCACCATGGCCACCTGAACGTTCTTGCTGAAATTCTTGCCTATCCCTTTACAACTAACTTACCACTGATATAACCAAAGAGATGCAAATAATAGAAGATAATGTGCTTGTCTTTTGAAACCCATATATCAGATCTTTGAACTAAAGAAAGAATTTAAATGGCAAGAATAGCTTTAAGACATATATAATATCAAATTATATATATTAGTAGATATGACTTCTGTGTATAAAAATCCAAAAATCTCTGAACATCACATAAAAACTAAATATTATGAACAAGACTGCAGACAAAGAACTAATGGCAATATTCACAACAGAGGTGACATAATAAGGAGAATATACACAGAGCTTTAACAAATCAATAAGAAAATAGAAATGTCTCACTATAACAAATGGACAAGGAAATAAATGTATTTTAAATGTTAAACCCCATTAAAGTAATCAAAGAAATGATTAAAATAGTAATATGCTATTCTTCAGTTGCCTTACTGCTACTGAAAAAATTATGCTCAAGAGGACTATATTATTATTAAAAGTGCAAACTATTAGAGTCTTTGGCATGCATATTTGTAAATAATACCATTTGGCCTAAAAATTTTATTTCTATGAGTTTTTCATAAAGATACAACCAACAATGTACGTAAAGATATACACCAAGAATGTCCAGCAAAGCACCTTTCATGACAATGTACAATTAGAGGACTGGTTAAGTAAACAATAGGAAATCTGTTTAAAACAATACTGTTCAACATTTTAACACAGTGCCAGAGCCTATTTTTAAAATAGAGAAGTTATTAGAATATTCATTTTGTATGTATAACAGGATCCCATTTTGTTATTAAAAAATCACACAGAAAAGGAAAGAGACCAAGAAGAAAGTGTTAATGTCTGTGGATGGTAAAACTACAGATAATTTTCTACAATAAATACCTAATACTTTTGTTACAAGGAGAAAAAAATGTTATTTGGAAGGGAAAAAGAGCACTGACTTAAATAACTCACTTAAAAGAAAATGTTCAGCTATAACCTTGCTCCAATCAGAAGCACAGAAATTTTGTGAGGGGATCACTCTCATAAAACAGCAGGGTTACACCTCCAAAAGAAACAGTTACTGATAGAAAATCTATATCATTACAGGAAATTAGTTTCCAAGAACAGTACTATTTGTATATCCAAACCTTTTGGTGGGAACGAACCTCAAACCAGATGAGAGGTGATTCATTCAACATCTTGAGTGTTATTCCTTCAGACTCTCAGCCATGTCTACTCTTCCGAGTCAAGTCCCAAAGAGATACAAGGTGTAGAGTATTAGACTCTAGGATTAGTCTTGCTGTTTTAAGCAATTAATGTCTTCTTTGTCCAGTGGATGGGGTATCCTGACACCCCTGGGTGACCAAACTATCCTCAATGTCTGCATCCTTGTACGGTGTAGAAACCTGTTCCTGCTACGGTGTCTGATACAGTATCTCCACGTGAATGTTAGTTCTCCTGTTGTGAACTCAATGTTTATATGCCCCACCAAGACTCATGTGTTGAAGCCCTAAGCCTCCCTGTGCGGCTGCATCTGGAGATGGGCCTCTGAGGAAGTAACTGAGGTTAAATGAGGTCATGTGGGTTGAATTCCAATCTTATAGGATCAGCGTCCTTATAAGAAGAGTCAGCAGGTCACTCACTCTCTCCATCATGTGAGGCCATGGGGAGAAGGAGGCAACTGCAAGACGAAAAGAGAGCTCTTACTATGAAATGAATGAACCTTGATCTTGGACTTTTCAACCCATAGAACTGCAAGAAAATTAATTTCTATCATAAGGTCACCCAGTCTGAACTGATGAAGACATCTTCCTTGAAACTTTGAATGAACTGTCTGCCTGCCTGACTCTTAGCAGGTTGCTCCCAAACCTGACCATTGTGCCCTGTGGCCCCAGCTCTGTGGTTACTGTATTTGCTAGACACACTGAAACCATAAGTTTACTTGTGCCTTTTTTGTTGTACTGTCACTGTTTGAAATATATTCAGTTATGACCTCCCTTCAAAATGGTCCCATTTCCACCATCCCCATTGCCTCTGTAACTATTCATTTTGATTCCAGATCAAGTCTGGGTTTTCCAGGCTCTCTCAGACTCTACAACTTATACTACTGGCCTTCCAAGAGATGCCTAATCCTATACTTTTCTCTGTTCTTCTAAACCTGCAGTATCAAACCAACAGTCCTTCTATCTCCTATGGCCTCTAGCCTGCGGTCCTGACACCCCAGCATGGATTGTAGTGCAAAATTCAAGTTTGGAAAATGGACCCCTTTTCTAGCCTTGATGTAAAAGCTAATCTGATTATCAAATTTTATTTGCCTTTTCCACAGATGAGGATGAGGGTTTTATTTTCTCTGGTGGAAGAAAACAAAGGGATGGATATATAGTGGGTACTTAGGTGCACACCCAGTTATCCCCACAAGGCCACTCTCCTGAATAGGCTCTATTTCAAAATGCTTGGGAATGCTGATTCCTGACAGCTCCCTGATGAGTCACTTTCTGAAAACTGTCCCCAGCTGAAGAGTCAGCACATTCAAGGTCTCTCCTCCCTGAGGCAGCCTACATCCAATCACAGGTGGATATAGTGGTACCAAGGCCAGTACCCTTGCCTTACAGTGGCATAAATGTGAAGCCATCCCAGCTCTAGAGCTCCTTGTGGGACTGACTGAGGCCTTTGGTAAGACTGCATCTCAGCTCAACACCCAAATCCCTCTCAGCACTTTTTTTTTTTCACTCACCCACAAGTGCTGATTCTGGCAGTGCCACCCACAAACCTCTGCAAGCAAACATTGACCCTGGAGTCTGTTGCCTACGGAAAACAACCTAAGTCAGGGTGGTTGAATGATCAGTGTATTCCTAGTGGTATAAATTTTCATTTAGGATATTCCAAACCGAGTTTCAAGATTCTTTCCTCCTTTGCTCAATAGCTGATTGATCAAGACCCCCATTCCTTGCCCCTCTTGACATCAATCCCTAGAAATAAACTCCAACTCATCCATGGTTGGCTGAGACCAGAAGAACTTGTGGGTAGCCCTTAAGAAAGTTAATTCTATTGTGAAATACACTGCCTGGTTTGCACAAGCCACTCAGTAAGCATGCCTTTTGTTTAACATACCACACACACAATTAGGATATTTATTTCTTGATCTATCAGCCTTGTACTTCACTTATTCATTCAACAATAATATGATACCTACTAACTGCAAGGAACTGTGCTTGTCAGGGACCGTGGCAGAACCAAAAATCTGCTAAAGCACTTTTCCCCAGAAGACTTGATGCCACATGGAAACAACAGAGAAACATTCTGTGCCAACTTCAGATAAGCTGCCTCAAGGTTAGAGATCAGGGAGTATAAGACCTAACGTGCCCTCAAATAGACCACCTGGTTGGGGAGAAAGGGTATTCAGAATGCAGTGTATGTCCAGCTCCAAATAGATGTTTTGTTAAGTGTGGCAGTGTTAAAATGGTGGTCAGAATAACAAGACAGCCCTGGGAAGTCTGCAGCAGTAAAATGTCACCTCTACGAAGGGGTCTGGTAGAAACTCAACATTTCAGACATGATTTTTCACTCAGCCCTTCTATTGTGTTTTCTCAAAAGAAATCTCCTTTTTAGAAAAATATTCCACACTGAAGGAACTTGTGTATTTTTCTCCATTAGCAAGACATGGCAGACTTCAGATATTAAACATAATGAAACCTCAAGATTGGATCTTTAGGAAATTTCTCCCATTTTCCAGTCTTGTGAAGGAAATGTTCACTTTTATGGATGGATTGTCAACTTCTGCTTTAAGAAACTTTCATTTTTAATCAAATTTTGTTAGGCTTCAAAAGAAATTGGCTTGACTATTGAATTCATATTCTGATTATTTATTGCACACATGCACACAAAGCAATCACTATTAGAAACTTGTTACCTGAAAACTTGGGATTTAAATAAGATCAGCTGATTTATTTTAGGAATTTATTAAATCGGCTTTGATTGTCTGCATTGAAAAGTGGTCAAATTTCTCATGATGCCCGTTACTAAATAACTAGAAATGCTTCGAGTACTGTCCACAACCAAAATGACTGATAGGAGACCCCTACTGGTGTATTCTAGAAATTACAACTCCTGGATATACACAAAAGTCTGGATGACTGATTTGCTCTAAGTCAAAAGACAATGTGAGTTTTTCATGGAGACAGAGTTTGGATTGAATCCTAGGTTAAGCACATTAAGGCAAATCTTTATTTCTCCAAAACTATAAGGCAATATAACAATTTCAATTTCTCTACCATTCAAATAAAAGAAAAAAGAGAGTAGACATTTAAAAACATATCCTATTATTGCTCAGGACTAGCAAAAAAAATGTTTAACAAGATATCACTCCTGCTGAAGATTGGCATTTAGGTTACATTCACCATAAAATTTAAATTCAAGACTCGGAATTGACTCTGAGAATATCCTCACTAGGACTATTATAAATTTACATTTTCCACCTGTGATTCATGAAATATATCCATTCTCTTTGCACCTGTTTTTAAAGTTATATTCCACTTCTGTGCAGCTTGCATGTCACTGGTGGCTGGTCATATATGACACTTTTCTTCATTGGTAATCTCAACTTTTTACCCCATTGTTGAGCATTTTCCATTTCGGCCTCCTACTAAAAATCTTGCTTTATTGAGTTTATTGGAATATCTGAAACCACATCCCAGATATCAATTGGCATAGCTGAAGTCACATTCCCCACACACAGTTCCTCTAAAGAAAAGCAAGTGCACCAAGTCAAACATGTGGCACTTCCAGACAGGAATATTCCTGAACACCAGTACGACGACTTCAGTTTTCAGTTGAAACCATCTATACTGAGCTCACACTGTGGAGAGAATAGCATGCAACTGGCTAAAACAGCTTAAGCACATATTATAGTTTGTGCTTTTGTGTGTGTGTACAAAATAAATAAATAAGCATGCCACTCCCTTCTCGCCAGGTGGTCTTCATGAGGTCCAGATCACATTGTAGAAACATCATCTGGGTTCAATACCATCTATGTATTCTCTATTGTACTCAAAAGTACTGGAATAATGATATTTTATGGGAAGCATTATATTCATTGCTAGGGAAATTATCAGTATTTGTCTTCAGTTATTAATAGTTCAACTTCATTGGGTGAGCCACTAATGTCTCTAAATTGCCAACACATAGCTGTACATCATATGGAAAGTAAGTGGACTTTTCTCCAATATGTACTCCGCAAAATACTTGTACCCCTGTCTCATTACCCTAGACACAACATGTGTACTACACTCAGACAGGAGTCACCTAAGTTGACTCCACTGGCACCTCTCAAAGTCTCCCTCATTATATGGACACCACGTTCTTGCTCTGTCTTTTCCTATCATATGAAATTGGTATCCCCTTGGCATTTGGAAGTAGGCAGAAACATGGCAGATTAGCCACATAAGCCTAATTACAGCTATACATGTATTGTGGAATCATAGAAGGACTTAGAGCTAATGCATTTCAATTCCCCAATTCTAGAAGGCACAAAGACCTGGAGAAGGTACATTACTTTCCTCAGCAAATGTTTAAGTGCCTACTCTGTGCAGTGGGACAGAAAGGTAAAAAGACAAATTCTCTCTCTTTGAGAAAATTATATTCTAAGAAAGGAGATACTAAGTGACATGGTAATCATAACACGCTTCAATAACTATTTCCTTGAGATAGAGATATCCTCTAAGTGTGATCACTCTATAAATGATACAAAGCCAGTTAAAGGCAGTGGAAATAATGGCCAAGTCTTTGCATTGCTTTCCTCATGCTTCCACAGCACCCCAAAGGCAACTCCAGAAGAAGCTTCATGTTTTGCAATAGACAAGCAGGCACAGGGCACGGGGCCCTGAGGCATCTATAAATGCTGAAAAACTGACAGGAGAACAGCGTGCCATCAGCTGCATCAGACTCTCCGAAGACAGGATGAAGTCACAGCCTGAAGACAGTATCTCTGACTTACCTGCCTTGCTCCAGGGTTCCTGTAGCCGTGGTTCCTGAAGCAACGTGCTCTGACATAAGACATGGCAACAACTGCAGATGAAAAGGAAAAAAAAAAGTGAAGCATATTACTTTTTTGCTATCACCCCTCTCCCTGGCTATGAAGAACCGATTTATTAGGTTCTACTAAAATGCAGAGAAAAGACAGGTAATGCCTGTCTTTTGTGTGACATAGCTATATTGCATTTGTGTGACCAAGTCACATAAGCATAATATGTGTGCATACTTTTCACAATATACGTATGGTGTTAACCATAGCTTGTATAAAACTTATATACCACCAAGATCTTAGAAGGTGAAACACCTCATGGGCCAGGATAGAGAGATGTAACATGTTCTTTACACATTTCCCATTCTTTCCTCCTATCCCTATAAAAAATGTCTTATTATTTTTTCCTAAATTTCTCACACACAGCCTTTGACTTTCTGCAGCTACCATCTAATAAACCAAATAATCAGTACTGATGGTAAAAGTAATACCAAAGGCCTGGTAAGTCCTGTATAACACACAGACCCAAAGGACATTTCAGAACAACTGAAATTTGAACTTCATGCCACCTCAGGACCACCAATAAGATAAAACTCTTTTGGTGGTTTAACCAATCGGCCCAAGTGACACTATTCCCTGGGAATAAAACTAATAGTTTTGGAAACTTCAGTTTCTTTTTATAGTTACTCATCTGGCATTTCATAAATCTCTTTATTGTCCCTATCAATCTCAAGGAAATACAAGAAATTAGCAGTCTGATCTGTTTTGTTACTAAGTAAAAATTATGAATTCATTGAAAATGTGGCTCTAAAAATATCAGGAATATTATATACCATTCCCCCACTTAAGATGAAGGCCAAGAATACTATATCAGGGAAGGATTTCTTAAAAAGGATACAAAACCCACAATTTGTGGAAGAAAATTATATATAAATATACCCACACTGGCATACTTTGTTTTATGGCACTTTGCTAATTGGGCTTTGCAGATATTGCATTTTTGACAAATTGAAGGTTTGTGGTAACCCTGCTGCATCAAGCAAGTCTATTGGTGCCATTTTTCCAACAGCATTTGCTCACTTTGTGTCTATTTCACATTTTGGTAATTCTTACAATATTTCAAACTTTTTCATTATTATATTTATTATGGTATATTATTATATAGGTAGATATATATTATATATGTATATAATGTAGATATATATATATACATTTGTATATAAAATTAAACCATATTATGGAAATTCTTTTAATTACATCTAAACCAATAAAGGCAAGGTAAGTATTGGGAGATGACTTCACAATATATAAGAGGAAAATGTTAATGCTCAGAATACATAAAGAGCTCCTGAAAATAAATAAGATCAAAATCTAACAGTAATGACAAAAAAACAGTCAATACAGAGAAAAGGATGCCAAAATAGCCAAAAGTTTCCGAAAGACTCTCAACAGTCTATAAGGGAAATAGAAATTAAAAGTAACTTCTTTTAGGCAACTTCTCAAATATCTACACTGTCCAATGTCGCTGAGAATGCAGAACAATGCTAGTGGGATTAACAAAAAATAAAAATAGGGTGAAGGGGGACTTGATGAACAATTTGGCCACATCAGTAAAATTAAAGGTATGTGTACCATTAAAAAAAAAGATTATGTATCTTTTATGACCCAGTGAGTAGAGTTTAGAAATAGTCTGATCTTGCCCACAAGAAAAATTATAAAAAATGTTTATTGTAGCATTATTTGTAATTTCAACAAAAGTAGAAACAACCCAAAAGCTTATGATTAAAGGAACTTACACATAAAATAAACTATTGTTACATGCTAGACTAATATGCACCAATTAAAATGAAAAATGTATCTACATAGAGCCACATGGATATATCTCAAAAGTATGCTGAGTCAGAAAGGAAATTATAGAATATTAAGTACAATATTTATATAAACATTTAAAATGCAAAAGCAGTACAGAATTTTGATCATATAAGTGTTCCTATTATTTATTGCTACAGAAAATAAACCCAAAACTTAGATGGCTTAAAATAATAACACTTATTTTGCTCATGCTATGGGACTGATCTGTCATATGCGGAAGTCCTAAACTTCAGTGTGATTATGTTTGGAGAAAAGAAGTAATTAGGGTTAAATGCGGCCATGAGGGTAGGAGCCTGATCAGATAGGAGGATTCCACAGAGCTCCCCAAGTCTCTCCACCGTGTGATCACACAGAGAGGTGGAGGCTGTCTGCAAACCAGAAAAAGAGCTCTCACTGGAACCTGACCATGCTGGCATCCTGATCTTGGACTCCAGCCTCCGGAGCTGTGAAAAATAAATGTCTGCTGTTTATGTCCCCCAGTCTATGGTGTTCTGAGATCAGCCCGAGCTGACCGGGACAGGTCACAAAGTGCAAGTTGGGCAAGGCTTGATAGGAATATCTTATTTCCACTCCACTCATGATCCACGGAGATGGCTCAGGGTTGGAGGCTGAGGTCGCCAGAGTCACTGATCTGACTGCCACCTGGAGGCGGGAAGGCCTGAGACTCCTTGGACATCTATCTGTCCCTCTATGGTCTTCTTGTGGGCTCTGTAGTTCAGCCTGGTAGCTTCAGCTGAACCTTTTTTTTTTTTCCTTAGCTTAACACAAGTTTATCTTACAGTTCTCTAGGCCAGAAGTCTGACACAGGTCACATTGGGCTCACTTAACAGTGAAGGCAGGGCTGGTTTCTTCTGGAGGCTCTGGAGTAGAATCCTTTTCCTTGCCTTTTCTAGCTTCGGGAGGCCACCTACACTGCAGCCTCGTGACCCCTCTTTCATCCCACTCTAACCTTATTCTTATCATCACCTCTCCTGCCAGGACCCCTGCTGCCTTGAAATTGACAAGAACCATTGTGAATACACTGGGCCCATCCAGATTATCAGGATAATCTCCTCTATCTATTGTTTATCTTCAGGAGTGACTCTGGATCTTGGGAGGGTAGTGTCTTTTGCACCTTCTTTAAGGATGCCTCTTGTTCTGATGGGCTGTTCAATACTGCCAGAAATATTTACGGTTTGTTCTGGCTGAAATCTGACAAGATATTCAAAAGTTTTTTTTTAAGTATCTCTATGGTCACAAGTTGGTCAAATTGAAAGCTGGTATACAGAGCCCAGTAGGAACTATTTTAGGCATTCTCCCCTGAGCTAAAATGAAATTATGTAACTAGAGAGAAAGAAAACCATTCTGAAGCCTTTGTGAGAGGATTTGCTAAAACATCCCAAAGACACACAGCTCAGTCTAGAATACTGGAATATTTTGATTTCCACCTCAGCTGAAGATCTCCCTGATATAAGAAAGCAAATGAGGATAATGTAGTTGGACAGCTGGCTCCGCCTCTTGATATCATTCTGGTTGTAACCCAATTCTTTGAGGAATTAAATATATCTGTACTTATCTTACAAATCAAGTCTTCATAAGAACAGATATACAGGTCTAGAAACAATTCAAACACCACTTATCATTTTTACTAATCCCCAAACTTCCCCTATTCATCTCATAAAGCTTAGAGATATTCTTAAAGATCTAGACTTAGGAAACAAAAGTTCCTCTTGGTAGAACTTTCATTCATTCTTTGCGTCTTACGAGATGTAAGCATTCTACCTGGTCTTCTCTACGAAGCAAGGTAATTCTTACAGAAAGACTAGAAAAGTCTATTCTGAAAACTAGACTTATGAAAAATCTTAGTCTCTCACAAATATTAGTAAAAAGCTATCTGAGCAGGAACACAACTTTAATCCAATGGTTCTTTTATAAACATGAGTTTTGAATTATCTTACCTTTCTCATGACTAAAATTTAAACTGAAACTGTAAGATGTCTGTTTCTGTCTGTATGTTTACATATGGCTATATATGTATGTTACAAATGTGTGATTTTTTTCTACCTCCAGATGGTACTGCCAAAATTAATTTGTAAAGAACTCTATACAACCGGCTTAAAGACACATAAGTCTTATACAAATCAAAGATAATTTCAGAAATAGAGAAAGTAACCCAAATATTTTTCAAATTCCTGTGACCTAGGATGATCTTCAGTAAATAAAAGCTAGTTTAAGTTTGTTCATTTGATTAAAACAGGCATGTCTTTAGAGTTACCAGCATTAAATATAATACTTTTATTCTACCTATGTTTTTTAAAAGTCTAATAAACTCATGTTATCTCTATTACAGAATTAGTAAGAAAATAACTTGTAAGAAAAATAACAAGATGATGGTTAGCTGTTTAATGTCTCATGAAATTTTCATTAGTAATATATAATTGTTAAGAACAAGTAAATAGATGTAAGTTAAAGTTCAAAAATGAAATTTCAGTAATAATCCATGTTTTATGGTATGTCTACATAAAAAAAATTTTTCAAAAATTTTTTTGGTAACTTGAAACCTTAAAGTTTTACTGAGATAAGGTAAGTGAAGTATAGTCATTGAATTTCTAGATCATTTCCAAACAAGATAAAATACTGAAGTATTAATAACTTAACAGGTTTAATCACTTTGGGCTTCCTTTTACAGTGGAACTAAAGGATTTGCAATTGTCATTAAATATGTTTAGTGCCACATTGAAAATTTTACTATAAGGGAGAATATACTTCTAGAAATTATGAAATGTATTCATAAACTTGCCAATCTAAAGAATGCTAGTGTAACAGGTAGTCTACAATTGCTTACTTCTCAGTTTTCACTAGGAATAAAAGATTCTAAGGAATAATAATTCTAATCAATATGTGTACTTAAAACTACTTAGAAATAAGAATGAAAGGAAACAACTATATGAAAAGTAGGAAGAAAGGTAAACTGGTTGTTCCAGAATGAGAAAAAAATAGGACAAAATCTGAATGGATATAAAGAGTTATAGAAGGTTTTGGAAAAGGAATTTTATGGTGGTCAATTTGGAATGAATTTAAGTGTGTTTAAATGAGTTTTAATATCAAAAATACACTGGTACAAAGTTAGACCTTGGTTTTCTCTCTATTAAAAGGACAAGTTTTCTTGGACTTTACTGTTCTGCTCTTGATAACAGACTGTGAAAAGTTTCTGGTTTTCTTTTAGTTTTATATTTTGGGTAATCTACCTAGATATTAAAGGTTATATGTGTTACCAAAATATTTTGCTTCACATTGCCTATATCTAGTCTTTAATTAGTTAAGAAAACACAGTCATCTCAATATTAAAAGAGCTGTTTTGTTCCCAACTATGTAACTGTCTGTATTTGCCTTTAAAATCTTATAGTGTCACGTTAGTTAAATAGACAATTAAATATTATTTCATAATAATCTATGATCTTATTGAGTCAAATGTTCAAACCTTTCAATGTTTTGACAACTTCCCAAAATCAAATTCTAAACGAATCTTTTTTACCTCAAAGTAACTTTGGTATATCCTCTGAAAAATCTTAAAGGATTTGTCTCTCACCTTGTAAAAGAAGAATATTAAACTAATTAGGTTTATTTGGTATGTTAAATTACATGGGAAGCATTGTCAAATAAGTGATGATAAACCTTCTTAGGTTATATTTGTATGGATGCATGTGAAGGGCGCCCACCCATAAGATGGCAAACTCACCCCTCGCCCCCACCTAATCCCAGCACCTAGCCAATAGCCACCAGCCCTGTAGAAGTGACACCTCAATCAGCTCATGCCCCTTCCTATATAACCCAGCACCTTTCCCTAATAAAGCGGAATTCTCTGGTGAATTGCTACTGTGTGTCGCTCCTTTCCTTTCAGCACGTTTTTTATATGTGTTCTAGAAATCACATATTTCTGAAGATCTGGTATGTCCTGGTATACATTTTTAGTCATAATTCCAATTGTTATCTTAAAATGTTGTATGTCACAGAAATAACCAAAATTCCCTGCCAATTTCATTTCAATGAACTCTCATCAGATCTTTAACCATGGGTATTTCTAAGTCTTTTGTCATTTTCAGACAGTTAGTACTTTTACTAGAATAGATTGCAAAAGTGAGTTTCATGGAAAGGACCCTACTAAGTGTCCTACTACTGACACTGCTGTGAAACTACAAGGTGTCAAAACTTGGGTGAATATTTCACAACTGAAAAAGGCTCCACCTGACATCTGGTCCTGTGTAAATGCCAGAGACCTAAAAATCAAATTGACTAGGAAGAAAAGCAGCTGATATTGAGGTAGACTGCTTCCTCCCAAGACATGAGTCAAGAACATTTATTTCCATTCCTTCTTCCCTCTTTGATGATCATTTTCCTAATTCTTACACTATGAAGGTTTCTATGATTCTTTTGTCCACCTTTGGCCTTTCTCTGGCCTAAAAAGATAATGCCACCATTTGCATATCTCAGGCCATTGCAGAGGGATGGGGGTAAACCAACCTTCATATGACTATTGGATTTGCCCTGATATTGGCAATCCTGTAGTTCTGCTCATCACAAACTTCTCCCTGATTTCCAATGTTGCAGTGTCAGTTTCTGTGAAACAAACAGCCCCCTCTCTATCATGTCAGACTCCTTAAATCTAGGGGCCTATTTTCCTATCTCTGGTTAATAGCCCCAAGCCCAGAGGACCCGTGTCCGGGCTCTGAACAAAGAAAGAGACACAAGGTCAGAATAATTAGAATAAAACCACCTCTACAGTCTACAGACCCTTAGATTTTACTGGCCTCCATGGCCATCACCTCTCCAGTCCCAACATACAGACTCAAACAGGAACTACCAGGAAGCATTCATGGTTCAAAATGTGCTTCTTTTGGCAGATTCCTACTCCCCTGGATAGCAGGAAGTACAAATGAGGCTATGATCGGAAGTCCTGAAGTCTTGAAGATACTGCAAAATCTGCTGCTGAAACAATAGCTGTCTGACACAAACCCTCTGGACTCTCTGGATGAAGTTGCTCTTGATAATAGGTTACACCTTGATTATCTTTCAGCTCAGCAAGGAGGTGCCTGTGCTATAGCCAACACCTCTTGCTGTACTTGGGTTTCCACTTCTGGGGAAACAGACTCAGCGACATAAGATCACCAAACAAGCCAGGTGGCTCAACAAAGTGGCCCCTCTACCAGGAGTCCTTCTTTGACTCATTTGATTTGGGTTGTTTTGGGCTTTGGGGGACCATGGCTCCAGAGTACACTCCAAGCATTGGGATTTATCCTGCTTATGATACTCACAGTAGTCTCCCTGGTCTGCTGTATTCTCTCATAAGCTTGAAATGCATGATCACAGCTACTAAGTGCCAAGTAAATGATGTCCCTGACAACACAACGTTGCAAAAGGAGCAAAGAGAACGGCCAACTTAAAGAATATGAGCCCAACACTGTGACCTGTGAATACCACAGGGATTCAGCAAAAACTGCTTGGAGTAATGCTAATGCCTTAAATTTTTTGATCAAGTCTCTTAGGCTGGAGTCTGATCAAAATGGGGGAATTGTTGAAAATAAGACAACAGGCCCAGAATGGTGTGGCTTATGCTAAATCCCACATCACCAAACTGAGACTAGCTTAATTACAGTTTTGGCTGGCTCTCCTAGAAAAGGAATCTTAAACTAGTCAGTCAGGAATCACCTGCTCGGCACTAGTCAGGCAATCCGTCTGATAAAGCCCTACCATCCCATAAAGGAAAGTAACCTTACAGTAACCAATCTGCATTTTTGTCTAGCAATAACTTTGTTATCCCTGCTCCCTTCTGCCTACAGGTCTTTCCTTTCATACAGCTCCTTGGAGCTCCTTTCTATCTGCTAGATTGGATGCTGCTTGATTCAAATCAGTTTTTGCTCAAATAAATTCTTAAACTTTAATATGCCTCAGTTTATATTTTGACACCACCCATCCATAAGCAAGCCCAGTTCGGATCAACAGATCTTCCCATGCAGCACCCCCATGCCTGAGAAACTTCTGAGCATGTTACATAGCAATATGAACAGATACAGAATGCTTCTCATATAATTCTCTAGAACTTCTCTGTATTTTACAATGATTCAACATGAGAAAGAAAGGAAGAGAGCAAGGAAAAGTAGACCAGAAACAAAAACTAAAGCTGCATGGATGGCAGGTTCAAAACCTAAAATGGGAATCGTTCCCTTATTTTGACAGCGATGGATAAAATTCCACAGGTACTTATTAAACTCTTTGTACTTGGAAGTAGAGCTTTGATTATGATTCAAATACTACTATTAGATACATCAAAACAACCAAAACACATTAATTACAATAAGGAAATTGCACACTAGAAAACGTGTACTTGTTGATATGTTACTTTGATCCAAAGAACACAAAACACTTACAGTAATTAGCCTTCATTTATTCCCTGGGATAAAATGGGCATGAAGTAGACCATTAATATTTCTATTTTACATATTAAATAATGGCAGCTTAAAGCAACAAAAAGCAATGCCAAGATCAATGAAGCAGGGGCATACTAAATTAAGTCTTCTTAGCCTAAAACTCTCAGGCTCATCCAAGGAGCTTCAATAATGGGAATCATTTTACTCATTGTTATGAACTGAACGTTTGTGTCCTCCGTGCTCCCCTCCCTACAAGTTCCTATGTTGCAGCCTGAATCCCCAGTGTGAGGATATATACAGGTGGGCCTTTGAGAAACCGTGAGCTCATGAGGGGGAACCCCTCATGAATGGGATTAGTTCCCTTATAAGAGGAAGATGCCAGAGGCCGCGCCGGCTCTCTGCCATGTGAGCAAGAAGGAAGACTACCATCAGCAAAGCAGGCAGAGTTTCCCTCTCCAGAACTCACCAGTGCTGGCACCCTGATCCTGGACTTCCCAGCCTCCAGAAGTGTGAGAAATAAATTTCTGTGGTTTAAGCCACCCAGTCTCTGATACTCTGTTATAGCAACACAAACTGACTAAGAGATTCATCCAGTAACATCTCTATGTACTAATCCTTTTTAAAAAAAAAACAATGAGGTGAGAAAAATTATACAGTATTTATAGTTTGGTAATTTATTTTTTAAAAAACAATATGGATGTATTCAATATTGAGAGAGAGAAAAATAGTTATAATTGCTAATTTTGTTGCCAATGAGAGAATAAGCATTCAAATCTTGTACAACTGTTGTAATTTCAAGTAATTATACTAATTACTAAAAATAATTTTATTGTTTTACTTGTGCAACTCTTCATATCACGAGACTCACAAGTGAGAAGAGAAATCTTTCATCAGACCAGGTAACCTAATTTTTGGTTTGAAAGAATTTGATGTGTTTGTGTGTACCCACAATGCATGTGCTGACTTGGAAGTTATTCTTTGGAGGATTTCTGTAAGGCTCATCACATAGAGCAGATCAGAATTAATTGTTGAGAGTGGCAACTATTACGGTCCTATCTTCTTGGACCAATGCATATAAAGACAATGGTGAAAAATCAATAATGTCCCTAAGTCAAGGGCACTTGGTAGTGCAGAGCCAATAAAAGCTCTTTGTCCATATTTACACAGAGCCTATCTAAAAAAATGTGATTTCTAAAGCCATAAGCTCTACTCATGTGAAAATCTCAAGGCTTTTGTGGAAGTTACTATCCAGTACATATTTCTGCTGTCAGACTACTTCTGTCACTGCATTTAAACCATGAAGTGCATTTGCTGCTGATTCGACTATTATGGCAGGAAAATGACCTGTAAAGTTCTTTTGAGGAGCCTGACATTTTGCATATATTATAGAAATACAAGAGGAGAAAAAAACGTGTTAAAAATGAAGTTTATGAAAAGTCATCCAACTAAACTTTCTATTTCATAGAATACAGAGACTGCCTGATTTGTGAGACGAAAGAAGGGAAAAAAAGAAACCTGTCAAGGCAGAAAATCTCCATATTCTCATGTTTTCAAGGGCAGTTGTCAACTTTTTTTTTCCCATCTACAAAATCTCAACGGTAAGTGGCAAAGTGAAAAATGTGCCAAACTGTATTATTCGACCTCTGTTTGGTAACTCTGATGTGCAAAGGACTTAATAAATTGGAACATATGCTTTATTTGGGGGGAGGGGGAGATGAAGAGTGACAAATGTGTGTGGACTAAGATTTGAGAACAATCTGTGACTGAAAGTAATGACAAAAGCCTCGTTTTATGAGCTCTCCTAAAGAAGAGACCTTGGTTTCATGGGAGGGAGGGTAGAATTATGTCCTTCAGAGGTAACAGGGACTATCTCTGCTTCATTTGTAGCAATCAAATAGTTGACTAAAAGACACAAATTCTGAGTCTGTACCACAACCTGAGGCCAGAACATTTATCAACACTGTGTGTCTCTCATCACCGATTCTGTGAAACTAAAAAAAAAAAAACATCCCTCGGGGGATAAAGGGTGCTGTTATTTTCCACATCAAGATGTTCCGCTGAGAGGATGCACAGGCTTAGAGGTCAGCGAGAGTCCCAGTCATCCTCAGTTGTGGGGAGGGAGGAAGGGGAGGCAATTAACCATTTCACCGCTACTCAGAGATAATTGTGCCATTAAAAGGATTTTGTGTCCCAGTTGAGTGATCAGAAATCAAACCCACGGTCATGTTTCCTGACCCAGAATGGGAATTTTATTCCTTAATCATATCTCCCTGGCTGCTTCACTGCCCAGCTTCGGTGAGAGAGGCAAACGCATTATTTACAAGAATTAAAGAGCTTGAGGGGTTCTGGAGGGGAAGGAGGACATTTTTATCATAGCAGAAGTCACAAGTGTTAATACAGTGCAAAAAAAAAAAAAATAGCAATTCACATTTCCAGTAAAGCCCCTGATTTCCAGCCATTTATAACCTGACTATGAAACTCACTCCTAGGCTGCAATTTGGCAAATAGTGCCTCAGCTGAGGGGAAAATTGTCACCTTTTGGTAGCTGGTGGTTTGTTTGGGGTTGCTTTTGTTTTAGTGATTTGAGGGAAGTACACAGTTATTTGAAAGATGCTCTTTAAATGTAACCCCCAGGAGAGAATGCTGGCACTTGGGCTCATTCAGTCCTATCTGCACCTCCAGTGAAATGGCGACTTTGCCTCCAATGTTAATCCCACCATGGTCCTGATTACTTTTGGCATTTTCAGGAAAAGACAATGGGCAAAGCCTCTCATTCAAAGGCAGGTAGTCAGCAGAAAGGCTCTGGATGTTTGTGAGGTTTGTATTCCTGGAGCCACCTGGAAGCATAGCCTGTTGACCATTGTTTCAGAACTAATTTCCTCCTATAAAGACGGAATCAGCATGATCACAAGGGAGAGCTCGGCATTTTTAATTGCTTCAAGGTGCTTATTTGCAGGGAAGGGATAAACTCTGGTGGATCAAATTAAGGCAGTAGGAAAACTTGACTCAGCCTCTCAAATGAACCTAGTGGTTTTCTCTTCTCATCCCTTCTGCATCTGTGATTTTCCTCCTTCCTAGTAAGAAGGGGATATGCTTTTCCTTTACCATTAAGGAGAGATGATTCCTAGGGCCTGAGTCAGATGTTCCTGGCCTGTTTCTGGAGCCCCTGTTTGTGCTGCCTTTTGCACTTCAGAGAAGCCAGGCAGCTGGCAGTGCCCTCTGCATCCCCAGTGCAAAGCCACCTGGCTGGCTGGGGACGCAGAGCAAAAAGAGAGAGATTGAAAGTGCATTGGGGAAACATAAGCCCTCAGTACTTAAGTCATGGGAGGAAGCATGACAGCTGGCCCTAGCATCCTGGCTCTAAAGAGTAATTGGATTTCCCTCTGGGAAGCTTGTAGAATTCCTAGACCCAAAGGAAGGGAGTCCTGGAGCTCAACTTGCTGGGAATGGAGGAAAGATATTAGTGCTATTTCCTTACATTCATCAGCTCAGGGGAGACTCCTTCAGATTCTTGAAACTCTACATTTATCTTTTTTAAATGTCCCTGGGAGATAGAACTACTCCCATTTCACCAATGAGGAATACACAAATAGAAAAGCCAGCTGATGTGTTATCTGAGCCAATAATGGGATTTCATCTCACATGTCTCCATTTGGGATTTTAGCCCTCCCAGCCTGGAGGTTGGAAAAGGAGACCAAAATACTTTTTAAATCTTTCGTGAGTTCTAATAAAATGCAAGGAAGACATCGTAAGTCCTTTTCCTTGGAGCACTGCACTTAGAGCGTGGTAAAGGCCCCACCCTGGGACTTGCACATTCCAGAGCCCCTGCAACTTATGCCTCCTACACTTGGTTGCCCACAGAGAGAAGTCTGCAAGGCCACGGGCATATGCCAGCAGAATCAACGTCCTGCCTTCCTCAAGGCCATGAACCTAGCGTCTCTCACCCAAACAACCTGCAACTGCTGTGGGCCTTCCCTTACTTGTGTTGCTGGCTACAGTAGGCACATCCCAAGCTATGCAAAGGGTCTGGAGGACAAAATGAGGAGGGAGGAAAACCTGGTTCAGCATTTCAAATGAACCAGTCATTTTGCTGGGGATGTGGAGAGAACTTGAATGTGCAGGCCAGAGGATCCACACACGTGTGTGCAAAGCCCCTTGCAGAGCAGCACAAGGTAGGAGGGGGAGAGAAGGGCCGATGTGTATAAATCTGCTTCTGTGTGTTCTGCTGTGTCCTGGCACACAGTCCAAGAATTCTGAATATGACGCTAGTCTTGCCTGGGCATTATGAAAATTCTTGTGCCAAAGTAGAAGAAAGAAAGGATAGAAAATTACTTACTTATCAGTCTTTTGACAATGACTGATGGAGACCTGTGGTATGTGGGCCTCCCCTGGGACTCTTGTTCTAGGTCCCTCAAAGTTTCGGGGTGGGCCTGTTGCAAAGCCACAGCAAGGCCAAGCAGAGCTGTGCCCAGAGCTTTCATGGGCATACATCCTGTGTAAGTCTAATTTTATTATGCTCTTTTTTTCTCAGTTAAAATCATATATATATAATCCATACTTTAGTAATTGCCCTAAAGTCTACCTGCTATCTTATTTTGCTTTTAGTATTTATTTAGTTTCTAGCTCCTCTTTTTCTTTCTTTCCCTGACTTATTCAAATTTCTACTTATCCCTACCATACTCCTTCTGGTTTATTCTGAAATTCCAATATCTTTTCAATTTTTCTAATGGTATTTTCCTATTCATGCAAGTCATAATGAAATTTATGTTACTATATTATTATAGCAAAATTAAAAATTAACCGTAAGTACACACACTAACATAAAATTTTTAAAGGCTTTTGCTACTTCACTCTCATTCCCTGTAGGCCCATTTCCAAATTCAGGGCTTTGCTAAGCTAGTTTTATTTCAGGCTACTCTTGAGCTTTTAATTACTGTATGCCCCCTTCCAATCTAAGAACCCTTAGTTAAAACTTATAGAATCCCATCTGGAAGACAATAATCTGGTTTTCCAACTTCTACCATATATAAAACCAAATTCTATTTGTAGTAAAGGTTAAGTGTATCATGAACCCCATTTACAACTTCCTGAAAAAGTTCTTGAAACATTTTGTCAAGAGGAACTGTAGACACCTGGGAAAGAGGCAGCAGCCGCGTGGTGACCTGGAATGAGGGAACACAGACTGGAGGCCAAGAACACACTGGAAATAAAGCAGGCAAAGAGTGGGGCTCAGGGCATACACAGAACCCAAGCACAGGGAGATGACCCTCCCATGCCAGGGCTCGTGCCAAAACTGGAGGTCAGGGAAACATAGCTAGATCAGCGAACATGACAGCAGAAGCTGCTATAGGACCCCACATACTTGAGACTGAGAAGAACCCAGATTCCCAGCCCAGAGCAGAAGGCACCAACTCCTCACACTTCTACAGCACTTAGCAAGTTACAAAGCACTTTCATGTACAACATAGGATTTGATCGTCGTGAATGGTGAGTTATGCATGATCAACCCCATTTCCAGATGAAGAAACTGAAACTCAGAGTTTCCTCCCCTGGTTCAGTGTCACTGGGAAAGGGCGGGGCCAGTTCTTGAGCCCAGTTCTTGTAATGTGTGACCCAAATACATGCTGTCTTATGACACCACCAGGCTTTATCCTGAGCACAGGTGGGGAATGGTGACAGCTCTCAGCTCACACAGTGATGCTAGGATTGGGGTGGGAGGGGTGAGAAGGACCTTCCTACTATTTCTGGTTGTCATTTCTCAGACAGCCATTTACAGCAGTTCCAAGAGTCTGACGGCTGACAGCCCCTCAGAACATCATGCCAGTGTTAGATTTATGATGATCCTAACTAATGCCATCCAATCTGCTAAACTGTGCAGGGCACAGACATCAGGAAATATGTCTTTCTGTAAATACAATACAGGGGAACTTACTCGTTGTGGCAGGAGAAGCAGAAAAGGACATTGCTCTTGGGGCCCCAAAGGGGAATAAAAAGATGATGTATGATGTAAGGGAGGGTATTAATCACACCTGACACCTCTGGATAACCAGCTGGAGCTGTCCTTGAGAACAATTGCTTTTCAAGGCTGGGATGGGAGAAGAATAAACAGGGAGGAGCTAATGAAATAGGGCAGCATAACCTGTAAGATACTGTACTACAGCTCAGCGTCCTTACTAGAAAGCTGGCCAACAATCAGACTTAAGAGTTTGGCGGCTATCAAAGTGGTTGCCAAGTGTTTTGTTTTCCATTCATCTCTTCTCCACCAGAACCATGCCAGTAGAAGCTCAAAGTCTGGGTTTAGGAGGCCTACTCCAGGTCAGAGCTATTATCCTCAAGATTCAAAATATCATGAAGCATTTCCTCCACCTCCTAAAGAAGGATGGTATCCCCTGCAAATCTCCAGGCCAGCTCAGGCAGAGGTGGACCTTATTTCTGCCTGGGTAAGTACAACAGTTCTGTGGGATGCCTGGTAAGAGTGCACAACAGGATACTGTGAACCACCAAGCCCGCAGTGGAAACCTGGGGCCACACAGTGCATAGGAAGAGGCACTCTCTTCAATACTGAGTAGTGAGTCAACTTAACCTCCAGCCAGAGGAAAATACCCTCTGCATAGCAGCACAAGGGGGTAGAAAAAAAAGAATCCCACAAAAGTCACTGAGGAAGGATCACATATTAAATCCAGTCCTTTTATGGCAAAATTCTGCCACCAGGCAAGCAGTAAGTTGAGCAACTTGTGATTTTCATGAACTTGTGAATATGACCCTTAAACAGCCCAAATTACAGGCATTTCAACTGCTTAGAATTAATGCCAACCTTTGGCTATACTCACACGACCAAAACATTTTAATATCTCAGTGACTTGGAACTTGAAAGGATTAAAATATAAGGCTGAGCAGTATCTTTTATGGAATTCCTCATGTCCTCCGTTACAATTTGGTACTCAGGGCTTTTTTTTAATAAAAATAGCCTACAATGGCATAATCCTCTACATTTCACAGAGAACTTCTGTCATTTTAATTTTCATAATTTTACATTTTATTTCAACAATGACTGACCACGTGTTCTGAGCCAGTCTCTCTGCTAGATGCTAGGAAATGCAAAGATGAGTAAGTTAAGAAAACTCTCATGAAATTCTCAGAGTCTCAGAAGGGAGACAGATGCATAAATGGCTCACAAGGACATAATGTAACAAAGGCTGTAATGAAAACATGTCCAAAATAGTATATGAACACAGATGGGGGTCAAGTGACTTTCCCAGGGTCATACTGTTGATATGTGGTGGAGGAAGGAACTAAATCCATGGCTTCTAACTCAAATCTAAAATGTTTTCTACTATTCCAAAGGTATTTTCTTATATCAACCATACCGCAACCCTTCATCAAATTTCCCTTTAAAAATCGAGTTCTATAAAATTGTTAATTTACTCTCTTTTGCACCTGTCCCTCATATTCCTTTCTCCACTGAAGTCCATACACTGACTTCATTTTTCAGTCTTAGTCACTAAATCCCAGTGGCCACCCTTGACCTTCTTCACCTTTTATTCACCAGCCTCACCCAACTCAGAAATTCTTTCCTTCCTGTTCACGCTCCATCTTCTATACACTGTAGTCTGTTCTGAATTTACCAGGCACGACTCTTATTGAACAAGCATATCACAACTCAGCCAGCAACAGAAGCATGGAATTCTTTAAGGCAATCACCATAAAGGAGGTTATACATTTATTCTAACAATGCTGCAATTGTTCATAGTCATGTCACATTAGGAACTTTTCTTTTGGAACTACATTTAGCATTTGCAATTCCTTTTGCTTTGAAGAGCTGTAATAGTGGTAAAACTTCATGCTTGCAATGTTGGCTTTGATTTTCGAGACAGTCAAAAGATCTATCTAATAAAGATAATTCCATTAGCATTCAAAACAAGTTATTACTTTAATCTACAGATACTTCTTTCCTATAATGATTCATAAACAGATGCAATGAGTAATCCAAATATCTTTTGAGCAGTGTTACTATGATGGGAACAAAAACAGAACTTCCTATGGGGACTTTTTTTTAAATAGGTGCAAAAGTCTAGGCATTAGTATTAATTATTAGTCAGTGGAAATAGAAATACGACGTGATTTCCTTTTCTTGTTTGTTTTTTTTTTTTTTTTTGAGAGGGCATCTCTCATATTTATTGATCAAATGGTTGTTAACAACAATAAAATTCTGTATAGGGGGGTCAATGCTCAATGCACAATCATTAATCCATCTCAAGCCTAATTCTCATCAGTCTCCAATCTTCTGAAGCATAACAAACAAGTTCTTACATGGTGAACAAAATCTTACATAGTGAATAAATTCTTACATGGTGAACAGTACAAGGGCATTCATTACAGAAACTTTCGGTTTTGATCACGCATTATGAACTATAAACAATCAGGTCAAATATGAATATTCGTTTGAATTTTATACTTGATTTATATGTGGATCCCACATTTCTCCCTTTATTATTATTATTATTTTTATTTTTATTTTTATTTTATTTATTTACTTTATTTATTTTTTTATTTTTTTTATTTTTTATTTTTTTGAGAGGGCATCTCTCATATTTATTGATCAAATGGTTGTTAACAACAACAAAATTCAGCATAGGGGGGTCAATGCTCAATGTACAATCATCAATCCATCTCAAGCCCAATTCTCGTCAGTCTCCAATCTTCTGAAGCACAACAAACAAGTTCTTACATGGTGAATGAATTCTTGCACAGTGAATCAATTCTTACATGGTGAACAGTACAAGGGCATTCATCACAGAAACTTTCGGTTTTGATCATGCATTATGACCTATAAACAATCAGGTCAAATATGAATATTCGTTTGATTTTTGTACTTGATTTATATGTTGATCCCACATTTCTCCTATTATTATTATTATTTTTATTTTTAATAAAATGCTGAAGTGGTAGGTAGATGCAAGATAAAGGTAGAAAACATAGTTTAGTGCTGTAAGAGGGCAAATGTAGATGATCAGATGATCAGGTGTGTGCCTATGGACCAAGCATTAATCCAGGCTAGACAAGGGCAGCAAGACATAGACGGATGCAGAAGATTTCTCTCAAAGCAGGGGGGGTGAGGTTCTGAGCCTCACCTCTGTTGATCCCCAAATTCTCACCTGATGGCCCCCCTGCGACTGTGCCTGTCTTAGGTTGTTCCTCCCTTGAGGAATCTTACCCGTCTCTGGCTAACCAGTCATCCTCCGGGGCCATACAGGGAAATGTAAAGTTGGTAAGTGAGAGAGAAGCCATATTGTTTGCAAAGGTTAGCTTTTTACTTCTTTGCAGATTTATGCCCTGTGGCTTCTATGCCCAGCACTTGTCTCGAGGTATCTTTACCACCTGGAGGAATTATGATACTCGGTAAATTCGATATGAGGCATGAATTCTATTTAAGGGTTGTAATTAGGAAGGAAGAAGAAAAGCTATAGATGTAGCATATGAAGGAAACATGGGAGGATTGATTATTTCTTTGACATATCTTCTTGTAGAGTACCTTAAGTATGTATAGGTTTTAAACTACTAACTAATTTGCACTCACATATTAACATAATAGGAATACGGTGACATAAACAAAGCAAATCTATAATTACCATCCATCTCCAGTGAAGCCAAGAAAACCATTTAGGCACCCTAGGCATTTGTGAAAATTTATCTATGATATGATGGATATTTTCCAACTGTACTTGAACCATCAGACAAATTAAAGCAGCCCATTTCTGGGATCTGTTCACATCCCATATGTTCTTTTAACCATAGATAGTCTATAGTCATGAGATTTTGGAGTGCTACAACTTGCACCCCTCCCAACTCCTGGTTGAGTTCCAACAGTACAGATCCGGTCAAATTCGTTGTCTCACTGTATGCACATGCCAGCCTAGACATCTCCCTCCTCATTCCTATGGCAAGTCCAGGAGACGGTGGGCTGGATGCAGCCACAACCGCAGCATCATCCGGATCCCTGTGGAGGCTTTTTGATGATCATCCCCCGACACAAGTCCCCCAGAGAGTGCTGATGCCGGAAGCTCCTCCTCATATCGTATCTTAGTTCATTTTCTGGGTATCCAAGCTAGGCCTTGATCTTCTGCATAGAAACAAACAGACCCTTTGCCCACACTTTGACATGCCCTCTATACCACTGTGCAGAACTCATTGGAGGTCAGCACACAATAACTGATTTTTTTTTTTTTTTAATTAAGAGAAAGGAATATTATCAGAAAAAAGTACCTCCATAGCTGATCATCTGACACCCTTTAAGTGATCAACATTAAGGATATTTAAAGCATGCGTTGATCTTTGATTTACCAATAGTTTTATCCTGTTAAGGAGTAATCCCCCTTTTCTTTCCTTCTTTCTTTTTTTTTTTTTTTTAATTTTTAATCTACACTTACATGAAGAATACTATGTTTACTATGCTCTCCCCTATATCAGGTCCCCCCTAACAACCACATTACGGTTACTGTCCATCAGCTTAGCAAAATGTTGTAGAGTCACTACTTGTCCTCTCTGTGTTGTGCAGCCCACCCTCCCCTTTCTCCCTCCCCCCCATGCATGCTAATCTTAATACCCCTCTTCTTCTTCCCCCCTCTTATCCCTCCCTGCCCACCCATCCTCCCCAGTTCCTTTCCCTTTGGTACCTGTTAGTCCATTTTTGGGTTCTGTAATTCCACTGCTGTTTTGTTCCTTCAGTTTTTCCTTTGTTCCTATACTCCTCAGATGAGTGAAATCATTTGGTATTTCTCTTTCTCCGCTTGGCTTATTTCACTGAGCATAATACTCTCCAGCTCCATCCATGTTGCTGCAAATGGTTGGATTTTTCCACTTCTTATGGCTGAGTAGTATTCCATTGTGTATATGTACCACATCTTCTTTATCCATTCATCTACCGATGGACATTTAGGTTGCTTCCAATTCTTGGCTATTGTAAATAGTGCTGCGATAAACATAGGAGTGCATCTGTCTTTCTCAAACTTGATTGCTGCGTTCTTAGGGTAAATTCCTAGGAGTGGAATTCCTGGGTCAAATGGTAGGTCTGTTTTGAGCATTTTGACGCACCTCCATACTGCTTTCCACAATGGTTGAACTAATTTACATTCCCACCAGCAGTGTAGGAGGGTTCCCCTTTCTCCACAGCCTCCCCAACATTTGTTGTTGTTTGTCTTTTGGATGGCAGCTATCCTTACTGGTGTGAGGTGATACCTCATTGTAGTTTTAATTTGCATTTCTCTGATAATTAGTGATGTGGAGCATCTTTTCCTGTGTCTCTTGGCCATCTGTATTTCTTTTTTGGAGAACTGTCTGTTCAGTTCCTCTGCCCATTTTTTAATTGGGTTATTTGTTTTTTGTTTGTTGAGGTGTGTGAGCTCTTTATATATTCTGGACGTCAAGCCTTTATCGGATCTGTCATTTTCAAATATATTCTCCCATACTGTAGGGTTCCTTTTTGTTCTATTGATGGTGTCTTTCGCTGTACAGAAGCTTTTCAGCTTAATGTAGTTCCACTTGCTCATTTTTGCTGTTGTTTTCCTTGCCCAGGGAGATATGTTCAAGAAGAGATCACTCATGTTTCTGTCTAAGAGGTTTTTGCCTATGTTTTTTTCCAAGAGTTTGATGGTTTCATGACTTACATTCAGGTCTTTGATCCATTTTGAGTTTACCTTTGTATATGGGGTTAGACAATGGTCCAGTTTCATTCTCCTACATGTAGCTGTCCAGTTTTGCCAGCACCATCTGTTGAAGAGACTGTCATTTTGCCATTGTATGTCCATGGCTCCTTTATCAAATATTAATTGACCATATATGTTTGGGTTAATTTCTGGGGTCTCTAATCTGTTCCACTGGTCTGTGGCTCTGTTCTTGTGCCAGTACCAAATTGTCTTGATTACTATGGCTTTGTAGTAGAGCTTGAAGTTGGGGAGTGAGATCCCCCCTACTTTATTCTTCTTTTTCAGGATTGCTTTGGCTATTCGGGGTCTTTGGTGTTTCCATGTGAATTTTTGAATTATTTGTTCCAATTCATTGAAGAATGTTGCTGGTAATTTGAGAGGGATTGCATCAAATCTGTATATTGCTTTGGGCAGGATGGCCATTTTGACGATATTAATTCTTCCTAGCCATGAGCATGGGATGAGTTTCCATTTATTAGTGTCCCCTTTAATTTCTCTTAAGAGTGACTTGTAGTTTTCAGAGTATAAGTCTTTCACTTCTTTGGTTAGGTTTATTCCTAGGTATTTTATTCTTTTTGATGCAATGGTGAATGGAATTGTTTTCCTGATTTCTCTTTCTATTGATTCGTTGTTAGTGTATAGGAAAGCTACAGATTTCTGTGTGTTAATTTTGTATCCTGCAACTTTGCTGTATTCTGATATCAGTTCTAGTAGTTTTGGAGTGGAGTCTTTAGGGTTTTTTATGTACAGTATCATATCATCTGCAAATAGTGACAGTTTAACTTCTTCTTTACCAATCTGGATTCCTTGTATTTCTTTGTTTTGTCTGATTGCCGTGGCTAGGACCTCCAGTACTATGTTAAATAACAGTGGGGAGAGTGGGCATCCCTGTCTGGTTCCCGATCTCAGAGGAAATGCTTTCAGCTTCTCGCTGTTCAGTATAATGCTGGCTGTGGGTTTATCATAGATGGCCTTTATTATGTTGAGGTACTTGCCCTCTATTCCCATTTTGCTGAGAGTTTTTATCATGAATGGATGTTGAATTTTGTCAAATGCTTTTTCAGCATCTATGGAGATGATCATGTGGTTTTTGTCTTTCTTTTTGTTGATGTGGTGGATGATGTTGATGGATTTTCGAATGTTGTACCATCCTTGCATCCCTGGGATGAACCCCACTTGGTCATGGTGTATGATCCTTTTGATATACTGTTGAATTCTGTTTGCTAATATTTTATTGAGTATTTTTGCATCTACATTCATCAGGGATATTGGTCTGTAATTTTCTTTTTTGGTGGGGTCTTTGCCTGGTTTTGGTATTAGGGTGATGTTGGCCTCATAGAATGAGTTTGGGAGTATTCCCTCTTCTTCTATTTTGTGGAACACTTTAAGGAGAATGGGTATTATGTCTTCTCTGTGTGTCTGATAAAATTCCGAGGTAAATCCGTCCGGCCCCGGGGTTTTGTTCTTGGGTAGTTTTTTGATTACCGTTTCAATTTCTTTGCTCGTAATTGGTTTGTTTAACTTTTGTGTTTCTTCCTTGGTCAGTCTTGGGAGGTTGTATTTTTCTAGGAAGTTGTCCATTTCTTCTAGGTTTTCCAGCTTGTTGGCATATAGGTTTTCATAATAGTCTTTAATAATTCTTTGTATTTCTGCGGAGTCTGTCGTGATTTTTCCATTCTCATTTCTGATTATGTTGATTTGTGTTGACTCTCTTTTTCTCTTAATAAGTTGGGCTAGAGGCTTATCTATTTTGTTTATTTTCTCAAATAACCAGCTCTTGGTTTCGTTGATTTTTGCTATTGTTTTATTCTTCTCAATTTTGTTTATTTCTTCTCTGATCTTTATTATGTCCCTCCTTCTGCTGACTTTAGGCCTCATTTGTTCTTCTTTTTCCAGTTTTAATAATTGTGATGTTAGACTATTCATTTGGGATTGTTCTTCCTTCTTCAAGTGTGCCTGGATTGCTATATACTTTCCTCTTAAGACTGCTTTCGCAGCATCCCACAGAAGTTGGGGCTTAGTGTTGTTGTTGTCATTTGTTTCTATATATTCCTTGATCTCTATTTTGATTTGTTCATTGATCCATTGATTATTTAGTAGCATGTTGTTAAGCCTCCATGTGTTTGTGAGCCTTTTTGTTTTCTTTGTAGAATTTATTTCTACTTTCATACCTTTGTGCTCTGAAAAATTGGTTGGTAGAATTTCAATATTTCGGAATTTACTGAGGCTCTTTTTGTGAGCTAGTATGTGGTCTATTCTGGAGAATGTTCCATGTGCACTTGAGAAGAATGTATATCCTGTTGCTTTTGGATGTAGAGTTCTATAGATGTCTATTAGGTCCATCTGTTCTAGTGTGTTGTTCAGTGCCTGTGTGTCTTTACTTATTTTCTGCCCGGTGGATCTATCCTTTGGGGTGAGTGGTGTGTTGAAGTCTCCTACAATGAATGCATTGCAGTCTATTTCCCTCTTTAGTTCTGTTAGTATTTGCTTCACATATGCTGGTGCTCCTGTACTGGGTGCATATATATTTAGAATGGTTATATCCTCTTGTTGGACTGAGCCCTTTATCATTATGTAGTGGCCTTCTTTATCTCTTGTTACTTTCTTTGTTTTGAAGTCTATTTTGTCTGATATTAGTACTGCAACCCCTGCTTTCTTCTCACTGTTGTTTGCCTGAAATATGTTTTTCCATCCCTTGACTTTTAGTCTATGCTTATCTTTGGGTTTAAGGTGAGTTTCTTGTAAGCAGCATATAGATGGGTCTTGCTTTTTTATCCATTCTATTACTCTATGTCTTTTGATTGGTGCATTAAGTCCATTTACATTTAGGGTGACTATTGAGAGATATGTACTTATTGCCATTGCAGGCTATAGATTCGTGGTTACCAAAGGTTCAAGGTTAGCTTCTTTAGTATCTTACAGCCTAACTTAGCTCGCTTATTGAGCTGTTATATACACTGTCTGGAGATTCTTTTCTTCTCTCCCTTCTTATTCCTCCTCCTCCATTCTTCATATGTTGTGTGTTTTGTTCTGTGCTCTTTTTAGGGGTGCTCCCATCTAGAGCAGTCCCTGTAGGATGCCCTGTAGAGGTGGTTTGTGGGAAGCAAATTCCCTCAGCTTTTGCTTGTCTGGGAATTGTTTAATCCCGCCATCATATTTAAATGATAGTCGTGCTGGATACAGTATCCTTGGTTCAAGGCCCTTCTGTTTCATTGCATTAAGTATATCATGCCATTCTCTTCTGGCCTGTAGGGTTTCTGTCGAGAAGTCTGATGTTAGCCTGATGGGTTTTCCTTTATAGGTGACCTTTTTCTCTCTAGCTGCCTTTAAAACTCTTTCCTTGTCCTTGATCCTTGCCATTTTAATTACTATGTGTCTTGGTGTTGTCCTCCTTGGATCCTTTCTGTTGGGAGTTCTGTGTAATTCCATGGTCTGTTCGATTATTTCCTCCCCCAGTTTGGGGAAGTTTTCAGCAATTATTTCTTCAAAGAGACTTTCTATCCCTTTTCCTCTTTCTTCCTCTTCTGGTATCCCTATAATACGAATATTATTCCTTTTGTATTGGTCACATATTTCTCTTAGTGTTGTTTCATTCCTGGAGATCCTTTTATCTCTCTCTATATCAGCTTCTATATGTTCCTGTTCTCTGGCTTCTATTCCTTCAATGGCCTCTTGCATCTTATCCATTCTGCTTATAAATCCTTCCAGGGATTGTTTCACTTCTGTGATCTCCTTCCTGACATCGGTGATCTCCTTCCGGACTTCATCCCACTGCTCTTGCATTTTTCTCTGCATCTCATCCCACTGCTCTTGCATTTTACTCTGCATCTCATCCCATTGCTCTTGCATTTTTCTCTGCATCTCCGTCAGCATGTTCATCACTTTTATTTTGAATTCTTTTTCAGGAGGACTGGTTAGGTCTGTCTCCCTCTCAGGTGTTGTCTCTGTGATCTTTGTCTGCCTGTAGTTTTGCCTTTTCATGGTGATAGAGATAGTTTGCAGATCTGGTACAAGTGACCGCTGGAAGAGCTTCCCTTCTTGTTGGTTTACGGCCTTCTCCTGGGAGAATAGCGACCTCTAGTGGCTTGTGCTGGGCAGCTGTGCGCAGACAGGGCTTCTGCTTCCTGCCCAGTTGCTTTGGGGTTTATCTCCGCTGTTGCTGTGGGCTTGGCCTGGCTGGGGCTGTTCCTCCAAAATGGTGGAGCCCCGTTGGAGGGGGAGCGGCCGGGAGGTTATTTATCTCCGTAAGGGGCCTCTGTGCTCCCTGCTGCCCAGGGGGTTAGAGTGCCCAGAGATCCCCAGATTCCCTGCCTCTGGTCTAAGTGACCTGTCCTGCCCCTTTAAGACTTCCAAAAAGCACTCTCCAAACCAAAACAACAACAGCAGCAATGAGAGAGGGAACAGAAAGGAAAAAAAAAAGGAAAAAACACGCGATTTTTTTTTTTTTTTTTTTTTTGTCCTCAGGTGCTGATCCCAGGCACCCACTCACTGGTCCTGCTGCCCTGTCTCCCTAGCACCAGGGTCCCTGTCCTTTCAAGGCTTCCAAAAAGCACTCACCCACCGGTCCCGCAGGGAAGGAACGCTCGATATTCTTTGTCCTCAGGCGCTGGTCCCAGGCACCCGCTCACCAGTCCCACCGCCCTGCCTCCCTAGCACCAGGGTCCCTGTCCCTTTAAGGCTTCCAAAAAGCACTCGCCAAAAAGAGAGAAAAAAAGGGGAAAAAACGCGCGATTTCCTCCGTCCTCAGGTGCCAGTCTCAGGCACCCGCCCACCAGTCCCACAGGGAAAAACGCGCGATATTCTTTGTCCTCAGGCACCCGCTCACCAGTCCCGCCGCCCTGCCTCCCTAGCACCGGGGTCCCTGTCCCTTTTAGGCTTCCAAAAAGCACTCGCAAAAAAGAGAAAAAAAAAAAAGGGGGGAAAACGCGCGATTTCCTCCGTCCTCAAGTGCCGGTCTCAGGCACCTGCCCGCCGGTCCCGCAGGGAGAAACGCGGGATATTCTTTGTCCTCAGGCGCCGGTCCCAGGCACCTGCTCACCGGTCCCGCCACCCTGCCTCCCTAGCAACGGGGGCCCGTCCCTTTAAGGCTTCCAAAAAGCACTTGCCAAAAAAAAAACTGCTCCGGTTTCTTTCCACCCACCAGGAGCCAGGGGGAGGGGCGCTCGGGTCCCGCCGGGCTGGGGCTTGTATCTTACCCCCTTCGCAAGGCGCTGGGTTCTTGCAGGTGTGGATGTGGTCTGGATGTTGTCCTGTGTCCTGTGGTCTCTATTTTAGGAAGATTTTTCTTTGGTATATTTTCATAGCTCTATGTGTTTTTGGGAGGAGATTTCCACTGCTCTACTCACGCCGCCATCCTGGCTCCGCCCCCCTGTGTTGTCTGTATTTTTTTAACTATAAAATATGTACTGAAAAAAAATGTGTAATTTCCCAAGATAACTTTAAAAGCAATGCTTATTTGGATGTATGAAATCTATGTTTGTCAAAAAATATATATCTTTTATTATTATTATTATTATTATCTTAGAGAAGATAATAATCTTAGCACATGGATAACAGGTTGTAACACCCCTGAGGGACCTCTCAAAGCCAAGAAGAGTAAATAGTGGGGGTTACCTATTAGAAAAGAACCCATGTCTTCACTCCACTCTGCCCACCAGGAAGCTAAAAACATAAGACACCTATTTATTTTTCCCACTGGCATTCTGATTATATTTTGTTGAAGATAGAGTTTCCTGCTAAATCAGTTTTGAAAGACACTACTTTGAGTACAAATACTGCTCTTTCCACTGCCCACATATCTCTTATTCACACATTTTACTTATTTATTTCATTTTATTTTACTTTGCTAAGTTACGGAATTTCCTGGGGCTAAAGCTGATTTAAAGTGATGACAGTGTTTTGGGTTTCAACTGAAAAAATATGGGAAGATTCAAATGCAGAAGTGTTCTGACATTGAGGCGTGACAGAAACCAGGTTAGCATCTCAGTAAAGACTAAGAAGTTCAGTGAAAGGCATTCAGGATACAAGGTAAAGGTGTGGAAAACCTGTTTAGTGATTAAAAGATCCGAATCAGGCCCAAACACCAACTGGACTGGCAATGATGTCCTTAAAACCTTCCAGACACTGTTCTACTCCTATAAGAATGGCCAAAATCCAGAACACTAGCACCACCAGATTCTGGCAAGGATGGGGAGCAACAGGAACTCTTCTATATTGCTGGTGAGAATGCAAAATGCCATAGCCAATTTGGAAGACAGCTTGATGGTTTCTTTCAAAAGTAAACAACTCTTACCATATCTTCCAGCAGTCATGCTCCTTGGTATTTATCTAAAGGAGTTGAAAGTATGTCCCACATAAAAACCTGCACACTGATGTTTATAGTCACTTTGCTCATCATCACCAAAACTGGAAAGCAATCGAGACATCCTTCAGAAGGTGAATGGATTAACAAACTGTACATCCAGGCCACTGAATATCATTCAGCACTTAAAAAGAAATGAGCTAACAAGCCAGGGAAAGACCTGGAGAAACTTTAAATGCATATTACTAAGTGAAAGAAGCCAATCTGAAAAGTCTACATACTGTATGAATCCAACTCTCTGACATCCTGGGAAAGGCAAAACTATGGAGACAGGAAAAAGACCAGTGATTGCCAAGAGGTGGAAGAGCAGGGGAGCAATGAATAGGTAGAGCACAGAGGATTTCCAGGCTGGTGAAAACACTCTGATGCCATAATGATGCATATATGTCATTATACATTTGTCCAAACCCATATAGAATCTGCAACCCCAAGAGTGAACCATATGGAAAACTATGGCCTTTGAGTGATTATGATATGTCACAGTAGGCTCATCAACTGTAAAAACGTTATCACTCTGGTGGGGGATGTTGATAAGGGGAGACTCTGCCTCTGAGGGGGCAGGGAATATATGAGAAATCATATCTACACCTTCCCCTCAAATCTGCTAAGAACCTAAAAGTGCTCTAAAAAGAGAAAAATCTTAATAAAAACATGATATTAATATCTCCAGCCCCGGAGGAATATGAGATATGTGATAAAATTCAACACCTCGTCCTTAGGGCAGGGATTGGAGGGAAGGGAACACTTAGAGAATTAGAAATAGGAGGAAACATCCTTAATGTGGTAAAATGAGTCTCCCTATACCCTACAGAAAACTTAATAGTAAAACACCTTAATCATTCTTTCGAAAAAGCAGATTTCTATGCAACATCACAGGGAAGACACAACCCCCACAATGAGACAACAAAAGGAAAGAAGGGAATAACAATTTAAAAGAAACAAGGTTGACCCCATTCACTGATCAAGGACATTAATTTTGTTGTTCAGATCCTAGATATCCTTTCTGAAGCAAATATTAAAAATTATCATTTTCTATTTAATTTCAGTAGTAGGTAATCAAGAATCTATTATAAGATTTGTAGTATTTTTATTTGGAATAACTTAAAATTTAATATTTTTTGACTTGAAGTTTAAGAAAAATATCTGTATCTTGCTAAAATAAAAGTAACCTCCAAAATCATATCCTTTTTAAAAAATGCAGCTAAGGGAGAGAAATAATTTTCAATCATTAATTCTTTAAATGAATATGTACTGATAACAATAAAGATAAAATAGCAATGTACCATAGGTGAAAACAATGCCTGAAACATTCCCAGGAGAAAGATGATTCTCATATCTTATGAATGGCTTAAGACATAGAAGTTTAGAACAGAGCTGTGCACATTTGAACATGTGGTCTCAGCTGGCCTCAAGATATGAAAATCAAGACTTGTAAGATCAAAACAAATTTTTATTTATGGATTCTTAACAATGGAAACAAGCTAACTACAGAGCATTTGGGTAATCAGAATTGAAATATGAAGGAAAGGATAGTTGACGACTTCACTAATTGTTTATTCTCCTTAGCTGTCATAAATTCATATATACATATAAATAATGTAGTAATTCTCCACTCTTCTAGAAACTGCCTTACAAATATCTCACCATCTTACTAGTTTCTAGAGCTGTGGTTCCCAGGCTGACCTCCTCCAAGATGTGTGGCAGACCTGCACGGGGAGTCTGCTGGTACCCGTTTCCCCACAGCTAATCCCTTCGCTAGAGCTCTCTGATGGGAGCATTACCTAAGTGACAGAATCCTGAAGGAAGGGCAACATCAGCTCCCAGTTCTAGGGATGGCCAGACCTTCATGTCTGAAACAGCATCTAAGTTATCAAATTATTACTGGAGAAATGCGGCCTTCTGTTGCTTTGAACTGGAGATGATTATAGTGGGTGGGCATCCGAGTGAGGGATACTATAACCACATTTTACACACCTTGGGTTGCTGCCAGGGTTTGCAGCAGTCAGATTTAATTTTAGTGACTCTGTGAAATGTAGTGTGCTGCACGTAAAATATTAATGTAGCACATAATTGGACAGTCCAAAATAATCAAGTTTATGCACGCTGATAAATACTGACTCAGTGAAATGCTCTATCATTTATAGACCCCCTGCCAAAAAGTAAATCATAATTTCTAAGTAATTCCAACCAGCTAATTCCTCTGATGCTTCTCTCCTGTCGATGCACATTAGAGGGACCCAACCAGTTTGTAAGAACAAGCCCTGTTCTTGGGAATAAATAAGAGAGTAGATTTTACAGGATTCGACAAATTAATACACACTATCGGGAAATAGCAATAAAGCTTTCCCCATAGTCTTTTCATCCATAGGTCAGCTAGCTAAGGGAGCCTATTCTTATCACCTGACCTGTGCAGATTTATCACTGACCTATGAGTTTACAGTGCACTTCCTTAAATTTGCTAATAAATACTTTATGGAGCCAGAAGAAAAAGACTGACCATAAACAAAAGGGTGGTAAGGAGAAACTTTGAGCACACAAGTAAATTTTTCAACCGGTTTCGCACCCCCTGGTTTGAGGACTATAGAGCGTGCAAGAGTTGCTTTCACAACCCTAAAATCCACACAGACAGCATGATGTTGTGGGAGGGTCTTGACAATTTCTGAGATTTTTTACTCGGGATGTTGCTTTTCTTATAGGGAGAAGATTTCCTCATTTACCCCTGATTTGATTATTTATCATTTATTTTTTTCCTGCTTTCCTCTCTATAAACACTTAGAGTGATATCTTAGTAGGCTGTTTGCTTGGGGATCAGAAAGTACATCTTACAATGTTTTCCCCTCCTGTCTGCTGTCTTCACAACACAGGGGGACATATGGAAGTTCCTACATACACAGTACTTTCTAAACAAGCTTCCATTAGTGCCTTATAAATGCTATGCAAGAAAAATTAGAACAAAGGATCAGGCCCTCAGAAATAGAAACTCTTTATCTTTGGCCCCTTGTAACTGGTGAAGTTTCATGTAAACATAAAATTGCTGAAGTTCTTACTGACAGTATGGTACTGAACAAAAATAGTGGTTCTAGACATAGGAATTTCAATACTGAACTTGCCACGTGTGAGCTGGACTGCCAAAAATGTTTTATTTTTCCTCATGAGTTTTCCAAAGAGATGTTTTCAACTTTCTCTATGTCTTTCAAGCCCGCAAACACCAAAAAAAGAAAAAACCTTCCCTCTCCACAAAGACCCTGTCTCCAGCTTCCTAGAGAAAATACACCTCGCTCAGTTTCCTGCCCTGCCTCAGCCTAAATAACTCACTAAAATACGTGCCTTTCCTGCTTCCTGCTTCCTGCTTCCCTGACCCAATGGGAGAAGCTGAGACCTTTCTCCTGTCCCTGGGTAAGCACGTAACCTTGGCCCTGGAACCATGGCTGTCCACTTGCTCTGGGACCTTCCTCCATCAACTATCCCCTTTTATACATCTTCAATACTTTCTCAACAAGAATGATCCCATCAGAAATGTAAATATCATTGAGTCTCTCCTTTGTTTATTAAAACACATCCCACATATGCCCACCAAACTATTTCTTTTCTCCAATTACAATTCTGTTTCTCAAAAGAGATGTCAACCCTCACCCTCTCCCATACACCTCAATTCACTAACACAAGTTTTATTTCCTCTTGCTCCTCTGATAGTATTTCAACTAAAGTCCTTGATCAAAAATTAATGGACACAGTATTGACTACTGTTGATTTTGTCATTGCTTTGTCTTCTAGGACATCCCTTCTTCTGGTCCCTTCAACTTCTCTGGGATTCCTCTCTTCATGGAAACCACCTCCTCTGCCTATACCCTACATACCTGGTTTAGGTGCTTGGGCCCCGTGGGCTTCCATTCTCAGTTCTTCTGCTCTCCTTCCCACTCTTCCTGGAAGTCTCTCCCCCTCCCCCACCTTCCATTATATTTCAAATACGTCAATGACAAACACACTTCTGTGGCTAACCTGGATTGCCTCCTGAGTACCTAAACCAAATACGTCCACCTGCCCACTGAACATGTCCACCTGATGTTGAGACATATTTTATCCTTGGTGTATCTAAAATGGAACTTTTCTTCCCCACGTTGTTCTCCCAACCTGCTCTGTCTTCAGCCAAAGCACAGTCATCTACCCCAAGGTCTGTATCAGTCCCAGAGAACCACTTTATTACTTCTTCTCTGCACAGAACTCCTAAGTCCTGGTGATAGCATTTCCTTATATTTCTTCAATATGCTTCTTTGTTCCACTTGCATCACCTCTACATTCTTTCAGACCTTCGTCAGACCACTGCCACTGGATCTGTAGCAACTACCAGCAACTATCGACTAGATTACTGATTTTTACTTCCTTCTAAACCAGGGTTCAGCAAAGGATGGCCAACTGGCCAAATCCAGCCCCCAGATTTTGTCAATGAACTTTTACTGGCATACAGCCATGTCCATTCACTTACACATGAATGCATTGTCTAGTGCTGCCTTAACCAGCAAGAGGCAGATGGTATAGCCCACAAGGCTGAAAACACTAACTATCTATCTGGTCCTTTGCAGAAAAGTCTACCATACCTTGCTCTAAGCCATTCTCTGCCCTTTCTGAAATACAAATAAGATAAACCCCTCCTCTCCCCACAAAGGCTCCCCAATTCTTACAGGGCAAAATTCAACTTTCTTAGCACATCAGCAGAGATGATTAAAAACTCTGACTTACCTTTCCAGACTTGTCTCTCACCATCCCTCATGAAACCCTATTCTCCATCCTCACTGAACGCATGACTCACAATATGCCTCAGGGACTTGTGCATGGGACCTTTCATCCTTGAAGTCTACCCACACCCACCTACCCCTTTTTTCGGCCACTCTTACTTTCTCTTGAGGATTCAAATCAGAAGTCACTTCCTCAGATAAACCCTCCCTCATTGCCACATTTTAGTCAGATGTCCTCTTCCCTGCTTTCATAATTCCCCGTGTTTCCCTCTTAGTCTCACTCTGAAATAACTGCCTCTTCGTTCTTTGTCCCTTACCTGTAGTTATTCTAGACAGGAACTAAACTTGATCACCACTGGATCTGTAGCAACTACCAGTGTCTGGCAGGTAGGCTGTGCTGAGAAATACTTGCTGACTCACTGAATAAATGAATAAATGATATTTATCATCTCTGAACTTGTACTCAACTGTGAAATGGAGGTAATAAAACCTGACTTACAAAGTTATTTAATGATTAAGTATCATATATATGCCCCTAAAACATGCTCATTACCTACTGTTACTTTGCACCCAATAAAAGCAAGTATACCACCCATACCTCCCACAAATGGACCAGATTTCTATTCACCTAGCTAAAAAGAATAAAAATACAAGCATATACAGCTTCTGCATTCAAGAAAGCCACAAACTGATAAGCGGTGAAAAAAGAAGTAACCAAAGTATACAGCATAGGGAATATAGCTCATCATATTGTAATATCTTTGTGTGGTGACAGATGGTAACTACATTTATCAGGGTGAGCCTTGAGTAATGTATGTAATTGATGAATCACTAAGTTCATCAGAATAACCAACAGAATGTTGTATATAAACTATCTTCCAATAAAAAATGATTTTAATATTTTTTAAATAAAATAACAAAGCCTATACAGGAAGGAAGATGTGGCAAGACATCCAAATGAAAGGACTGCTCTGCCAGGTGGCTTATTTTAAATAATAAATTATACCTAGTCCATCATTTCTTAAAATATGTTGGGTTAATGCTGAAACACTACCTTCTAGAATTATAACAACTAAAATAACAGAAAATAATGGTGAGGTTAATTTATGAGGAGAAATGGCAGCTTTAAGAATAAGTGCAAGAGGCTTTGCACAGTGTTTTACCTGCAGTTATAGACAACATAAACTATATACTGGGCTTAAACAGAGACTTTCCAAAAGACATGAACAGCAAGTTCACCAAAAACGAAATACCAATGATTTGTAAGTAACAAGAAACTTCAAGCTTATGAGCAGAGATTCTGGACTCTGACAGAGCCAAGATGGAGTCAGTCTTACTCACTTAGGCAATTAACAAAACTATGACCTTCAATATCATCATCTGTAGAAATGAGATAATATGACTGTATTAATGAGAATGCTTGTACCCTCAAGAAACAAAGACACTGACTCAAAATTGATTAAACAATGAGAAACATGAACATACTCAGCTATGTCTAAAGAAGAGAAAAACAGCCTCTTCTTGGGTTTCTTTAAGATCTCGGAATCATTTCGAGAAACACCCAGCCAACTCTCTGTGTCTCACTGTCCAGAACTGAGTAATTCTCACATGGCTGAGCTAATCACTGCCTGATGGAATGGAATTACCCTTAGATCAATTAAGCCCATCCCTAAAGTTAGAGGTGGCACTGCGTTCCTAAGGCATGTGTTGCAAAGGAAAGGGCTAGAGTCTTGAAAAAAAGTTCTGCTAGGAAGTTGGGGAGGGAAATGAAGCCTTTGGAGATTATCAGCAATGTTTTCCAGGAATATTAATATCATGGGTTTGATGTAAATATTAAATGAAAAGATGTACCTACAGGGTTTTACATAAGGCTTGGTATATGGATATGGTGAATTCTCAATACTTAAGAAATTGAGCTCCTTAAAATATTTCATTATTCAAAAGTTTGGCCTCTGTATCAGTCATGAATTTCATTTCCCTATGCTTCTTATGTTTTAGCAAATAAATAATGTTAGCTAATTAAAATAATAATATTAATAGCACATATACATAAAGTATGAAAGTATTACATCAAACTATTAAAAATAGTTTTCTCTAAGAAATTTGATCATAGATGGCTTAAATATATTTTTGCTTATCCTGATTTTAAATATTTTTTAAAATTAAAAAACATTTTGTGCATGAGTAAAAAATATTTTTACAATTTTATCTTTCTCCCTCACAGATCATGCAGTTGTATGCATTACCAAAATGTTGATTTATGTTTGTCTTCCCATATTTTTCCTTTCTTACGTTTAAGCAGATAGCCAAGCACTTAGTATTTCCTTGTTTCAGGGATTATAGCTGCTTGAAGACAAAAGGTCTTCTATCTTTTGCAAAATATAAATTATGTGCAAAGACTATTTATCATCTGGACCTCTGGAGAGTCAACAGAAGAAAGAATCTTTGAGGGATACCAGAAGAGAGAAAAGAAGTTTATTATCCTGGATTATTGAAAAAAATGAAAGTCAAAAGTCTGGAGGTCCCATGACAGCAAAGACCCACTGTGGTAGCTTCTGGGAGGTAGCCAAGAAGGAAAGGGCTCCCTGACCCACCAGGGAAGGAGGACTCTAGTCACAAACTCTTCAGTCTCCACATAAAGATCTATGCCTTTGGCATGACACGGGAGCAGCGTGCCCTGAAGCCCCAGGGCACCATGGCATCAGCCAGTGCATGGCACCCCAATGCTGACTGTGCGGTCCTATAACCCGATGACCTGAGGGTTTGCTGATGTTCTGGCACTGAATAAGACACTGAAATATAACCCATTCTGGTGTGGGAAGTGTTAATGTCAATAATATCTGAGATTGACCTTTACCTTGGTCAAATGAGAGCTCAGAATCACATCTAAGTTTATATAAATAAAATATTAAAATTATTTCTTATATTTTTGATTTTGTGAACTGAAAGAAATTCTTTCATTGAAAATAAAGTTTTTTAACATGGTTATAGTATTGTAGAGGTGTGATAAACTGTGAGATAACTTGGTTTAACCCACTTGCTTTAAGAATAAGGATTCTGATTTAGAAGGGGGTAATGTGTTGCCCATGAGTACACAGTTTATTAGTGGCATAGCTAGGGCCAGAGCTTAGCTATCCTGACTTCCACTCCAGAGTTCTTTGCATTGCATCTATGATGTCTCATCTTTTGAAAAGTTATAAGAGTAAGTGCATTTTTTAAACAAGAATTACAACTCAAAAATGCTCAGAGTAGATCTATAATTGTCAGTCCTATGCTTTTGATGACAGAGCAGTTTCTCTTCACATTACATAACTAATGTGGATTTGGAGACATCAGAAGATCTCATCACAAAGATGTCATAGGAGAAAAAGGGTATCATTGAAACCATTTCATTCTGTCGCCAGTTCATTTTCCCCTCCCAGCATCAAATGACCTCTTAGGAGATGCGGTGTGCTCACAGGCTGAGACCACAGGAGCCAGACACCTTTGCTTCTATCCTGGGATCTGACACGTAGACTCCCTCAGGGGCCTTGGTCAGTCCCTTCACCTTCCTGCCCTGTTCAGCCTGGATTCCAAGATAATACTGGCTGCTGAAGCATAGCCGAGTGAGGAGAGGCATCAGAAGCCCTCCAGCAGGATTATGTACAATCTTCCTTTTGTCCTTTAGAGAAATACATCTTGAGTGTTTAAATTAGAAATATCAGAAATAGATATTTGTTTCACTTTCTGGGTTTAGGGTAATAAATATATATGCATGACAGGAGTCAGAGACTGTGGTATTAAAAGGCTGTTTATATAGCAATAACCATGCAGACAGATGTATTCCACTTTACGTCAGATCATGTCTCTGATTCATACATCGATTCTTTGGGATCTGTTGTGTGGAAAGCAGTGCAGACTTATTTCTTTTGTTCCAAAGAGTAGAGATAAGAAGAGTTTCAAGTTATTAGACAGCAAAATTTTCTTTAACGTAAAGAAGAGATGTCTAACATTAATTTCACTATTCATGTTTCTCAAAACACTGCTCCCCTAAGTCTCACTGGGAAAACACCACATAACCAGCCCTCTCTTAGAAAATCACAATGTGCGTGAAAATACAAAGAGCTCTTGAAGTTGTGTGTAATAAAGAAAACTGTCAAACCCAGAACTTCACCACACTTCTTTGACCATAGAAAATATATTTCCTGGATGATGAATTAACCATATCAATGGACTGGTGCTCTAAACATGCAATTCTGGGTTGAAAGAACTTTCTCAAAAAGAAAGAAGATTTTGTCACTAGTTTCAAGCACGATTATATGAACAATTTACAGGAAGTTTCCAGGGATTTCTGCATTGGATGGGATACTGGACTATAACTTCTAAGATCTCTTTAAATTTCCAAGATTCAATGAACCTATTCCAGTGACATTATTTAGTATGTTTTATGTCTAATGTTAGACACAAACAGTATCTTTTGTGTCTACAATTAGACACAAATGCCACAATTTGTAATAGAAAGACCCTTAGATTCCTTAATTCATCTGTTTAATAGCTCTGAAAGGAAGGCATTACAACCCTTAATTTATATTTGAAAGAGAAACTGAGTGTCCAAGAGCTTAAATAAGTTGTGCAGGTGGCAGAGCAAGGATTGGAACCAAGATGTATACATTTTCTACTAGGTCGTAACACTTCCCTAAATCATACCAGTCTCAAAAGAGAACATAAAAGATATGGTTGAACCTGGAGTACTGATAACTCAAAGGTATGAAACAACACTTTTGGTATTAGCCTCTGCAGTCATTATGGTAATACAGAAAGGACACACTGCTTCTCCAAACTCATTGCATCAATTTCCTTTACTCCCACTTATTTCTCGTCTTCAAATATTAGCAAAGAGCAGACAGTTACTTATTTATGATTCATGGCCCTTGTACTTGCTGTCACCTGTTTCTGGAATATTCTTCCCAGAGCTGACTCCTGTTCATCCAACAAGTCTCATGATGTCACCTGAGGCCAACCTTTCCTGTCACCTGCAGTGCTGCTTCTTCTGGGCATATGGTAGGCTCTCTCTTCCTGGGCCCCTGGGGATTGGGTAAACCCTGAGCCTACTGTTTGCCAAACAGTTGTGCACAAAAGTAATATGCATCACTTCCTGATTGGAGCTTCTATTTGCAACACCTCCTTCCCCTGTACCTTCTGGTAATCCTCATGCCAACAACCATGTTCGAGATAGTGGTAGCTGCTGCAGTCCAGCCACGGGTAGGCTAGGAGGAGCAGAGCCCCCTGCTGGCCCAGGGGTGTACATACTACATGAAAGGTCATTTTTAGCTTGGGTTTTGGAGATCACTGCATATCCTACCTAGCCCAGTGCTTCTCAAGATGTAGGTGCATAAGAATCACTGGTGAGCTCCTTCTCCAGAGTTAATGGATCAGTAGATCTTGAATCCTTAGAGCAAATTTCTAGTAGATCTTTGGAAATCTGGATTTCTAAAAAGTTTCGAGACGATGCTGATGCTCCCAGACCACACTTTAAGTAGCACTGACCCTGCCATTCCTCTCTGACACTCCCTCTAGAATAGCTACCAATCAAGGGCTATCTCATCACCACATGCATTTGCTCCAAATCACTTAGCACAACTATTAGCATGTATTTATTTGCTTGCATATAGTCCACCTCCTCCATTGTGACCTAAACTCCATGCAGACTGAGATTTGGTCTTTTTAACTATTATACCCCCAAAATGTTGAACCAAGCCTAGAATCACAAAGTAAATAAAGGAATAAATAAACCATTAAACAGTGTGCATTGAATGTCTACTCCGCATCGCAACTTCTGTTCAGGCCCATATCTCCCAAGTACCTTGTTTTGAAAGTAACACAGTGGGAGGAATAAACGCATTCACGGATCTGGCTAAGTGAAGCCTCAGCTCCATCCATTAGCTCCCTTTATGGGTGCAGAGCCATTTGAAGTGGCCAGTAGTGGAGGTCACTGAGACCCTGCATATGAAATGCGTTTCTCCTCTGCCCTGACTCCGTTGATGCGGGGGCAAGGAGAGTGATGGAAGCCAGGACTGCAAGACAAAGTTGGATTTTTCTTTTCACAGAGCCTCTCCTCTGATCTCTATGGGGGAGGCAAGCCTTTGAGAACACAATGGCCAAACTCAGCGTGAGAGTGTTTCTCAGTGAACCATGTCCCTGGCGGCCCAATCTATATTTAAATTACATGAAAAATTCATGAGTTTCATGGAAGTAACTTCAACCCATTATCATCACATACTCCCTTGTCTGGGAAATAGATCCCTACTGGGCACAGGGGAAGATGGCAGAAGAGAAGTCAGTGTTAAGAAGAATCACCAGCACACCGCCAGGCCATCATCAGTCATTACCACCTCTGGGTTGACCTACTTCACAAATTGGGACTTCTACTGACATCTAGGGGAGGGCGAGGCAACACAAAAGAGCCCAGAGCCGATAGCATGCTCATTGCATCTTCCTGCAGGTTTCTCAATCATTTTTTAGAATTAATGGGGAAAAAGTAATTTATATGTCTACTATTTATAGGAACTATTTGGAAAAATTGGAATCGATTCAGAGATACTTAAAATGAAACTCAGATTTATGTACAGTGATATGTTCAGAGTCTGGTTTAAAATATTACATTCTCCTTTAAGTCCCCACCCCCACCCCTGCAAAAAAACAACAACAACAACAACAAAAAGCCTTAGGGAGCAACCGAGATAGGAGAAACAGGATTCGCCATAAGTTAATAATTGTTGAAGTGAAGTAGATACATGGGTGTTAATATGAAATTCTCTCTACATTTGTATACATTTGAACATTTTCATAACAAAAAGTTTTTGAAAAATGAAATTTTTATCCAGTGTATCATAAAGTAAAAAAAAATATCCAAAGTGCAACTTGCTAGGTAGGAATACAAGCAGACACTACATGGCAAAGGCAGCCTCGTGTGGTTCCTGGGATGGAAGCACAGGGGTATATTTTAACATCACTTACACTCTCTATGATAACACAGTGTAATGGAGCAAAGCATATTCTCAACAATTGTCAGTGTGGGAAGAAATACATTTATAAAGACTTATTGTCACTGTTGTTTTTAATGCTTCATATTTTGGAGTTATTCTTAGGGTAAAATAAATGGTGTTTCCTGTGCTCAAGATATTTACATGTGCCTCTTGTTAAGCAACATTTTCTCTTCTCCCTTTGGCAATAGATTTGGCAGGAAAAGTTTATACTTGAACTTTGGAGGGATGAATGGAAAGTCAGTGACCCCTTAATTTCCACTTAAAGTAATTAATAATGTAAGCATTATTACAGAAATTAACATCAACTGCAACTTTTACTAGGACTAACTTAAACCTAGATGGTGAATTTACATTTTTAATTAAAAATATATATTCCCAGTGAAAGAAAAATCTCAAAGGAATGAGATAAATAGATATTGCAAACTTTCACGATACTAAGTGCTTGACCACTCTGTGCCCCCAACGTGTCCAGCCTATGCCCATGGTGAAAAGAGAGAGCTGCCATGAATCTGTAGGCTGCCCTTTATGACTTCTTTGCACCCAGTAATGACAGCCAGAGAGGGAAAGAAAGGGGCCGGTCTTAGGAGTCAGACAGACTCAGGTTAGAATTCTAGCTCTGTCTCTTTCTAGCTGTGTGACCTTGAATGGCTTACTTTACCTCCCTAAATCTCATCTGTAACCCAGGGAATAATATTACCTCTTCATATCATTGAATCACCGTAAAGTATTGATTAGAGGAAAATCTATTGTTTGGGAGGTGAGATTATTCAGGAGAGACTTTGTAAAGCAGCCTGTCCTTCGGGGGTGAGGATGGTACAGGAAGTACAAGTGGGAGAAAAAGACAAAATAGGATAGAAAACAGAAAAGCAGAGGGATAGCTTTCATTCTTCCACCTCCAGAGGGAGGGTGGCCAAGAGCAAAAACAGACAAGCCCAGTCAAGTTCAAGTACTTAGTTTAATCTGCACTGCACATATTCCAATACCCAGGTGCTCTGGCAAGATGCCTCTGATATATAATTGCATTATAATGAGCCACATGAAAATAAAATAAGCCATAATCAGGGGTAGTACCAGAATCTACTTAGCTCCACCTGGGAAAGAATCTGGGGAGAAGTTTTTGAATGTCATAAAGGGGAAGAAAATTAGTTATCTATTTTTCTGAGTTATCTGTAAAAGACTAACTTGCACCTCTATCTCTAGAAGTGATCTTGACATGCCATTTACCTGTAACTACTTCTACTGGCAGGGTTTAGTCAGTGTTGGATAATAAACGTATGTTCTAGTGTCAAGTCTGTGTCACTGTCCCTGCTTAGGAGGAAATCCCAAAAATCAGCAACCCACTAGTAGGCCAAGAGGATCCCCTCTCCCGTGGGGCCCTGTGAAAGATTCAGTACAGTCCAGAGGGCTGGATCAAGATGGGGATGGGACAGGAAGCCAACAGCTCCTATTCTTCAAAGTTATCATGATAAACAGGATAATGTATATGAGGTACTGGAGCATAAAAGGCCTCAGGAAGTGGTAACTCAGACGACTACTTCATTATCAGCGTCATCACCATTGTGACCGCTACTGTTGCTACTCTCTCAATACAGGTAGTTTGCTGCCAGCTGAGAGACTACATTTGCCTTTGATCTTAATGGCAACCTCAGTGTTAGGCAGAAAGACAGAAATGAGCGGGATGAAAGGAGAAAGGGCCCCCCAAAGATGATTCAGGGAGTAGATCAAATAGAACCAGGAAGCCAGAAATGACTCAGAGTTTATCAGATGAAGCCACAGGGTCCAAGAGTGACTCAGGAAATGTCCAGGGTCCCCCCAGATAAGAAACATCAGAGGCACAGGCACAGTACAGCCCCTGTCCCCATTTCACCAATCAGAACAAGCCTAGAGAGCTGACAGCTGTCAATCAAGGACCTCTCTTGCCCCACCAAAAACCATATAAAAGAAGCCTCAGAAAGAGCATCCAGGCCTGACTGTCTCACCTAAGGCAGGTCCGCTCTGTCACTCTATGCAGAGTGTATTAAAACTGACTTTGCTTTCCTGATTTTGGTTTCTCATCTCACTATATCTGACTTCCCTGAGACACAGAGCCGAGTCCTTTCCTTCCTAACATCAGCACTTCCTCACAGGCTGAAAAAGTGACCCAACTGTACCCAAACCAATCAGGAACAATGGAGAATTACCAAAGAGCAGGCAAATGAAAGGTTGCACATCATATTACTGAGAGGGACGTGTACAAGATACCGTTCAGACACATCAAGCCTCTCTATCTCCTGCCCACTCAGCTGTCTTCTCTGCCTTTCACTGAGCCAGGTCCAGCCTCCATGGCCGTCTTCCCATTCCCCAGAGCCCCTTGGTATTTCCTTGCCCTTCCGTTCATTCTCTTGGGAACCTCAATTGCTTCCTCTCTTTATTATGCAGAGCAAACCCTCAGCTGACCAAGCTACGGACTCTAATTTACATATCCCATCCAGCAGCAAAGAAAGGGTTTTCAGCTCTAAGACTCTTGAAAGTAATTTACAATAGTAGTGACATCACCATATTTCATTGTAATCTCATTCCTCTAAACACTCAATCTCCCAGGGATTATTTCATTCTCTCTCGTCCTTTTCCTCAGAACTACTGGCTAGTGAAACGCTGCTCTCACATCCTATCCCAAACACTTCTCTAAACCTGTTCTGTCATTCTTATTGTGTGTCTGACTTCAACCCTCAGTCCTGTAGCTTCTCATTGGGCCAGAATGTCAATTACATAATCCAGAAATCCAATCTGTGTTTAGTTGCTGTGAGAAGAGAAAAGAGGAGACAAGGAAATTTGGCGAAGGAATTAAGATTCTGCCAAAAAACCAGACACCAAGTAAACACATCATTTTCACTTTCTCAGTGATGGTAAGTCCCTTGGTGGTCCAGAACTGAATCTGCCTATGCCAGCACCCACATGTGCCACTGCACACTTGCACTTAAATGTGCAAAACAGAAAGGGCATTCTCAAAGGGTCTAAATGGCCCTCAAAGTTGAAAAGGTTTAGAAGGGCTGGCTCATCTGAATAAATAAGTACTATCCTATAATACATTTTCTCTAATCTATGCTAACTCAGCATTTATTAACTGATGTTCATCAAAACACACTATTCTTTCTCAAGGAGTTTCTGTGCCTTCTTCCCTTCCCCACTCAAGAAGATTTAATTCTAAACACAAGGGGAAGAAAAGTAAAAAATGAGAACAGACATAACCCAGTCAAAAACTTGGATTTATGGAGTTTAACCTTGAAAATATTTTTTTTAAAACATCAAGCATGTGAATTAAAGCTCCCACCAGGCAGCTATAATTTATACAGCCAGCATTTGGCAGGTAATCCGAGCGCACCATGATATGGGTAGCAAGGAGACCTTCTTCACAAAAAACCAGACCCTCTTTGTGGCAGGCCAGGAAGAAGCACACTCACTTTGCTGCTATAATAAGGTGTTTCCTATTTAATGAACCTTTCAGAATAAAAAGACCAAGAAAAGTCCTACAAGGAAAAGGTTGTTCCCAATCAGAGTGTTAAGTACAAGCCTGTGAAAAGCAAAAGGCAATGAGGCCAAGGGATTTGACCCAAACAGTGACTCCCACCATGGCTGCAAAATTTCAGGCTACCTGACTAAAAGAGAATGAATATACAATGCAGTGAAAGGCTTTTGATGTTTTCCAAGCTAATTATTTCATTCACTTAGACATTTTTTTTCAAAAAATTCATTTATGTTTTGAGATGGATTAAATCTGTTATCTCCAGAATAATATTTAATTTTGACTTTTTGTTTGATTCCAAGCAATAAAGATTTATACTTCTGTCTGTGAAGGCTTATATTATATTTCACAGCTAACTTGAGTCAAACCACACTGCCCTAAAACTATCTATTTCACAGCTGAGCTTAGGAAAAAAGGTGAAGATCTGCCATATCTGCTTATAATAGAGCATAAATCTTTTTTCTCACCCTACTCTCTACCCCCAAAAGACAGACACCTCATATAGGAATGAATAGTGGAGAATCCCTGAAATTAAGAATGCAACCCAAATGATACCAGTTGATTTCATGCAGACAATAACCATTATAAGCAGCATTCCCTGAACTTTATTCTATGATTCACTAGTTTGATAAAGAATTCTTCTTTGAGTGGCATGTACCCTAATAGTAAGCATGGTCTCCAAAAGTATGAAATTATTCTCTCTTGCTCTATTCTCACCAGTTGTTCTCTGACTGGTGAGCTCTTGGGAAAACAGTGCCACATTATCCCCTACTCTGGCTTTGTGCTTTTCTATGCGCTTCTTGACACTTGACAGTTCAAGAAACAACAGGCAAGAGTCAACCATGACATTGAGGAAAGAACACTAAACCGGCATCAAAGTCTTGGATTCCGGGCTGTGCTCTGGCAATGATGCAACCGCACTGCAAGCAGCTGCATTGCTGAAGGGGTAAAGGTTCTCTGCCTTTAAAAATAAAAACAGCAACATTCCTCTCAAAAATCAGATATCATAAATTGGCAGCCCATGTACTTTTCCTGCTCTGTTGCATTTGACCACAAAATAGGCTAATTTTTTTAATCAGGAGATTTCAAGTAGCAAGGCAGATTTACAGATTTTCTTGAAATTTTGCCAGATCAGTAAAAATACAGATGTATAGATTCTTTTGAAAATTTGTCAGATCGTAGAAAATAAGAATACATTTGTGCTTGTCAAGATCAGTTGCTTGTCAAGAGAACATGGGCTCTCCAGTATGCGGGCTGCATTCTCACAATGATTCATCCACACTCACCCCATGGCACTTCCCTCTTACAGGCCACCTGTTTGGAAGGTGAATTTGCATTTGCTGCCTCTAGTCAAGAGGAGGCAAAGGTAAGTAAGACTGGATTACAAGGTAACAAAGAACACAGAGAAGCCTTGGACACACATCACAAGTCGAGGTTTGAGCGTGTAGGCACATTTACAAACGGATCACAGCGTCCCATTAGTTGGGCAGTTTCCCCCTTCACTGCGGGACATAAAATAGATAAACAAATAGCAAGAATACATGTGACATATATTTAGATTGCACATTAGACTTTAAAATCTGTGCCTAACTGAATGCATTAGCCTGTGTTTTCTGTTTATGTCTCCACAACGCCATGGAAACACAGCGCAGCATCCTAATGGGGTTCTCCCGGCAATAAATAAACAAAGTCTTTGTCTATTCATGTTTCAATTTCTCTTTTTTTATGTAATTTACAATTTCAAAAAAGAAAACAGATGGGTGGTGTTTTTTTTTCCTCCATGCCCCTTCCAGTTTCTTCTGTTGCAAAGCACGTCTGCAAGAAATGCAAAATGCACCTTCTAGTGGTTAGTGAAATCCAAATGCATCATCAGCACTCAGAGAGCAGGGTTCTCCCAGCTGGACTCATCTTTCCCCTTTATAAAATTCCATGATAATTAAACTCTACAATAAGGTTCTTCAAGTATTTGAGTCTAACCCAAAGAGCACTTAATATAGCTGTTTAAGACTGAAAGCTGATATAAAACAGACATAAAATCCGGTGGGTTTCACTCCCGTCCTTCAGTCTAAAAGGCAATATCCAGTCCTCTTTTATAGAGATAGCAACGACCGTCATAGCCCTTAAGTGGCTCCATGATGGCAGGGGCGCGCTCTCGCCTCCGTGGCTCCACAGCATGTGGGAGCAGACAACTCACTCACCACGCCACCGCCCTAATGTGCCAGGGCAAGATGAAACCTGAAGCCCAGAGCGCTGGGGGCACAATGCCTCACAGGGCAGCTCTCTCCTGTCTGGCACCTGCTGTCCCCTGCCAGGAGGTAACCCAAGACTTAGAAAGGTTGATTATTATCTGCATGAAGGAATAGGCAGATTTAATTAGGTTGCTCAAATCTGAAGAACCCATGGACCCCCATGCAGGGAACTCAGTCACAGAAGGAAGGAGAGGCGGGCAGGCTAGGTAATTCTCCAGCAGGCTGGCACAGAGAGCTCCTGCAGGGACCTTTGCAAACTGACTTGAGGGTTTCCCATCACAGGGCTGACGTTCCAGCTGGCAAGGCTCACCACCCTGGGGTGCTCCAGCTACACCCCAACCACAGACTATGTGCAGTACACCTCAGGGCCAGGATGTAGCAAGCCACGTCTATTTTCATTAGTCATGAAAAGCAGTCCATGGACCAGAGTTCAAAGCATTCAGAAGATAGATCTGTCATTGCATCTGCCAAGGAGAGAGATTTTCTTCTTCTAGAATTGTCAAGTGTTGGGTCTTCAGTCAGAAAGTGAAATGCTCACAGAAATGCCTTCCTTGAGTAATAATCAAATGTTCTGGCCTTTATTTTCCTAAGGTGTTATATGTAACAACCTATCCATCTGAACCATACTTCCATGGTTTTTGTAAAATAGTAACAACAATTTTTAAATATAATATTATTAGGTACTTATCATGTGTTTCTGATACAGTTGCTGTACTTATTCCCTTGTTACCAATGAAGCAAAGTTTAAAAGGTAAGTACTGTGTCCAAAGTCAGAAAGCTGACAAGTAGCCCAGCTGGGACAAAGCCCAAGTCCTCTGACTGCAAAGCCCAGGATTTCTCCACCCACATTTCCTGAGCACCTACTATGAGCCCCACACAGTACTAGGATATTTTCTCCAAGAAGTCTCAACTTTTGAATTTCTATGATTTATTTCATTCCAAAAAGAAAATCCCATTAAGATTCCTTTTTCCTTTCTATCTTAGATGTTAGGCCAATGGCCAAAGCAGTGCCCAGTTTTATTTATTGATACTTCTTCCTTTGGGGGGCAATTTTTTGTCACTGTTTCCTATTTGTAACATTTCTATGCTCTTGTCCCATCAAATGAATGCTCTTCTTTTAAGCCCTGTGTTTTTGCTTTGCATTATGTTTATCTTAACAGCTACTCTAAATCATTTACAAACAGGCAAACTATAAATACAGGTGTTTCTATTTTATGGTCATAAATGTGTTCAGGGAAAAGCTCACATTCATAATCATGAACCAAAAATAATAAGGTGTATGGGGAAAATAGGAGCGGGACAGATGCCTCAGAAGCTATGAAGCATTATAACAAGTACCTTATCCCAGACCATAGTGATATTAATGTAGTTCTAGCCCCGTTAACTCTCCCCCAACCATCTCGGGTATGTACACCCAGAATCTCTACTCTTCCTTTGCTATGGGCTTCTGTTTTCTGCTTCAAGATGTTGGCCCTTGGTGACCCTCTGTTCTAATACAGACCAATTTCACCGAAGTCAAGCATATGATCCAAGGGCAACCATCTTTATCAACTGTTTATTTTAGAGGTGGGGGCAGTGGGAGGTGATGACAAAGGTGAAATTGTTTTCACAGCTTTTCATCTGCATCTGCTGCCTCCCCAGGTAGCTTAATTTGGGCAAAGTGTAATGGTTCTGGATGACAAAAACAGCAGCTTTTGCACTAAAGGAAGAGGCATCTGTATTTTGAACATTTTCTTGACTTCCTCACACATCTGTAACGTTTTTCCTTTCATTGTGAAAACTTGCTCCTGGCTTCAAAATATTAACATGCTCAGAAACAGCCCATGGGGGCCACCTAGGCTTCCAAGTTAGTCTGATTTCAGGGACATATCCACGTTTCGTGGGACTTGAAACTTCTCTGCTTTTGAGGTCCTTCTTTAAGAATGCAAAATTGTAAATGTAACATCTGGTTGAGAAGTGGTTATTCATTTAGAATAGCAGGCAAATAAATCACAGCAGCTTACAAGTTTTTAAATGCTGGTAATTGTCAAGAACTTCATAAGATCCAGAAAAATTCTGTGTTTTAATTAATTGCCTGGCCTACCTTTACAATGCTTTGCTAACTATATTTCTTGTTTGTATCCACTTCATCTCTTTGTATGATAACAATGTTGTGATATGTATTTTCTATAGAGAAAATAAAATTCTCTATAGAATTTTTCAAAATTGACCAAAATTTTTCATTGATAGTTTAGAAAGGTTTCTTTCTGCTCCATTGCATGTTATTAAAATACACGTTTAGAATTATTGCCAACTTTGGGAATACATCTATCAAGTGTCTTTCATATGTGATCTGCAGGACTGCACAGCTCTTCAAGTTTCCCTGTGCAGTGACTAATCTTAAATATTCCTGGAATTTTTGAAACCCATTAACAAATTAGTTGTCTTTGCTCTAGTGGCATGAGCTTCATATTATCTTTGTCAATGATCATCTTTTGTATCAAACAAGCAGGAAATTTAAATACTTCTCCAACGTGTTGACATTATTCCCTCCTTTCACTGGATTATAGTTCATATACACATGTTCCCTCTTACCTGGATTATAAAATAACCCAAAAGCCTAGTCATTAATTCTTTTTAAAATGTGTCTCTGGCTCTCAGTGAATTGCTGCTATTGGTACCTTCTGGCTATAACCCACCAGCTCCCAAACCTCACTGGTTGCTCATTACAAAGGCACCAACTCCCAAAGCTTAGCTACTGAATACTCCACAGAGAAGTCTGATGATGGGGGAGGGGAAAACAGAAAAAGAACTTAATTTATGGTGGTTAAAGTAACTTTTTATTTAGTAAATTTTACAAAGACACACTATCATGTGAACACAATGCTTTCTTAGCCTTAGGGTAAATCTGCCTCTGCTGATGTCATTTCTCCATTTACCAATCCAGATAAGAACTAATTTGCATAAAAGAAACCCAAGTTACAGCAGAACAGATCATATCAAGTAAATGAATTAACAATAAATAAATACATGGCACATTGCCACTGTTTGACTAGTCAGCTCATTAACAAAATAATAAATATAAAATAGAAATTTGGTTAGTCAAGCAAGCTGACAAAATTAATTTGGCAATTTCATGTTTTTTTAATTTTTTTTTTGTTTAAACTGGATTAGCACATTAACTGAATTGCCAAAACTGTTAAACCAGTCTGTGTTGGTTTCATAATCTAAGGTAGGGTGGGGGAAGATCTGACTAAAAAGTCAGAGTAGAAAGCTGTGTTGGTAGTAGAGTCAAATACATTTTGGGAAAAACCCTCTTGCCTGATCCTGTCTAGACTGATTTTGCTTTATTCATTTTTTTTGGTGGGGGTAGGGAATGAATAACATGTAGGCATTATTAAAATGTTAAAGCCAATTGGAAAAGGCCATAAAGTCAAGAAACTTATTTTCTTGACTTTAAGCATTGATTATTTTATTAGAGAAAAATCAGCAATATAGCATTCTAAGAAAAAGAAACTTGTGAGTGGTAGGCTTCAAAGGAATGGTTACCCAGAAAGCTCTGTAGAATGAGACCATTTTGACAGGAAGGCCCTGCTATGAGATTAGGAGTCTTGGGATGTAATATGACTTCAGGAAGAACTTGGATATCTTTGGACAAGATAGAGAAGGAATCCACTTACTCTAGTAGTTAACAGAAGCATTAAATGATAATAGTTGTGTCAGTTTTGTTTTCCAGAAGTCTTTTATTATGCCATGCATGTTTTTGCCTGGAATAAAATAGGCACAACAAAAGCAATGAAATCTTATAACATAGGCTTTTTATTGTTTACTAAGAACTTGCTCGTCAAAGTGTGGACTTTGAAGCAACCTACGCAATGGCTGGGAACTTGTGAGAAATGCAGAATCACAGGTCCCACCTGAGACCAGCTAAATCATATGTGCACAAGCACAGGTGATTCATATGCACATTAAAGGTGGCAAAACACTGGCCTTTCTCCAAGAGCAATGGCCAATGTCATTTCAAAGTCAATGACATATTTTAATTGAAAGTACTTTTATCAGATTGTGAAAATATGTGATCACTGTAAAAACTACAGAAACACTGATGCTAAAAAATGTTATAAAATTACAAAGTGACAATCACCTAAAACTGTCACCAGAGAGGAACACAGTTAACATTGTGATGTGGATCTTTCCAGCCTCTTTCTATATGTATTGTATGTTAAAAACAAGGTAATGAATATATGTTGTTCACAATCTGCTTTTTATACTCTAGCAACAATATAAGGACATTCATTCTTCCATGTCAATAAATGTATTTCTGGCTCATTTTTTTTTCAGTGGAATATTCTCTTCTATAGTTAAACATAACCCATTTAAGTAATCTCTTGTTGGGCAAAAATATATGTTCAATATCTTTTTAAATAAACTCTGAAAGTAGAATTTCAAGGTCAAAGGCAGATACATTCAATTTTTTAATGTACCTTGCAAGATGCCCTTCCAGAAAATAAGAGTGATATCAATCTCTATAGTCTTTGCCAATATGATAGGTAGATAATTGTATCTTACCAGCAAATGCCTTTAAATCAAAAAGTCATAGCTTAAATTTAAGTGTTCAAGAGGTGTCTTTTCTATTTGGTGTCATTAATATTAACAGTATAATAATGTTCAGTAATTCATGTTCTTTTGTACTTTCACATTAAATAATCCACCCTATTCAGAAAACTAGTAACTAGAACATAAAACCATGGGGTGTGATTCAGTCTAGAGTCTCTGAAATGAAAAGTTTGAATACTGAGGTATGGTATCACTCTCAGGTCTCTACCTCTCTGTATCACCTTCTGAGGTTTCTCCGTGTTCCATGCCCGGTTGTGATCCTACCCCCAGATACCCATTCAGCTCTCTTGTCACTCCACACCATCTCCCATCCTGGGGCACAACATGTCCTCCTTGTTGATGGTACCAGCATCTCTGTCTATCCCACACCTGGGCAGTTCTCCTTGCCTATGCATGGTTACTTCCCTTAGCTAGCAACAATCTCTATATTTTAATACTACATAAATGTCTTTCAAGATTTAGCTCAAATACCACTTCTGTGAAGCCTCCTCTGAGTGCCCGGAAATACTAAGGCTTCTCCCTTGACACGCCTCTGCACTGCCTGTGTCCCCACTGCTGGCCCATCACAGTGTAGGACTGTGTGTGAGTGTGTCACTGTTAGGTGCCATGCCCTCTTCTTATAGGCAGAGATTATTTTCCCAGTTCTGTTTCCTCGAGCACCAACTGAACCTGGCATAAGGTAAGAAATCAGAACCATTGATGAATAAATCCATAAATGAAACTCAAAACTACTTACTGGGCCTCCTCACCCAAGATTAAGAAAAACTGAGACCAAACTAGTTAAACACAATCAAACAAAAGAGAGAGAGAGAGAAAACAAAAACTCTGGATGCAAACATTTTAGAGGACTGTATTACATTAAATACTTAATTTCCAATAAAGAAAAGAAATGACTATTTTCAGAGAGTAGAGGAAAAACAAAATTTTCTGCTTATAGTACCCTATAGCTAATCTCAAGTGAAAATCAAGCATTTTTCTTTTCTTGTTTTACCCCCATTTTTCAAAACACCAACTATTATTTACAATTCTCTGCCCATCACTCAAAGGAACAGAGACAGTTATTCATTTTCAGTTAGGTTTTTACTTATCTGACCAGCAGGGTCAGGATTATAAATCAGTCAACCCCTAGGGAATAATGAAATACTTAATGGATTTGTGTAGTTACCAGAAAAAAAAAACAATAAAGAAGAAAACTTTTGAGATTCAATTCATTTTCAAATACTGCACAATACTTAGGAAATGACTACATGAACATCAGATACAGGTGAAGCAGATAGAAGGGAAAAAACTCAGGGGAAGGAACTCTCCCCATTGGAGACAAAAATACAGAACATTTTTCAAACATCTACAAAAAGCATCTTTTCTCTCACCTTCCTGTAATAAGCAATAAGCATTCTCCCACCTGCAGCCCACCTGAGCAGTCAGCTGGCAGCACCTTTTGCACTTACAATGGTGGTGCTGCTGCTGCTGAGGCTGAAGGCTGCCGCCAGCCATCCTGCGCATCCTCACAGGCTCCTCGGTGGGGACGCAGTAAGCATCAGGGCCAAAGACACTGCCGTCCTACAGGGTCAGGGAGCATAAAAGGACTCAAGACAAGGGCCACACTCTTCCCACAACATTTCACATCCACATCTCACTTCTCTAATTTCACAAAGGCCATAAAATGCACTAAGCTTTGCTTGGAAGGGTCCTTCTGAATGCTGGGAGAAAAAACCACAAGAAAAGAATTAAGATGAAGCCACTGAATCATTTACAGTTCCTTATATGAAGGGGGAAGAGCTGTTTTACTGAATATTCATCACGCAGCACACCTACATTGCAATACTGCTTAAGTGTCAAAGTATAAATTGTCCGTGAAACTTCCCCAAACGGCTGACACTTCCGTGGAAGCTTTCATCCTGTTTGAGAGTAAAGGATTTGTCCTTGTCCTCCTGCAGCCTTGCTTGTGGTCAGAGGTGAAACACTTAACATTGCTGTGTCTCAGGCAGCCCAAGAAAAAGTGAGAATATCTCACTCCAGAATACTCTGATCCTTAGAAGAGGTTATACCCAAGATACAAATTTATGTATTATAGCTAGAAAACATATATAAAGCTCCTAGTATGGGGCCTGGCACATCATAGTTATTTAACAAGTGTTATTTGCATCCCCTTTCTTCACCTGAGAAAATGAAACATCTTTCATGTTCACTGAAAACAAAATGAGTTAAAATAAAATCGGGATTGTTGTCTTTTTCTAAAGACATGGCATCATTCTTTCCTTCATTTTTGGCTTTTTGTAATATACAGCTTGCACATAGTCCTGTGTAACACTCAACATTATAGAAATAATTAAGGGATTGGTGTGTGTACATGCATCTGGAGATAAGCAGTCTAATGAGAAAGAATAGATTTTGAAATTATGTTAGAAATTCTGTCACCTCAGAACAGGAACTTCCGACGGGAACCCCAGAATTACCATACTTGGTAGGATTCGAGTCTAGAGACACTGCAGTTTTGCCTCAGCTGGTCTGACATCCAAGCATATGACAACATTTTTGCTTCTTTTACAAGATTTCCTGGAGTTTGCACTAGCTTTATGATCTTGGCAGAAATTTCGCTACTGAAATAACATGTAGAGTCCTCACCAGAACGATGTGCTGCTGAAATGCCAGGAAACTGCTAGCGTGGGCAAAATCTGCGGGTGACAGTCACCACCTCCTACCTGGCCAACCTCATCTTCCCCTGGCTCCCTAACGTTTTCTTAGAGGGAATGTTATTTCCTCTGTTAAAATAAAAAAATGGTTTTAGAATTCCCTGGTTCTTTCTTACCTTCTATTTCTGAGCAAGCTCTGTAAATGACCTTGTTGAAAATGGTCTAAAAAATCCTTATAGAATGTCCCAAATTAAAAACCCTGAATGTAACTTGCTTTCAAGTCTTCAATGTTAAAATGCAAATGTCCCTCAGATGAATGTTAGCCAAGTGCTAATCAAGTCAAGTTTCATTTTTTAAAACCCATAACTGGAAGATTATCCAGCCCATTTGGCCACCATCGACTTCCAGTTAAATACAGGAAATTTAATCTTTCTTACTTTTTACTATCATCAGTCAGCATTTGAATGCCTTAACTCATACTTCATACACTCAAGGCTGAATAGAGCTGCTATATTCATTCCAGACACATTGAATTCATGCTGTCGCCAAAAGATATTTAATAAGCACCTTGTACATACCATGTGCTGGTCTCAATGCTGAGGATGTAGCCATGGAAATGAGTCTCTGATTTCCAGAAAGCTTCCACTCTATAGAGCAGAGAAAGGCAATGAATGGATAAATATGAGACATACTGAATGGTGCGTGCTAAGATCAAGAGTAAGTTCAAGGAAGAGGACAGAAAGCAATGGAGTAGTAGCGACTATTCCACATGGGCTTAGGGAAGGATCGATAAGTAAAGAGATGCCTGAAGGGACTAAGGAAGCAAAACTTGCAGATATCTGGGAAGAGAGCATTCCAGGGAGAGATTCTGCAACATAAACATATTTAGTGTACTTACAGAAAGCGAGGAGGCCAGGTGGCTAAAGCAGAGTGATAGGGGAGCACGGGGTAGGGCAGGAGCCTGAGAAATAGCCGGGCCAGAATGTCGTAGCACTGGGTAGGCCATGACAATGACTTTGAAAGTGATTCTGAGTGAGTTGGGAAGGCAGTAAGGTTTTGGGGAAGAAGAGGGAGCCAATGGGGCTTACATATTAAAGGATAGTCCACCTGGCGTGCAAAGAATGCATCTCAGATTAAGAATGGAATAAGAAAGAGCAGCTAAAGAGTGCTTCTTATGGAGGTTTCAATAGAGGGGATAGTCAGATTCAAGATGTATTTCAATGTATTTCACATCCCACTAAATGCAGAATATGAAAAAACAAAAAGAGAGAGAAATCAAGGATGACCCCAAAGACCTTAATCTGAGTAACTGAGAGAACTGAGCTGCCATTTACCAGGAGTAGAGTAGATTTGGGTTTAAGAGGAGAATCAAGAGTTCAGGTCTGAATATGTTATATTTGAGTTGCCTATTAGAGATCCAAGATGACATGTCAAATAGGAAGTTAAATATGTGCTAATAACACGCAGAAGAGGTTTTTAGGCTGGAGAGCTAACAAGAGCCATTAGTGAACTATGGAACGTATCATGATCCAACTCCGGTCTTCTGCAATAACGCTGTGTAACAAACCACCTCAAAACTGGGTGGCCTACAATGATAAGCAGTTGTTTTTCTAGCTTAGAGGTTTGTGGACTGGCCAGGATAACTCTACCTCAGGCTACAGCATGGCTGGCTTGGGTCTATTATCAGGTTTGGCTCTGCTCCCACATGTCTTATTCCTGAATCCATGCTAAAGGGGCACCATAGAGCTGGGGCATGCCCTAATCAGGATGATCCCAGAAGCTGGAAAGAGCCAGGGGGCAAATATGCTCAATTTAAAGGCTTTGTCTTAGAACCTGGTACACCAGCCAATGCAAGTCACCTGGTAAAGCCCAATATCAGCGGGGCAGGGTAACGTACTTGACACAGTCACAGGAAATGCAAATCACATGGCAAAGGACATGCGTATTTCTAATACAGGGAGGGCCTGAGGAATTGGAACGATGACCCGGATCTGCCTTTCAACTCACACTGCAGCTTAACTACAGCTACAGCTGACAACAAAAGACTTTTTCAGATCCCGTAATCTTTCAACCCAATGAGTTTCTTCAAATGTCTATTTTTGAAAGTCATTTTATGAGTATATTTGAGGTAATTATGCTTGGATTTTTTTCACTGACAGGAAAAATAAATTGGTGTTTTCTAATGACATGGATACACATAGCTTAAATACCATTTCTTTTAAAAAAATGTGTCTTGATTGGTGCTTCTCAAACTTTTGAAGGGGGAGGGCGATTTTTTTTTTCAACAAGCCTCAGACTTATAATTTTGTAGAATACAATATAATTAGTTGCTAAGACTGACATTTTTTAAAGCAAAGATATACAGAATTCAAGCCCATGTATTTAGGAAAGTACTTGGTCACACTGCTATAAAATTTCTAAATACTTACTCTCAATTTCTGTACTTGCTGATAACAATTTATAGAATGGCATTGGCCCATGGAACACACTTTGAAAAGCACTGTTCTACAGGATTCTACCATAACCAGATCCCTTTATCCCAAAATCTTAGTATTACTGAATAGCAGTTTGAACACAAAATTAGGTTGCTAAGGATTTGAAATTATATTTGACTTATACTCAGATTTACTCATCTATTAATTTAATTTGCCAGACTTTTTTGGTCCCCAGGATTCCATGTTTCAGTTACGTAAAAAGAAAAAAAAAAGAGAGAGCGCTTTGTCAATAGCCATATCCTGCTTTCTGATTTTTACTATGTTTTTCTTGATTCTTATGACAATGCCTTTTAGAATTTCCATCCACGCTGTACACACACAAATTACTAAAATCTCCTGGCCACATCCAGAGGCTATCTTAATTGACTGTTTTCAAGCTGTGCTTTTTAAATGTTCCAGCATTTGATCTTTTTAAAATGCTTCTGAGACTTAACTGATGTCAAACTGACTGGTCTAATTTCCTGCTATGTCTTTAGATCCTTTTTTAAAAATAATTGGGTGTTGAATTAGGGTTTTTTTTTTCCTTTCTTCCTCAGGGCATCATACTACATTTAGTTAAGTTCTGACCAGCTAAAAAATTCTCTCCTGTCCTATTAATTTTTTATACTTGGACTTGCTGTCTCTCAAATCAGAAGCAAATCTAGAGCATAGGGAGAAAAAAAGCCATGCTTAGTCAGCCCTAGTGAAGGGCCCTTACAGCCCTGGCAGTATCTAGATTTAAGATGACATGCATGCCAGATTTGAGAATGGGATTTACTGAACCTTGTCTGGACCAAGAAGAGCATCTGGAAGTCCTTCAATTGGTGAAAGAGGAAGATCAGAGGGGTGAGATGCCTACTAATGCTGAAACAATTACCTCTTTCTGGAAATGTTCTCAGCAGACCATGGAACATTCATGCCCAAGACTCATATCAGCAGCCATGCTTTGTGGACCCTCAACAGTGCTGAGGGGCCACTGAAAGGTAGTAGTAGTCAAGAGTTGAGGCAAATCTCCCAATTGCTCCTACACTTTCTTTTTTCATTATCATAGTTGCTGACTTAAAGCAAAATAAAACCAACAAATATTGCATAATTTCTATTCTCTCTTGGGTACTCTTTCTTCCTTAATGGTAATGAACAGCTTAACTTCAACTTCTCCAGAGCAAGAAATTGTTTATTTGGGGCCATATCTATGTGATGCCAACAAATCAGTTGATTATTCAATGAGAGCTATTGAAGAAAAAATAAAATCAGTCTTCAGTTGAGCTGAATTATCCAGTCAATTCTGACAAAAGAGTTAATTCTGTGGATAAGTGAGACACAATCTTCATGACATGACAGTTTCGTGCATCATTGACCATTCTTGCAACCTCACTGAGGACATCCAATTCACTGTTATCTTTCAGAACTGGGCATTAATAGAACTCAGGTAATTGCTAAACAAATTATTAAAAGTCACTTGTATTTTTAAAATGGTTTTTAAGATATTTATGCCAATAGAGTGCTCCTAGGTGGAATTTAAGTGAGAAAATATTCAAATGTTTTGTAGAACCACAATGTAGTTGCTTTCAGTTTTCAGTTTTACTTCAAATGATAACAATTTCAAATGCCAACTCATCTATCACCTCCGGTGATCCTAGAGAATTCTACCTTCCCTTCTCATCTGCCCTTGCTCATATTTTCTACCTCTTAGCCCAAGGAAGCTATGCTAAGTGACGTGCCCCTCACACTTCAGATGAACAAGGGAACGCTGGTTTATAAACTCTGTTCAACAAGGCTTTGTGCTGGAAACCACAGAGAAAGTCAGAAGAGCTGATGCGCCATATTTTAAAGTGCAATTTTATATCCAGCATAAAATATTATGTAAAAGGCAGACTACAAATTATAAAATAGAAACAGCAATCATCAAAATTTGCTGTGATGGCACTATAGATTTACATATATATTTATAAAAATTGAGATTTCCATTACTAGAACATACTGATGGAAGCAACAAAGGATCTCAAGAAAAAAGAATCCCAATAAATAAATCTAAGAATGTTATTGTATTAGCCAGCTCGGGCTGCTCTAACAAAATGCCACAGAATGGGCAGCTTAAACATCAGACATTTATTTTCTCACAGTCATGGAGGCTAGAGATCTAGGGCCATAGTACTGTCAGGGCTAGTTTCTAGTGAGACCTCTCTCTCTGGCCTTAGATGGCCACCTCTCTCTGTGCGCTCACACGGCCTCTTCTCTGTGAACACAAGGAGAGGGATCTATGTTACTTCCTCCTCTTCTCATGAGGACACCAGTCCTTTCAGGGCCCCAGGATGCTTATCTCACTGAACCTAATCACCTCCTGAAAGGTCCTATCTCCAGCTACAGTCACATTGGAGGTGAGGCCTTCAGTATAGGAAGGGTGCGCATGCAATTTAGTCCATAATATTTATAAATCACAAAATAACCGTATAAAAACAATGGGAGTACTTCTTTGATAAATTACATTAAGAAAACTATACTTTATACTCCATAACAAATTCTAAGCAGATTAAAACTAAATCTCAAGATGGAAAAGTATCACAATAAGAAGATTAAAATAAAAGGATAAATTATAAAAGAAAAGATCAAAGTGGCTAAGATTACAAAAATTAAAGTGCCTGTATAGAAAGAAAAATGTAACAACATTTACATGAAAAGGAAAGTAACAGGTTGGTGGAAAAGACAGATGGGAAAAGGAATAGCAAGTGAATACAGATAAATACAGGTTTTATATAACATATATATATTCTAACTAGCCATCTGTGATGGTTAAATTTATGTATCAACTTGACTGGATCAAGGGGTGTGCAGATGTTTGGTCAAACATTATTCAGTGAGGGTGTTTTTAGATGAGACTAACATTTAAATCAGCAGACTGTGCTCTGTAATGTGGGTGGGCCTCGTCCAGTCAGTTGAAGGCTTGAATAAAGCAAAAAGGCTGATCATCTCCCAAGTAAAAGAGAGTCATCCTGCTGGATGACCTGTGGACTGGGACATCAGTTGTTTTCCTTCCTTCAGATTTGAACTGAAAAATCAGCTCTTTCCAGGTCTCAGCCTGCCAGTCTTCAAACTGGTACACCACCACTGCCTCTCCAGGTTCTCAGGCCTTGGAACTCAACTAAACCATCAGCTCCCCTGGGTCTCGAGCTTGCTGACTCCCCCTGCAAAGCTTCAGATTTGTCTATGTCATAATCACATGAGCCAGTTCCTTATAATAAATTTTATATACAGATAGTTGATAGATATATTATATATCAATACAGATATGTAGCTGTAGATCTCCTCTTTCTGGACTAATACATTATCATTTCCACTTCCATTTTGACAGCTGAAATCCACTGTGGCCTGGCAGGTAAGATGCCCAGCAGAATAGAATAATGTTTGTCCAACTCAATTGTGACAATCCTGGTGTTCTTTGCAGGCCTGAGTCTTGTTTGGCTAAATCACCTGATTCCAGACATGAAAATCTAAGTGGAGTCTGCTGGGAGCTACTAGGGAGGATTTTTCTCCCTGAAAAAAGAGAGCCATGAAGAAAAGACCCTTTTGTTTTCCATCCTATTCCACTGGTTTGGAGGTGGCCCTGTAATGATATGATGTTTGAAGCAGCTACAGCCATATTGTGAACATGAGGAAAAGCCCACAAGATTCACAGAGAAGCTGGCCAGTCCCAAGTACTGTTGATCAGCCAAACAGGCATTGGCTTATAATATAAATAGCAAATACCTTATGGCATAAGTCATGGTTATTAAGGCTTTCTCTTAGTTTCAGATACAAATATCCTAAGTAGGATCATTTACTTCTTTACTTATTTATTTGTAACGGCCAAAATATATGATCATTGCTTAAACTACATGAAAATAGAAAAGCAAGCTATCACATGTCAACTCAGTGGGAGATTATGCAGGCATTATGAAGGATAAATGCAATAATGTGACACAATCTCTCTCAAGTAATGGATAATGTGTACAACATCAGGTTATATCCTGCTTAATAAAAATAGAAAAACAATTATACACATGCAAGCATAATATGAAGTACAGGAAGACAATTGCATAGTGTTATGAATTATATCCCATTTAAATACACTTTGTTAAACACACATATATATTAAAGAGAGATTCTTAATGTCAATGAAACATAATAGTATGGTTTGGATACACACCAAATTCATATTAGAAACTGCCTTTGTGGAAAGTTTTAAGGGACTGTATCAGAGGTAAGAGACATGGAAAACTGATTTATTGTTTATATCTCTTAAAGTGAACCAATTTTGAGCAAATACCATGAGCACTGACATTTTCTCCTTTTAAGTAGTAGGTATGTAAGTCAGTGTTAACTTTGTAATTTTCCCTATTAAGTTTTAAGTGAACTAAATACAATGCATATAGATGAGCAAATATGGATAGCATTTAATATTAGTGCAATGGGAAAATTAGTGATTCCTTTCCATTTTCTAACAAAAAAAACCTTTTAACTACAAGCTTATTTGTAGAGTATTATTCAAGACTTGTACAAGCCTCCTAGTTGAAAAGGCATTGAGCTGATTGCAAAGTGACTGGGTTTTCTAAATCTTATTCTGCTCTTAATGTGAGCAGTCACCTAAGAGAAAGGAACACAAAAGGAGGGATATAGCTGGAAAAAGTACAAAGAGGGTGGGCAGGTGGGTTGGTACATTTCTCTCACTCCTCCTCTGTTACCTACGCTCCCTTGTGCACATGTGCTTGCAATGCATGCTCTACCCTGTGTGTTTGTGTTATTCTTTTCTGTGTCCAGACAGGTTTCCTTTGCTTCTTTGGTCCACATGGACTGCAAACAGACACTTGTAGCTTACATGTTATACATCTAGCCAAAGAGAGAGGGAATTTCTTGATTTCAAGATCAAATTCCCAAGGAAAGAAATTCAATTAGCCCACCTGGATCAGTGGCCCACAGATGACCCAGTAGCACACTGTGGCAAGAAGTTTGGGATCATTGTACAAACACCAGTGTAACCATTTGAAATGGGAGGGAGTGAGGAAGGGGAAGGAGGAGTTGTTCCCAGAATGGAAGTGGGAATCGGGGGAAGAAATTGGTGTTTGCCTAAAAAGAAAATGTTAATCAGACTCTATCCCTAAAAATCTCATGAAAATAATTCCAACATGTAATACTGTTGGAAATGCTGCTTCTATTCCTTTCCTGGTAGGTCAAAGGGCTTTATAAAGTTTCTGACAAGAGCTGCAAAAAGCAACTTAGTGATTTTGTTTAAAAGAAGTGGCCCAAACTTATCTGACCATGGCTTCCATTTTGGTGGCACACCTGTTACCTGAAGACACTTTGGGAGTCACTGCACTTTATCATTTGTCTGATCTTCCACCAGGTCACAAACACTATCGCTTCTGTGGGAAACATTATTTTTAAGAAAACAATAACTGTGCTATAAATAATTTATGTTAATAATTGTTCTGTGTCACATGCTGGGGTCTCTGAAAAACAAAATTGCTCAAATAATCACTCTTCTGAATCTGTGGGAACTTAGGATAAAGTTTTAGTGGTATAAAGCTCCCCATATCTTGCTGCCTTTTTCTAATAATATCGGTCTCCTATTGTTGGCAAAATTATTAAGAACTAAAGATAACTTTCCAGCCACAGTATCAATAAAGAAGTTTCAGACAGGAACTAAATGCAGGAACTGGAATCAGGCAGCAGTTTCTCAGGGGGGTGGATGCAGAATTTAGACTGCAGAGCACCTATTGATATTAACTGCAGATTGCCCGATTAAATAACAATGTCCTTTTGTTTCTTTCATGTGCTGTCAGGTTTACATTTAAAAGTTAGATAGCGCATTCACATCTTCCACGTGTTGAATCAATGTAGACTTTAGCTTTGCCTTGCACGAGTGGCCAACCAATACATTTAGCTCTTTATTCCTAGGGGGAGTCTGCAGTTGCTACCTTTATTACAACACTTTATTGAAAATGTGTAATTTCAGTTCCAAGTTTCAAATTGCGTTTTATTAGTAAGAATTATTTGCTGTTCCCTAGAAAGTGATTTGAAGCCTGAGATAATTATAGAATCATTGAACTATAAAGCTCATCCAGAGGTCACTTAGCCCACATTCACTCTCAAAGCAGAACTATGCCTTGGCGAAGCAAGGCATTTTTCCTGGCTGCTGTGCCCTAGAGGAAATGATTATATGTTTTTCAAAGGTAGTTAAACCCACTACTTTAGAACCCTTACTAGTACATATGGCCCATCTTCATATCAGGGAGAATAACTAGAACCCTGTAATCTGATAGAAGATCCCTTAAGATATCCTGATCTTTCCTTTCTACCAATCTTGCTAAGGGTTTGAGAGTCCATACTATTAATTCAACATTTGGAGTGTCTAGACTTTTCTTTTTTAAGTCAAATTCATTCACTTAAAATTTAATTTATTTTCATTTGCATGTCACTTGAGCTATCTCTTCTTACAGCTATCTCTGTAATGTCTGTCAATAATGTTGCCATTTTCCTGCACCCAAGCTTAAGCTTTCACCATATTGGATTCTTTTCATTCCCTCCAGCCACACATCCAATTAGTAATTGTCTTATGATATCGGTCCCTAATGTGTCTCCTGGTTACCATTCTTTCATTTCTATTGATGCAGCCCTGCCACAGTCCCGCTCCCTATTGCTCCTCATTTGCTTCTCATCCTTGTAACACTTTATAATTGGTGCTTACATCCATAGCAGATTGAATTCAGCTGCACATAACACAAAACCTTAGCCATATAGTCAGCATCTTGCAAAAAAAAATTATTTTTCTCACACAACAAGAGGGTTGACAGCGGGCAGTGCAGGCTAGTACAACAATTCCACAGTATCACAAGGAACCAAGACACTGCTGGCTCTCTATTCTTATATTTTTACAGTTTTAGGCACTTTTATCACCTAAGGCTGCCTCCCTCTTTTAAAGAGCATTCTGGAAGACCTATCCTGACTTCTGCTTATATTTATTGGCCAAAACTAGACAATGCTTTCCTTTAAAGCAATAAGGAAAGGTAGTGGCATTTTTTAAATTGTTTTTTTCTTTTTCCTTTTCAAGTTGCTCTTTCACCACCCTCAACAAAACCACAGTCTCATAAGGAAGAAGGGGGTGACCACTAGGTAGAGAATCAGGAGACTCTGCAGCAGCATCCTTGCCTTCAGATTTCCTGGGGGCTAAGTGAGCCTCACTGCCAGCCTGAAATCCCCAAAGCACGTGTCTATGCCAATGCTTGTCATTATGCTCCAATGCTTCTCATGTAGCATCCAAAACACAGTCCAAGTTTCCTGACTCCCAGTCAAAAGCCATGCTAATCAGGCCCCTAGCCAGTTTTCCATGACTCCACTCTACAAAGCTTAGACTGGAATTCAAGCAAACCACTTGCTGGTAGCCATTCCATCCTTCCAGTGCATCTGGAATGCTCCCTTTACTGCCATTTTCAGGTCCAGAAATCCTCCTCATTCTTTGAGGCTAAACTCAAATCTCACCTCTTCTGAATTCTAGATTACTCCTCTTCTACTAGCCTTTGATGAGCCTCTAGTAACAGACAGATTAGTTTTACCTCACACATTTCTCTGCCAAACTTATTTCGTACTAACAATATTCCCTGGAAAATAAGCTGTACTATCACTTGTCTTGCCAGTGGGTTTCAGCCCCAGGCAAGTTCAATATGGATTCAGTGAGACGGAAGAATGACAATGGAATGTTCTTGGGGTGAAAGGGTTTATTACCTGGCTTTTTTTCCCGTTGATAGGTCGAGCATTAGAAGTACATCTGCATCAAATAGTCTGCAGGTCTGCAGTCCTCCTTCATCTCAGCCTCTACCCAGAGCATTGGGCAGAGTTCTTGATATAGTGACTGAGTCAGTAATAGTTTATTGCCTCCAGGTGTGGAAGCAGTAGCCCAACAGCAGGCCAGTTACATCATCAAGTAGTTTAAGTTCAGGTGAGGATTCTGGTCATAGGAACCTTCACTTTATCCACATCCGCATTTTACAGAGGAGACATGTGAGACTCAGTCTAAGAAACTTGCTCCAGTTCACACTGCTGGTAAATCATAGTCAGTCATCAAATTCAGTGCCAGGTGAGGCAAAACTCAGGATCTCCCCATTGTATCAAACCAACCCCTCTACTAATGCAACAAGCTTGTGGTTTGAAGTTCCCTATAGTTCTTCTTTTTCTAGACAGCATACTGAATTGATCTTTCTAGTCCCCATACCTAGAAAAGGCATCAACATCATAAACTGAATGTCCTCTAAAAACACCTCTAAATACTTAAGGGTGTATCTGGGAGTTCTGCTTTAGGAACAGCTTTCATCCTATTAACCTTTGTTTAATCTACTTCTTTGACTCAATTTTATGTGTTATGAATTCTCTTTTCAGGAACTATTATACATAGCATTCTGTTTTTAAGACAAGTAGTGCCATGAAGATTTTTTTCCTACTTTTTGAGAAAATTTCCAATCTTACAGAAAAGTAGAGCATAGCATGAATCCTGTATGTGCATTTAACCATTTTTAATATTTTGAAATATTTGCTTCATGTATTTTTTTGCTGAAGTAGGATAAACAAGAGATATGATGACATTCCTTCCCTATGTATTTCAGTATGCAGTCCTTTAAAAAAAGGACATCCTCCTGTATAATTACAATACCATTGTAATATCCACCACAATACACAATTCTTTAACAAAACTAATTTTCAATTCATACTAAATTTCCACAGTTGATCAAACCGGGGCCCAAAGGACCACCACGTTCAGCTTTTTATTTGGTTCTTATGTCTCCTAAGGCTCCTTTAATATAGAAAAATGCCTTTTTCCTTCCCCTGGTTTTCCTCATGACAATGACATATATTAAGAGGTCCAGCCAGTTGTCCTTTAGAATGTCCCACTTCCTATGTATATCTGGTTGCTTCCTCTTTCAAACTAGACTACAGACCTAAAGTCAAGTTAGACATCTGGGGCAAGAATGCATGAACTTAGTCTTTATTACAAAATGGGCCTACGAAACCACAGATCTGCTGCAAGATAATAGATTGAACAGAATTTTGGTATGTTGCTTTTTCTTCACGAGTCTGTGAAGATAATAATAGAAAACAAGAGGCAATGATTGTGAATGCTTTAATTCAATTAAGGTATAGCCTTTCTCTTTTTGCTGTATGAATAGACTTTCTAAAAATGTATGTGTATACCATAGATCTCAATCTTATCTGCTCTCCTAACAGGTTGCCTCAAAGAAAAGAAAAAAACAGGGAAAAGAAAACAAAATTCCCATCAAGTATTATCCTCCCATGTGATCATTTATGACAGCTTGAGAATGAAATTGAGCCTAAACTGCCAACAGCTACATTTTCATAAGTGAAGGCCCCACACTGATTGCCAGTGGTAAAACAGTACAATAAAAAAAAGGAAAACAATGTGAACTGCTCACACAACACTGAGCAGCATTTCCAGTCTGCTTTGTTCAGTCTCTTTTTCAGTTGTATGGGAACAACACTTCAGTTCTGGATGAGAGGGTTCTTTTATTACAACACGATGCAATTTTTTTCAGACTGATTTGTGTATAAATAGTAGACCCTAATATTTGAAAAATATACTACCCACACTCCAGATTCAGCATTAATAATATCCAACTGAGAAATCATCAGATGGCTTAACATACATGAAAGTCTGATTTGTGATAAAGGTTGGCTAGTTTTAATGGGGTTCTAAGTACATCAGGCCTTCTATTTCATAATCACTGTATATCAGGGATGTGAGTGTTGATATTATAACCTGAGGTATATTTCAAAATATTTTGTTACATACTCATCACTTGGGATATCAATGCTACTACCAGAGTATAATTGCTAACATCAATCTCCAGGTACTATAAGCAAGACTATCCACTTAGTACTCTGCAAGCTTTACCTCACACTTCGCTTAACCCTCAAAGAAAAAGGCAAATTGTACAATGAATATTATTACTATGCTCTTTTTGCTAATAAAGAAATTAGGGCTTGGGAACTCTTAGAAACAGAGTAGCATGGAGGTTGTCAGGGGCTGGAAGTCGGAGAAATGGAAAGATTTTGGTCAAAGGTATGAACTTTCAGTTCTCACATGAATAAATTCCAGGTATCCAATGTACAGCATGGTGACTATAGTTAATAATAGTGTACAGTGTGCTTGAAAGCTGCTACGAGCAGATCTTAAGCATTCTCACCAAAAAAAAAAGGAAAAAGTATGTGGTAATGGGTGTGTTAATTAATTTACCTATGGTAAATATTTTATAATGCATATGTATATTAAATCATCTTGTTGTACATTTTAAATATATAGGAATTTTTCTTGTCAATTATACCTCAACAAAGCCTGGGGTAGGGGGAAGAAAAAAAGACTTGAAGAGTTAAAGTAAATGGCCAGGTCAGTATGATTCCAAAGACTATGCTGTTAAAACTCTGCACAATTTCTCCCATAAGTGGTATCCTGGCTGAGAGAGGAGACCATGAACACTGCTTTGGGTCGAAGAAGGTGAAAGCTCTGGTTTCTCCTGAGATCGAAAAAAAAGAACTCTTCTGTCTCCATCCATGCTTATTTGACCTTGATATCAATGCGTTATCATCCCCAATAGAGACTAAAGATGGATAAAATAAGTACACACTGCTAAGATAGTGTAACTGGGGTATTTCTCATCATGTTTCCAAACTAGGATAGCCCAGTCTAGTGAGCACATTCTCTTGACAGAATTACCATGGGTGCTTACTTACCAGGTAAAGTTTACTTCCCCTTGGTCCCAACACCATGCAGACTCACTACCTAAATTTAGGTACGACAAAAGAAGAAGAGAATGTTGGGGAATAGCAACAGACACTGTAGAACCAAAGCAAAAAGGTAACTTCTGATTCTAACAATATGATGATTTAAATGATCAAAAACTTTAAGCTGTGGAAAAAACAGTAAATTATAGATAAAATATAACAAATATGTTCTTAAGTACATAACCAAATTCACACACAGAAATATATGTAAGAAAAATCACCAGAAGAAACACAGAAAGAGCATTGATCACCAGACCATAAATCTGTAGATGTTTGGGGATGGGAAGTGAGATCAGATGTCACCTTCAGTACCCAGTGAGTCTGGATTTTAAAAGCCACACAGAAGAATATAAAATCTTGGTTCATCAGAAAATAGGTGCTTGTACTTGAGAATCTCATCTTAAGCCCAAGCTCAAAACTCATAGAGTGCAAACTTTCACTTATAAGATGGGTTTAGCAGAAAATTGGACACTGAAGGAATGGAGATAAGTGGACTTGAAGACAATTTATTATAAATTATTTAAACTGAATTATAAAGAGAAAATTTTGAATGATTGAACAGAGTATCAGTGAACTATGGGAGGGACAATACCAAGGTGTCTAGTGTGCTTTTAATTGGAGTTCCAAGAAAGGAGGAAAAAAAGAATAGAGAGGAAAATCATTTGAAAACATAATAGAATAAATTTTTCAAAGTTGATGAAAAGCAATAACCCAAAGATCCAAGAAGCTAACTTAATTCCAAGTGAAATAACACTTTGAAGAAAAAAAAAAAACCATTGAGGCAATCATAGCCAAACTACAGGAAACCAATACCAATACTAAAAAGAAAATATTAAAAGTACTAAGAAATAAGATCTCTTACATAAAAAGGCATAATTATAAGAAGGACAGCTGACTGCACACCAGAAAACTTGCAAGCCAGAAAATAAGTGGAAGAGTACATTTTCAAATCTGCAAAAATGAACACTAATGATCTTCAGCAAAAATGCCCTTTGAAAACTGAAGATGAATTAAAGAAAATTTGAAATAAGCAAAATGTGAGAGCATTTGTTGCCAACAGTGCTGTACTGTAAGAAATGCTAAAGGAAATTCTTCAGACTGAAGAGAAACTATGCCAGATAGAAATTTGGATCTGCAGAAAGGAATGTAGAATGCTATAAATGGCAAATATGTAAACATATATTTTTAAAAATTTATCCTTTTTTATTTTCAAAAATGATTTTTAAGGCAAAAAATAAAATGCTGCACTGTGAAGCTTACAAAAGTACAGAAAATATTGCTCAACAATAGCACAAAGTCCTGGAGACAGTGAAAGGAAATATTGTAAAATTGTACCTGAAAAGGTATAACATTAATTTGTGATAGACTGTGAAAGGTTAAGATGCATACTATAAACCCTAGAGCCACCATCAATAAATCTGAAAAGAAGTAAAGGAGAGAAAATGGAAAACAAAATAAAATTAACTAATTCTGAATAAAAAGAAAAACAAAATACATTTAAAAAAAAACAAATAGCAAGATGGTAGACATAAACATGTCATATTAACAATTACCTTAAAAATAAATGGAATAAAAACTTAAAGGCAAAAGTGAGATGGAATAATTATACAAATTTAAGTAAAAATGATCAGACTGGATAAAAGCAGCAAGAAATAACCACTGGTACATAATAATTATGCTGACCAATGAAATAGTATAAAGAATGAATAAATAGACTCACCCTTACATGATCAATTGGTTTCTAACAAAGATATCAAAACAATTCAATGCCAAAAGATACATCTTTTCAATAAAGATGCTAGAACATATATACACATTTTTAAACATTAATGAACTTTAGCCCTTACCTCACACTTCATCTCAATGCAAGCTGGCAAATAAGTAAAACAATATATTTTAAAATCTGAAAAAATAAATGTTAACCATCTCTAGTAAAAATGCTCTTCAAAAACTTAAGGTAAATTAAGGATAGTTTCAGATATACAAAATAAATTTGAGAGGGATTAAAGGTCTACACATAAAAGCTAACATTATAAACATTTTAGAAGAAATAAAGGACATCTTCATGGCCTAAAGGTAGAAAAAACTTTCTTAGAACACACAAAAAAACAAAACTTCAGTAGGAAAGAAATAATGTACCAGACTTCATCAAAATTAACATTTCTGTTCATTCAAGCAACATTTAAATTAATTGAAAAGCCACAGATTAGGAGGGAAAATGTATATATATATATAAGCAGAGAAAGGAGAGGTAGAGCAATGTCTATCTAGAGTATAAAAAATGTTCTTCAAATTATAAAGAGAAAAAAGCAACCAAATTGTTTAAATAGACAAAAGACATGAATATGCACATCAGCAAACACACAAAAGTATAGTCTAGGGCGGAGCCAGGATGGCGGTGTGAGTAGAGCAGTGGAAATCTCCTCCCAAAAACACATAGAGCTATGAAAATATAACAAAGAAAAATCTTCCTAAAATAGAGACCACAGGACACAGGACAACATCCAGACCACATCCACACCTGCAAGGAACCAGCGCCCTGCGAAGGGGGTAAGATACAAGCCCCGGCCCGGCGGGACGCGAGCGCCCCTTCCCCCGGCTCCCGGCGGGTGGAGAGAAACCGGAGCGGTTTTTGTTTTTTTTTTTTTGGCGAGCGCTTTTTGGAAGCCTTAGAGGGACGGGCCCCCGTTGCTGGGGAGGTAGGGTGGCGGGACCGGTGAGCAGGTGCCTGGGAACAGCGCTGGAGGACAAAGAACACCCCGCGTTTCTCCCTGCGGGACCGGCTGGCGGGTGCCTGAGACTGGTGCATGAGAACGGAGGAGGTCGCGCGTTTTTCCCCTTTTTTTTTTTTTTTCTCTTTTTGGCGAGCGCTTTTTGGAAGCCTTGAAGGGACGGGGACCCCAGTGCTAGGGAGGCAGGGTGGCGGGACTGGTGAGCGGGTGCCTGGGACTGGCGCCTGAGGACAAAGAATATCCCACGTTTTTCCCTGTGGGACCGGTGGGCGGGTGCCTGAGACCGGCACTTGAGGACAGAGGAAATCGCGCGTTTTTCCCCTTTTTTTTTCTCTTTTCTGTGAGTGCTTTTTGGAAGCCTAAAAGGGACAGGGACACCGGTGCTAGGGAGGCAGGGCGGCGGGACTGGTGAGCGGGTGCCTGGGACCGGCACCTGAGGACAAAGAATATCCCGCGTTTTTCCCTGTGGGACCGGTGGGTGGGTGCCTGAGACCGGCACCTGAGGACGGAAGAAATCGCGCGTTTTTCCCCTTTTTTTCTCTCTTTTTGGCGAGTGCTTTTTGGAAGCCATGAAGGGACAAGGACCCCGGTGCTAGGGAGGCAGGGCGGCGGGACTGGTGAGCGGGTGCCTGGGACCAGTGCCTGAGGACAAAGAATATCAAGCGTTCCTTCCCTGCGGGACCGGTGGGTGGGTGCTTTTTGGAAGCCTTGAAAGGACAGGGACCCTGGTGCTAGGGAGACAGGGCAGCAGGACCAGTGAGCGGGTGCCTGGGACCGGCACCTGAGGACAAAAAAAAAAAAATCGCTTGTTTTTTCCTTTTTGTTGCTGTTGTTGTTTTGGTTTGGAGAGTGCTTTTTGGAAGTCTTAAAGGGGCAGGACAGGTCACTTAGACCAGAGGCAGGGAATCTGGGGATCTCTGGGCACTCTAACCCCCTGGGCAGCAGGGAGCACAGAGGCCCCTTACGGAGATAAATAGTCTCCTGGCTGCTCCCCCTCCAACGGGGCTCCACCAATTTGGAGGAACAGCCCCAGCCAGGCCAATCCCACAGCAACAGCGGAGATAAACCCCAAAGCAACTGGGCAGGAAGCAGAAGCCCTGTCTGCGCACAGCTGCCCAGCACAAGCCACTAGAGGTCGCTATTCTCCCAGGAAAAGGCTACAAACCAACAAGAAGGGAAGCTCTTCCAGCGGTCACTTGTACCAGCTCTGCAAACTATCTCTATCACCATGAAAAGGCAAAACTACAGGCAGACAAAGATCACAGAGACAACACCTGAGAAGGAGACAGACCTAACTAGTCCTCCTGAAAAAGAATTCAAAATAAAAATCATGAAAATGCTGACAGAGATGCAGAAAAAAATGCAAGAGCAATGGGATGAGATGCAGAGAAAAATGCAAGAGCAGTGGGATGAAGTCCGGAAGGAGATCACAGATGTCAGGAAAGAGATCACAGAAGTGAAACAATCCCTGGAAGGATTTATAAGCAGAATGGATAAGATGCAAGAGGCCATTGAAGGAATAGAAGCCAGAGAACAGGAACGTATAGAAGCTGACATAGAGAGAGATAAAAGGATCTCCAGGAATGAAACAACACTAAGAGAAATATGTGACCAATACAAAAGGAAAAACATTCGTATTATAGGGATACCAGAAGAGGAAGAAAGAGGAAAAGGGATAGAAAGTGTCTTTGAAGAAATAATTGCTGAAAACTTCCCCAAACTGGGGGAGGAAATAATCGAACAGACCATGGAATTATACAGAACCCCCAACAGAAAGGATCCAAGGAGGACAACACCAAGACACATAATAATTAAAATGGCAAGGATCAAGGACAAGGAAAGAGTTTTAAAGGCAGCTAGAGAGAAAAAGGTCACCTATAAAGGAAAACCAATCAGGCTAACATCAGACTTCTCGACAGAAACCCTACAGGCCAGAAGAGAATGGCATGATATACTTAATGCAATGAAACAGAAGGGCCTTGAACCAAGGATACTGTATCCAGCACGACTATCATTTAAATATGATGGTGGGATCAAACAATTCCCAGACAAGCAAAAGCTGAGGGAATTTGCTTCCCACAAACCACCTCTACAGGGCATCCTACAGGGACTGCTCTAGATGGGAGCACCCCTAAAAAGAGCACAGAACAAAACACACAACATATGAAGAATGGAGGAGGAGGAATAAGAAGGGAGAGAAGAAAAGAATCTCCAGACAGTGTATATAACAGCTCAATAAGCGAGCTAAGTTAGGCAGTAAGATACTAAAGAAGCTAATCTTGAACCTTTGGTAACCACGAATCTAAAGCCTGCAATGGCAATAAGTACATATCTTTCAATAGTCACCCTAAATGTAAATGGACTTAATGCACCAATCAAAAGACATAGAGTAATAGAATGGATAAAAAAGCAAGACCCATCTATATGCTGCTTACAAGAAACTCACCTTAAACCCAAAGATAAGCATAGACTAAAAGTCAAGGGATGGAAAAACATATTTCAGGCAAACAACAGTGAGAAGAAAGCAGGGGTTGCAGTACTAATATCAGACAAAATAGACTTCAAAACAAAGAAAGTAACAAGAGATAAAGAAGGCCACTACATAATGATAAAGGGCTCAGTCCAACAAGAGGATATAACCATTCTAAATATATATGCACCCAATACAGGAGCACCAGCATATGTGAAGCAAATACTAACAGAACTAAAGAGGGAAATAGACTGCAATGCATTCATTGTAGGAGACTTCAACACACCACTCACCCCAAAGGACAGATCCACCGGGCAGAAAATAAGTAAAGACACACAGGCACTGAACAACACACTAGAACAGATGGACCTAATAGACATCTATAGAACTCTACATCCAAAAGCAACAGGATATACATTCTTCTCAAGTGCACATGGAACATTCTCCAGAATAGACCACATACTAGCTCACAAAAAGAGCCTCAGTAAATTCCACAATATTGAAATTCTACCAACCAATTTTTCAGACCACAAAGGTATGAAAGTAGAAATAAATTCTACAAAGAAAACAAAAAGGCTCACAAACACATGGAGGCTTAACAACATGCTACTAAATAATCAATGGATCAATGAACAAATCAAAATAGAGATCAAGGAATATATAGAAACAAATGACAACAACAACACTAAGCCCCAACTTCTGTGGGATGCAGCGAAAGCAGTCTTAAGAGGAAAGTATATAGCAATCCAGGCACACTTGAAGAAGGAAGAACAATCCCAAATGAATAGTCTAACATCACAATTATTAAAACTGGAAAAAGAAGAACAAATGAGGCCTAAAGTCAGCAGAAGGAGGGACATAATAAAGATCAGAGAAGAAATAAACAAAATTGAGAAGAATAAAACAATAGCAAAAATCAACGAAACCAAGAGCTGGTTCTTTGAGAAAATAAACAAAATAGATAAGCCTCTAGCCCAACTTATTAAGAGAAAAAGAGAGTCAACACAAATCAACATAATCAGAAATGAGAATGGAAAAATCATGACAGACTCCACAGAAATACAAAGAATTATTAAAGACTACTATGAAAACCTATATGCCAACAAGCTGGAAAACCTAGAAGAAATGGACAACTTCCTAGAAAAATACAACCTCCCAAGACTGACCAAGGAAGAAACACAAAAGTTAAACAAACCAATTACAAGCAAAGAAATTGAAACAGTAATCAAAAAACTACCCAAGAACAAAACCCCGGGGCCGGACGGATTTACCTCGGAATTTTATCAGACACACAGAGAAGACATAATACCCATTCTCCTTAAAGTGTTCCACTAAATAGAAGAAGAGGGAATACTCCCAAACTCATTCTATGAAGCCAACATCACCCTAATACCAAAACCAGGAAAAGACCCCACCAAAAAAGAAAATTACAGACCAATATCCCTGATGAATGTAGATGCAAAAATACTCAATAAAATATTAGCAAACAGAATTCAACAGTATATCAAAAGGATCATACACCATGACCAAGTGGGGTTCATCCAGGGATGCAAGGATGGTACAACATTCGAAAATCCATCAACATCATCCACCACATCAACAAAAAGAGAGACAAAAACCACATGATCATCTCCATAGATGCTGAAAAAGCATTTGACAAAATTCAACATCCATTCATGATAAAAACTCTCAGCAAAATGGGAATAGAGGGCAAGTACCTCAACATAATAAAGGCCATATATGATAAACCCACAGCCAGCATTATACTGAACAGCGAGAAGCTGAAAGCATTTCCACTGAGATCGGGAACCAGACAGGGATGCCCACTCTCCCCACTGTTATTTAACATAGTACTGGAGGTCTTAGCCACGGCAATCAGACAAAACAAAGAAATACAAGGAATCCAGATTGGTAAAGAAGAAGTTAAACTGTCACTATTTGCAGATGATATGATACTGTACATAAAAAACCCTAAAGACTCCACTCCAAAACTACTAGAACTGATATCGGAATACAGCAAAGTTGCAGGATACAAAATCAACACACAGAAATCTGTAGCTTTCCTATACACTAACAACGAATCAATAGAAAGAGAAATCAGGAAAACAATTCCATTCACCATTGCATCAAAAAGAATAAAATACCTAGGAATAAACCTAACCAAGGAAGTGAAAGACTTATACTCTGAAAACTACAAGTCACTCTTAAGAGAAATTAAAGGGGACACTAATAAATGGAAACTCATCCCATGCTCATGGCTAGGAAGAATTAATATCGTCAAAATGGCCATCCTGCCCAAAGCAATATACAGATTTGATGCAATCCCTCTCAAATTACCAGCAACATTCTTCAATGAATTGAAACAAATAATTCAAAAATTCATATGGAAACACCAAAGACCCCGAATAGCCAAAGCAATCCTGAAAAAGAATAAAGTAGGGGGGATCTCACTCCCCAACTTCAAGCTGTACTACAAAGCCATAGTAATCAAGACAATTTGGTACTGGCACAAGAACAGAGCCACAGACCAGTGGAACAGATTAGAGACCCCAGAAATTAACCCAAACATATATGGTCAATTAATATTTGATAAAGGAGCCATGGACATACAATGGCAAAATGACAGTCTCTTCAACAGATGGTGCTGGCAAAACTGGACAGCTACATGTAGGAGAATGAAACTGGACCATTGTCTAACCCCATATACAAAGGTAAACTCAAAATGGATCAAAGACCTGAATGTAAGGCATGAAACCATTAAACTCTTGGAAAAAAACATAGGCAAAAACCTCTTAGACATAAACATGAGTGATCTCTTCTTGAACATATCTCCTCGGGCAAGGAAAACAACAGCAAAAATGAGCAAGTGGGACTACATTAAGCTGAAAAGCTTCTGTACAGCGAAAGACACCATCAATAGAACAAAAAGGAACCCTACAGTATGGGAGAATATATTTGAAAATGACAGATCCGATAAAGGCTTGACGTCCAGAATATATAAAGAGCTCACACGCCTCAACAAACAAAAAACAAATAACCCAATTAAAAAATGGGCAGAGGAACTGAACAGACAGTTCTCCAAAAAAGAAATACAGATGGCCAAGAGACACATGAAAAGATGCTCCACATCGCTAATTATCAGAGAAATGCAATTAAAACTACAATGAGGTATCACCTCACACCAGTAAGGATAGCTGCCATCCAAAAGACAAACAACAACAAATGTTGGCGAGGCTGTGGAGAAAGGGGAACCCTCCTACACTGCTGGTGGGAATGTAAATTAGTTCAACCATTGTGGAAAGCAGTATGGAGGTTCATCAAAATGCTCAAAACAGACCTACCTTTTGACCCAGGTATCCCACTCCTAGGAATTTACCCTAAGAACGCAGCAATCAAGTTTGAGAAAGACAGATGCACCCCTATGTTTATCGCAGCACTATTTACAATAGCCAAGAATTGGAAGCAACCTAAATGTCCATCGGTAGATGAATGGATAAAGAAGATGTGGTACATATACACAATGCAATACTACTCAGCCATAAGAAGTGGAAAAATCCAACCATTTGCAGCAACATGGATGGAGCTGGAGAGTATTATGCTCAGTGAAATAAGCCAAGCGGAGAAAGAGAAATACCAAATGATGTCACTCATCTGAGGAGTATAGGAACAAAGGAAAAACTGAAGGAACAAAACAGCAGTGAAGTTACAGAACCCAAAAATGGACTAACAGGTACCAAAGGGAAAGGAACTGGGGAGGATGGGTGGGCAGGGAGGGATAAGTGGGGGGAAGAAAAAGGGGGATATTAAGATTAGCATGCATGGGGGGGAGGGAGCAAGGGGAGGGTGGGCTGCACAACACAGAGAGGACAAGTAGTGACTCTACAACATTTTGCTAAGCTGATGGACAGTAACCGTAATGTGGTTGTTAGGGGGGACCTGATATAGGGGAGAGCATAGTAAACATAGTATTCTTCATGTAAGTGTAGATTAAAAATTTAAAAAAAAAAAAAAAAAAGAAAGAAAGAAAGAAAGAAAGAAGGAAAAGGGGGATTACTCCTTAACAGGATAAAACTATTGGTAAATCAAAGATCAACGCATGCTTTAAATATCCTTAATGTTGATCACTTAAAGGGTGTCAGATGATCAGCTATGGAGGTACTCTTTTCTGATAATATTCCTTTCTCTTAATTTAAAAAAAAAAAAAAAAAAAGCAGTTACTGTCTGCTGACCTCCAATGAGTTCTGCACAGTGGTATAGAGGGCATGTCAAAGTGTGGGCAAAGGGTCTGTTTGTTTCTATGCAGGAGATCAAGGCCTAGCTTGGATACCCAGAAAATGAACTAAGATACGATATGAGGAGGAGCTTCCGGCATCAGCACTCTCTGGAGGACTTGTGCCGGGGGATGATCATCAAAAAGCCTCCACAGGGATTCGGACGATGCTGCGGTTGTGGCTGCATCCAGCCCACCATCTCCTGGACTTGCCATAAGAATGAGGAGGGAGATGTCTAGGCTGGCATGTGCATACAGTGAGACAACGAATTTGACCGCATCTGTACTGTTGGAACTCAACCAGGAGTTGGGAGGGGTGCAAGTTGTAGCACTCCAAAATCTCATGACTATAGACTATCTATGGTTAAAAGAACATATGGGATGTGAACAGATCCCAGAAATGGGCTGCTTTAATTTGTCTGATGGTTCAAGTACAGTTGGACAATATCCATCATATCATAGATAAATTTTCACAAATGCCTAGGGTGCCTAAATGGTTTTCTTGGCTTCACTGGAGATGGATGGTAATTATAGATTTGCTTTGTTTATGTTACCGTATTCCTATTATGTTAATATATGTGTGCAAATTAGTTAGTAGTTTAAAACCTATACATACTTAAGGTACTATACAAGAAGATATGTCAAAGAAATAATCAATCCTCCCAAGTTTCCTTCGTATGCTATATCTATAGCTTTTCTTCTTCCTTCCTAATTACAACCCTTAAATAGAATTCGTGCCTCATATCGAATTTACCGAGTATCATAATTCCTCCAGGTGGTAAAGATACCTTGAGACAAGTGCTGGGCATAGAAGCCACAGGGCATAAATCTGCAAAGAAGTAAAAAGCTAACCTTTGCAAACAATATGGCTTCTCTCTCACTTACCAACTTTACATTTCCCTGTATGGCCCCGGAAGATGACTGGTTAGCCAGAGACGGGTAAGATTCCTCAAGGGAGGAACAACCTAAGACAGGCACAGTCGCAGGGGGGCCATCAGGTGAGAATTTGGGGATCAACAGAGGTGAGGCTCAGAACCTCACCCCCCCTGCTTTGAGAGAAATCTTCTGCATCCGTGGATGTCTTGATGCCCTTGTCTAGCCTGGATTAATACTTAGTCCATAGGCACACACCTGATCATCTGATCATCTACATTTGCCTTCTTACAGCACTAAACTATGTTTTCTACCTTTATCTTGCATCTACCTACCACTTCAGCATTTTATTAAAAATAAAAATAATAATAATAGTAGGAGAAATGGGGGATCAACATATAGATCAAGTACAAAAATCAAACGAATATTCATATTTGACCTGATTGTTTATAGGTCATATTGCATGATCAAAACCGAAAGTTTCTGTGATGACTGCCCTTGTACTGTTCACCATGTAAGAATTTATTCACTATGTAAGAATTCATTCACCATGTAAGAACTTGTTCGTTATGCTTCAGAAGATTGGAGACTGACGAGAATTAGGCTTGAGATGGATTAATGATTGTACATTGAGCGTTGACCCCCCCTATACTGAATTTTATTGTTGTTAACAACCATTTAATCAATAAATATGAGAGATGCCCTCTCAAAAAAAAAAAAAAAAAAAAAAAAAGTATGGTCTACATCATTGTTCAACAGAGACAAAAACTAAAACCAGACAAATATTCATCAGCACATCTAAAATTAACTCTCATACTTTAGTGGTAAAAATTTTTAATGGTACAGCCACTTTAGACAAGAACTGCATTAAAAGGGCAAGAGGAGTGGTTTCACTTTGACTACATTGCCCTTCCCCCAGCTAGGACAGCACCATACCAAAAGGGCCTCCCTGGTCTTATGGTTTCTCCAGTGGGAAAAAGAAAACCCCAGGGGTACATTCAGAATCCTGGGAGACCCAACCAGGTCTCACATCATGGGGATCACTGGGGGCTCTACAGAACTCAATCACCAGGTATCAGGGAGAGATGAAGAAGTGAAGCAGAGTTTACAGGAACCAGCAATCAGAATTTGGCAAACTGCATTCCTGCTTGAAGTGGCTCCCAAGCAGAGATTCCAGCCAATAGCTCTGCCCACCTGCAGAGCTGAGCTGGTGGCCCTACTTGGCCAGGGTGCTCAACTGGCAGTTCTGCATAATTTGGATCACCAACCAACAGGCCACATTGGTCATGGAGCCTATTCCGTGGACTGCCCAAGTAAGGAAACAAATTCACACCGCTACCCAACTACTGAGCATAGCCTCCAGTTCTGCTCTATCAGGAAGTTTAGCCAGAAAATCCAGAAAGAATAGAGCCCACTCTATGTTCCACTTGGGCAAGGAGCCAAGCCAGTAGCCCTGTACTACTCTTGAACATAACCTCTGGCCCTGCACAATAAAGAAATGAGAACAGTGACCCTGATAGGCTCAAAGCCCAGTCTATGATACTGCCTAGCCACTAGGTCCAGCCTATAGCCCAAATGCTGAAACAGTTTATGGCCTCATTCAAGCAAAAGGCCCAGACAGTGACCCCCATCCCCATCCTATAGCAAACCTACATCTTCATCCAACCAGGAAGGTTGGACAACAATCACATTGACAGCAAAGTACAGTTTTCAGCCCCACCAGAACACAGGACACAGTTGGAGGTCTCTCCCATCCAAATGCCCAGCCAGAAACCTTGCCCAACAGCATGCTACAGCATAGCCAGCAGCCTACTAAATCTTGCAGCCCAATGTGAGACCCCGCCCAATTTCAGGGCACAGCCTCGAGCCTCACCTGATTGCACAGCACAGCCTGAGGCACCACTCAATCAGGATGGACTACAGATCCTAGTTCCCAGCCCTACCCAACTGTAGAGTCCAACCAGTGGCACCACCCTGCAAAGAAACTCAGCCTTCAACCTCACCAATTAGAAATGATTACAGAACCCTGATAGTGGCCCCACCAAACCTCAGAGCACAACCAGCAGCTCTGTACAACCAGGGAGCTCACCCAGCTCCTATTTTAACAAAAAGCCCAGCCAGCAGGCCTCCCCTACTGCAGAGCTCAGCCAACAGCACTCCCTCCCCAACCTCAGAGCACAGACAGGGACCCAGCCTAACTAGAAATAACAAGCCCCACCTGCCCACAGATGCTACCAACTGATCCATCCATTGCCTCAAGCTGACTTGACTGGTGAATGTCTTTCACTGCCAAAGTGAACATGAAGTCTAGAAGAGTAGACTACTTATATCAAATGCACAGATACAAATACAAAGATACAAGTATCATGGAAAATAAGGTAAACATGACACCACCAGAAGAAACTAAAAAACTCCAATCACTGATCCTAAAGAAATGGAGATCTATGAACTATCCAATAAAGAAGTCAGAATAATTAGCTAAGTTCAGTGAACTACAAGAACACACAGAGAGACAACCCCACAAAATTAAGGAAACAATGCATGAATGAAGAGAGGTTCATAAAGAAAAAAAAATCCAAAAAAGAGGATCCTAGAACTAAAGAATTCAATAGAGAACTTCAATAGCAAGTTTGACCAGCAAGACACCTAATAGACTGAACCCAAAAAGGGCTACTCTAAGACACACTATAATTAGTCAAAAGTCAAAAACAAAGAATTTTGAAAGCATCAAGAGAAAAGTAACTTGTCACATACAGGGATCCTCCCCACCACCATAAGACTATTAGCAAATAAAGACTTTCTCAAACATATAAGTATATGGAATCTCATCAACACTAGACCTGCCTAAGAAGAAATGCTAATGGACATTCTGTAAGCTGAAGTGAAAAGATGCTCATTAACATTGTAAAAGTGTATGAATGTGTAAAACTCACCAGTAAAGATAAGTATGTTGCCAAAGTCTAATTCTCTAATATTGTAATGGCGATGTTCAAATCAAAAATCTAGTTTAAAATTTTTTTAAGTATTGAAATAACTACAACTAAAATAATTTGTTACTGGATACACAATATTAAAAAGATGTAACATAAATAACCTAAAATGTAGTGGGGGGGAGTAAAAATATAGTTTCTGTATGTTATCAAAGTTCTCAGCTTAAAATTTGTGTTGGAACAGTAAGATACTTAATGTAAGCCTTGTGGTAACTACAAAGGAAAAACCTGTAGTAGATACACAAAAGTTATTATAAAGGAGTTCAAGCACACCACGACAAAAGTCATCAAATACAAAGGAAGAGAGCAAAAGAGAAAGAAAAGAGCAATGGATCAACAAAACAGTCAGAAAATAATTTTAAAAATAGGATTATCAAGTCCTTACCTATTAATAATTACTTTAAGTGTAAATGGACTAAATTCTCAAATCAAAAGACATAGAATCCAACAATATGCTGCCTACAAGAGACTCAATTTAGCATTAAGGGCACATGGAGGATGAGAGTAAAGGGATGGTAGAAGATATTCCAAGCAAATGGTAAGCAAAAGAAAGCATGGATAACTATAGTTATATCAGAAAAAAATAACTTAAGCTAAAAATGCTCAGAGGTAAAATCACTATATAAAGATGTCAATTCATCAAGAAGATATAAAAATTACAAATATTTATGCACCCAACATCAGAGCACTTAAATATATTAAGCAAATATTAATAGAACTAAAAGGAAAAGTAAGCAGCAATACAATAGTTCTTTTGAGCTTTAATACCCCACTCTCAACAATGGATAGATCATCCATACAGAGGTCAATAAGGAAAGGATAGAGTTGAACATTAAAGGCCACATGGACCTAAGAGACATAAACAGAATACTCTATCCATCAGCAACAAAATACACATTCTTCTCAAACATTCAAAGAACATTTTCTCTGATAAATAATATATCAGGGCACAAAACAAGTCTTAACAAATTCAAGAAGATATAAATCATATCAAGTATCTTTTCTGACCACAATGGCATAAAACTAGAAATCAATAACATGAGGAAAGCCAGAAAATTCACAAATATATAGAGATTAAACAAAACAGTCCTGAACAACCGATGTATCAGAGAGAAATCAAATGGAAAATCCAAAAATATCTTGAAACAAACAAAAATGAAACACAACATACCAAAACTTAAGGGATGCAGCAAAAGCAATTCTGAGAGTAGTTTGTAATGACAAACACAAACGTTAAAAAGAAAGATCTTAAAAAACAACATAACATTACACCGCAAGGAGCTAGAAAAACAAGAACTAAATAAGCCCAAAGTTAGGAGAAGGAAGGAAATAATAAAGATTAGAGAAGAAATAAATGAAATAGAGAATAGGAAAACAACAGAAAAGGTTAACAAAGTAAGAGTTGGTTCTTTGAAAAGATAAACCAAATTGACAAATATTTAGCTATACTAAACAAGAAAAAAACCAGAAAGGACTCAAATAAATAAAATCAGAAATGAGAGAGGAGATATTACAACAGGTACTATGGAAATACAAAGGATCATAAACGACTAAAATGAACAATTATACGCCAACATTCCCAACACCTTCCCTATAATCAGAAAGAAGTAACATGAGAATATGAATTGTTTATCTCCTCAGTTGACTTCACCCATACACCTTACTCAGGCTAAAATTTTTGCTTACTATTTTAATAGCTTTATTTATTCATTTATGATAATTTTAATATGTGCATCACAGAATAATACAATAGGTATCCTATTAATAAATGCTAACAATATATTTATTCATATTTTTATAATTTATGAAAAATTACAGATTTCGTTGAAGTCAGCCCTTGTATATCCCTCCTATTCCTTTGCCTCCTCCTGCTTGCTTAAAGGAAATGACTATTTTTATTTTGCATACATATTTGTCAATTTCACACTTTACTCCATAATATGCATCTATAAGCAATATACAGTATATATGTGATTCTTTATTTTTATATAAATGCTATTTTACTATAATTTTTCTCACTCAACCTATTTTCTATACTTCTGCCAAACTGACACATAGATGTCCTTCATCCCTTTTACCTGCTACATAGTATTTAACTCCATGGTTATACAACAAATCCATTATATGAGTGAAGATATATACTTTTTAAAAATATTTCCTCATTACAAAAGGACTGTAATCAATATCCTTGTCATGAGTACTTGTAGACCTAAATGAAAATTCTGCTAGGGGCTAACTATACACTGAAATCTACTGAATGAACCTAACTTACGAATAATGAAAAATTGCTATTTAAAGTGGCAGTAAGAATTTACACTTCTCCCAGTAAATTTTGAAAGTTCCTATTTTCATGCATACATTCATACTTAGTGTCAGACTCTTCATTACCAATTTGATATCTGTAAAATGGTTCTCTAATAATTTTTTAAAATTTCTTCCAACATGACAAACCTCATGTTTGTTAGTCATTTGGTAAGGTAAGGCAATTCATTGATAAGGAATTGCCTGTTAATATCTTTTTTATTTAATTGGTTATAACCATCTGTTCTATAGTACTTCTATTTGTGTTCTTCATATCAATACTTATTGTGTCATATGCATTATATATATCATTTCCCAGTCTGTGGATTGTCTTCAACTTTGTATATGGAGGCATTAAAAAAATTATTCTTTTCAATATTTTACTCTTATATTTACTACCCTTTCTCTTTGCAGTTTGCATTTTTTGTACCTCATTATGTAAGTTGTTCATTCTTGAGAAGTCATGAAGAAAAGATGAAAGAAATTAAAAACTTCACACACACACAATATAGTGAAGAAAGACAAGGCAGATTTGAAAAACAATAGAATAAAGATTTTAGATATAAAAAATATTTTTTAATTAAAAGGTCAATACATTAAACAGTTTAGACATAGCAGAACAGGGAATTGGTGAACTGGAGGGAATATTGAAATTAATAATTCAACAGAGACATAAAAAGATGGAAAGATTAAGGGACAAAGAGAATAGAATGAGAAGGTCCAATAAATATCTAATCAGTATATAAAAATACTAAAGGGGGCTCTCTAAGTGTTTTGCACACATTATGCCATTTAGTTGACATAACAACACTAAGAAGTAGATGTTATTTTTCCCAATTTATGCAGAAAAGGACACTAAGGCTTAGTTGAATAATATATACAATTTACACAGATGTTAGTATGGTGATGGTTAATTTTATAGGTCAGTTTGGACCATTGAGTGCCCGGGCATTTGGTCAAACATTTTGCTGTGTGTTTTGGGTGAGAGTAACATTTAAATGGGTAGACTGAGTAAAGGTCGCCCTTCACCATTGGGTAGGCCTCACCCAATCAGCTGAAGGACTGAATAGAACAAAAAGGCTAAACCTCCTGTGAGAGGGCGGATTTCCTCCTGCACAACTGCCTGAACAGAGACATTCTGTTTTTCCTGCCTTTGCACAGAACCTACCACATTGGCTCTCCTGGGTTTCCAGCTTGCTGACTGCAGATGTTGGGACTTGTAAGCTCCCATAATTGTGTGAGTCAATTCTTTATAATAAATCTCTTTAATAAAATATATATATTGTATTTTTCCAGAGAACACTGATTAATACAAGCACCACCGCTTTTAGGGTTAAACTGATGAATGAACACAGCTAGATGTCTGAAATCAAAACAGAGGGCTTGAAGGGAAAGAAGTAGATATAACAATTTCATGTAAAAATAAAGTTAATGTGTAAAGAATTACTCTCCAAAAAGTGGGAAATCTACTTAATGTCACAAAATTCATAGAAAATCTTGCTTCAAAATAACAATGCAGTGGACAAGTAAGATGCATGTTTAAGACCCAGCAACATGTTTCAGTGCTGTAGAACTGTGTCTTCCAATCAGGCTTCCGTAAGAAAGGTACACTTACTTGTATTTCAGAGCTGGGTAAATATAGTGGGTTACATCAGGAGATCCTTTCCCATCCGCATTTAACACAAAGTGATAAGATGATAGGCTTTCCAAGAACAGAGGGTTGGTGAGCATCCAATTTACCAACCTCTAGGTAGCTCTGGCTGCTGCCCAGTTCTGGATGGGAGGCATGCAAATAAGGTTGGACAGCAGAAATTACCCCTGAACCTGGAAGACACAGCCCAGATTGACCACTGCTGTAACAGCTGCAAGAAAAACTGTAAGCAGTGAAAGTACAAAATATCTAGTAGAGGAATTACAATCTGGATCAAATTCTGTAACATTTGGGGTGCTTAGCAGAACAAATGGGTGACATTTAATCTGTGTCTATATTAAAAAGTCTTGACTGAATGCTGCATAGAAATAGTGACACACAAAAACGTTTTAGGGTAGTTGTTGTTTTTGTTAGAAACATTATTTTTATTTGTGTTGTGATTTGGTAAAAACAAATGGCAATCTGATAGTTATCGCCTACTTCAGAATATGGCCTTACAGAAAGAAAACAGTTTCCCAGAATGGAAAATAATATAATTTTGGCATGGAGAGCTGCATACAACAATGGGCTTGAAGAAACTAGATTTGTATCCCTGTTTCGTCACTTTCTATTTATATAATCATAGCCAATAATAATACTAAAAGAAGGTACCACTTATTGGGAATTTATTTGGGCAGCAGTTGGCTACATCTAGATCAGTACTCTGCATCTATTATCACATTTAATTCTTATGACAACCCTATGAGCTATATATTGTGGTTTCCATTTTTTAGGTGAGGAAACTGAAGGTCAAAAAGGCTGAATGCATTTCCCAAAGTCACTTAGTCTTTCAGACCTTGGATTTCTTCTCCATGAAGTTTGGGGTTTGGACTTAACAACCTCAAAAAATTCCTTTCAGCTTTAATGCTTATGATTTTCTTTGAGAGGCTCTCAGAAAAGAAGGAATTTACCACTATTAACAGCCCCATGATGTTCAACACAATTTAAACATTGCACTCACCAATAGATATTTGTCGAAAATTACCTAGTTTCTTTTTTTTAATCAAACCATAAGTTTCACAGTTTTTATTAACGAAGAAATCAAATGAGTAATCACAGTCGTGGGCTTTAAACATGCATGCCTTTCAAAGTAAAAGAAATCTTTGCAGTAAACCAAGGAAGATCCAGATATAAAAATGACTTTACAACATTTGTACTTATTAGGGTTACAGTGGTAGCCCCAGTGGGGGATTCACTTAGGAATTTTGTCTATGTCTAGGTTTTTAATGTTTTGCTTTGTGTGTTCAGTAAACAGAGTAACTGGCTTTGTTAATACTTTTTTCTCCGGTTTAGGGACTTTCATTAAGAAGGCTTTGGCCAGGCTTCATTTGCTGTCATTGTCATTCTCCAGTCCATTTAAGTCCATGAGGAACCAACTAACTCAAGAAACTGGGTTTTATTTGGAAACAGGGGCCACTGAACAATGACCTAAATGGGATACATAACCCTTGAGGAATGGAAGATAAGCAATAGACAGCCACTGAAAACCAAAAGCAATGTCAACATTCTTGAAAGAAGTGATAAAAGTGCAAATCTGAAGCTGTCTGGAAAAACAAAAGATACAGTTATGAAACCAAAAGGGAAAACAAAGTATGTTTCCCAGAACTCAATGCCTGTACAATGGAAAGGTAAAGAGCCCAGAACTTCAGAAAGTGATGAGAAATGATAGATACATTTAAAAAAACCTAGAACAAAAGAATCAGTAAGTGGAAAGCTATGATTTCAGGTGTAGTAAAGTACAGAGGGACCATGGTACATTAGTTATTCTATGTCCACAAAAAGAAAATTTGAAACTGGCTTCTGGATTAGGTTTAGTACCAACTATATAGTCTAAGGAGAAATAAAGAAAAAAATGTTATTTAATTACTGCTCCTGAGTAACTTATGACACGTACCCTTTTTTTTTTCCCAATATTTTAGAGTCTTCTGCAAGAATGTAATGGTAACATTTAATTCACCAGTACAACCTCCATAATCATTCTGACCTACCTCCACTTTGGCTGAGTAATAAAGAAAATACTGTCACTCATTTAAAAAATATATTGAACACATATTGCTAGGTATCTTGCTAAGCCCTGGGAATAAAAAGGTGAAGTGTCAAAGTCCTGCTCTTGGGTAATTCACAGTCTAATAGGGGAAACAGATTATTAAACAGTTAAATCCAAGTTTGGTCTTAAGAACACTGAAACCTGCATTACTCAAGGTGAGACAATCTGCTACTTAAAGCTTCTGGCAATTTTCTTAATCATTTTTGGGGAAGGAAGACACATACATATTTTTGGAGGATATATGTGGGGGGCTCTTGTGTAGGGTGGGACTTAGAGGGAGAAGGAGAGTGGCTTATGCCATGTCATTGGGTCATTTAGTGAAGCAAAGGACAGCTACAACCCTCCTCAGGAATAAAGGCAGGAAGACAATAAATAGCGAAACGACTCTGACACTATCCAACAGTTGATCATTAGAGCTTTCCATTACATGCTGGATATTGTTCTCTGTGCTTCCCAGACTCTCTGAGGGGAGGATGAGTATTTATTCTGTCTTTTAAAATGAGAAAACTGAGGCAAAGAGCCTCTGGTCATGCAGCAAGTAAATAGAGAGGTCAGGATCCTAACTCAGAAAAGCCCCAGAGCCTAGTGTCTGACTGCTGCTCCATACTGCCTCCCTGCTGTCACTGTGAGCAGAGTGGCTTTTGCCGGAAGTTAACTATAGTCTACCAAAGATGTCCGTCCACTAACTGCTTAACATTGCCTCCATGTGGAGGTGGGTGTCTATGAGCCTTCCCTTCGACTCTGGGCAGACATAGTAACCCCTTTGAACAACAGAATATATGGCAGAAGTGACACATGCTAAGTTTCTAGGTCTTCAGAGACTGGCTAATTCCACTTCTTCTACAGGAACACTGACTGCTTAGATTCTCAAAAAGCAAACATGCATCAGAAAGAATATATTCAAAAGGAGCAAGTTCTACATGTCATTAGAAGATCTGATTGCCCTCTTGAAGAAACCACATGGAGAAGCCTTGAGGATTTTATGAGACCACATGGAGAAGGAATGGGAACAGTCCGGTCCAGCCTTCCAACCAACTGCTCCAAAGCAATGAGGGAGATATGCCTGATCCGTCCAGACCAGCCTTACCTTCTGCTGGATGTCCTCAGGCAATTCCAGTGAGTGCAAAGGGGATAAGATGAGCACTGTCCAAAATTCTAACTCTCAAAATCATAATGTGTAAAAAAAACAATTTCATTTTGAATGACTGAGGTTTGGGGTTATTTTGTTACTCAGCAATAAATCCAGAAGAGATACACTGACTTGGAAGTGACTGTGAGAGTAAAATACTGGCATGAGGGAAATACGGAAACCCAAAGAAAGGTAGGATACTGGAACCTGGTGTAACACTCTTTTTACTAGTGAAGTGGGAATCCCTGGAATCCGTCAGTGATTCTAGAGTGAAAGAGCAAGAATGAAGGTGAGAGATCAGCAAAGAATGCACATGTTTGCATCCTAGCGGTTATTTCCATCTAAACTTCTATTTTCTTCATGTGAGTCCTTCCTGTTATCCTTAAGTCTTCAGTAAAGTTTACCTTACAGCCTAGATTAGAGCAAAGCAAAGGACACAGAAGGATGGGGAAGGGGTAAGCAAGTAGTCACTCGCCACATTCCATATGGCATAAAGCAAATGCCCTAGTTCTTAGGTCAGACTTCCTGGGTTCAAATGCCTAGTTTCTTGTTTTACCCCCTTGGGCAAATTACTTAAACCCTTTGTAACTCAGGTTTTCCATCTGTAAAACTAGAGATAGTACTATCTCTATTATGCTTCTGTCTCCGTCTCCAGGAGAAAAGAGCCCCAGAAACCTTCCTCATCCTTCCCCTCCACACTCATATCGCTGCCATTATCTCTGCCTTAAGTGCCCACTTGGTTTGAGGAAGATGGAGAGATGGTTTCTAGAAGCCTGGAGAGTGGCTGAAATGCCACCAGTCAGCTGAATTCTAGGTAGAGAAAATGCCCAGGAATACTACATAGTAGTATGTCTCTGGAAGCCATGAGTAAATCAAAATGACATTATGCCTGGTACACAGAGCAGAAGCTATAGGAAGCAGGGGTGGATGGGAGAAGATAAGCTGAGAGGGAAGCAAGGGCCAGACCACAGGAAGCCTTATTTCCCAAGTAGTTTGGGCTTCACTGTGAAACAGGAGGGGAAATTACAAAGTCTGAAGTTGCAGATAATTCATATTTATCACAGATTAACATTTAATCTTAATAAGAAACTTGTGTGACAGTTAAGGAGTGTAGTGTTATTCTATCACTAGTAAGGCAACTGGGGACCCAGAGGTATAGCCACTAGGACTCAACAGGTTTGTAGAATCTTCTCAGGCCCAAGCAATCTGAGGCAGAAGTGTTGGTGATAGAAGCCCATTCAACATGTACACATGGAAAGAGAACAGTTCTAAGTCCATCTTCTCATCACTCTGGATTTCACTGTTCAGAAAAAACAATAAATGTCACTCAGACAACTTAGTTCATGTACTCACGTTTACCTCCCATGCTATACCAATAAAACAAATAGAAGCTGGTGGTCAATTATATATACCAAGCTTTTTCACATGATTCTTCAAGGCAAAGTGTTTGTGTCTTGTGTGACAAGACACCTTTTTTCAACCAGACAATATTCCAATTCTCCACATAAGAAATAGCAAATGATTCTGAGAGCTGTATCCCACACCCAGCCTAACAGTGGGAAAGCCACACTACATCCTGACGACGAGGTATCACAAATTTGTTTAATGATCAGCTTTTGTTCTCTTTGTTGGTAATATGAATGAAATTCATTGTTTTTTGAGCAAAGAGATTTCTAAATCAAAGTCTGCTGCATTTGGTCTAAATTTTTATGTTTCAGTTCCATCTATAATCATTTACCTTCGACATTTCTAACCTAGAGAGAATTCACTCACAAGACTCAGAATGGGTTACTAGTTAGGAATATTGGAATTTCTCAATAACAGGTGACCTGTGTTTTCAACAGTATCAGATACTAAACCCCACCAGCAACTAGAGCTTTTGCTAAGAATACCATGAGAGGAAATAGTTATTCAGAGGCTCCTGCATCTAAGGAAAAACAAACAAAAAACTACCTCCATTATTCCTTGGTGGTCACAAATTCAGCAGATGAAAGGGAATGGACTTCCAGGCCATTCCAAACTCTGTCTTTATTCCGTGACCTCTCGCTACTTACTTTCACCACAACAAAACACAAGAGGAAACGACAATCATTATGAGTTTTTGAGTGTGTGTCAGGAAGTGAGTATTCTGTAATTATTTCTTTCCTTTCAGAAAAAGCTGCCATTATTTTGCAGCCTCCTCACAGACTCTGCATTCACTCCTACCAAACCCTCAAAACGATCACTGATTCATTTATTAAACCCCTCAATCCTTCCTTAAATTTCCTCAAATACCACCCTCACTTCTATCCTCATTGCTCTTGCCTCAAACAATACAAACCTCTTCCTGATTTCTGTCTGTTCAACTCACTCTCCCTTGAAGTAATCAGCATTGTCTTTCCAAGCTGTAAGCCTCATCAGAATCCTTCTTACCTCAAAATTATTTTAAGATAATTTTTAAATTCTTCAAGATAAAATTCTTTAATATGGTCCCTTCTCACCACCTATAATTTAGCTGTAACTTCAGCCCAAGGGTGAAGGATGGGTTGATGCAGTCCATAGTTGAAAGAATTCACTCTTGTCACAAGAAGCTAACAGATGTAGTCTAGAAGCAAGTACAGGGAAATTGTTTTAAGGCTTTTATGTTCCAGGATTCAAGGAAGAAGAAAGCCATGCCTTTCAACAGGCCTGCAGTCTTCAGTCTGCATCTGGGGGCTACCATACAGGGTCACATGAACTGAATGTCATGGTTGCTTCTCCAGAATAAATAATTTCCTATTGGAGCCTATTTCTCCAGTTCTCCAATTTCTCCTTTCTCCTGTTGGGAAACAACTTCAAAGCTTCAGCTGAGTAGACTCCAGGAGGCTCTCATTAGTCTAAACCGAGGCAAGCCTGGCATCCCCTCTTGCACAATGAATAGCTCAAGGCCCTAATCCAAAAGCCTAGAGCATTCCTCAGGCCCCAAGGATTGCTTCGGAGGCAGACACATAATGTAAATGCTCCAATCAAAATAAAGCTCTGGACTTTGGTGAATGTGGGAAGACAGTCTATTTCTTCCTCTGGCTGTGAAGAAGGAAGCTTGTAGCCTGAAGCTGCAAGCAGCTACTTTGCTTCTTCCATAAAGTCAGACTAAGGATAAATCCAATATACATGTGAGTGGGAAGTAAGGCAGAATACTCAGAAAATCACAGAAAATGCAGCGCTTCATACCTGCGGACATTGTGCACATTTGGGTTGTTTGTTACAAGAGCCACTAGATTCCCTTTATCTTTAATCCCAGACCCCCCACCTAAGCCACCCTAACATACCCTGGACCCTTTTTTCTCTCTTCCACAAACCCCCTGATACTTATCAGTTCTTTTCTCTCCCCACCCCACACTCCACTTATTTTATCTCTGGGTGTCAGGAGAGGCTGTCAGCATTTGATTCCTCCTTCTGAGCCAGGTGGGACCTAGAAGTGGGTAGGTGTTTCCAGCCCTACAGACAGAGAAGTTGGGGAGGTTTCTTGTGCATGTCTGAAGGTTAAGTGTCATAGAATCAGACCTTTCCTCTCCGTATCTCCAATAGAGTTATTATGTTAACAATGTTTAGTGTTTTCCTAACTTGAATTGTACTCCCAAAGGTCCCCTGTGTTTACCTGACTTCCGTGCAGAGCAATACCTGGGAAAGCCAGGGAGAACATGAGAGGTGGTGGAAGCGAGAAATACTTGGTGCCATAGTACACACGGAATTGCTCACTGCACCCTGAAAAGAATGGCTGTTAAATAGTTCTCCGCCTTACCGAATACCCGTCCTGTGCCTGGAGTCCCCTCACCAGGACTCACAGCCTTACAGATGCTGGCCCACCTTTTAAGACCTAGCCAAAGGTGAGATCATGAAGCCGCACGCACAGTTGGACATCCACCCCACTGTCCCCATGACAAAAAGACTCCAGTCCCAGCTCTTGCTGTTCATCTTACACTTGCTTGTGCTCAGTTCTGACTCCAACCAGACCCAGATGGCAGATGCCACTTGGAAGCACAGTCCCCGTCATACAGGAAGGGTTCAGACATTTTCTGTATGTTGAATCCCATCTATAATCTAAACTATGGAAAGGATTAGCTTTAGACTTCTTATATTAAAAATGTCTCCAGTGGATGTTATAGACAGTGGGAGAAAGAAAGAGCTTTTCAGAAGGTAAGATCTGAACCTTTATGAGAATGTAAAAAAAGAACTTTCCACCCATGCCTGAAACCCTTGTGCCAAATCCCTCATGGTTAGCAAGCCCGACCATTGGACCTACTTCCAAGCCTTTGCTGTGACCAGTCTTAGTTAATTAATCCGGTGATGGATCACATTTAATTTTAACCTAACAAATCCCCATACATCTCCCAAACTTCCTGAACCCCGACTTTTGCTTTCTTCAAGAGGGTACAAAGCTAGCTGCAGCTTTCTTCTGAGAGCGAGAAATAAATTCAGCTTCTATCTTTTAGAGTCTGGGGCTTATGAATTGTGATTCCGTTTAACAAATTATAAGCTTACTTATTGGAGAGATCTAAAAATATACCCAATCTGTAATAAATATGGTCCCTTTCAGGTAGGCAGAATAAACCATCTCTGACTTAATGATATCACACCATGCCCACATTTTTCAGCCCTGCATTAACCTCTCTACAGGTATTTTTTTCTATTCTGTCTATTCAATGAAATAAAAATTAAATAAATAAAATCAATTCCTTTCTTTCCAGTCAATTCAGCTCAGTCATTTGTTTAAAATTTTAAGAGTTACTTGGAGAGATCTTTAGATAAACAATAACTATGCAGATCTAAGATATATGATCCAAAATTAACCCCTTACTTGTCCAGATGCCCAATGACATTTTAGCAAGAAAGATTCCCACACATTGAGATACATAAGAATCTAAAATTCAGTGCAGAACTTCAAATTTTAAGAACTTCAGTGTAGCTATCTGGCAACAAATTAATACTTTCCAAAGAGAATATTTATTTTTATTTTAGTCTGTCATTTTAGTTCTCAAAGTGGTTTTATTGCTGGTGACTTTTTAATGTACTCCTCTTTATAATTTTATCCAAGCTGTTTGTCTAATATAGTATCATCTTGTAATTTTAAAAGAATTCAATGCAGAACTCCTTTTTGTACAAGAGAGTGACAATGAAACACATACTCTGTGCTTTGACCCTGACATTTCACATAAGGTGGGTGTGGCAGATGGGGAACTTGGGCTGTTTTAGCTAACTGGTAATAAAATGGTTTGAAACTAGGCATCTTTGTCTTCATCCTCTTTTCTGATAGTTAAAAGAACACAAGAAAGCACCAGCACAGTGACATCACACAGAAGCCACTCAATAAACATTTTGTTCAAAGATAAAATTCAGTGTAAAAAAAAACCAAATATCATGGTAGCTGTTCACCTAAGAAATATCTAATTCTCTCCTTCCTTAGCATATGACCATGGGATTATATTTACTTGCTCTCTTACATGTGCGTAGGGTGAGCATTAATAAGAGATGCCACTTCTAGAGCATTTGATTTCCTCTGGGGAACCCTCCAGAACGTTATTTTTCCTGAACTCTGGCTGTTCTATCAGACTAGATTCCTGAAGGATTGTGATGAACATAATTTCTAATGATCTGTGATAAACATAAACATGAGCAAGAAATAAATCTTTGTTGTTTTAAGCTGCAGAGGGCATGGAGTTATCTGTTACTGGAGGAAAACATAGCCTCTCCTGACTGAGTCAAGTATAATACAACCTATCCAAAGAAATGTAGTCGTTTTGGTACTAAAAATATATCCTGATAGAGTGATTTCTCCTAAAAGTGATCTTTTTTGGACACTGATAATATGCTATGCCTAGAATGTATGTCACTTAAATTTCTAGGAATTAAGAAACCAAGTTAGTACAAAGAGCATGAAGATGCCCTCTCATTTCACCTGTTAAACCTCAACTGACTGACTAAACTCTAAAATTAGCAGCCAAAGAAAGTGTAAAAAGCTCAGACTCTTTACCATACACTTCGCGCTCTAGGCGCTGTAGGGGCCAGGGCTGCCAGTGCAATTGAGGTTGCTGCTGTGAATGATAACCAGGTCTCTTCCCCACTTTGCTCCTTTCCTTCTTAGCATGAGTCAACAAACTTGGTTTTAAACTCTGTAAGGGGCACTAGTCTATCTTTTGTTCTTGGTAGAGAGAGGAATATTTTTAGGAAATAATCTTACTATTTGCAGAGGGGGTTCATTATCAGCTACAAAATGAAAGGAATGTGTGTTCCCCAGGGCTCCAATAGCCAGTTAGGGAACTCAAGCCCTCTGCCTCCAAACCACGAAAGCCTCACTATTCTGTATTAACTGAGGTTGCAAGAGTAATTCAGGATGACACGTCCCTCTCATGCTACCTGGACCTGAGTTTCTGGGGAGCAAGCAGAACTTGAAGTTTTAGAGTTAAAAATAAAATCATATCAGCGTTGGGCGCCATAAATCTTCACTTCAGCAAATAGTTAGCTACCAGAAATTTCCCAGAGATCAGCTAAGTTCTTGAGACAGAAATATAGTGCAGTCTCTCTCTGCTGGGGATAGTGTGTGCATAAAGTCTTGCCAGCGCCTTCAGCTTGCAAAACTCAGTCTGTGAATGGATACTTGTGTTCCTGAACATCACCAGTGTTTCAGAAGAAGAATATGTAAATGTTCTCAGCAGATTTGTAAATTAGACTCCTGAAATCCTTCCTTCTCCCTCCCATCTTCTCCTTCCCTTCTCAGAATTGAAACAGCCCGCCGGAACCAAACCCTACCTTTCCAGACTCTGTTAATATGTTCTCAAAGAACAGCCCTACATAATTCCTAAATTGAGCTTGCCTTCTTCTACACTGTGGCAAAGTGCAATTACAGTTTAAAGGGAATATTTATGTACATTAGTTAACGACATCATTGCAACTTACTGCTCACACATCAACACTTAATTAGTGTAAGCTTAAGTGACATAATTGCTACAAGGCATGCATTTACTAGTAATGTGAGGTGATTTCATGCACTATGCACATTTTAAATATCTACTTTATACTTTGTCAGGCTGAATTTTTTAAATCAATAAGGGATATTTACATGGATCAGAAGTCTTCTTCCCTATTACAGACAAATATACTTCTGTGGGCTTTTGAGGCATTTAATATCCTGTAGGGTTTTTTAAAGACAGAAAGGTCAAAATTGGGCTGCAGACGACCTCTTCCTCAGGGACAAAGAGAATCCCCAATGAATGCAGCAGCATCCACATTAATTGCATGTGTGGGCCTCTTTCAATTACAACCACTTCACATGCCTTTAAATATCTTTCCAGGCATTACACATTGTAGCTTAGAAATATTTCTCTGAAACATAGTGGATTTTTAAAGCCAGAAAAGTTAAAATTGGGCTGCAGACCTCTCCCTCAGGGACAAAGATGATCCCCTATGTATGCAGCATCATCCACATTAATTATATGTGTGGACCTCTTTCAATTACAACCATTCCGTGTGCATTTAAATATCTCTCCAGGTGTTACAAATTGTAGTTTAGAAATATTTCTTTGAAATACAGTGGTTCTGTAAAATGGGGAGTTTCAAAGCCCCCCTCAAAAATCATAAATACTTGTAAGAAATTATGAAGTGCATATGAAGTGCAGTCTTTCTAGAATGCACATTTTATCAAAGCAACTCCCTGCAGAGAATTCTCCAGTGACTGTCCCTATGCCTCTCTGACGAACCCAAATCCCAGCAGAGGACAGCATCAGCCCTTCCTGATCTGTTCTTTATCCACTTCCCAGCCTCCAATCATTCCCAAAATCGGGTTGGTTGCCCTGCCATTGCTCATGCAGTGCCCTTTCCCTGCCAGCAGTCTGTCCCCTCTGCCCTAGTCTTGGCTCAGTCATGCGTGCCATGCACGCCCTTCTCTCCCATCACGACATCCATCACTGGTGTGGTGTCACTCACACATCTGTCTCCCCCAGTAGACAGCAGACAAGACTCAAGTGATGAATTGGATTTCGCTTAGTCAATCTCCATGTGACTATGGTGAATACACTTTCCTACACAGACAGAATAGTATAGTGTCTAAGAACCTGGGCTTTGGAGAAAAACAGTTCTCAGTTCAAGGTGACTCTAGCCAAAATGCTTCTCTGTGCCTCAGGTTCCTTGTAAGTAGAATGGGGAGAAGTGGCCCAGATATCAACCTCACAGATTGGCAGACCACACTTGGAGTTCTTGGGCTGTGGATATGGGTTTTTCACCCTGGCTGCCTGTCTCTCAGGTACCCAAGTCCATTTTTACCCTCCGATCTCATCTACAGGCCTGCCTTACCTCATGCACATATCCAGCTCTGTTCCTTCGCAGCCCAGCGCTGGTCAATTAGCAATCTGGCCCCCTCCTGCTCTGGAACAAAGGTTTAACAGCAAAATCCACAGCAATGCTGTGATTCTACATTACCTTTTATCCCCTCAGGAAAGCAATCAACACTTCACCTCAGGATAGAAGTGGCCTATATTTGAGTTCCAACCCAGTCACTATGTAAGTTATTTAGCAACTATTTAAGTGCCACCTATATACCAGGCAGTGTGTTAGGTATACAGGGCTGAAAACCACCTTTTATGAGGCTGGGTCTGAAGCAGGTCTTGACCTTGTCTGAGCCTGTTGCTTTAACATGCAGACAATACCCATTACTTACAGGCCTGTGATGAAGATTAAAAGAGAAACTGTCGATGGGAATATATTATAAACTGTAAAGTGCTATGCAAATCAAGATACCATTCTTTTCCCTTTTCAATTCTCTTCCAGTTCAGTCCATACTAACCCAGCAATCTATGTTGCATAGCTAAATGCACCTCGTGTGGTTTCTATCCCTAGACTACACTGTATTCCCCATAAATTCCCATCTTCCTGCTTGACAGGCTAATGTGCTGTTGCCATCCCCCTTGATATTAGTCTAATTCTGATTTGAGGCTGCAGAAGTGACAAGTGAAGCTCTTTTAGAGGTGCCTGGGATTATCAAACATTTTAAGAATTATTTTGCTGTCGAAGTCATGTCAGAATAGAGATGCATGACGATCCTGTGGTTCTGAAGTAAACATGAGGTGCCTTTCTGCCTGTACTCTGGAGAGAGCTGGCATGCTGAATGGCGCTGTCATCAGTCACTTTGCTAAATGCCAGAGCGGCCCGCACTGAGCCTGGGCCTTGGGGATTCGCGCTGCAACTCTGAGGAGGCTCTGCAACCAAGAGTGCCTAGAAGGATCCAGGAATTGGAAACAAAATGTCTCTTGCCACTAAAAGACACTTTTTTAAAGTGTCAGAAATGGATGTCTTTTTTCAACAAGAGAGATCCAGAAGGCATTGAAGGGAATTAACCACCTTGCACTTCCTAAAAGAATGATTGAGAAAAGTTGCAAAACTTAGAATTGAAATCCCCTGGCCATTGATTCTCTTTTCAGTTTGTGCATTGAGTCGAGCTGCCCTCTTTAAATAATGATAGCAATAAATCCAGTGAATATGGGAGCACAGTGACAAAAAATAGATAGCTTTGAACTAGGAGCTTTCAAATAAAGGCAGTCTGGAGGGGCCATGGATGTGTCTTACTAATTACTGCAGATGGGAGAGGAAGGCAAGGAGAGACCAAGGGTGGTCAGGCCAGAGCCTGCAGCACAAACGGCAGGCCCAGGAAGCTGACCGCTTACTTGTATCTGTGTATCTTTGCAGTGTGGGAGCAAGGGTGGGGAGGTCCAGACATAAAAAAGAAGGGCTCTACTCCCAAAGTATCAGAATGACTGAAAAGACAAAGATGATTTCTAAACCTTTTCTTCTAAACCTCACAAATGATGCTGTACAGTCCTTCAGGATTAGAACCATATGTTATCCATTCCTATATCTACCACATCACAGAGTACTTTACGCAGAGAGTATCTTCCACAGGTACTTGATGACTAAATGAATGAGCAAATAACTAGGCAAGACCTAAGAGAAAGAAAGAGGGTAGAGAAGGAGAGAAGAAGAAAGGAAAAAAGACAAATTGGATAGAAAATAATTAGCATATAAAATTAATGAGTAAAGGTCAGAAAATGCAGTGGTTTGTCCAGCTTCAGCTGCATGGCTAATAAAAAGCAACCAGACAAGTTGAGTGCATTGTTAAGAGAAGCAGAAAGTCAAGGCCACACATTCTCTTTCTGTCTTTTGTCTATCCTCTCCCCCACCATAGACTTTGTCCAACTATGAAGAAAACAGGAAAAAAAGCCAGCTTTCCAATAAAAATCCCTCTTGCATGTGAGTAATTTATCTCACTGTCCTGGTTCCCACAGCCTTCTATAGATCTATAATTCTAGAATGTAGTGACTGAAATTATTCTGCCGATTGACATCACCTAATTCCCTGCACAAAGGTCATCCATGCACAGAGTCACCTTTATACAAGTCTTACCCCACTAATGCATTAGGAGTATTCAAAGTGTATCAGATTCAGCAGCTTTTAGACAATATTATTTTTAATGCACCGTGGCAAAGTAAACGTCGATGATGTTTTTGACCTTAATTATTTGTTCTGAATAGAACCACTTGGTTCTCAGAGCTGAAAGAGCATATTTCCACAAACCTCCATCAAGGAGCAATTATTGGTAATTCTAATCTCTTTCAATAAATATTTCAGAACTTGGCAGAATCATGGTGTCAGTAGGAGACATGCTGAAAATGTCATCCTGGATAGGGGCTGTTATTTTCTAGTTACACAAAAAGAGAGCTTTTAACCCCCTCCTCAGTAGACTGATTTATTTCTGTCGCAAACCTCCACATAAAGATTTTAATAGCTGAGAAATTGTTACTCCTGTGTCTTCTCTCAAACACCTGAACCATTCTTGCTTTCCATTTTGCCTCTTGTATGTCAAATTATATCCATCACCTTCAAAAGCTCTAACTCTAGGCCCCAAGGAAAAGCTGCATTTGAACAAGCATGGGTCTAGATCTGGTATAGACTAGAAGCCCTTAAGATTAGTCTGGGTAAGCTTATATGAACTCCAGAATGTGGCCAGCCCTTTTTATATAACTCATCTCCCCAGTTTGGCTCACTATTGGGTTTCCAAAACCACAACTTACAATTCATGTAAAACATTTGTCGTGTTATTGATAGACAAACGCAGACTTGCATTTTATAATAATAATATAACAACAGTAACACTAACAATACCTATTATACCTGCCACTTGCGGTTACCTTTTGGCTACTCGGTGATGAAAACAAACAACATATTCCAACATGTAAACCATTACTAAAAGACCAAGGCTTTTTATCTCTGAAGGACCCAGACTCCTTAAAAACACCAGCTGGATATTTTCTTCCCATCAGCTCGGCTATGCCATGCTTCAGTAAATGGTGAGCACCCAATAACTCTCACTGAGCATGAAAACATGAAGAATGAAAAGCTCTAGTGAGACTTTGCAGGCAAATTGAGAAGTAAAGCCAAGTTATGAAAGGAGACCCACTGAATCACACAGATACTACCTCCAGATGGTATCTCTCACAACTCCCTGTTTCACTGCTGAGGGCCAGATTTAGACACCATTATCTGTGGCCACAGCAAGTGCTCCTGCCTTCAAACAGTTTCCAGAATTGTGGCCCAAAATACAATTAATCTGTAAAACAAATAAGTAGATACAGAATCAGACTGGCATCAGACTTCTCATCAGCAGCCCTGAATGTTAGAGATGAAGACACATTCGAAGCTCTACAAGATTCTAGACCTAAAATTCTATGGTCATACAAATACCAATCGAGCATGAAGATAACATAAAGCCCTGTTTGGATGCGCATGGAAACAAAACACTGATAAGCCAAGCACCATCTGTGAGTCTGTGAGTCTGACTTTTGAGTATGAACTACAGACAAAGAAAAGGGGGAGGGATTCCAAGAGAGATGCTTCCTCAGAGGTGCAAGACACATTCTGGAGCCAACCACTGTTGATGCTGTAAGCAGGTCAAAAGGACAAGGGGTCCAGATCCAGCAGGAAGTTGATGTGCTCCAGAGGATTTTCTATGGCAAGAAAGTATTATCTGTGCAAAATATGAGATGGGATAATTTTGAGAATATAGTAAAAACATCACTATTATTTTTGACAACCATTGGGCAAAAAAAAGAATGCAATAAATAAAAGATAAATTCATCTACAAAAAAATCAAATAAACAAGAAGAAACAGAGGACCTACCAGAAAAAGTCACTGTTTAAATATGAGTCATGTCAGAGTATGGCAGAATTGTAATAAAACTGAATCAAGTTGACTTTGAAACTAAGAACATTCTTCTTCAAACAGCAAAAATGTTATAATATTGGATGTAAGGAGAAGGAAATACAATACAACACCTTTATTTGAATTTGCACTGAATAATATGAACATGGTTATTAAAACAAATAATATTTATTGGTTTTCAGCCTGTGCTAAAAGACAAAGACAAAGCTTACAATAATTATGGTTCCCAAAAGGAAGGTAAATGTTTCACTATGCTTCACTCTGTAAAATTAAAAGAAGAGTTGCCAGAAATTGGGAAGTAGAAGGGCAAGAGAGGAAATAGACAGGACAGCAAGGATATAAGCATATTTAGATTTATGAAATTAATCACAAGGGGAACTAAAAATAGGGGCTATAAAGTGGTTGCTTTTGGAAGTGCAACTGAGGTCAAGGAAGAATAAGCAGAACAAATTATACTTTTCATTTCAAACCCCTCTCTGCTTACAAAAAGTAAACACTACATATATTAAAGCATCATGTCATACACCTTAAATACGTACAATTTTTATTTGTCAATTATACCTCAACAAAGCTGAGGGAAAAAAACCACATGTATCTTGTATTTCCTTTAAAATAATGATATAAATAAAATACACTGGCTTGGATGAAAGGAGATCTCAAACGAAACAGTACAGTATAATCTCCAATATATGTTTATATAGGTCTATACCAAGAATATATGCCAACTCATTCACATTTTTACATTTAGAAAATGGATTACTGCTGATTTTTCACTTTCTTCTCTACTTCTTTCATATTTATTTGGTTCTTTTTTTAACAGTGAGCATATCTTAAAAATACAAAAAAGATTTACTCTTGAAAGTTAAATTTTAAAATGTGTCCTTAAAGCCTACAATTAACCAATTATAAAATATCGATACACTACATTTAGGTTTTTAGAATATTTCAATATATTTTACATATTTTAATATTTTACATAAGTGGGATCATGCATATATATTGATATTTTGCATAAATGTGATTATATAGAACATAGCATAATTTTATCAACCCATTCACCATCTATTTATGACATGTTCATGCCTCCATTATATCACCTATTACACATACTAGCATGTCTATTTGTCCAACATATCTGTTCTCCCGAGAGGAAAAGATCCTGACGCTATGAACAATGTTTTCATAATTCTGTATCCACAACTCCTTGCACATAACAGACATACAATGCAAATCTTGAGCACTATGAGACAAATGTTAGATGTACCTTCCTCCTATATGCACAGTTACGAAACATTCCCTTTCATAAATATTGCATTCATGCACACAACAGAAACAAGGTGACGACTTCTCAACGCAAAGCCCTCATGCTGTTCCTTCCTCCCTTCCTAAGGCTATTTTCCTGATCCTCTAGACAGCTAGGACGGATTTTCTTCCCTGCTTGACCATTCCATCTGAGCAAAATTAATGTTTCCTGAAAGTAACTTTCCAAAAGAGGGCTTTTGTGGGAGTTTTGTGGGCCTCCAGGAGGGACACAGCGGTTCCCAAAAAAGACTTCTTCTGAGATTGAATGGGATCCTCTTTCCAAGAAACCCATCCCCTTCCGCTGTCAGAGCTCCACAGTTAGAGATTCATTCTATAATATTCCTCATGCCCACAATGAGGTAATGGATTAAGTCTCCAATTTTAGTGAGTCACCACTCCTCATGGCTGCCCTATTGAGGGCACCAGGGCACACAGGTAAAGTACTAGGCTTCCACGGGTGACAGTTATGTCACTTAGGAGAAGTTTAGAGCCCAGAGGAAGCAGGAAAAAGATGTGTGGGCAGACCAATTTCAGACGTTATAGTTTCTTCTAAAGTAATCTGTCAACCCCAAAACTAATTGCAATCACTATAGTTCCTATTAAAATAACTTACTTTTCTTTCTCAAAAATATTGTATGGGTCTCTTGCTATACATTAAATTAGGACTACATTTCATATCCAATACTCAACAGTACTCAGAAAGGAACATGGCATATTTTAAAAATAAAAAAATTTAAATAAAACAGAAGTAGCTCATTTTTACTATAGTTGCAAGAACTGCAACTTAAGGCAGTGATAATTTTGAAGGTGGACAAACATTTGTAAGTAAACATTTTATTGAAATATTATAAACTTGGAGAAAAATGCACAAATGACCAATGTACAGCTCAATGAATTATCACAAACTGAAAACCATTGTGACCACCAGCCAGATAAGTAAAAAAGAAAAATTACCAGTGTTCATGAGCCCACCTCTTCAAGACCTCTCCCAGCCAAAAATAAGCACCATGCTGAAATTTGTCACCATAGACTGTTTTGCTTGGTATTGAAATTTATATAAATAAGATCATATTGAAAAGTACTCTCTAAATAGTAGCTACCACTGCATTATAAATGTGAAAATACTTTACTAAATTAAGAAGAAAAAAGGAGCTAAATCCCCCAGCAATCAAGTAAACCCTATACAAGCCTGGTAACATTCTTAATCAGATTTATCCACCTTCTGGGTGGAGAAACTGGACTCAAAGTTAAGTTATATAACTAAGGAAAGATCACACCCTCACTCACTAAGTAACTAAATTGCAGTTTGAACTGAAAGGTTTCACTCCAAAATAGATACTGCTCCCTCTATACCACACAGCCAGATGTCTAAGTAAGATATTGCACTTAAGATACTAGAAAATCATCACTTCACTTAGGGTTCATAGTGCTTAGAATGTTGAACTGAGCAAACACTTGGTGTTCCGTCTATGGATGCATCATCTTATGGTGACATCACAAGACAAGCCCTTGTCTGGCATGAATGTGAGCCTGAAGATAGGTATGGGCCGTGTTTACACTACACGTTTATTCCTATTAAAGAGCTTCAAGTCATGGGAATACAACCAAGAAATGGTTTTCTTTCCTTTCATCACTATTTCCAAGTTGAACATTGTTGAGTTCCGCCTACTCATTATGTAAGGGCATTTTAGGCAGATCCCATAGGTTTGTAGGTACTTTCTAAAAAAACCCAGTCTAGTTAATATTTCAATCTCCTATCCAATTCAAAGTTCACCACTTCTGTGTCACACACTGGAGCAGTGGCTTAGGCAAACTGCTATGGAGATGAAGGCATGATCTGCTTTCATATGCTTCTTGAATTGCATGTCCTTGAATTATGAAATAGAAGACTATGGTGTTCTTGTGGGTCACTTCCCTCCCCTTGATCTTCATGGTTGAGTCTGAGAAGGAAAAATGAGGGAGGCAAAGATATTCCTATGTTACTGACCACCTGTTAGAAATAAGGAGGCATCACTGGTCCCCCTCTGATTCGGTCTATTACCTGCAATGGCAGTGGCCCAGCCAACATGGGGCCCAGGCCAGTGCTCTGGTTTCCAGGGAGATCAGCCTTCTCAACAGCAGCATACTAATATTTTGACCTAGATAATTCTTTGTGGTGGGGGCTGCCCTGCATACTGTAGAATGTTTATCAGCATCCCTGGCCTCTCCCACTAGATGCCAATAGCACCTTCCTCCTAGTTGTTACAACTAAAATTGCTAATTGTTCCCTGGAGGGTCAATTCACCCTGGTTGAGAACCACTAACAACAAATGTGTGTAATTCTCAAGCAGCCTTGCAAGTGATATTTACCTTCATATCCTTCACTGGTTGGGATGTCTATGTGTTTAGCCTAGATGTCACCTGGGCACCCCAAGGATGTCTGATCAATCCTTTAACCTCTGTAGTCCTTCATGTGTAGCCATCCTAACAGTTGTGGTTTTCTTTTGAGCTCTTCAAAAACAGTCAAAAGTTGGAATAAGAGTAATCCCTATCTTTCTCATTAAAGACATTACATCAGTATCCCTTCTTTACTGCTGCAGTGAGATATTTCAGTAAAAATTCAGCTTTCAGACATACCTGACAGAAATCTCAGATAAGAAAGCACCATTCTCTGTGTTCATGGCCACCCCTAAAACTTGGGTCCATATTTCAAGCTCAGCTAAGAACTCCCTAGGAGATACATACATATATCTCTTAGTTTTTATGAATGACCCATCTCTTGGCTTTGGGGAAAAATTCACTCCATGACAGGGTGAGAAAACAGTCACTTTTTACAAGACTGCAGACGTCAATGATTCTCTCCCTTTCCCAGTTGTTACTGGCTGAATTATGTTTCCCTGGAACTCATATGTTAGAGTTCTAACCCACAGCACCTCATAATGTGACCATATTTGGATATGGGGCCTTGAAAGAGGTAACTGGGTTAAAATGAGGACATTAAGGTGGGTCCTAATCCAACATGACGTGTGTGTTTATAAAAAGAAGAAATTTGGACACAAACAAGTACAGGGGAAAAGCAATGTGAAGACACAGTTTGAAGACAGCCATCTATAAATCAGGGAGAGAGGCCTCAGAAGAAACTAACCATGCCAACACCTTGATATCAGATTTCTAGCCTTCAGACTATGAGACAATAAATTTTCATTGTATAAGCCACCCGGTCTGTGATATTTTGTTGCGGCAGCCCCAGAAAATTAATACACACCAGTCCTATTCTTATCAACTCAGGGTCGGGAGATGGTTGAATGAGAAAGCCAGATTGTGCCTCTTCTTATTTATGAAGCCATGGAGAGGTGTCTAGCCCAAGTTTTTTGGTCTCCATTTAAATGAGGGGTTCTTGGACCCTCTTCAACTCTGAACCTTTATCACCTATTCTGGAGCAATAGAAAAAGTCCCACTCTAGTAGTAAAGTATAGAGAATATAGTCAATGATTCCATAATATCTTCCTATGTTAACAGATAGTAACTGCACTCGTGGGGGTACTTATAATAATTATTAATAATAATACAAGATTGTGTATCAACAATACTTCAATTATAAAAAATCCCTTCCATCATCATGCATTGTATATGTATTTATTGGGATTTTAACAGCATCCAAAATGAAAACAAGATTTTCAGCTTTACAAGGAGAAAAACAGCTCCTCTGTTGTCCATTGCTATCATACATCTCATAAATGCCTCTTAAGGCAATAGCACCTCGCCTATAAGAACCTGGGTAAAGGTTCTATGATGCAGTGGCTTGTCTACTTGGTGATTTCATGGACAATATACCATAAACATGGCCAACTTGTGGAATCATCTCTTTGCATTACTAGCTAGGAAATTGTTTTCAAGCACTGGTCAAGGTCTGGGTGGCATCCTTCTAAGTATATATAAATCACTACCTTGAATGCTCTGAACAGTTCTAGGACAAGAAACAATCTTGGTGGTCACCAAACCTAATCCCTCATCTGATGCTTCAATGACTTCCATCTACCTATAACCACGTTAGCTTACATACAAAGCAGAACACTTAAGAAATATAACCATGCTAGGATTCCATATGCATAAACCCTATGAGGAGAGTGAATGAAGCCTTATGCATATTCACAGCTAAAACTTTGTTTCCACAGAAGCAAATCTTGACAATTCCTGGTTGAATAGGAAAATGCTGTTCACATTCCTGATCACCTCCCTCAGCACTTTGCCATTCTGTGCCCCACCACGCAACTGGGGTCCAGTAGGTGTGAATGGTATGTAGAGTGAAAAAAGGACATCACAAGAATTTGTCAGACCAGTCTTAACCTAGGACAATCATCTGGATATTTGACCTTGCACAAGTCCATTAGCCACTTTTGACTTTTAGTTTCTTCATCATAAAACAGAAGATAAAAGTAGATAGTCATGAATGTTGTTTTCGGTTTTTAAATTATCTAAATCTCATACATATTTTGTATATATTCATATTCTGAAACTCTTCATCCTATCTATACTGCTCTTCTAATTTTGCCTACATGCTTCTGATTAAACTTCTATCTGTATTATCTAAGTCTCTACATAGGCCTTTCCACTCTGGGTGATGTTATCCTTATGAAACATTCTTGAAATTGCAGCCAACTTTTGCAGAGTCTGAAGGAGATGCCAAGAGGGTAAGGTAGAATATTAGTCTTCTATCAATGCCATAAAAAATTACCACAAACACAGTGGCTAAAAATAACACAAATTTGTGATACCACACTTCTGTAGGTGAGAAGTTTGAGCTGGTTCAACTGGTTGCTCTGATCCAGATTTCACAAGGTCAAAATCAAGGTGTCAGCCAGCTGGGCTCTTTTCTGGAGGTTCTAGGGAGAATCCATTTCCCAGTTCTTTCAAGTTGTTGGGAAATTCCCATTTCTTAATATTTTAGATCTGCGTACTTGCCAGCATGGGCTGCTGTTAGCTCCTAGAGGGCTGTCCACAGTCCTTGCACTTGGACCCTGCCTCTCGGGGCCAGCAGCGGCCTGCCGAGTCCTTCTGATGCCTAGACTCTCCAACTTCTACTTCTGCTGAACCTCCAACTCCCAGCCAGAGAAAGTTCTCTACTTGTAAAACTCATATAATTAGATTGTGCCCATGGGAATAATCTAAGGTAACTTTAAAGAATGTACCCTTAATTACAACTGCAAGATCCCTTTTTCCTTGTAATATAATATGTTCACAGGCTCTAGAAATTAAGGCATGGACATTTTTTCAGGAACCATTGTTCTGCCTACAAGGTAAGAGGAAAAGAAGAACTGGAGATAAAGAAACAACTTTTTCTGTAGTATTGATCTACCCAGGGGTTTTTTCTTTTCTCTGCTTCAACCAGACACTTAAAATAACAGCTCATATTTAATGTGCATTATTACATACATGGCACTTTACTTGTATTTAAATATGTTACCTCATTTAATCCTGATAACATCTTATATATTAAATCTATTATTATTCCCATTTTACATCTGAAGCAACTGAGGCCCCTATATCTTAAACACCTTGTCCACACAATTAGTTAAGTACAACAGGCAGGATTTAAATCCAGTTTCTGTGACTCCAGAATCCCGCACTTTCCACACATTTTGCAGCTGAGAAGCCAAAGGCTCATAGAGGTCACATGATTTCCCCCAAAGATACACAGATGGTAGATGGAAGTTTCTGGAGTCAAATAAGCTCTGCAGCAGCCTTCACAACCTGGTCCACCTGGCTGGCCCTTCCATCGCCCGTGTTCTCAATGCCCTGCAGTCAGATTTGCTACAACCACACATTTGTCCTTACAACACTAGCTTTTATTACTCTTCGCTACATCTCTGAAACACAGGTTCATTTGTGGTCACAACAGCTTGAAAATAGTGGGGCATCTTTAATGCTATAAATGCCATGCTTTATAATGCTAAAATATAAATTGCATAGAAACGGGTTTTGGAGCTTGAATTCTCTTAATTGCCTCCAGCACAGTAGAGAGTAGCTACCTAGACCAGTAGGAAATGGAAAGAGGATGCTTCACCATCAGAAATTGCCTATGAATGACTACAATCTGCAATATTCTCTCTTCTGTTTTGTTTGTAATCACATACTCATGCATGTAAATATGCAGGTGGTCCTAAAACTGTTACAGCCTACTGTATAATTGATAACACATAATACTAAAGATTTATTCATGTCCCTAGGGCCAGATATCCTTTTGAGTATAATATAGAGAGCAGTTAATAAGCTCTTTTCATATCTCCTGATAGGGCATTTTGAAATCTTACTGAAGTTCCTTCCAAGTGTGCATGCTGACATGGTGGCCAGTTCTGCAAAGGCACTACTTTCTCACCTATTGAGCAAACTCAGGAAGTTAATGTGCAAGCCTCATTTATTTAATATCTTTAAGGTATAGGGTATTTGGCATAAATTAAATGTTCATGATTATTCTTACATAGCTGATCAGTTAACAATAATCCTCACATATATCTTTTTCATGTAATCACCAGAGCAGCCCAGACAAGAGGGATGTTATTATGCCCACCATGCACATGAGAACACCACGGCCTAGAAAGAATAAGTAGCTCATCGAGAAGAAGCAGAATCCAGGATTCCCAACTGTGTCTGGTGGTGACCATGTCCCTTAGTGCTTCTCCTGTTACTGAATCAGCCTTTTCATCAAAGCCAAAGTATGTAACCTTTTGGGATTGGCTTTCTTCACTCAGCAAAATTCCCTTGGAGATACATGCAAGTTGTGTGTGTCATAGTTTGTTCCTTCTTATCACTGAACAGTATTCAATGGTGTGGATGTATATCACTTGTTTTAAACATTAACCCCTTGACCCAGGGCCAGTTTGAAACATTTGCTGGAGTGTTTGAACTTGTCCACCTCATGGAGAAACATTTGTGAACTTATATAAAGAGACTGACTTTGGCCATACAGAAGGAAAGATAAATTTGCTTTAAGTTAGAGAGAATGGCAAGGAGTTAGCAATTAGTACATATTTTTTGAATGGTTGTTATTTAGTTTTCAAAGTAACCCTAGACTTGACATTATACTTATACTACAAATAACAAAAGCAAATCTCAAATGATTTAAACAAATTCCCACAGCTACTAAATAGTTGATCTAGGATTAAAATCCAAGCCTTTCCCACCTTAAACCCATACCCTCTGTCCTCTGCTACACCACACCACCTATAATGTGAAAGGCAGAAACCTAACAGGACACCGTGATGCAGAAGCAGCAGCAATCCTGGAAGACCTGTGACATCAGACTGCCTCCCTTCCAGGTTATCCTAACCATAAGGACATTTGCAAACCTAGCTTCCTATGCTTAACATCCTTGCAACCACAACTATAAACCAAAAGTCCTCCTACCCCAACCAAAAACCTTAACCAGAAAAAAATGAATTAAAAAGTTAGAACCAACTGGTGGTTACTGGGGCAAGCATGGCACAGCAAAGAAATCTCTGATAGCATCCCCTCCTCCAGTAAGGAATTAAGTACTTGAAGATAAAATAGTCCCCCTTCTTCGATTCTTCCCACTTGCTGACATGGTATTGCTCCGTAATTTTTTTGTCACAGCTTTCAGATAAATCAGTAGAACCACTACCTCTCCTGTCAAGCTGGTTTCAAATGAAACCAGAGCCCTGAGCTGGGGTCGAAGGACTGTCCCCCTGCTAAGCTTCCTGTGCGCGTCACACCCCCACCCATCCTCACAGAAAACGGCATCTTGCTTACTAGACAGAGATAAATTCCTGGCTGCCATGCTCATCAGACACTAAGCCAAACTCATCTCTTTCCTCCTCCTTTTTCCTCCCTCACTCCAGTTATTTATAGAGATCACAGGTGAATCGGGGGAAATTATTACAGTGCCATGACTGCTGAAGAGCTGGAAGCTAAAGAAGATGGATTATCATGGCTCTGACATGATTTGTATGGATTTCCAAAATTAAGCTGTTCGCTTAAACTGACCACCTTCCGCCCACCCTGGGCTTCACAGCTGCCCTGGTGATAACCTTCATCTGCACTTGTGAGCCCAGAAAGCTGAGCACGTTTCCCATTACCTTTCAAGCGAGAGTGTAGGGTTCTTCTGGCCCCTCAGTAATAGCAGGGCTGCTGGTGAACAGAGTGATAAACACCTACCGAGAGGGATGTAGCGTGAAAAGATCTCATCACCTGCCATTAGTTCCCTGATGAATAATGCAGCATTTTTCTGTGGCAGGTGTCAGGAGTGGGGGGGAGAATTGCTCCTGCGAGTGCTCTGGAGCACTTCAGCACAAAGTAAGAGGTGAGAACAACAGATGCATGTGACAAAATTACACAGGCTATTGTGTTTTAAAAGAAAGGGAAACTTTTACTTGGAAAAAACCTGGCAGGTTTCCCTTCTTTCTCTCTCTCTCTACCTTAACAGTCAAGCAGGCTAATGCTGCTTCTCCTAAACTTCTACCATTCTAATCTGGACCCCTTGCAAAGGAATAGTTTCTTTTCGATTGCATTACTCAGCTTATAAGAGCATGTTTCTCCCTCTAGTTCCACTTCTTTCTCTGGTTTGTATATCTTGATTTTGATTTGCATATGCGGATCTTCATTGTATTTTAATTAAACTTTATATAAGATTGAGTTGAACAGGTATATCAGACAAGAGCAAATATAATAATTTCTGTGTGCATTTGTACACACAAAGTGCATGCACACACACATATTAAAGCAGTAATTTTTGGTGAAAAGAATGGGTAGCTAACAGGCTTATTGCCTTTGAAAATCTGCCTGAAGAAAATAGTATCAGACCAGCAGAAACCAGGACAAAAATGCGACTCATTATTGGTTATTCACAGCACACAAATTCATCTATCCTGAGAGCCACAGATTAAGGTGATTTGTAGCCTCAGGTCCCAACATGAAGAAAACTAGAAGTTTAAATCAACTTTCTTCAAGACTGGCATAATTTCTGAGCACTCAGGAATAGTTTTAATTTTCTGCCAGTTGTCATGTAACTTGGAATCTGGCCAGACAAGAGAATTTGATTCCAGAACTAATTCACCACCACTCTCTCCCCTAAGTCCCCCATTTTCCTAGGGCAAAATGCCAAATTCTCCTGTGTTGAGCATTGCTATTTAAGGTGAGAAGGAAAATTTTAAATGACAGAAAGAACTAAAATTAGGCTGGAGAATTTTTAAATGTGGTGCACGCTACTACCCTAAAGGAGTCGCTGAAGAGGATGGCAGATGTGCGGCAACAGGTGGCTCCTATACCTCATTCTGGATCTGGCCCTGTCAGTGGGGCAAATGAGGCTCCTAATCTTTCCCCCATATCCCAAAGGAGGGAAAATGACTAGACCGGGCCAGACTGAAGCAGCAATGTAAATTAAAACAAAGCCTACCTTTGACTCTACTGACACCCTTTCTTTACCACTTTGGCCACCATGTTTTAGAAAAATACCCTGACAAGGGTGACAGGACAGAAATGGAGCTGTCCCAGAGAATTAGGGACAGTCAGTGTGTCTGTGATTCCCATTACCCCCAAGAGTCCAGGAGCCATATAGTGCCTTCAGCAGCCCAATAATATTTAGTTTAATGTTTCCCTCCCCCAAAATATGGCCCCTTCCCAAATTACCACTAATACTGCTCTTCCTCAAAACTCCCATCCTCTTGTTAGAAAAGCTATCAGATTCCATTCACTAACTGAACAATATCTGTTAAGTACAGAAGATAAATGAGGAAAGCAGCTAAGTACTGGGGCTGAACAGATCCCTGCCTGGAAGAGAATTATATTCCAGTAGAGGACACAGGAAATAAAGAGTTAGCCAAATAAATACATATTTAAGCATTATGGTAATTGCCATAAAGGAAATAAAACATCAGGCTGATGGGCTAAATTAAAAGCCAGGGACCTTACAGGCAGCAATGAGGTCAGAGAAGGCCATGTATGACTAGACATGTGACCAGACAGTAAGGAAGATAGAGCCACCTGTGTTAGGCAGGACCTCCAAGAAGCACTTGCCAAGATATTATTAAAGGTACAAAGATTTATTGGAGAAAGTGCCTGTGTTGAAAAGAAGGAACAGGAGGAGGCTGAGACTGTGGTGAGACCAGAATGCAAGCCTCACCCCAGGTAAAGGAGAGAGGGAGGGAAGGAGGACTAGAAGAGCCCTAGGCTGTGTGCAATCTAGGGAAGGCTCAGCAGAGCTGATGTGCATTCCTGAAGCCAAAGTCAGCAGACAAAGACGCCCATGTCTTCTAGGAATGGGGCTCCCCAAGGACCCCTGCAGCACTCAATCCCTGCCCCCAGGGGAGCAGACCTGGAGGGCAAGTCCTCCATGCAAAATCTGTAACAGATATCAAAAAACAGCAGGGGGACCAGCAATCAGTCCCCCTACCTATAGAAGATCTGTAAAGCTCATTCTCATGATACCATCAAGTCCTGTGAAAAAGCAGGAAAAAGAGAATTTCTGGGAGAGGGAAGGGCAAGAGTAAGTGCCTGGAGGTCCAAAGATCAGCTGAAACGAATGAGAGGAATTTGCGTTGGTTTGATGGTAGCAAAATAGACAGGGACTGATCAGAAAAGGAAGGAGGGCCTTATATTTAAATCACAGAAGTAACAATGTCTTAGCTAGTGACCACTCAATGTATGCCAGGCAGTGTTCCAATCACTTTACATATACATACAAAACTTTGTTCATCTTCACAACATCTCTGTAAGGTGCTATTTTACTCTTAACCATTCAAATGATCACCTGAGCCTGAAAAGGAAACTTTCTCAAGGTCACATTAGCTTGTACGTGGCAGAGCTAAGATTCAAACACAGATCCTCTGCCTACTCTTACCTGCAATACTAGGCACTGTCTCTGGTAAAGGTGTTGAATTGTACTCTAAGAAAGCCAGAAAGGCACTGAAAAGGCATAAACAGAATCAATGAATACACACATAAGGAGTATTTCTAGGGCATCTACTCATGCTTTGAACTCCTTGAGAATCTTTTTTTTAATAATCCTAAAAATAACTGTCCATAGTTTGAACTCACAAAGTATACAATTGTGGAAGCTGGTGTCCTACTCTAACCATTTACAAAATCACACAAAAAGCTTCCCATTTAGCATGGGCACAGAATAGCTCAATCTATTCACATATTTCCTTAAGAGCACAGAAGGAGCGGTGGAGATCTGAGACCTTACTATGGACGAGGGGTCAGAGCAATGCAATGTGACTGGCTTTGAAGAGAGGAAGGAGGCACAAGCCAAGGAGTATAGGCAGTCCCTAGAAGCTGGAAAAGGCAGAGAAATGGCTTTCTTCTCAAGCCTCCAGAAAGGATCACAACCCTGCTGACACCTTGCTGTTAGCCCAGTGAGACCCATTACAGACTTCTGACCTCCAAAACAGTAAGACAATAGATTTGCAACATTTAAACCATTAAGTTTGTGGTACTCTGTTACAGCAGATATAGAAAACCAGTGCACACAAGGTATGTGAACAGACCTCTCCAAAAAGGCACCAAGTAAGAATGTTTTTCTCCCATGTGAAAGTTTATCATCGAATGACCTTGGCAGAAAAGGACTTAATAACCAGGTTGATAAAATGACCTATTCTGGGGATGAGTCAGCCTCCTTCACCAGCTACCCCTGTCCCTACCCAAAGGGCTCGTGAACAAAATGAGCATGGCAGCAGTGATGGAGGTCATAAAAGCGCTCAGCAATATGATTTCTACTTGCCAGGGCCTGTGGTTAAAGTCAGTGTCTGGGTCTACATGGACTAAAAAAGTCTTCAACATCATGTTCAAGACTTGAAAAGATAAGCATTTGGTAAATCTATCCATTATCAGATAATCCCTTTGACTGATTTCTCCACTGCTTCATAAAATTGGAATATTTGAATGCTGCTTTAAAAAAGTATTAAGTAATCAAAGGCTCAATACTAAAACATATTTTAGGCCCGTCCTTTATGTAAAATAATTATCCTGATGAAGTCCAAGGCAAACAATTTAGAGAAACAGCTCAATGAAACCACTCACAAACCTGTACTGTATGAATCTTTGGTTAAAGCCCTCCACTCACTATCTCTTACAAACAGGAACAAGGTGCTTGGCACTGGTCACGTTCCTGGTAAAAATGTGCCTGGTGATCATTTGTAGCATCCGGGTACTCTTCCTCTTGATTCCTGTGCTACCACATTGATGTTCGGCTTTCTAGTCACTTCTGTAAACCATACATGATAGAAAGCCTAGAAAATGGTTCCCGGTGACCTCTGCCTCCTCATATTAATGACCCTGTTTAATTCCTTTGCCTCATCAATGGGCTAAACCTAGTGACTTGCTTCTAATGAGTAAACATGGCAAAAGTAATGGGATACCACTTCCTAGATTAAGTTACGCCAGACTGTTACTTCCATTTTCCTCACACTACTCCTCACTTCCTCACTCTGGCAGAGCAAGCTGCCAAATTGTAATCAGCCCAGCAGAAAGGCCCATGTAGCACGGAACTGAGGGATTTTCCTGGTCAACAGACCACTGAGGAACTCAGGCCTCCAGTCTGACAGTCCTTTGGGAACCAAATCTTGCTAACAATCCTGAGAGTGACTTTGAAGTGTGTTCTTCTCCATTTGAGCCTTGAGATATCTGCAGGCCTGGTCAACACCTTGTTTATAGCCTAAAATTAGACCCTGAACAAGAGACCCCATCTAAACTGTACCCAGACTCCTGGTCCATGGGATCTGTGAGATAACAAATGATTCAGTGGCTCCCTGGACCAAATAGCTTACTTCACATGTTTCATTCTAGGACACAGGCTGAAGAAACAGAATCTACGTGGGGTACATTTTCAGATCACCAAAGAGTAAGAGATTGAGCCCAAACACACAAGCACGTTTCAAGTTTCATGTCTGCTAACATTCCATTGGTTGAAATAAGTCATGAAGCCAAGCCTATGGTCAGGGGAGGAAAGTAAACTCTGTCTACTATAGGCCATGACATAGATATGAACATATATTACTACTGAACAGCCATAAAGCATTAGGGTCAACTCTTCAATCTACCACACATTCAATAACTTCTTCATAAATTTCCTATGATGGTCTTCTGTTTGTCTGCAACCAAAAATCCTTGCTGATACAATGTCTGAGAGTAAAAGGAAGCTGTCAAATGGGGGAAATTGGAAACAGTGTATGGGTGCAGAATAGGATAAAGATCATTTAAACCATGACATATTCATGAATGAAATGCTGTGTGGCCAATAAGGTAGATTTTAAAGTTAGGGATCTCAATAGCCATGCCCCAATGCACACACACACACACACACTTAAATCCCACAGTAACAGTTCCAGATTGGTCAGGTGTAAGGACATTAGCCATATCACTATTAAAAAGAGTATATAAATGTGCTGAGCAAAGGAGGTAAAAGTCAAGTACACACATAAAGGGGCAGAAGGGATCACTCTTTTCTTGGACTGGCACTTTTCTATGTGAAATCAAGACATACTGGGTTGAAAATCTGGTGCCTCAACTAAAAAGAAAGAAATAAAGTAACTAAGGGAAGGTCATGTTCAAAGATGAAATATCAAAATACCTGCAAAAGGAAGAGGGGTGCAAAAAGATGGACCTACACTGGATCTTTCCAAACTAAGTTTAGAGCAGAGATATCTCAGAGGCTTGCGTATATGAATAGAGTGGTCCCCAAGATAATTTTCTCTGAGAGGTATAGGCTTGGAAAATGGTACTATTAATTTGGGTCATGATGTTATACATCTATTTTTTAAAAACAATTAGTTACCTATTATGCTATACCACCAATAGGTGGAAATCAAGATGTACATCTTATCTGTTTAATTATCCCAGATCTCTTCATCCAATACTGTTTGATTCCTTAGTGGGAATCAAATACCTGTTTCTTAAATTAATTTCAATATATTAAATAGCTGAATACATTGTCCAATGAAATATCAAATGTTTTCCATTAAATATTGTCTTAAATGGTTTTTCCCTAATATCATCATCTACCTACCTTGTGCAATTTTTGAACTTATTAGTATTATTGACTTTTATTAACCAAGATGGTTCTTGTTAATTGGTGATAACATTTATTAAAGTTCCATTCAATAATCAATTCTGCTGGAGAAAGCTTCTGAGAAAGTAGAATTTGAATTTTAGTGATGAAATAGTGAACGAAAGAAGTCGTATGAGTTAAACAGCGTTGTAGAGCAGAAACCAATCTTAACATGGTGAACTGTATCCCCCAAAAAGATACATTCAAGTCCTAACCTCCAGTACTGGTTGATGTGACCTTTGCAGATGTAATTCAGATATAGATTAAGATAGACACATACTGGATGTAAACACTAAATTCAATCATTGATATCACTAGAAGAGGACAAATACACCAAGGGACAGACACACAAGAGAGGAAGGCTGTGGGATGAGGGAGGCAGAGAGTGAAGTGATGCAGCTATAAGCCAAGGACTCCGAGGACTGTCAGCAACTTTCAGAAGCTTGGAGAGAGACATGCAGCCAATTCTCTGTCAGGGCTTCTAAAGGAAACCAGCACTGCTGACATCTTGACTTTGGACTTCTAGCCTCCAAAACTATGAAAGGATATATTTTTGTTGTTTTAAGCTACCCAGTTGGTGGTAATTTATCACAGCAGCTCTAGGAAACTAAAATACCAATCGTGTTCCTGTTGACCCCTGCCTGATCCACGACCCAAAGTAATTGCAGGAAGCAAAGAACTCATCTTTTAAAATGGTTAACGTTGAAAGAGAAACCCTGCAGATTGGAGAATGTCACATCAGTAACATTTCTTTGCAATAAGGCCACAGGCACCCCACCACCACCCCTCTCCGTGTTGTAATGGGTTTGAAAACTACCATAGCAGGAGCATGTAGAGGAGGGCCAAGGTCCAGCCACCTTGTTTTCTAACCTTCTCAGATAAATAACACTCCATTTCACAATGCCTGGAGAATGCTGCCTTGATGAGTAGTATTCAGGCAGCCTGGAAAACAAAACCAGGCTGGCCCCTCACAACTCTGAGCAATTGTTAGGAAGCCAACAAGTTGGGCCATTTGAACACAACTCACCATGTTCACTGGGATGTGCCAGCACACATTATTGTAACTGAAAATCATAAACCAGGAGAGGCCTTCTGAGAATAGGCTGTTCAGAACAACTCCTTCACCAATGATAACAATCACATCTGTATATGCCATTGTGCTTGACATGTGACAAATTTGCAAGTTTGTTAAAAGCCTGGTCTTAAAAACATAAGCATTTCTCTTAGCAAAAACTAACTAGGGATTCACAAGGACTTTCCCAGTGTTAGGAAAAAGGACTAGAAAAGCTTTTCAAAGAATCAAACAGTTCTATCATTAGTTGTTGCGATTGTTTTTAATTGACTTCAGGATACAGAAATATCAAATAAACCTAATTTAAAAAATGTATTTCATCTTCTTTTCTTTCATTTTCTTTCATTTCCTGTGTACCTTATATATAAATAAATTCCTAAATTATTTGGGAACAAAACTGCCCATTCTCTTAAATTTGAGGGAAGGGGATTTACTTTAGAGGTCAGCCTTCATATATTTATTTATTTGTTTGTTTATTTATTTATAAAGGTACACAGGAAAAGGAAATGAAAGAAAAAAAGATGAAATACATTTTTTAAATTAGGTATAGTTGATATTTCTGTATCCTGAAGTCAATTAAAAAGTTCAACTTCAAGAACAGCTAAGCATTTATTGCATTTTAAGCATATGCTTCATTTTTATATAAATGAGGATAAATAAATTGCTTTGAGATATCAGACCTATGTAGAAACATGCTTATCTTAATGAAGAGGATTCATTCCCATGATACGCTTTTTTGACAGTGACGCTGACACCAAAAGCAAAACAACAAAGGAACCAGAGGGTTGCCTCCTGTACTATCAGGTAAAAGTAAAATAGTATAAAAGGATTACTTAACATTACGTAAAATATTGTCAAATGTGACAGTACTCATCAAATATACACCCAAGGATCTTGTGCCTAGGGAACCTCAGGGCATAGTTTGAAAAACACAAATGTTGAAAGAAAAAGATAGAGCCTAGAGCAATAGCTTGGGTACAGGGAAGTGCAGTTGAAGACTGGCTTGCCAAAAGAATATTTTCTCCAGGTTCCTAGAGTATGGTATTAAGAACCTAACTTTCTACAGTTCAATAGTGTTTAAGATGACTGCTTGCTAGCCTAGATAGAGATTTTTATATCCTGGAAAGCTCATCTTCTACAAAATAAAGCAATACAGTGACTAGCTTCCACAGAGAATGGGAAAATGAAGCTAAGACTTAGACAATTTTCTATCCAAATTCTCTCCCTCAATATATATGCCTACAACATTGGACCCTCAAAAGCCATGCCATTAGTATGTAACACTGCCTGCCTGGCCCGGGTTGGGCCAATTTGGCTAGATCTGGGCTCGGCTCTGCACCCAACTAGGGCAATGAATTTCTTCCCAGGGAAATTGGAATTAGGCATACAATATTATGAACATTGTTAGGCTGGTTTCTTGAATGGAGATGACATAAACTTAAGAATCATAAGCAAGATTTTTCTGTGATGTACATTGGGTAGTTTCAAGTCTGAAGTAAAAGAGAAAAAGGAAACATGAAAATGAGAAGGAAAACAGTAGATGTATGGAAAGAAGGTAAGATAAGAGATAGTCTTATCTATCATATAAGTTTCTGGTTCCAGTTTGTTTCTGAGGACCAGCTGTGACCTGTATTACAGGACAGTCTTAAAAATTCACACCTTTTATTTAAGTTATTTTTGGTGGGCTTCTGTAATTTTCAATTGGAGAATGGTAATAATATAGAAATAGGTAGCAAGATGAGTTAACTGGTAAAACTGGATGCATTAAAACAAAGAACGATGTGGTGGGAGTATTCTACCCCCGCAGGTTGGGACATTCTTGCCATACCTTATAATACAAGAAAAAGTAGACCTATGTACCTCGTAGTAAACCAATTAAAAATTAAACAACAATAGCAAAAAAGGATTTTAAAAGTAGTCACAGATAAAAAAAATACCTTTCAAAAAAGCAACAATAAGACTGACAGCTGACTTGCCAACAGAAACAACACAAATCAGAATAATGGAATGACATGTTCAAAGTTCTGAAAGAAAAAACTGTTTATCTGGAATTCAAAATACATAGAAAATATCCTTTAAAAGTGAGATAAAAATAGAGACATTCTGGAAAAAAACTAAATTTATAAACCTCATACTAGGTATAAAGTGGGGAAAAGAAAAAAGAGAGAGGGAGGAGGGAAGGAAAACTCACTCTTCTTTACAGAAGAAGGCCAGCAAATAAATATGGTAGTATTTTAGAATTTTCTTGGTGTTAAAGTATTACCTGACAATTTCTTACCTTGTGATGAGAACTTTTAAGATCTCTTAGCAACTGCCACATATACAATGTAGTATTGTTAAATATAGTCACCGAGCTGTATTTTACATCTCTAAAATTTATCTTGTATGTTACATCTCTAAAATTTGTTACATCTTATAAAACTTGTCTGGAAGTTTGTGCTTTTTAACCACTTTCACCTATTTCTTTCTCACTCCCTACTCTCTGCCTCTGGCAACCACCAATCTATTCTCTGTATCTATGTGTTCAGTTTGTTGTTTTGAGGGGTTTTTTTACATTCCACATATAAATGATACCATATAGTATTTGTCTTTGTCTTACTTATCTCACTTAATATAATGCCCTCAAGTTCCATCGGCATTGCCAAAGAAGGCAGGATTTCTTCCTCATAGTTGAAAAAGATAATGTTACTTATGTGCATGTGTGTGCATGCACACACGTGTATGCGTGTGTATAACTTAGCAATCCTGGCAAAAGGAAAGTACCTCTTCCAAATGGTCCCAGCAGAAGTCCCTCACATTACTTTAGGTCATATCTCCAAACTAATCAGCATATTAAATGTAGTTGAATATACCAATGGACTCATTTGGTAAAATAATGACCAGTTAAAAATTCTCCCTTCTTTAATGAGAGCTTGGGGTTGGGGAGGTGTAGACCTGGATCCTACAGGACTACCAAAGTAGCAACTGACATTTCCAGGTAGTCCTGGAGAGAGGAGGCTGATAACAGGAAATTATCATGTCCAATAGAAAGTTTTCAAATATAAAACACAGAAGAGCTGAGTAAAATGGGCTTCAAAAGAAGTTTCTAATGCTGGTTGTACCTCTAGTCACCGCAACTGCAATGTCTGCTCCATCTGCCCATAGTGACTGCCCTCATTGCCTGGTTTCAGGGGTCTTATCCAGAGGCTCACTCTCAGGGCTTCGCTGCCCCTCCAGGTGGCCCTTTTGGGAAAAACTCCTGTGTGTGCCTTCCAAAGCAGCTCGGCTCTCTCTCCTGAATGAGCCCATCTGGCCCAGACAAAACACTCCTGCATCATAGACACAGCACATCTGCTGGCACTGCACACAGCCATGAAGCCACCTTTCCTTGCCTGGCTATCAGAGTGCTTTGCTAGTCAAAGTCCTTGGCCTTTGAATTTTTCAGGCAAGGGTCAAGTATTAGTTCCCCCTGTTCTTTCAAACTCAAGGGTACCAATAACTAGATGTCCATTCTCCTTTTGAAACCTTCTCACTTGGTGTACAGTGAAGGGGCAGGTCCCATCACAAGTGAGCAAAATGCCACAGCTCTCCAACAACTCTTTCCAAAAAAACTTTCTCTCTCTTCCCATTTGCATCTTAACCCTTTTACAATGAAAAAGGAATGTTGGGTGAGGGTTTACAATACTAGATTTTCCTGATACCTCATTGGCAAATCAGACATTAGTGATCCAGCACTACCACCCCCACCACTCATACTGGCCACCTATCATTTTTGTTCTCGGGTCCTCATTTGGTACTGAGATGCCATGATCCTATATTACATCCTGTAACACTTGACTGGCTCAGCCCAGGAATGATTTATCCCCAGAGATAAATGCCAGGAAAAGAGTAATAGAGTTACAGCTTTCAGGGAGAAAGGCCATTTGGTAGGCAAACAACCATGTACTACAAAGCAGGATTCACATTTTTACTTAGGACATGACCTACTAACCTTCAAATAGTTGGGGGGACAAATTGAAGACATACAAGGAGGTTTTATCATCTTGAGGCTAGAAAGTGTCGAAACTTGACTTTTCTTCTTTTAAAGTAGGCCACCAGATGCTAAGTGCCTAAGCTTCCCTCTGTGTATTCTAACTGCCGTATTTCCAGTACCTGGCATGAAGCCCAAGATCTACAAATACTTATTGATTGGCTGACTGCTGGCCAGTTACTTCATTATAAAGGAGTTTATTCTCAATGAATTTATTAATGCTAGTATCCCTGCCTATGTGATTGCATACTGTAAACATGGACAATGCACTGTATATATTTTAATGCCTGTTCTTGGAATGTTCCTGCTGTGCCATGTATTTGCCAAGAGTTAAAATTCAGGAGTTTCTGCATAAATACCATTTAAATCCATAGTCCAATTAATGCATTAAAAGCTGACAGAGTTTTGCTAAAAATCTCCATTCGTCATGTATTCTGTGCCCTGATATTATCCCCACAGATATATAAGGCTAAAAAAGGCCACCTATTACTGGAGAGATGTATCTAAAAAATCTCTCAGGCTGCCTGTAATAATCTCCATTATGTATAATGACCATTTTGATAATAGTCTTTAGAAGAGGTAATGGCCCTGCTGAACGGTTATTACCTGTCTGTTCATGCTGGAAGCAAGATGCAGAAGCCAGAGGGGACAGTCAAATGGTCCTTGTGGTATATTCTGAGGAAATAAGAAATATTTAACAGAATGCAAGAAACAGACAAGTGAGCGCCTTTTGCAGCAGAACCAGCCGCCTTTCTGCCACAAGCCTTCCTGAATTTCATAATTTAAAGCAAATGCTCCCAATAATGGACCTGCTCTCAGCCTTCAGACCAATTTCATCTGAAGCATCACTAGCTGGTCTATTAAGAGGAAGGGGAAAAGACAACTGAATGTTATCATATTCTTTCCCGTATTATTGTTTGTGGGATAAACTCATGACAACAGCGACTCTGGTGGGAGACAGGTGATTGTTTCCAATCGGCCCACAAAAGGGAGGCCTACGTGTGGCTAGATCAAATTCAGGCCATGTCATGGTTCCAGGGACCAAATTTGATCTGCTGTGTAACTAGATAACGTACCGTCCCTCCACGAAGGGCAATTTCAGAGTCTCAGTAGCTTCGTGCCTCTGGGGCAACTATCATGCTCCATCTCCTGGGAAAGGATTTATAAAGCTTGGAGAAGGTTTCCCTTTATCCCTACTTAAGTCATCCATAGGCTTCCACTAAAAGAGAGGAGGGAAACAGTCTGGCTAAACATGCCACACAGGCTTTTGATGAGAAAAATGGTCTGAAGGAGACTTTTTCTGAACAGGTGCTACAGAATGAGGTCACAGGTTAGTGGAGAAAGAGGAGTGTGAGCCTTGTTTGTGTACATTGTGAATCTCCAAAAGGGGGATCATATAATATAGGTAATATAATATAGGGGGTAATACAATGAAATTTACCTAAGGGCATTTTACTTACTTATAGAAACATGTAGGAGAGTATATGCCATTGGTCAATATCTGCAGTGTCCAGTATAGCAGCCACTAACCACATATGGTTTTGAGATTTGAATTAATTAGAATTAAATAAAATTTAAGAATCATTTCCTCAGTCAAAAAAGGCCATATTACAAGTCTTCAATTAGCCATTATACTGGACAGAGCAGATATGGGGCATTTTCATCATTGCAGAAAGTTTTATTGGGCAGCATTGCTATAAATAATAGGGGACATTTTGTAATAAGTTCAAAATTCAACTTTTAATCTATCAATTAATAATTTTCAAAAAATATATACTTATTCTCAAAATGTATTATCCCTCTACAGAATACAAAATGAGATATAGCAGAAGAACTGGTATCCATCCCCATCTTAAATTCACACAAATGATAACATTTATGGGGATAAAATCTAAGTAATTGGAAAATTGAAGAAAGTTGGAGGGTTTGAAATCAGAAAAGCCTCCAAGAACAGCAAAAAGAGGCTCAAAGGTGAGCAGAGGAGAAAGCTAATTTGGGGGAAAAGTGTTTCTGGAACAGAAGATAAAAGAACCACATAGATCTGTTCAAATCAGTGGCCCATAACTGAAGCATTCTTTGTAAAACAAATATTTTTAAGCACCTCCTGTGCTAAGGAGTGATACAAAGATGCATGAGATTTAGCCCCTGCCTTCAAAAAGCTCACAGTTGTTCAAGTACAAAAACAAGTTAGCCAACAATACAAAACTATATGTAAAAAGATACCAAAAAAAAGCATGTGAAAATTCAAATGAGGTTGAATCACTTCCTGACAGGCAGATGAGGAGGGTTTCATGGAGAAGGTAGTAGCTGAAATGTGTATTTAATGATTAGAATTTTGATTGATTGAGATAAAATAAAGATGTGTATGTTGTGAGAGAAAACCCAAAAGCACGAGCTAACATAAAATCTACTTCATATTCTGTACAGTGAAACTCAAGCTTCTCCTTCTACACAAAGCCCACCCTAACTATCCCAGTCTTCACACATCTAAGTGGAGTTGAAAATCACTTTGGCTGCCTACCAGGGCTGGAATTGAAAGTACCTATGACTCCCAAAATGGGGCCTGAAGTTGGATACTCAAAATATAACTTATCTATTGAGAACTAGACATGAGAGCTACTAAAAGGGGTTGCTATAAATCTCTGACTATAGGAGTCAGAATTCTAATCTAAAGAATTCTCTCATTACTCAGCTGACAATTTTTTACACAGAAATAATCTCGAGTTTGGATGACTACAAATTCTTCTCTTCTCTAGAATGATGAATACCTCATTGACAAACCATAAGAAGACTCACTGAAGTTTGCATGTTGACCTATATGTTGTTCTCAAACCAAGGTGGTTGTACTAGAAATGCCCAGGAATAAGTAAATTTTATATATTTACAACTAAAATGAATCATGGATAGTTTTGAGTTAAGAGCCTTCGTGGGAGCATTCTATCAGAGTCTGAATTTAAAATAAGTCAAGATTTCTAGAAATAAAATATCAAAAGGGATGCATTGCTCTTCAGATCAAATGAGAAGTGAACATAAAATAAATAATCAGTATCTGGGATAGAATATGAGTTCAGAAAGAAAACACAATGGATGGAGGCCACTAAGACACCAAAGTTCAGGTTTATCCTGGAACTAGCAATGTCAAATTTAAAAAATTAACAGAGAAGGAAGAAAGGAGAGTTAATATTAAATGAGCAACTTTGATGTGCTAAGCAGTATCTCAGTCTGAGTTCCTCATATAAAAGATTCTGAAGCAAGAATTGACTGTTGATACTTTTGAGAGGTACAATTCTAGGATAGGGAAAGTGAGGGAAAAGTTAAGGGTAAAGGAGGATAGGAAGAGATGGAAGGTGATGACTCCCATGCTGGTCATGGCATCATGCCAAGCCCAGGAACAACCACACCTGCTCTGCTGCTTGAGTTCAGCTCAGCCCTTTGGCATTTCTACAAATAAGATACATGGAGAAACACAGTTAAGGGTCAATCCACTGGGGCAGAAGAATGAAGGAGAGAAATTTATCTTCCACGTTCTCCTCCAACTCCTGATGCCCACTGGTCAAAATGTGTGCCATAAGGGGTAGACCGCTCCACATGCATCAGCCCATATCCCGTACTCTCTGTTCTGGGGTTTCATCCCCAGAGCAGTCCAGAAGAGGCAAAAGAAGTCAGAAACATGGGGTATGTGGCTGCTTATGTTCTGTCTGGTTGTTCAGTGACAACTGGTCAGCCTCAGTCAGCTAGCTGAACAGCATGGTCCCAAGCGGAGTCCTCGACCACAGTACTGAAGGTTGGGAGACAAGGGCACCAGGGAACTGGGGGAGGTCCATAAGGTATGTGTGATGCTAACCATGTTAGGAGTTGTATGTAATCCTATTTGCCAGGTGGTATCATTGCTGCTCTACTCATAGTACATCTGGGTTCTAATTCAAAGAATAAATCTTGATCTATAGTCACAGCTCTAAAGCAACAAAAATTATCCTCAATTCAAGCCTGACAACCTGAACTCTGAGGTCCTACCACTTTCCTATTTCATTTCTATATCATCTAAGACACTGAACTTGATGTTTCGCTTACATGCAATCACAATTCCCAATTTATGCATTATGTTATTTCACCTATTTACATGATTCATGTGACAAAAATACTCATTTCAGAAATGATAAACTTCTTGTATAAATTTTCACAGCTAATAAGTGAGAAAGCCATAGTTTATGTCAATCAGAGACCCAGATCTCTCTCTTTTTTACCATTGCTCACTCCTCTAGTTGGCCCTGGCTCAAAGATAATCCATTGTACCCACAGTCTGTTTCTTTCATTTGAGTGTTATCCTCTATTTGGGATAGCATCACAAAATATACTATTTTATAAAAGAGGCAAAATAAAGTTAAGGACTTCCAAGAACATGGACACCAATTCAGTTATAGCATTGCATTAGCCCAGATTTAAGGTTATCCAAGGTACTCCTACCCTGAGACTAGAATTACAAAGATAATTCAAATCACACAACATGTGAAAACAAATCTGTATTCACTTCCAGGGCCAGAATCTAGAAGAAATACAACAGATTTCAATTAAACTGACAAATGCTAAAAATTGCTAAGAGTAGATTTTAACAGTTCTCATCATAAGAAAAAGAATGTATCACTATGTATGGTGAGTAATGTTAACTAGAGTTTTGTGGTGATCTTTTTACAACATAGACAAATATCAAATCATTACATTGCACACCTGAAACACATTATTTGTCAATTATACCTCAATATTTTAAAACTGAAAAAAAAATAAATTCATAACACAAAAACCATATCTTTAAACTTCTAGAGCTCCCATAGGCAATTTCTTGAAGTGGAAATGTTAAAATGTTTAAAATTAAAATAAAAATGAATATAAATTTTACCAACCAAATGCTCATGGATTATTTTGTTTGGTTTTGTTTTATTGCTTTAATGTGGCATAATTTTAAAGGGAGAAAGTTCTTTTCCTCAAAAAAAGATTCTTCAATGGCTCATAAATTGTTCAAAAACTGCACTCTGTCGTTTCATTTCCTTGGTTCAAATTTTTTATTTCTGATAAAAAGAAAATATCTTAAGAAAACTCAAAAAATTTAGCTATTGTCAGATTTTTACACCTCAAGCTGCCATGAGGGTAAGATCCCTTTGTTGAGAACACGTTTAAAAAGTGAACTTGAAGCAGAAGGAAAAGAGGTTTCTTAATAGATGTCTGGATGTTCAATAACAAATATCATCTGCTTCACACATTTTCTTAGAGCCAGTGTGATACATGCCACCATCAGAAAGAAACATGTCTTGACAAGACCTTATAATAATGAGGGACTATGTACAATATGAGCCCCTTCTAAGCACTAAAACCATAACTACAATTGGCAAGTGAAATTCTTCTCCAAGTGATCTCAGCTGTAATGTCATTTTCCTACATCAAAGATTTGAATCGCAGTGGTAAAAAAATCTCAGCCTAGTATTCTGCAATTTCTCAAAGACTTTAAAGATAGAGCCTTCAACAACTACATTTCTACCATAGTTCCACCCATGGTTCTGTAGCATACTACATAGAAACATGCATGTGCTAGAAACATAAATGTACACTCTCCAACATAGTGCTACCGAGACTTCTCTCCTGACTTGGAGACATGCCCTGTTCTCTTGCAAGGGATTATAAAAGTTGGGTGGGAGAGCTTCAGAGTAATTTCATACATGGGAAAATGAGGGTAAAGAGAGATTTCTGTATCCAAATGGTTTTGCCACCCTGCTCTCAGCCTTACAGAGAATATTTTCAACATCACCTGCCTCAGAGGCAACAGACAAAATCTAAACAAACATGGTCCTCTCCTTCTGCCCACTCTTGAGTTACACTATTGTGAGTCTCTTTCCAAGCTGCTCTTGGCTTTTTAATTTGAGGAGAGTAGGAAAGGCTTAGAACAATGAGAAAAAAATCTTCCCCAATGCTCAGAAGTCATAAAATCTGTCATATTCTCTGAGTCATATCATTTGAAAACCCAGCCTTTATCCCACTGGCTTGCCTGTCTTCTGTATTTAAACAAGTTTTCTGGCCATGCTCTCTTTATGAAGACCACATTACTAGCAATGAACAGCAAAGCACAGGAGATGCGTGGAAACTTTGACTGACACAAGGAAAGACTAATGCACTAGCCAAGGAGGCCTCACCTTATATCCCAAAATTCAGTTGGACATGTCCTCAGTCTTCTCTCCACTAGAACAAGTCCTTTCAATCGTTTCTTACTCATTTCAATATCATTTGGATGAATGTTCACTGCATGGGAATTTGGGGGTTGAATATATACATTTGCAAACTCAGCCAGTTTGTTTAGATTTTGTCTGTTGCTTCTGAGGCAGGTGATGTTGAAAATGTTATTCTCTGTAAGGCTGAGAGCAGTTTGGCAAAACCATTTGGATACAGGGATCTCTCTTCACCCTCATATTCCCACGTATGAAATGAATCTGAAGCTCTCCCACCCAAATTTTATAATCCCTTGCAAGAGACCAGAAGGTGGTCTCTACTGAACGCATGCTGGTCCCTACTGAACATGAATAAAGTACATTGGGAAATGAGACAACATAAGAGTTCAAAGCAAGATTTAATGTTGAAGTCATTTTTAGAGAATACATTACAATGATACTATATTTTAACTTCTGGAACTATTATCTGAAAGCCATAAATCTGTTTTGCAGATCAGTAAGAACAAAGAATTTATCTTTTTAGAAAGTTTTTTCTAACATAAATTATGAAATCCATAGAGATAAATCAATGACAAGGCACTGAATAAATTAAAATACATTATACATGATGTAAAAGGTGTGTATTGTATACAGTGAACTACATGTAACATAATGAACATATAAACAACTGAACTGAATGCTTTTGTCTATCTAATGTATCTGTGACACTAATTTAAAATGAAACCTAGATTGTTATTATACAACTTTACAGAATCAGTAACTTTCATCCTAATATTCATGATTAGACAGTTTGAGAAAATGCCTCCTTTCCTGGGTAATAAATAAAATGCACTTTTAAAAAATATCTCTCAGCCCAGTCAAGAAAAGTCCATATAATGCTGCCTTGAGTGCAAACCTCAGCTGGAATTTTGTCTACAAAGCCATGAGAAAAGTTCCCATAGTAGAAATAAGCTTAAAGCAACCAAGAGTAGCATCTTCATCTTCCTCTGGGACCAGCCATATAGTCATGACCAGACTCTCTTCCAAATCTAGTGAAATTCCTCAATAAATTGGATTTCAAAAGCATTGAAAAAAGAGAATAAAAATATGGGAATAAAAGGGGAAAGAGAACCAATGAGTATAAGATTACTCTGTTCTTTACAGAGATTGCCAACAATAAGAAAAATCAGTAAAAGTTGGCACCCAGATCTTTCTAGAAATTAGCAGATGACTTGACTTGGTGTTCCAAAAAGAAGAAAAATATTAACTTCTCATGCATTAAACTATTGGTGATTTTATCTCCAGGATGGCAAACTAAAATTCAGATTACTGAACAAATACCAAGTGGTAATTTAAACTATAAATATTACTTGATTGAAGCAGAAATCAAAATTTCTAGGGCAAGATATTCAGAAGAACATTGACATCAGGGTGCAAGTCCAGTTCACTGCAATTCTGCAACACTAACTCCCATTTTGATGCAGGTTTAATGAATACTGAGATTTTTGCTATAAAGAAGAGCAATTTCGATTCAGGGGAAAAGATGGTGGTATGAGAAGGCAGAAATTTCCTCCCAAAACCACATATAACAAGAAATACAGAATACAACTAATCCTGAAACAGTGATTCAAAGACTGTAGAACAGATGGCCTATATCTGGGGAAAAGACAAGACCTCACAGAAAAGGGTAAAGTAGCAAAGCCACAAGCTGGCGGGACCCAAGCCTGCCTACCACCCCAGCTCACAGGTAGGAGGAAGAGAAATAGAGTGGGGAGGGAGTAGTAGAAGCCCAAGACTGCTGAACACCCATCCCTGAATGTTTGCTTTAGGAGCATGAATCCATATTACATGGTGCTCTGAAGATTAATGGGGTTGGGAAGCAAAGATAGGCAGAATACTCAGAGAAACTGAGATTCCAGACACCTGTAGAGAACAGGTACACACACTTGCCACTCCAGGAGAAAAGAAATGTGCTCACTTTGAAAGACTTCCCAACAGTGGAAAAAAAAATCTCAGCCTAGTATTCTGCAATTTCTCAAAGACTTTAAAGATAGAGCCTTCAACAGCTACATTTCTACCATAGTAATACTAAAGGGGTAAAGATTATGAAGACCTTGCTTCTCAGGAGAAAAACCAAGTGGATAAAATCATCCTGGCACACTCAGCACAACAGGTTGAGAACTTTCAGGAGTTTCAGACTCTCCATCCCCCTGGCTGGCAATACAGGGCCAAAGCCCCCTACTGCGATATGTACCCTGCCACTCTGTCCTCCTGGCTGGCACTGGTCCACACACCTGCTGCCCCAGCCATCATGCCAGGCCAGCTATACAGTGGCCCTGCCTATGGCAACTACAGGGGTATAATGCAGAGGCTCCTTCCTGGCAGTGGAGGCAGGCACTGCAGCCAGGAAGCAGGAAAGAGCTATTTCCTCCCAGCAGGTGCGAGTGCCACGCACCTGCAACCCCTACCATTGCTCCAGGAGGCTGGACAGCTCCAGAGAGCAGAGCTTCTGGGCACTAGAGGGCACCGCCTACACAGAGTTGTTATTCAATGATAATCATTAGAAATATGAAAGAGCAAAATAATCTTATACAAACCAAAATCCCCCAAACACCAGAAAGAGGGATAAGTGAAACTGAAATCACCAATCTTCTTGATAAAGATTTCAAAATAAAAATCAAAATGATGCTCACAGAGCTACAGAAAAATATTCAAGATCTCAGGGAGGACTTCAAGAAAGAGATAGAAACTTTGAAAAATACAGTATCTGAAATGAAACATGAAATACAGGGATTTAAAAGCAGATTAGATGACATAGAGGAGATGGCAAATGAAATAGAAATTATAACAGGAAAACAATGAAGCTGAGGCACAGAGAGAAAGAAAGTATCTCTAGGAAAAAAAGAATAATAAGAGATCTGTGTGCCCAATCCAAATGGAACAATACTCACATTGTAAGTGTATCAGAAGAGGAAGAGAGAAAAAGTGATAGAAAGTCTATTTGAGGAAATAATTGCTGAAAACTTCTGGAATCTGGGAAAGGAAATAGTCTCTCAGAACATGGAAATGCACAGATCTCCCAACAAGAGGGACCCTAGGAAGACAATACCAAGACATGTGATAATTAATATGGCAAAGATCAAGGACAAGGAGAGAGTATTAAAATCAGCCAGAGAGAGAAAAAAGATCACATACAAAGGAAAACCCATCAGGCTATCATCAGACTTCTTAGCAGAAATCTTACAGGCCAGAAAGTAGTGGCATGATATATTTAATACAATGAAGCAGAAGGGCCCCCAACCAAAAAAATATCTACCTGGAAAACTTATCATTTAAATTTGAAGCATGGATTAAACAATTTCCAGATAAGTAAAAGTTGAGGGAATTTGTCTCCCACAAACAATCTCTACAGTGTATTTTAAAGGGACTGCTATAGATGGAAATGCTCCTGAGGCTAAATAGCTGTCACCAGAGAAAATAAAACCACAGTAAAGGAAGTAGACTAATTAATGACTAAGCAGATGCAAAATTAAAACAACTACCCACAAATTCAGTCAAGGGATACACAATATACAAAGTGGACAGAATATGACACTTAATATATAAACAGTGGAGGACGAAGAAAAAGAATGGAGAAAAAAAAGAACCATTAACTGTGTTTGAAATAGTACAATAAGCGAGTTAAGTTAGATTGCTAGATAGTAAAAGCTGCCCTTGAACCTTTGGTAACCATGAATCTAAAAAGCCTGCATTGTCAATAAGTATATATCTATCGATAATCACCACTAATGTAAATGGACTGAAAGCACCAACCAAAAGACATAGAGTTACTGAAGGGATAAAAAAACAAGACCCATCTATATGCTGCCTACAAGAGACTCACATCAAACTCAAAAGACATACACAGACTAAAAGTGAAGGTATAGATAAAGATATTTCATGCAAACAATAGGGAGAAAAAAGCAGGAGTTTCAGGACTTGTATCAGACAAAATAGTCTTTAAAACAAAGAAAATACCAAAAGACAAAGAAGTACACTATGTAATGATAAAGGGGTCAGTCCCACAAGAGGATATGACCATTATAAATATCTAGTCATCCAATATAGGAGCACCTATATTTGTGAAACAAATACTAACAGAATTAAAGGGTGAAATAGAATGTAATGCACTCATTTTAGGAGACTTCAACACACCACTCACTCCAAAGGACAGAAAAAACAGACAGAAAATAAGTAGGGACACAGAGGCACTGAACAATATGTTAGAACAGAAGGACCTAACAGACAGCTACAGAACACTCCATCCAAAAGCAGCAGGATACACATTTTTCTCAAGTGCACATGGAACACTTTCCAGAATAGATCACATACTAGGCCACAAAAAGAGCCTCAGTAAATTCAGAAGGATTGAAATTACACTGACAGCTTCTCAGAACACATGGTGTGAACCTAGAAATAAATTATACAAAGAAAACAAAAAGCCCACAAACACATGGAGGCTTGATAACATGCTCCTAAATAATCAATGGATCAATGAACAAATAAAAACAGAGATCAAGCAATATATGGAAACAAGTGAAAACAATAACTCAACACTGCAAAATCTCTGGGACACAGCAAAGGCGGTTCTAAGAGGAAAGTATATTGCAATACAGGCTTACTTTAGGGAAGAAAAATAATCCAAAAAGAACAGTCAAAACTCACTGTTAATGAAACTAGAAAAAAAGAACAAATGAGGCCCAAAGTCAGTAGAAGTAGGGACATAAATAGAATGTAATGCATTCCTTTTAGGAGACTTCAACACACCACTCACTCCAAAGGACAGAAAAACCAGACAGAAAATAAGTAGGGAGACAGAGGCACTGAACAATACATTAGAACAGATGGTTTTAACAGACATCTACAGAACACTCCATCCAAAAGCAGATCAGAGCAAAATAAATAAAACTGAGAAGAATAAAACAATAGAAAGAATCAATGAAACCAGGAGCTGGTTCTTCAAGAAAATGAACAAAATAGATAAACCCCTAGCCAGACTTATCAAGAATAAAAAGAGTACACAGAATCAGAAATGACAAAAGAATAGTAACTACAGACACCACAGAAATACAAAGAATTATTAGAGAACCCTATGAGAAATTATATGCTAACAAATTGGATAACCTAGAAGAAATGGACAACTTCTAGAAAAAATACAACCTTCTAAGACTGACCCAGGAAGAAACAGAAAATCTGAACAGACCAATTACCATCAATGAAATTGAATTGGTAATCATAAAAACTACCAAAGAACAAAACCCTTGGACCAGATGGCTTCACCACTGAATTTTAATAAACATTTAGAGAAGACTTAATACACATCCTCTTTAAAGTTTCCCAAAAACTAGAAGAGAATGGAATACTTCCAAACTCATTCTATGAAACCAGCATAACTCTAATACAAAAACTAGGCAAAGACACCACAAAAAAATAATATTACAGACCAATATCCCTGATGGACATAGATGCAAAAATATTCAACAAAATATTAGCAAAACAAATTTAAAAATACATCAAAAAGATCATCCATCATAATCAAATAGGATTTATTCCAGGAATGCAATGATGGAATAATCACAAATCCATCAATATCATATACCACATCAACAAAAAGACGGACAAAAATCACATGATCTCCATAGATGCTGAAAAAGCATTTGACAAAATTCAACATCCATTTATGATAAAATCTCTCAACAAAATGGGTATAGAGGATTAGAACTACAACATAATAAAGGCCATATATGACAAACCCACAGCCAATATCATACTTAACAGCATCTTCTAAGATCAGGAACAAGACAAGGATGCCCACTCTCCCCACTTTTATTGAACATAGTTCTGGAGGTCCTAGCCACAGCAATCAGAAAACATAAAGAAATAAAAGGCACCCAGATTGGAAGGATGAAGTTTAACTGTCATTGTTTGCAGATGACACAATATTGCACATAAAAAACCCTAAAGAATCCACCCCAAAATTACTAGAATAACTGAATTCAGAAAAATTGCAGGATACAAAATTGATACACAGAAATCTGTTGCATTCCTATATACTAATGATGAACTAGCAGAAAGAGAAATCAGGAAAACAATTCCATTCACAATTGCATCAAAAAGAATAAAATACCTAGGAATAAAACTAACCAAGGAGGTGAAAGACCTATACTCTGAAAACTATAAGACACTCATGAGATAAATTAAAGAAGATACCAATAAATGGAATGGCAAAAATAAATGGAAATACATTCCATGGTCTTGTGTAGGAAGAATTAATATTGTCAAAATGGCCATCCTGCCTAAAGCAATCCACAGATTCAATGAAATCACTATCAAAATACCAACAACATTCTTCAACAAACTAGAATAAATAGTTCTAAAATTCATATGGAACCACAAAAGACCCCAAATGGCAAAAACAATCCTGAGAAGGAAGAATAAAACCACGGGGATTATACTCCCAGACTTCAAGATCTTCTACAAAGCCACACTTATCAAGATAATTTGTTACTGGCACAAGAACAGAGCCATAGATCAATGGAATAGAATAGAGAGCCTAGACATAAACCCAAGCATTTATGTTCAATTAATATTCAGTAAAGGAGTCATGGATGTACATGGGAAAATGACAGCCTCTTCAACAACTGGTGCTGGCAAAACTGGACAGCTACATGTAAGAGAATGAAACTGGATTATTGTCTAACTCCATACACAAAATAGATCAAAGACCTGAATGTAAGTCATGAAACCATAAAACTCTTAGAAAAAAAACATCAAAATGGATCAAAGACCTGAATGTAAGCCATGAAACCATAAAACTCAGAAGAAAACAGAGGCAAAAATCTCTTGAACATAAACATGAGCAACTTTTTCCTGAACACAGCTCCATGGGCAAGGGAAACAAAAACAAAAATGAACAAATGGGACTGCATCAAACTAAAAAGCTTCTGTACAACAAAGGAAATATCAACAGAAAAAACAGCATCCTACAGTATGGGAGAATATATTCATAAACAACATATCTGATAAGGGGTTAACACCCAAAATATATAAAGAACTCACAAGCCTCAATATCCAAAAAGCAAATAACCTGATAAAAAAATTGGCAGAAGACATGAACAGACACTTTAAAGAAGAAATTCAGATGGCTAACAGGCATATGAAAAGATGCTCCACATCGCTAATTATCAGAGAAATGCAAAGTAAAATCACAGTGAGATATCACCTCACACCAGTTAGGATGGCCAACATCCAAAAGACAAGAAACAACAAATGCTGGCAAGGATGAGGATAAAGAGGAACCCTCTTACACTGCTGGTGGGAATGTAAATTAGTTCAACCATTGTAGAAAGCAGTATGGAGGTTCCTCAAAAAACTAAAAGTAGAAATGCCATTTGACCCAGGAATTCCATTTCTAGGAATTTACCCAAAGAAAAAAAGATGCCTGATTAAAAAAGACATATGCACCCTTATGTTTATCACAACACTGTTTACAATAGCCAAGATATGGAAGCAACCTAAGGGTCCAGCAGTAGATCAATGGATAAAGAAGATTAGTACATACCACAAAGGAATATTATTCAGCCATAAGAAGAAAACAAACCCTACCATTTGCAACAACATGGTTGGAGCTAGAGGGTATTTTGCTCAGTGAAATAAGCCATGTGGAAAAAGACAAGTACCAAATGATTTCACTCATTTGTGGAGTATAACAAAAAAGCAAAACTGAAGGAACAAAACAGCAGCTTACTCACAGACTCCAAGAAGTGACTAATGGTTACCAAAGGGAAAAGGTTGGGGAGGGTGGGTGGGGAGGGATGGAGAAGGGGACTAAGAGGGCATTATGATATTAGCACACATAATATAGGCAGGTCACGGGAAAAGCAGTATAGCATGGAGAAGACAAGTAATGACTCTATACCATCTTACTGTGCTAATTGACAGTGACTGCAATGGGGTTTTGGGGGAACTTGATAATATGGGTGAATGTTGAAATCACAATGTTGCTCATGTGAAATCTTCATTAGACTGTATATCAATGATAACTTCATAAAAAAAAGAAAATGAAAAAATAAAGCAATTTTTACATGGCTTTAGAAAGGCTTGAAATACATTTTTAAAGCCATCTAGTAGGACTACACCTCTAATGCTTGAATTCTTTTTAGAAGCCAATGAGTTTAAATATAGAATGTAAGGGAAAAAAAGAAATATTCTCCTAAACTTCTTTCCAGTTACCCAAGAAGCCATGTTCAACAAACACAAAATGGAGAAGATTCTTCTTTGCCTCTTTTCTCTATGCCCTCCTAGATTTTAACCCTGAAGACAAAGTCACTTTCTTGGTAGGAAATGGCCAAAATACTTGGGACTTCTGCAATTATCTTTAATACTCTGGGGCATTCTAATATAGTTCTGGACAATAAGCAGTTATTAAGTATCTACCAAACAAGAGGTGTCATGCTGGTAAATTGAGTTAGTAGACAGAGACCATCATTACTTGACCAAATGAATACCTTGGTTAATCATACCAACATGAATTTATTACCAATAACTCTTGAATTCATAACTCCAGCGTTGACCTCACCACTAAGATTCAGATTCTTGAATCCAACCACTTCCTTGAAATTTTCACTGCAAAGAATGATAAACATCTCAAAGCTAAAGTTAATAAGCCAGAGCTCTTAATTTTCCCATCAAATTATTTTCCTCCTTTAACCTCTCGTATCCCAGAACATGGCATACCTGGCTAAGTATAAAACAAAGCCTCATTCTTGATTTCTCTTTCCTTCACCTTCCACATCCAATACATCAGCAAGTACTCTTGGCTCAACTTTCAGAATTACCATTGTCATTGCCACCCCCGTAGTAGGAGTCATACGTTTTTATCTGGACATCTGCAGTAAACTTCCTTTGGTCTCCCTGTTCCTTTTCTTGTCTTAATCCAATCCACCCACAACTAAAATCAGCCAGAGTAACTTCTTTACAATATGGATGAGGCGAAACCTCAACCTCATACTAATGCCTTATGAATCCAATGATCATATATGCTTGCTATTTTTCTCCCTTTCTAATCTTGTTTTGTACTACCCTCCCCCTCACTGACTGTATCCATGACACACTGGCATGAAAGGTTCCTTGAACATGACTAGATAATTCCTGATGTCCTTTGACCTTATGGTTCACTCTGTTTTGGAGACTGTCCCTCTACCTAAGGATGGCTGCCTCTCTCTCCTCATTCAGCTCTCCATTCAAGATCACCTCTTCAGACAAGCCTTCTCTGACCATTTCACCTAATAAAACTACCTCCACCCAAGTTCTGCCAGTCATGTTACTTTCCTTCAGTAACTTGACAGAGCTTCAAAACACCAGAAACTACTTTTCATGTATTTTCTTCTTTATTGTCTATCTCCATTCCTCTCCTCCCCCATCAAGGACTTAGCTGTATATCTGCTATATCTCGATGACCAAGAACAATGACTGTCACCTGTCAGGCATTTAACACATATTTAATGAAGGAATGAAAGAAAATGCTGAGAGGCACCAGACACACCAAAACTATATACTCTGCACTCCGAGAGCAAAAGTGGCCTGAATGAAGATACTTCCAGCCCAGCTCAGTATAAAAAGAACAGCTTCAAGACAATGTATCTCAGACTCTCTAAGAGACACTCAACCTCAAAAATACAGTCTCAGTGTCAGTCCATGTCAGAGGCTCCTTCTTCCCTTCCAGGCAGGAATCTCCTACCCTCCCTCCCCCACCCAGCACCAAATCCTTCCTCCACACTGCCACCAGTGTGATCTTTTTGAAGCATAAATTTGAGCATGTCAATCCCCTGCCTATAATACTTTGATGTCCACCCACTCCTCCAGTGGCTTCATATAGAAAATAAACTCCTGGACATAAAAGACTCCCATGGTCTGATCCAAGACTTTGTCCCTTCATCTCAAGCTACTTCCCTTTACCTCGCCCCTCCAATTCATTCTTTGTACTACAAACACTCAAAAACGCATGCTGTTACCAAAGACCCTTCTATTGTGTGACTCTAAAACTTTGCACACATTTTTCCCTCCACTTGGTGAAATGTCCTTTCTTTCTTTCCTGATGACTTCCCATTCATCCTTCAAGACTCAGATAAACAATCACATCCTTGGCTAAACTTCCCCAAATTTCCTCTTCTTCTCCCAACTCAACTAGATCCAACTTCTCACTTCCCTTCCCCAATTACTTCAACTCTTCCTATATGACTAGTCTTTGAGCAGATTCATTATCTTCCTAATTCCCTTATAGTCATATGCAAAACCAACCACTGTTTTTTATGTATGGCCTAAATAATAACTCATTGAATATAAGCTGCACAGAGGCATGTGCAGTGCCAAGGTTATGACTATGCATCCATCACTTATCTGACTTTGTAGATCCTCAGTAAATATGGAGTTGGTGAATGAGTGAAAAATGGGTGAGTGTGAGGAGATAGAATGAATGAATAAATGAAAAGTACAGTTAAATAGTTTTGTTTTTCTCCACATAGCACAATGTACTCCCACTAATGCACCCTTAGATAGTATTGGATTTGGAGTATCCACATAATACAGAAGACTGAGGATTTACATTAAGTGTATAATAACCTGAAATCACGTGTTTGGACAGTTAGACTGTTGGCCCAAATGTCATGGCTTAATATTTTTGCTTATTAAGTTTGGCCTTGTTAGATCCATTCCATCATTCTGTATCTAGATCTTTTTAACTCTTTCCTTGTTAATCAATATTCTGCACCAGCCACATTGTTGTGCATGTGCTTCTCTTGGCTCCCTTGGGAATATTTACCCCATAAGAATCATCAGCGGTTACAGCGATAAACACATACCAACATGACATTGTGCTAGGCTGTTCTGATGACTAAGTTCCCTAAGAAAATATTCCTTACTCTTGTTTTTTTTCCCCTATACCTTCTATTTATTTGTTCTTCCTTATCTGTTAAGATGAAAATAAGATTGAAAAATGTGCTCAGGTTGGTTGACACCATCTTTAGGAAGTCAAACCAAACAGAGCTTCCGCTCTGCTGGGAAGAAAATCAATCCACTCAATAGTCTACATAATCCTGTTCACATTTTGTTGCTTGAAATTGAAAAGACAAAAAAACACCAATGAAAAAAGGAATATTTTGAGAGGGAATGTTTATGGGTGAAGAGTACTAGGGATGTCCTGCTTGATCTGTAGCAAGCCCTTGATAAATAAAACCATGAGGGACCCAGAAAACAGTGGAAACACTGACAAGAACAGCATGAAAGAAGAGGGCTTTAAAGGAAATATGAAGAGGTACCAAAGGCAACTGTTATCTCTTTGCACTTCAACTTTAGCGGAGACCACAGACCAGATGATTTCACGAAAAATCCTGCATCCAAGTGCTACCAAATATCAAATTCAGTCATCTCACCAACACCATTTGCATTTCCAATTAATTTATTTTTTCAGGTTTCCCAAATATCATATAATTTTCATTTATTTATGCCTTTTCCAATTTGTTAATGTCAATTTCTACTGTGTGTTTAATGCACAATTATCAAGTGTGACCATGGATCCTGCAAGGTTCCATCTCTAGAAAGTAGGATGGATCCGACAGAGCTTGCCCTCTGCTGGAAAGGGAATCAATCCACTCAGTAGTTTACTCAATAGCCTGTCCGCATTTTGTTGCTTAAAATTAAAGAATAAAACCCCACCAAAACAAGGAATATTTTGAGAGGAAAATACCTCATAGGTATGTTTTTGAAATGAATTGAGATAATGCACATAAAGGGATATGACAATACAAAGTGTATCATGAATTCTCAATAAATGTGATCAGCATGAGTTATTATTAACAGATACCAGGCAATCACAGTGTTTAAAATAACACCCTTCATTATCTAAGTATATGAAATTTAAAAAGAAAATCAGAGAACATGTACTAAATTATATAGGAACCATAAGCACATGAAAATGACTACATACAAAGTCTCGTGGAGCCAGAAGGAGCCCATTCTTTCATTATCTTTCCTAGTGCCTGACCTTTTGGATACAACAGCATCAAAACTGGGACACAGATTTGTTCACTGGGGAGCCCACACAAAATTCAGTATGGATTTATAAATTTATAAAAGAAAATCAGAAGAACCCTGGAGATGCTCTTCCTGGGATATATTTCATTTTTTTAAAAAGGAAGAAATGATTGTAGCTCTTACCCCTTGCAGCTTGGAAATGAGCTAGAATGTTATTAAGATATCTGTCACAAACAGTTCAGTTAGCAGCAGTGAAGCTATGGAATGTATCCTTAGGGGATGTTCAAGCCGATGCCATTAATGCAATATTACAAAACAGGAGACAAAATGGACAAGAGGCAAATAAAGAGTGAAGGCAAAACAACCCCATTATCAGCTGTGGAGTGAGACCTGGAAATTTCCGGCTGCATGACTCATGAGACCTGAAACACGTAAACGCTGCACGGGGTAGGCATGTAGCCAAGAGAAGAAAAAATAAAAATAAAAATGCAGACACAAAGGAAGTCTGTTTCTCAGGCATTTTGAAAAATTTCATTTTTGCTTCCAAGGGCAAGTAATGAATATGCGAGAATGGACTAGCCTCTCAACCCTGTCCCAGTTCTCAGCAGGGCCCAAAGAGCTCTGGCCTAACAATGCCATCTCCAGCCTGTTGGTTCCCACTGTGGGACAAGCTGTTCATGGCAGAAGAGAGGCAAAGCTATTCAAGGCCAGGCAGGGATCTCAAAAACCTATCAGGAGAAGAACCAGACATTTCAGAAAACCAGTGCTCTCTAATCCTTGGCAGTCTTAATTTATCCTCCCTCTATCTAACGGCATGCATTTGGACACCTCATCCCTGGACCACCTCTCCCAGAATCATAGCCCAGGCACCGGAGGAAAGCCTTTGGCCTGGCACTTCCTTGAATTTTCAGGTCCTCTTTCACTTCCATTCTTTGGCTTCAAAATGATGACAAAATGGAGTCATTTCTGCTTGGCATGGAGCTTGGCAACCAGGTAGCACCAGCAATGCCAGGTCCACATTCTTCTCCCAACATCCATCAGCATGCAAAGTTCCAAGATGGAAATTTGTTTCTCCTGCAGTTTTATGACACTTCTATTGCCTGATTATCCCACTTTATGGCAATTTGCATCATCACGGGCCTGTGGCAAATGAAACAAATTGCCATAAAATGTTGGGAATATCCTAAATCATGGCTCTGTCTGGCTTGCTTGAATGATGACAGTGGGATTGAATTCAGATGGCTCAGTTCATTTTGCTACAAACAGTCATGCAGGCCTTAATGGGTGCCACTGGCTTGCACATTAGCCTGCATGGTGACTTAAATGAGGCAAACTAATAGAATTTTTTTCCAATGCACTAAGCAAGTCTTCAGTAAAGAAAAGCACATTGATTCCGAAGTTGTTTACTACCGACTAAATAGAACCCCTATAGCTTTACCCATGCAGCCCACATTAGAACTAAATTAACAGCCCTTGTATGTATCCATTCTACTAGTATCCTACCAAAGTGCTTACTCCATTAGAAATGCCGCAGTCTAAATCTTGATACACAAGATTGTCTTTCTCATTTAACTGCCTAGCTATCAAAAGTTGTAATATCAGCCATAGACAAGGCTTTAAAGAAAAAAAGAAATGCACTGAAAGGTCATGAATAATAGCTGCATTTTCATTTGGTGGTGATGTGTTAGCTTTACAAGACTAGAAGCCTGATGGTGAGACATGCAAAGAGAGATTCGAAAAGGCTACCAGCTTTGATAGTTACTATGAAACTTACTGGTCACAGGCTTGGCTCTGCATTTGCCTACCCCTCCAGTGCTTGAATTTATGAGAGGAAGAACCCTCTTGGCCCACAACACATAAGATTCATTTGGATTATGAGACTGGAATAGAAACAATGGGGTTTTATTTCTCATCACTCCTATATCTAACATCCCCTTAACCTCTAAGTCATCATCCTCACTGTTCTCACCCAAGACGTTTGCAACAGTCTTAGTTCTTCCTATTCACGAGGCAAGTCTTTCAGAACCACCTGCACACTCCCATGCCCACACCTCACCTCCAATGTCATTTAAAACAAATAGAGCAGAATGCCTAGACATGAAGAAAACTTGGCCAAGGAGATTTCCAGTCCTGAGTATGGGATTAAAATCCCAAGACACAAACTATATCAAGAATTTAGTATTTAAACAATTATCAACATTCTAGAAAGCAGGGAATTTAGGGAGTCTGGTTTTACATTATTTAAAATACACATTTTTCATGTAATAGGGCCAAAAGAAAGTGTAATTAAATTCACAATTACTACCTATTGAGCATTCAATATATGCTAAGCACCATACTGAGAGGTTTAAATGATTATTTGGCATAATCAGTCCAACCCCTCCATTAGTGGCTTCCAGATGAGTGACCTAATACTTTGGAGGCTAACCCACTTCCTCAAGGATGAATAGGTACTCAGAGCTAGAATCTGAACCAAGGTCTAGCCTCGCATTAATTCCACACTCTCTATGCCACACAGCTACTGTGTATAAAAATCAACCTTTCCCCTAAATAACATTATTATTAGCCCAACAATAAACTCCACAGGATAAAATATCCTTTGCATAATTTTAACAAGTATCACACATTTGGCTTCTCCTGGATGATTTTTATTGCTCATTAGCATAGTCTTTTCTTCTTCGAACTCATTTATCCTTTCCTACTACACTATCATTTGCTAGACAAAGTTTCATACTCTCTCATTACGGAATGAAATTTTTCAGCTCTGGATTTCACTTTCTTTCCATCTTGAACTTGCTCATTTCTAAGGTCACAAAAGCAACACCTGAGAAGCCAAGCACATACCACTAAGCAACATTAAGTTCTCGAGTATTTGCTATTTACAGCAGCTTGAATTTATGTTGTTTGAGTGACAAATGTACATATTTCCAAACTACAAATATTTATTCTGATGTTCCCTTTGATATCACATATGTTCTTTTCCTTTTGGTTTCTAAAACAGGAAGCACAGAAGAATTTCTAGAAATCCACATGGTCTTGAAGTAGAGGTCCTGATTTGTGGCTTCTAAAGCATCTGTTAAGTTTATGAATCTGTATGTTACATACAGATTTTGAAAAATCCTTCTGGCACACATTACATATTCAACCTCTATTCTGAAAGGAGAATTATCAAAAAAAAATTGTTTAGTAATAACCAAGTTTGGGGTTTGATCTTAACCCAATGGCTTGACAGTTTTCAGACACACCTGCTCTAGTTCCCATTGTTCAGCTCTAGTTCCCATTGATATGGTAACCACATACCATACCTGTGCACCACTGATATGGCCCAGGGGAACCAGAGGCCACAGATTTTTATTGCTTCTCTCGACTCACCAAAACGTGTAGTGCAAATGCAAATTTATTATATTTTTAGGACAAACTACCTGAATGCTTTTGTGGCTCAAATGTCGCTATTCGGGTATGTTTTTTGGGAAATGAGATGTGAACTCATTAAGCTTCTTTTCTGTATTTGAAGCACCATTAATTGATCAAGCTACAAAAAGAGCCACATAATGATGTGAAAGAATTTAAAATACGTCTTTTTTTTTTGAGAACTTGATCTATAGCTTATTAGAGATTATAGGCAAACCCTAAGAGACTTTATGGGAACCCTAGTTGAAATTTTCAAAGACTCCAGCACATCAACCAGTTGCACTAGAACTTCCCTGTGAACCTACAGGAGGTATGTTGTTGGGTTAAGAATGCAGATTTTGATCTCTTCGGTTCAAAATTGTTAGTCATAGTTGTGAGATCTTGGGCAAGTTACCTGAACACTATTCACATAAATGTCTTCATATGTAAAATGGGATCATTAACAGTACCTACTTTATAGGATGGCAGAGACATTAAGCAGTCCAATAAAACCTACATGCCTTCCTTGGTATGGTGTTACCAATGGAAAGCAGCTTCCCAGGCAGGAGTTACATTTCCCAGTGCCCTTTGCATCCTGGGAGCAGTGTGACCACTTCTCACCAGCGAAATATGAGTAGAAATGGTATGTATTTCTTACAGTTCAGTTTTGTTTTTTTTTTTGGTTAGAAGGAAGATTTTATTTTGAGAAGTATAAGAAAATAAGTAATTTGGGCTAAAGAATTAGCACTCCACACAATGGTGAGGCCTTTTATCATATTCCTGCTCAAAGATTTATGGAGTCAGTGACTGATATTCTAGGAATATTAATTTGGGGTAGACATGTAGAGCAAATTGGGGGTGGGGCTACACAGGGTAGAGAGAAGAAGGTTACTGTCTTAGTTTAGGTGCGAGGTGGGAAAGGCACGCAGCAGATATAATTCTATGCCGGAGTGCCCACACGTGTTGGTGATCCCTCACAGAACTCCCATCTTTCTCCTCAGGCTCAGATGCTCCCACTGCCACACAAGTAAGGTGATTGTGCCCCTGTGGGGGTCCTCTATTCCGGAAGACTCTCATGACCCAGTATTCCTATTTTGGGGACCCAAGCCCACATCTAATTTTTTTTTTTGGTATCATTATTCTACAATTACATGAGGAACATTATGTTTACTAGACTCCCCCCATCACCAAGTCCCTCCCACATACCCCATTACAGTCTCTGTCTATCAGTGTAGTAAGATGCTATAGAGTCACTACTTGTCTTCTCTGTGTTGCACAGCATTCCCCTTGCCCCCCTCATTATACATGCTAATCAGAATGCCCCCTTTCTTCCTCCCCCCCTTTTACCTCCCTTCCCACCCATCCTCACCAGTCCCTTTCTCTTTGATAACTGTTAGTACATTCTTGGGTTCTGTGAGTCTGCTACTGTTTTGCTCCTTCAGTTTTTTCTTTGTTCTGATAATCCACATATGAGTGAAATCATTTGGTACTCGTCTTTCTCCATCTGGCTTATTTCCCTGAGCATAACACCCTCTAGCTCCATCCATGTTGTTGCAAATGGTAGGATTTGTTTTCTTCTTATGGCTGAATAATATTCAATTGTGAATATGTACCACATCTTCTTTATCCATTCATCTACTGATGGACACTTAGGTGGCTTCCAATTCTTGGCTATTGTAAATAGTGCTGCGATAAACATACGGGTGCATATGTCTTTTTTCAAACTGGGCTGCTGCATTCTTAGGGTAAATTCCTAGGAGTGGAATTCCTGGGTCAAATGGTATTTCTATTTCGAGTTTTTTGAGGAACCTCCATACGGCTTTCCACAATGGTTGAACTAATTTACATTGCCACAAGCAGTGTACTAGGGTTCCCCTTTCTCCACAACCTCGCCAACATTTGTTGTTGTTTGTCTTATGGATGGTGGCCATCCTTACTGGTGTGAGGTGATTATCTCATTGTGGTTTTAATTTGCATTTCTCTGATGACTAGCGAAGTGGAGCATCTTTTCATGTGTCTGTTGACCATTAGAATTTCTTCTTTGGAGGACTGTCTGCTCAGTCCCTCTGACCATTTTTTTATTAGATATTTGCTTTTTGTTTGTTGAGGTGCATGAGCTCTTTACATATAATTTGGATGTCAACCCTTTATCAGATCTGTCACTTATGAATATATTCTCCCATACTGTAGGATACCTTTTTGTTCTCTTGGTGGTGTCCTTTGCTGTACAGAAACTTTTCAGCTTGATATAGTCCCACTTGTTCATTTTTGCTGTTGTTTCCCTTGCCCAGGGAGATATGTTCATGAAGAAGTTGTGCATGTTTATGTCCAACAGATTTTTGCCTATGTTTTTTTCTAAGAGTTTTATAATTTCATGATTACATTCAGGTCTTTGATCCATTTTGAATTTACTTTTGTTTATGGGGTTAGACAATGATCCAGTTTCATTCTCTTACATGTAGCTGTCAAGTTTTGCCAACACCAGCTGTTGAAGAGGCTGTCATTTCCCCATTATATATCCATGGCTCCTTTATCATATATTAATTGACCATATATGTTTGGGTTAATATCTAGACTCTCTATTCTGCTCCACTGGTCTGTGACTCTGTTCTTGTGCCAGTACCAAATTGCCTTGATTACTGTGGCTTTGTAGTAGAGTTTGAAGTTGGGAAGCATACTCTCCCCAGCTTTATTCTCCCTTCTCAGGATTGCTTTGGCTATTTGGGGTCTTTTGTGGTGCCATATGAATTTTGAAACTATTTGTTCCAGTTTGTTGAAGAATGCTGTTGGTGTTTTGATAGGGATTGCATTGAATCTATAGATTGCTTTAGGCAGGATGGCCATCTTGACAATATTGATTCTTCCTAGCCAAGAGCGTGGGATGAGTTTCCATTTTTTAGTGTCCTCTTTAATTTCTCTTAAGAGTGTCTTATAGTTTTCAGGGTATAGGTCTTTGGTTAGGTTTATTCCTAGGTATTTTATTCTTTTTGATGCAATTGTGAATGGAATTGTTTTCCTGATTTCTCTTCCTGCTAGTTCATCATTAGTGTATAGGAAAGCAACAGATTTTTGTGTATTACTTTTGTATCCTGCAACTTTGCTGAATTCAGATATTTGTTCTAGCAGTTTTGGAGTGGAGTCTTTAGGGTATTTTTTGTACAATATCATGTCATCTACAAATAGTGACAGTTTAACTTCTTCTTTACCAATCTGGATTCCTTCTTTTTCTCTGTTTTGTCTGATTGCCGGGCTTAGGACGTCCTGTACTATGTTGAATAACAGTGGGGAGAGTGGGCATCCCTGTCTTTTTCCAAATCTTAGAGGAAAGGCTTTCAGCGTCTTGCTGTTAAGTATGATGTTGGCTGTGGGTTTGTTATATGTGGCCTTTATTATGTTGAGGTACTTGCCCTCTATACCCATTTTTTTGAGAGTTTTTATCATGAATGGATGTTGAATTTTGTCAAATGCTTTTTCAGCATCTGTGGAGATGATCATGTGGTTTTTGTCCTTCTTTTTGTTGATGTGGTGGATGATGTTGATGGATTTTCGAATGTTGTACCATCTTTGATTCCCTGAGATGAATCCCACTTGATCATGGTGTATGATCTTCTTGATGTATTTTTGAATTTGGTTTGCTAATATTTTGTTGAGTATTTTTGCATCTATGTTCTTCAGGGATATTGGTCTGTAATTTTCTTTTTTGGTGGGGTCTTTGCCTGGTTTTGGTATTAGGGTGATGTTGGCTTCATAGAATGAGTTTGGGAGTATTCCCTCCTCTTCTATTTTTTGGAAAACTTTAAGGAGAATGGGTATTATGTCTGATAAAATTCAGCGGTAAATCCATCTGGACTTGGAGTTTTGTTCTTGGGTAGTTTTTTGATTACCACTTCAATTTTGTTGCTGTTAATTGTTCTGTTTAGATTTTGTGTTTCTTCCTTGGTCAGTCTTGGAAGGTTGTATTTTTCTAGGATGTTGTCCATTTCTTCTAGGTTTTCCTGTTTGTTAGCATATAGATTCTCATAGTACTCTAATAATTCTTTGTATTTCTGTGGGGTCCATCATGATTTTTCCTTTCTCATTTCTGATTCTGTTTATGTGTGTAGATTCTCTTTTTCTCTTAATAAGTCTGGCTAGAGGCTTATCTATTTTGTTTATTTTCTCAAAGAACCAGCTCTCGGTTTCTTTTATTTTTTTCTATTGTTTTATTCTTCTCAATTTTATTTATTTCTTCTCTGATTTTTATTGTGTCCCTCCTTCTGCTGATGTTGGGCCTCATTTGTTCTTCTTTTTCCAATCTCAATAATTGTGACTTTAGACTACTCATTTTGGATTGTTCTTCCTTCTTTAAATAGGCCTGCATTGCTATATACTTTCCTCTTAGGACTGGCTTCACTGCATCCCACAAAAGCTGGGGCTTTGTGCTGTTGTTGTCATTTGTCTCCATATATTACTTGATCTATATTTTAATTTGGTCATTGATCCATTGATTATTTAGGAATATGCATGTTGTTAAGCCTCCATGTGTTTGTGAGCCTTTTTGCTTTCTTTGTACAACTTATTTCTAGTTTTCTACCTTTGTGGTCTGAGAAGTTGGTTGGTAGAATTTCAATCTTTTGGAATTCACTGAGGCTCTTTTTGTGGCCTAGTATGTGGTCTGTTCTGGAAAATGTTCCATGTGCACTTGAGAAGAATGTGTATCCTGCTGCTTTAGGATGTAGAGTTCTGTGGATGTCTGTAGGTCTATCTGTTCTAGTGTGTTGTTCAGTGCCTCTGTGTCCTTACTTATTTTCTGTCTAGTGGATCTGTCCTTTGAAGTGAGGTGTGTTGAAGTCTCCTAGAATGAATGCATTGCATTCTATTTCCTCCTTTAATTCTGTTAGTATTTCTTTCACATATGTTGGTGCTCCTGTATTGGGTACATATATATTTATAATGGTTATATCCTCTTCTTCAACTGACCCCTTCATCATTATGTAATGTCCTTCTTTATCTCTTGTTACTTTCTTTGTTTTGAAGTCTATTTTGTCTGATACAAGTATTGCAACACCTGATTTTTTCTCCCTGTTGTTTGCATGAAATACCTTTTTCCATACCTTGACTTTTAGTCTGTGCATGTCTTTGGGTTTGAGGTGAGTCTCTTGTAAGCAACATATAGATAGGTCTTGCTTTTTTATCCATTCTATTACTCTGTGTCTTTTGATTGGTGCATTCAGTCCATTTACATTTAGGGTGATTATTGAAAGATATGTACTTATTGCCATTTCAGGTTTTAGTTTCGTGGTTACCAAAGGTTCAAGGTTAGCTTCTTTGCTATCAATCCGTCTAATTTAAAAGGTATTGTGAGAAGCCACTGAAACTTTGGGCTTTATTTGTTATACCAGCCAACATATCTTAATTTAACTCCCAAAGAGTTTGGCATAGAGTGTGACACATAGTACATTCCAGAATTTTTGCAAGCCTTTCCCAACAATCTAAACATTGGGGTCAGATCTAGGACAAAAAATTCTGAAATGACTCTGACTTTGATTCATGTTATGGTTTAACCATCATCTTAAACATTTCTTGAGTACCTATTATTTTCTAGGAACAATTCTAGGTTCTAGATTCTAACCAGGACAACCACATTCCTACCCTCATAGAGCTTTTGTTCTAATCTGGAAAGACACAACATAAACATGTAAATACTCCATAAAGAAAGAAATAAGATGGTTTCAGATAGTTTGTGATAGAGAATGGCTTGCAGGCAGGGGAAGCAATTAGATAGGAATTTTAGAGATGTTTTTCTGAAGATGAAGAACAATGGTCATAACTAACTCATTGCTGAGTTGAGCCAGAACCTACCTTTCCCAGAACTCCCTTCTTTCCATACTCCCAGGTTAACATGGCACACAAGAGACATTTCATGCAGGCAGTAAGGAGAAAATGAAGGAAGCCACATTCTCTTTGTGCTCAGAGCGGCCATGCACCGTGGCAGCTCAGTGTTCCTGATCTGCTGCCTCACTTTGTGGGGCACTAATCCAGTACCTGCTACTTCAGCTCCTGCTTCACTGCAGTGGAGAACGTGGAGGCAGGGAGATAGCAGCACAGAGCCCAGCTCATCCTTGTATGTTCTCCTTTGTCCTGGCTCTCCCCAACTTTAAATTCATCTTTCCTTCCTGATATTTTCTCTCTGATGATCTCAAGGTCAACATCAGATACAGCAGCAACAGCCATTCAGATACTGTATTAGAGCAATCCCCTTTGCTAAACCCATATTCTTATCATTTCTAAAGTTCTGTTTCTTTAATCAAACCCTGAGTGTTACACACAGGGTTCATATTCTCTATGGAAAATGCATGCTGCTAAGGGTTTCAAAGTTATGTCACTTCATCCTCATAGCAACTATGAAGGGTGTACTATTTTTATCCCCATTATAAATAAGGAAACTGAGCTCACCAAGACCAAACCACCCACCCATGACACATTTGTGGTGAGTGATGAAGCTGGAACTCAAACTCTAGGAACCTGATACAAGAGTCCAAAAGGTTACATGTTAGCCTGTCATGTCTAGTTATGCTTCTTCGGGCTGTTCTGTGATGTTTAGGAGTTCACTAAGTGATGCTCCATTCACCGGGGATTTAGCTCAGAAGTCTTTGGGCTCAGAAGTAACAAATGCAATTGATCAATGAATGGAATTTTTGAAATAAAAGGAAATTTAAAAATCATTGAACCAAATTACATATAAAATAAAGTAAATGTCTGAGAAGAGATTGTGCAAGTCAAGCAAAGTCCCCTGATTAGGAGCTTTTGCATAAACCCTGTTACCTTCTGCCATACCACACTACAAACATGACTTCACATAGGTTGGCTTTTATCAGGCAGCAATGCAGCAATCTGGGACATACCATGGACCATCTCGTGAGCCTGGATTAGCATTTTAGGTTTGTTTATGTGTGTTTATCTGTCTGGTATCCTTTGGCCCATGGTAAAAATAACTCTGTTTCATTATTCATGTGCTATAAGGGCCCTTTCTGCTATAATAAAGTCTCTCCCAACACTTCAACTGGAAGTACTATTAGGAAAATCTCTTCCAATAATTCTGCTAATAGTTTCCAGCAAACTTAAACATGGAGTGACATTTGAATGAATTTATCTGTAGTGGACTTCTGCAGGACTCTCTAAGTCATTCTGATTATTTCTCACTTTCTGAAGGAAAGTATTTATTTTCTAAAACAAGACTGAATAGAAATGGGATCTATTTTGTATGGAGTGAAGCACAGCTTGCTGATTAAGATTACCTTCTTTTCCTTTATTACTCCTGAAGGGTTAAACCATGGGAATTTTGGAACTTAAAGCTACATATTTCTTGTTGAGGTTTTTCAAAAATCTTAAAGGAGTACTAAATATCTCCAGGGGCATCTAATAATTTGCATCATTTTGAAGTTAGGATTTTGCCTAGAAAAATACTTTGGAGGACTAGCTGGTTGAAACCAGACAGTGCTTCATCTGTCAATATATAAATATATGAAGATGTGTCCAGGAAAATAAATCAATTCGCTTATATTCTTCAGTGAAAATAAATGACCAAAATATAAGTCATCATCTTAAGAGAGATGAACCAAGTTATTAACTGGGAACCCAAATCTATGATTTTTCAATAAGAACAATTCCTTACAACAGTAAAAGGGTTTGCAATAGTAGAAATTCTCTTGAGGAATTTAAAAACAACCCAAAAACTCAGAGGACCCTGTAAGACCATGTCTATTCATCTTTGCCTTATAGAGACTGCAGTATAATTGGAATGAATATGTGTCTATGGGTTTGAATGACAAAATTGCAGATCACCCTACTAGGGATGTCTTAATTCAAGTGGGGATTAATGCTTATAGGGCTGAAATGGCATATAATTTTGCTTCCTTCAACAGAATTTATTAAAAAAGTGAAACTTGAGGCTCCTTGTAGTCAATTATAAAAACTGTTCTTAGGCACTAATAATTCTGCACTAAATTCCAATGTGTGTTTTTCCCTATACCACCAAGCAGTTCTTGGACACCAGCTATGTGTCTTACAATTCAGTCCAATTCTGACACTCTCTACCCAATACTATCAGATCCTACAGGGTAGGGAGCTCAGTCCCACAAGACTGGCCTCACTTCAGATGCCAGTTCCAAGCCCTGGTTGTTACTTGGGCTTCTGACCAACTGGCTATAAATCAGAAATTCCTCCCACCCCCTCTTTGGGTTCAATTAATTTGCTAGAGCAGCTCAGAACTCAGAACACCAGTTTTACTCACTTCATTTTGGGTTTACTACAAAGGACACTAAAGGATATGAATTAACAGCCATTTGAAGAGATAAATAGGACAAGGTATGGGAGAGGGCAAAGATATTCTGTGAGCCTCCCTCTCCAGAGCTTGTAGCTCTCTCCAAATTTACATGAGTTCACCTACCTATAAGCTCTCTGAACCCTACCCTTTTGGGTTTTTATGGAGGCTTCATTACATAGGCATGATTGATTAAACTTTTGGCCATTGGTGAACTCAATCTCCAGTCCCTCTCCCCTCCTCACAAGTCAGGGAGTAGGACTGAAAATGCTAGCCTTCTAATTGAATGACTGGTTCCCCTGGTGACCAACCCTCATTCTTAGGTGCTTTCCAAAAGTTACCGCTTAACATAACTAAAGACATCTTCATAATTCTCATCACTGAGGACATTCCAAGTGTTTTAGGAGCTTTGAAATAGGAAGGAAACATATATTTCATATTAAAAATCAAAGCATCGCCAGATAGAGCATCTTCAAGTCAAAGTAGACCTCAACAATTTGGGCAAACAAGAATAATACGATCCATGGAGCCCAAGGCCTTATCCTGGCCCTGGTGCAGAGAACATCATAGATACTGAGGTATGAACACAGACAGGTTCCTGGGACACAGGAAGAGAGAGCTCTTTCAGAAATTCTGCCAGATGTAGGATTTTAAGAGAAGAACAGAATATGATAATATCTATTGGCTCCTGAAATAGGGAAGGTGGTTGGGGAAGAACTAATGTCACTGCGAAGAGGCCCAGGCATAGAAATGCTCCCATGTAAGGCTTTTGTCTCTTTCACTATGTAACACAAGACAAGTTCTGCCAGTAATGTGAACAACAGTAAAGAGGCCAAAGAGATACTCGAATGTAGTGTTCAGCATCTACTGACATGCCATGATCTTTCCCTGGGATGCAGTCCCCCCTCTAGACATCATTAACATCTTGCTCCATATGTTACGGATTTCTGTCTTCTTGCCTTTTGGGCACAGCCTAAGCCCAGCCATTACCTCTGAACTTTCCTTCTGCCACTCCAAAGGCTACTGCAGTCTGGAAGTTGGTATGTATCACTCCAGTGCATGATTTTCAGTACTAAGTAAGAATTTATCAAAAATATGTAGTATGGGGGCTCTCTTGTCCCCTTCTGGCATGAACCAGCAGCTCTATTCTCTCACTTTATTTCTAAATATAAGCCTGTACTTGCTCTCCTAATATATATATATATAATATATATATTATATATATATATGTAGTACGGTTTTGTATAATTGTTTGACTTATAGAAATGACATTCTGTACCAGGATTTCTCAACCTTACCTCTACTGACATTCTGGGTTGTGTATTCGTTTCTTATTGCTGCTATAACAAATTGCACAATACGTAGTGGCTTAAAAAAACACAAATTGGTTTTCTTACAGTTCTGGAAGTCAGAAGTTTGAAATGATTCTTGCAAGGCTTAAATCAAGATGTCAGCAGTGCCGGTTCCTTCTAGAAGCTCTGGCACAAAATCCATCTGCTTGCCACCTTCCAAATAATAATGGATGTCCTCATTCCTTGACTTGTGGCCTTACATCACATAGGCTTTCCTCCCCATTTCTATCATCACGTTGCCTTTTTCCAAGTGACCTTCTTATCTTTGACCTTCTTACCACCCTCCTGTAGGACCCTTGCAATTACACATACTTGGATTGATCAGGTTTTTCTCCCAATCTTAATACCTTTAATTTAAGCATATCTGCTAAGCCCCTTGTACCACAGAATGGAACAGTCACATGTTCGGGGAATTAGGACATAGACATATTTGGGGGCCATTACTGAGCCTACCACAAGCCAAATACATTTTTGTTTTGTGAGGGTCATCTTGTACATTGCAGAAGGCTAACCACATCCCTGCCTCTACCCACTTGATGATGGTAGCACACCTCAAGTTTTGTAATAAAAAAAATGCCTCCATACATTGCCCCATCAGCAAAATCACTACAGGTTAGAACCACTGATCTACCTGTATGCTCATCATTTATCTATTCCACTCTACATTGTACTTGAGAATTGCAAATATCAAAACATTAAGACTTAGCTCATTAATTTTAATTACTCCACAACATTCTGCTGAATGAATAAAAGCCTTTTCTCGCTATTTTTTTCTATTAAAAACAATGTCTCATAAAAATCTTAACATGTCTCCTCATAAACATACTTTCAATATGCTGAGGGCAATTGTTCTCATTTTTAAGGTGATCAGAATCACCCAGAAAGTCCTTAAAACACAGATTTCTGGGTAACACACCCAGTCTCTGATTTAGTAGATATGGAATACAGCGTGATATACTAATTTTTAACAAGTTCTCAGGTGATGCTCAAGCTTTTGGTCTGGGGACCACTTTTTGGAACCACTGCTCTAGGATATATATGAAGAAGTATAATTTGTCCAGTATGATTTGCTAGGTATTGTTAATTTACTGCCACAGTGGTTACAGCAATTTATTTCTACCCTCAAGGAATTAATCCATATTTCCCTATAACCTTACCAGTAATTGGTGCAGAAAGACTATAATTTTTTGTAAAAGTGAAGGGAGTGGAGTGGCATCATATTGTCTATTATCCTGCATTTCCCATATGAAAGAAGACACACATGTTTTCATAGCATGATTAGCTATTTTGGGTTCCTATTCTGTGTGTTGCCTGCTCTTTTTTTTTTTTGCCTGTTTTTCTAATGAGTTATTTGTAGGAATTTTTTCTGCACTCCAGATACTGAATTTTTGTCACTTGTACATATTGGAAATATCTTTTCCTGAAATGTTTATCATTTGAATTTGCTTATAGCTTCTTTTGTTAAAAAGACATTTATTTTAATATAATCAAATATGTCAGTTTTTTTATGATCTGATTTTTCATCTTAAGAAATCCTTCTTTCCCTAAGGTCAGAAAGATGTTTCTCTTCATTTTTTCATTTTTTTTGTTTTGCTTTATATAATTTTGGTCTTTAATCCACCTGGAATTTATTTTCATGCATGATGTGAGGTGGGACCTATTTTAATTAATTACATATGAATAGCTGGTTGACTCAGTCCTATTTATTGAGTAGTTGAATTCTTGGATTTGTACTGTCTCTCCACCACATACACCCATATGCGCATGATGCTGTTTTCAGCTCTCTGTTCTTTTCCATTGAGTGTTTTTGTGCCAACAGCATATAGTTTAAACTACTAGAGGGTTAAACAGGTCTTAATGTAAAATACTCTTTTATTCTTGTTCAAAATGCTATGGCTCTTCTCTTTTATCTGTCAAGTAAAGCTTAAGATCTGGTTAAGTTCTATGAAAAAAAAATCTAAGAAATTTTTAGTTTTTGCTTAGAAATTATAAAAGTTCAGTTTTTAACATTATAACATCAGGTCTTCCATCCAGTAAAATGGTACGTCTGCCTATTTATTTAAGTCTTCTTTTATGTTAGTAAACTTTAAACTGCTTGTCCATAAATCTCTTCAGTAACTTTTCACACATTTGTTCCTTGATCCTTAAAATATGTTATTCTTAATATTTTAATTGCATTTTCTAATTGTTTCTTTTCTGTAGAAATGTTAATAATGTTTGTACATGGATAATGTATCCAATAGCCTTCCTGAATTCCTTGATTAGTTGGGATAGTTTATAGATTCGTGTGGATTCTTCTGGATAGGCAATAGTCTGCAAATAATAATAACACCTATGTTTCTTCCTTTGCCCTTCTTATGCTTCACAGTCTTAGGGTCTTATTTTGCCGACTGGGATCTCCAGAATTATACGGAAGAATGCTGCTGACAGTGGGAATCCTTGTTGTATCCCTGTCTTTGAATATACTACTTTTGCCATATCACCATAAGCATATTTGCTATAGCTTTTTAAATTACCGTTTACCAGGTTAAGAAAATTCACTAAGAGAGGTTTTCATGGGTAAATGTTGAATTTGTTAAATATCTGTCTTGCATATCTTGATTACATGACTTTTCTCCTTTAAGTTGTTAATGAGGTAAATCACAATGATTTTCTTTTTCAGACAGTTTTTATTTTTATCAAAGTTATAGGTGAATATATTTTAAAGGGTCAGCTAGTTCTACTTTTCTGTTGTGAAACACAGCAGACTCCCTCCTTTACCACGTCCTCATCCACAAAGGAAGTAACTTTCATGTTTTTTAACTGATTTGTTTAGAGTGCTTGTTTCTATATCTTTAAATAAAAATATTGTGGTTACTTCCTAATTTTTCAGTTTTAATCTTAATCATGATATTTCATCAGTTTTTACTTTATAGACTGAGACTATATTTGTAGGTACTTAGAGGATCTGAATTATGGTTTCCTGACAAACTGTTCCCTTCATCATTATGTAATGATTCTTTACTTACTGTGATAAATAGAACTATGCTAGTTTTCCTCTTGTCAGTATGAGTCTAACTTATATTCGTTCCTTTGCTTGCGAACTTTGTCTATATATTTTAGGTTGTCTCTCTTTGAAACCACATGTAAGTAGGGTTTGTTCTTTCCTAATCTGAAAGTCTCTACTTTAAACTGGTAAAATTCATATATTGATTTTTCAGATTTTTTATGTATTTTGATTATTCTGTACTTTCAAAAGAAAAACTATCATACTTTTTCACATTTTCCATGCTTTGTGTTGAATAATAATTTGTTTGCCTCTCTTCCTTCCACTACTCCTACCAAGTGGAATACTTAGTATAAAGAATGGTCATAGAAAGCAGCCCTGCAAAGAATGGGATTTCTGTACTGCCTGGGATGACTAATTCTAATAACCAAGGGGAAATTCGGTTGCTTCTACACAATGGGAAAATGGAGTCTATGTCTGCACCTCAGGGTTCTCTGGAAAGTCTCTTAATACTTCCATGTCCAATAATAAAAGTTAATGAATACCTGTAGCAACTAAGAAAAAAGTCAGTAACACTAAGGAGTCACACCCTTTAGAAATGAAGGTTTAGTTAACCCAGCAGACAAAAAATGTGTAATCAGTTTTTCCTTCAGTCTATGGCCTTCTCAAGTTCATTAATTAGGAGTATAGAGAATATATTATCCTATCCTATTTCTCACCTCTTTATCTCACTGGAATGAAGACTAGGTATTTTTCTTCTACCTGTCACCTTCTTATCTTACACCTATTTTTCTTATACCTATATACAGATCTTTCTTGACTTACAACAAACCCATCAGAAACTGAAAATACCCTAAGGCAAAAATGCAGTTAATACCCCCTAACCTACCATACATCAGAGCTTAGCCTAGCCTACAATTAAACGGGCTTAAAACACTTACATATGTGTACAGTTGGGCAACATCATCAAACACAAAGACTATTTTATAATAAACTATTGATTATTTCATGTAACTTACTGAATACTCTACTGAAAGAGAAAAACAGAATGGTCATATGGGTACGGAATGGTTTTGACTGTATCAGTTGTTCACCCTCCTGATGATGTGGCTGACAAGGACCTGCAGCTCGCTGCCACCGCTCAGCACTTCAAGAGTGTATCGCTGTACCGCGTGATGCTGGCCCAGGAAAAAATCAAAATTCAGCATGCAAGGTACAACTTCTACTGAATGTGTTTTGCTTTCACACAATTGTAAAGTCAAAATCATTTAAGTCAAACCATTGTACATTGGGGATTGTTTATAGTTTACAGTTTTCTCTTCAGTTACGTGCAATTGGAAAATTAACCTCTCCATTGAGTTTTAATTTCAAATTTCCTATTTTTTTTTCATTTCTAGACATTCCATGATATTTTGTTCTCTAATCTGCCTTAGCATCATTGTGCTTGTTTTTTTCTTATGTTTCCTGGTCCTTCATTTTTCTTTGTTAACCATTTAAAAGATACTATTTAGTTGACATTATTTTACCTCAGGATTTGGCATCCTAAGCTTTTTTGAACCCACTTACCCTAACTCCTGATGGATTGTTCTTAAATATTTTTAGTGTAAGTTCATCTTAAGTAGAACTGTTTTTTCCTGTGGCCTGGATTATGGAAAACGCCTTCCGACACTACTTATGTTTATTTCTTGCTGATATTCTAGAGACCTCAGCAGCCTAGAGACCTTCATTAGTCCTATTTATCAGTTTGGCAGCATGGAAAAGCATAGGCTCAACCCAAGTGTGACACACGCACACACACACACACACACACACACACACACACACACACACTCACACCTGGGGTCTAGTGGGCTTCTCCTTCACCATTAACGAAATGAACTTTCTTTTGGATGTGAATCAGTCCTACCGTAGAACCCGTTTTCCCCGGATGTTTCATTGAATGACACTCCTTTGCCAATTGCCCCAGCAAAGCCCACTCATACTCTAGCGGATGAGAAGACCTATAAACAAATAAGTACAATATAATATAGTCAGCATTACTATAGAACTATCTTTTTCACAAAGCTATTTCATCATGATCAAAGTGGAGGCTGGGGCTAGTATATTAGGCAGGAAGAGAAGCAAGTTCAGAGGTGCAAAGGGACTTACGCCTGGCATTTTCTGGAAACAGGAATGGAAGACAAAAGATGTTATGTGAGTGAGGTGACTTGGGGATAAGGATGCACAGATCACCTGCAGTGAGCTTATGAATTTCTCCAATTCAAAACAGAAGAAATTCTGATTAGAAGATTATATATCTTGTTTTCGGTCAGAATTTGTTTCATACAATGGAAATATGAAGTGGTCACATATTAAAAGCTGCTTTTGGATTAAATAAATCATTTCAAGCATGGGGGGCATAACTGACAGACTTTTGTAGTAAAAATTAGTGATTTCTGGTTTAAAACTTGTTCTTTAGGTTCTTGAAAAAAGAGGGAGCAGCTGAGCAGGATTATTTTCTGGGCCACTGCCCAGGGAAGGGGCTGAAGAGGAGGAATAGCGGTTGTTAGAAAGGACTGGACAGAAGCCCAGTCCAGTCAACCTGGACACAGAGCATATGACAGGAGGGAATAAAAACACCTGCTAAAGCATGTTGCCAAGTGTGCTTTGGGAAAGTCCTGTGCTTTTGAGGAATGGACACTGGACATGTGCACATACTGGAGTTGTAAATTATATGAATCTGACATATTTTTCTTAAAGATAATCCTGGATTTTATATATAAGAGGCATAACAGAAATAGAATTTTAAAAAATTCCCCAATGAACCATGGTTTCTAAATCTGGCTGTAATATCTGAATCATTTAGGGAGGGTTTGAAAACCTGTAAATGCCTGGAGCCCACCCAAGATACTAGGATTCCCTTCCCCTATTTTAAGTTCCCCAAGGGATTCATGTGAGCCAACCCAACAGGAGTAAAAAGATCAGCTCTCAGAAAATGCAAATAAAATTGTTACTTGATTATTTGTATTCAGTTTAAATATTTTTCTCTTCATCTTAAAAATGGTGTCCACTGTTCTAAAAATTAACTTATTAGATGTATTATTCAACAGATTTTTAAAATGTTTACTTAATCTTTTCTCAAAATTTTATCTTTTTTCTTATTGTAAAATTTTACATGATAATAAGGGTAGAATTATAAGTCGTTAAGGAAAAGAGTTACTCGGTAAACCTGATAATTAGGTAGCCATCTGGAAAAAAGTTAGATCCTTTCTTCATACCCTTCCCCAAAACCAATTCTAGAATAACCAACTTTGCAAATAAAGAAAATTAAATAAAAACGTATTAAATATTTTTTAACCTCAGAATTGAAAGAAAGCTTTCTAAGTCTAATACAAAACCTAGAAGTCCTAAAAGGTAACACTGATAGATATGAAAATAGTAAACAGAACACTTTTATGTGGTGAAAAGTTATTTTTAAGTGGTAAAATATGTAAGTATATGCCTAACATTTTTTAAGTTCCTAAAATCAATAAGATAAAGACAGCTCAATAGAAAAATGGGGAAGATGTGACCACTGGTAGTTCCACAAGAAAGGAAATAAAAATTTCTTTTAAAAATATGACAAGATGCTAAACTTCACAATTTAAATGCACATAAAAACATATACACATAATCATATAAATGCATACAGAAATGGACATAACCTTTAACCTCTCAAAATTGACAGATCAGTTTGATAATACATAGTTTTGTAAAAATGTGAACAAACTGAATCTTCAAGCATTCCTTGTGAGAGTGAAAGAGAGCAGGCTGCAAGGAGAACAATTTAGAACTGTCTATCTGAAATTTTTAAATACATAATGAGACCCAGACATTCTATGTCTAAGAAATTAAGCCACAGCTGTAGTCACAAGTGTGCAAGACAGCATATAGACTAGAATATTCACTACAGCATTATTAACAAACTTTAGAAACAACCCAAATACCCATCAAGAATTTGGCAACACAAGGCTGCCATTAAAAAGAACGAGGCAGCCATATATTAAGATAAAGAAGAATGTACCAATTATGTGAAAAAATTACATATACCTTTTATTGTAAATCCTTTGTGTTTTTTTAATTTTGTGTTGTATGAATATATTACTTATTCAAAACCTTACAGATGTAATTTTATGGCATCTGTCACATATGTATGCAGTTTGGATGGCAATTGCGATACTATAAAATAATAATAAAAGCATTAGAGTGATCAGATTATGGGTTTTTACTTTCAAAAACTATCTTTCATTTGTGTACTGACCAAAAATTAGAAGGAACGAGGAATGATAAACTTTTTTAAAAGGTATTCCTGCTTATTATAAAGAGAGTGTGACATCCTGAATAGTAGAGAGAAGAAAAAAATACATAAATGACAACCCTGTCCTCCCCCCAAAATAACCACTGTTAGCATTTTTGGTGTCTATTTCTCTGTGTGCTTGTGAGGTTGTGTATAATCTGTAAAAATAAATATACATACACACAAATGTGTATATTTTAGACATGGGAGTTCTAATGTTTATCCATTACTCCTTACATATATTTATTTTAGATCCCAACATTAATAGATGACTGCTCCAGCTGTATATTTTAAGGCATACTCTTTTGACTAACAATACATAAGAAGTCCCTTTAAAAACAATAGCATCACTTTGACCAATAGGTTCTTCAAGAGGTAGTAAATTAAATATAATAATTAATATAGCACTACTACTTAAAGTGCATACTTTTAAGAATCTAGTCCTTATCTTAACCACCTAGGAAAAGTAATCTTGCTAAATAAGTGCTACAAGGAATTCCGGGTGCCTCATTTTGTGCCCATCTGAGCAATAAGGTTTAATTTAGAATCACTACATTAACATTTCCCATTACATAGTCACATTTTGAGGAGAGGATTAAAAAATGTTTTTTTTAGTGCTTTATGATGGTATGGAGAAGAATCAATTACACTACACATTAACTTTAAGAGTTATGTTTGTGTTGATCAAAAAATACAAACCAAAAAGAGGACAATAAACATACCACGTAATTTGTAATTCCATTACAACTTCTGAGAAGGCATTGTTTCACCTTATGAATTTCAGTTTCACATACTGAATTAAACATTAGTGCATTTTCCTTAGTTTTGAGTTTGTAGTCACTTGATAAAAAAGTAAGATATGTATTTTTTCCCCCATTGACAAACTGGTCACCAATTCTGTTGCAAAACGTGACCATGAAAAATGCTTCTCTATGTAAAATTTATAGACTACAGTTCTTCACTCATAAAGCTTTTAAAAGTCCCCACTGTTGTTTAATCTTAATTACCTGAGCCTTTCTTCAGGTATGCCATTCTCCCTTAGCATTTATGCCCTTTAGCCATTCAAAAATCTTACTTTAAAACTCACATCTTCGAATAAGTCTTCCCAGTTACACCTATCCCCATGCTAATTCCATCTGCCAATGTCAATTCTGCCTTTCTGCACTGAGAAACACTCAAGGTTAAGAATTACATTACACTTTATGATGCTTTTACACCTTCCTGAAGTACCTACTTTATTGATCTGCACACAGTAGGCACTTAATGAATGTACTTAGTGATTGTTTCAAGGCTCCTACAAATGCTTAAGTTTGTAGCACACATGTGAATTACTACAGGATAAAATTTAATATCTCCTTCTGTGCAGGAAGATCGAAATGGGTGTTCAAAGGCCAGCTAAGTGTTCAATCTCCTTTATCATAATTCCTCTTAACTGTGTTCCAGGTCTAAAATTATTTGATTCTTGCCAAAATCTTATTTGGAGAAGCTGTAAAGTTCAATCCCATTTCATCAAACCATATTTTTCTCTTCCAACATAATTTGTTTTCCTCTTACACCAAACTGAGCTGTTGAGGATAAGCTGAGTTGTCTATATTAATAAATTAAACTCCAGGTTCTGGGGCCTAGAGGAAGGAGCTCAGATATTTGCCCTACAATGTAGGGAGAGTCTTAAAAAGAGCTTCACAAAAGAAACCTACTGGAGACTTAGCTTGATGATGAGTAGGAGTTAACCAGGTAAAGAGAGAGAATATTTCAGTAGTGCTAATAACAACAGATGAGCTCCCCCAAAAACACAGGGAGCAGAGTCAGGTCTGGGCTAAAAAATGATCCCTCTGGAGCCTGCATGGGGCACTCCCTGGAGGAGCAAAGACGCAAGCCTGGGGGCAGAGGACATTGACAGGATGGTCTTGGCAAGAGGTGGGCACATCCCTCTGTCATTACATTTATTGAACATTACTAATTGCTTTTTGGTGTGCTTGCATATACATTTAATTTTATCAGCTAAAAATGTGTTCAGCTTCAAGGAGCAAAATCCCTTGACTTACTGTAGCTTAAATAAATAAAGGTTTACTTTTATCATACACAAAAATTTTTTAATGCTTGCGTTCCACCTAAATCAACTAATTTGCATCCCCTGTGGGCGGGGTTGCCCACAGCAATGATCTGCTCACTAATGCACCCCATTTGTTTTCTTCTCTTCCTTGTCTCATTTCCTCACTCACTCATGGCACCTCCTGGGATCACCTCCCAAAAAAATTATTTGGATCTAAAGCTTTGTTTTAGTGTCTTTGGAAAAGAAGAAGAAGAATAGTGCCTACTGCCTATGATTGCTGGAAGGACTAAATGAGTTAATAAATGTGGAGCATGGGGTATTTATACAATTCCCTACCCGATTCCTAACACACCATACATCAGCAAGGCTGGCTTTTTTCTTCCCTAGTACTCAAAATAATTGTAATCATGTTTACTTATTCTGTTTTTTTAACCTGTGTCCTCTCAGTAGAATGAAAGCCCCAGAGGACTGGTACTCTGTCTGACTTGTTCACTATGATTCACTGTTGGAGCACAGTGTCTGACACATATTAGGGGCCCAGCATATATTTGCTGAATGTCTCCCATCCAGCTACATGGCGTTAAAGGATTTTTAAAACATACTATAGCTTTGCTAAGATTCCAGGTAAAGAACAAATCAGGAAAAATTATAAGTTAGAAACCTATCATAGTAGGCAGAATAATGACACCCAAAAAATGTTCATGCCCTAAACCCTGGAACCTGTGAATATGTTACTTTACATGGCAAAGAGACACTATAGGTGTAATTAAGTAAAAGACCTTAAAATAAGGAGAGTAGCCTATATTATCCAGGTGAGACCTTAAAAGCCAAGAATGTTACCCAGCTGATTACAGAAAAGGACATGAAAGAGATTTAGAGCCTGAGAGCATTTCCGTCCACTGTTGCTGAAGAGAAACCACTCAGAAAGCAAGCAGCCTGGATGCGGAGACCAGCCCCTAACTGACAGGCAGCAAAGAAACAAGGACTTCAGTCCTACAACTGCAGGGAACTGAATTGAGCCAACAACTTGAAGGACCTTGAAACCGACTCATTCTGAAAGCTTCCAGAAAGGAACTTTGGCCTTGTAAGACTAAGTCAAGGACCTCCTTAGGCCACACTGTGAGTTAGCTAAACTGTGAGGTAATAATGGATGTTATTTAAAGTGGCTTAGTGAAGACCTTTTATGGCAGCAATTGAAAACTACAATACACAACCCTAAATCTCTCCCTTGCTAAAATATGGCTAAAAAAAAAGAGAAAGAAAACTAGGGAACCATGACTGGAGAGCAACACAGAGACCCCAGGAAGGCCCTGCAGCCCCACCAGAGTGTTCTCTAAGCTTCCGGAACACTAGACTAAAATGTGCTTCTGGACACCAGTGATGAATACTATTTTCTTCTACGTGTGTCTTCTCATAGTCTTTGTCATTTAGGGTAGAAGGAGGTAATCACCCTGAAGTGATTTACAAGATGCAAATCTACCAAGACACTCAACAACTTTCAATGATCTTCCTGCTGGCTGGTGATTGCTAACTAGGAAGACATTCACTATAATTAATGCCATACTAAATATCAGATGTTGAAAAAAAAAGGCAGCTTAACACTCCATTTCTCTGAATCAAGCTTTCCCCAAATCTGTAGTCTGCACAAATGCAGAAGCATTCTGTATCAACAATTGTTTAGTGGTCTTTTCTCAGATTTTAATGCATTTGTAGTAAAAAGTTTGTCAACCATACTGCAATTTTTAAAAAATAATGTAAACTGTTATACTAATGTATAGTGACTTTTCTCCCCCAAAATCTGTTTTTAAAGCAAGATCAGTTCCATGGCCAGGAGTAGGGGTCGGGGCAATATAACACTTAGCATTTAAATAGTAAAATATGTCTTCATCTGCTAGAGTTACCATAACAAAATACCACAGGCTGGGTGACTTAACAATAAAAATTAATTTTTTCACAGTTCTGGAGGCTACAAGTCTTAAGTGAAAATGTCTGCAGGGTTGATCTCTCCTGAGGGCTCTCCTCTTGGCCTCAGATGGCTGCCTTCTCTCTGTGTCCCCACATGGCCTATCTTCTAACATGGAGAGAGTTCATTGTCTTGTATCTCCTCTTCTTACAAAGAGACTAAGCATATGAAATTAGGGCCCCACCCTTACCATCTCATTTCACTTTAATCACCTCCTCAAAGGCCCTGTCTCCAAATATAGTCATACTGCGGGTAAGGGCTTCAAAGGATTTATACTTGCAAAACAATTTGCAACCATATATCCAAGCTTCATTAACCCCATTTCCTTCTTGATAGCATTTAACTGTTTAAATGCTTGTCATGAATACTGTCTGTCTTGTTGTCTACAAAACCTCCTAGAAGGACTCATGATGGTAACTCTGTGGTGAAGACATTCAAACCTGCCTACTGACAGCATCAAACTCGAGCCACATCTCCAGTTGAGTGCTACAGGCTTCTTTCCTTGGTTCTATCTTTTGTGATAATTTTTATGGCATGACTGATTCGGATAAGGATGCACAACACAATTAGGAAATTTTCAATGACAAAACATTGGGATAGAAAACTGATGCACTGAATGAAAGGTTCAAGATCCAGGGGAGATTCAAGATGGTGGCATGAGAGGTGAGACAGAGAACTCCTCCTAAAACTACATATAATATGAAAATATAGTTAATACAACTAATCCTAAAAGAGCAACAGGAAAAAAGGCTGCACCAGACTGCATACACCTGGAGAACAGAGCAGACCTCATGAAACAGGGAAATTGGGCAGGTCCCAAGCCCTTCCCCAACCCAGCTCACCAGTGGGAAGAAGAGAAATGGAGCAGGCAGGGGCTGGAAGCCTAGGACTGCTGAACACCCAGCCCTGGAGATCTGTTTTGAGAGCACAAACCCTACATTGCATGGTGCTCTGGAGATTAATGGGCTTGGAAAGCTAAGACAGGTGGAATGCTTGGAGAGATTGAGATTCCAGCTATTTGTGGAGGACAGGGATCCACGTCTGGCTGCTTTGGGACAAAAGAAAGGTGGGTGGTCTGAGAGGCTTCCTAGCAGTGAGAGGGTTGCTGAAGGTGTAGGGATTGCATGGAGCTTGCTGCATGGGAGAAGTGATAGGTAGACAAGGTTGTCTGGGTGGGAATTTTCAGGAGCTTCAGGTGCTCCATCCCCCTGGCTGGCTACTCAGATCTGAGGCCTCCCACTGTGATATGCAGACTGCTGTGCCTTCCTCCTGGCCTGCCAGCACTGGCTTTCAAATGTGCAGTCCCTGCCCTGGGGTCAGGACAGCCAGAGGGAGGCCCTGCCTATGGCAGCTACAGGAGCACAGCACAGAGGCTTAAACCTGTGTGCCTGGCCCACTGGTTGTGACAATGAAGACAGGCACTGCAGCCAGGAAGCAAGAAACAGCTTGTTCCTCCCCCTAGGCACCAGTGGCACTCCCCTGCAACCCCCGATATCATTCCAGGGGCTGAGCAGTTCCAGATACTAGAGCTTCTGGGCACTTGATGGTGCCACATACAAATATGAAACATCAAAGGAACCTGGTTTGAACAAAAATCTCATAAACACCAGAAAAAGGGTCAAATAAAACTGAAGTCACCAAACTTCCTGAAAGAGAGGTCAAAATAAAAATCATAAACATGCTCATGGAGGCACAGAAAAATACTCAAAAACTCAGGGATGAATTTAGGATGGAGGTTCAATCATTAAGAAATTCCATATATGAAATGAAACATACAATGGAGGGATTTAATAGCAGACTAGATGTAGTAGAAGAGACAGTAGATGGAATAGAAATTAGAGAACAGGAATACAAAAAAACTGAGGCATAGAGAGAAAAAAGGATCTCTAAGAATGAAAGAATATTGAGAGAACTGTGTGACCAATCCAAATGGAACAATATTTGCATTATGGGGTACCAGAAGAAAAAGAGAGAAAAAGGATAGAAAGTGTCTTTGAGGAGGTAACTAAAAACTTCCCCAATCTGGTAAAGGACTTAATCTCTCAGGCCATAGAGGTGCACAGATCTCCCAACACAAGGGACTCAAGGAAGACAGAACCAAGACATATAATAATTAAAATGGTAAAGATCAAGGATAAGGACAGACTTTTAAAAGCAGTTAGAGAGAGAAATAAGATCACATACAAAAGAAAATCCACCAGGCTATCATCAGACTTCTCAACAGAAACCTTACTGGTCAGAAGGGAGTGGCATGATATATTTAATGCAATAAAGCAGAAAGGTCTCAAACCAAGAATACTCTATCCAGCAACATTACCATTTCAATTTGAAGCAGGAATTAAATAATTTTCAGATATGCAAAAGCTGAGAGAATATACCTCCCCCAAATCACCTCTACAGTGCATTTTGGAGGGACTGCTATAGATGAAAGTGTTCCAAAGGCTTAATAGCTGTCACCAGAGGAAATAAAACCACAGTAAAGAAGGTAGAACAATTAGTTACTAAGCTGATGCAAAAACAGATCAACTAGCCTCAAAGTCAATCAAGGGATAAACAAAGAGTACAGAATATGATACCTAATATACAAAGAATAGAGGAGGAAGAAAGCAAGGAAAAAACAGAATCTTTAGATTGTGTTTGTAATAGCATACTAAGTGAGTTAAGTTAGACTGGTAGATAGTAGGGAATTACCCTTGAACCTTTGGTGACCACAAATATAAAGCCTGCAATGGCAATATGTACATACCTCTAAATAATCACCTTAAATGTAAATGGTCTGAATGTACCAATCAAAAGAAATAGTCACTGAATGGATAAAAAAACAAGACCTGTCTATATGCTGCCTGCAAGAAACTCACTTCAAACCCAAAGGCATACACAGACTGAAAGTAAAGGGGTGGAAAAAGATATTTCATGAAATTAATAGGGAGAAAAAAGCAGGAGTTGCAGTACTTGTATTAGACAAGATAGACTTCATAACAAAAAAACTAACAAGAAACAAAGAAGGACACTACATAATGATAAAAGGGTCAGTCCAACAAGAAGATATAACTATTATAAATATCTACGCACCCAACAAAGGATCACCTACATATATACTAACAGAATTAAAGGGGGAAATAGAATGCAATGCATTCATTTAAGGAGACTATAAAACACCACTCACTCCAAAGGACAGATCAGCCAGACAGAAAATAAAGAGACAGAGGCACTGAACAACATATTAGAACAGATGGACCTATTGGACATCTACCGAACACTCCATCCAAAAGTAACAGGCTACACATTCTTCTCAAGTGCCAATGGAACATTTTCAAGAATAGATCATATACTAGGCCACAAAAAGAGCCTCAGTAATTTCAAAAAGATTGAAATTGTACCAACCAGCTTCTCAGATCACAAAGGTATGAAACTAAAAATAAATTACAGAAAGAAAACAAAAAAGCCCACAAACACATGGAGGCTTAATACCATGCTCCTAAATAATCTATGGATCAATGACCAAATAAAAACAGAGATCAAGCAATATATGGAGACAAATGACAACAATAATTCAACACCACAAAATCTGTGGGATGCAGCAAAAGCTGTGCTAAGAAGGAAGTATATTGCAATACAGGCCTCCCTCAGGAAAGAAGAACAATCCCAAATGAACAGTGTAAACTCACAACTAATGGAACTAGAAAAAGAAGAATAAATGAGGCCCAAGGTCAGTAGAAGGAAGGACATAATAAAGATTAGAGGTGAAATAAATAAAATTGAGAAGAATAAAACAATAGAAAGAATCAATGAAAGCAGGAGCTAGTTCTTCAAGAAAATAAATAACATAGATAAACCCCTAGCCAGACTTATCAAGAAAAAAAGAGAGTCTACACACATAAACAGAATCAGAAATGAGAAAAGAAAAATCACTATGGATACCACAGATATACAAGGAATTATTAGAGAATACTATGAAAAATTATGTGCAAACTGGATAACCTAGAAGAAATGGACAACTTTCTAGAAAAATAAAACCTTTCAAGTCTGACCCAAAAAGAAAAAAAATTCTGATTAGACCAATTACCAGCAAAGAAAATGAATGGGTAATCAAAAAACTACCAAGGAACAAAAGACCTGGACCAGATGGCTTCATCGCTGAATTTTATCAAACATCTAGTACCCATCCTCCTTAAAGTTTTCCAAAAAGTAGCAAATGATGGAATACTCCCAAACTCATTCTAAGAGGCCAGCATCACTCTAATACCAAAACCAGGCAAAGACACCACAAAAAAAGAAAATTACAGACCAATATCCCTGATGAACATAGATGCAAAAATACTCAACAAAGTATTAGCAAACCAAATTCAAAAATACATCAAAAAGATCATCCATCATGATCAAGTAGGATTTATTCCAGGGATGCAAGGATGATACATTTGAAATCCATCAACATCATCTACCGCATCAATAAAAAAAGGTTAAAGATCCGAATAGATCTTGACAGGCTGAAATATTTGAACAAAGCCTAGACAATTACATTTGACCATTGTAATTGAAAGGTTCTGCACTGGAGGAAGGTAACTGCATAAGGACAGAGTTGAGCAAACCCTACTTAACAGGGAGTAGGGGATGGGGAGTCTGTTGAAATTGGATATCATTGCAAGAAAGACATGCCAAAAGCAGGACCCAAAACTGAAACCTTCAGACAAGAAATGGTGTGAGGCAAGAACTCACTGGAGCTCAAATCAAAATTCCTAATGATGTATGTCCATCGTCTACCCCAATCCTAGCCCTTCAACCTGTGGTAAAGGTGAAACATCTTGAATGTCAAGCTCATTCAAACTGCACTGCTTGTGATCACTCATACTCTTTCTGTATCTCCCACCTCTGGGCCTTTGCTCAGGCTGATTCCTCTCCCTGGAATGGCTGGCTCCCATCTTCTCTGAAAACTTACCCTCCTTTCAAACGACATTCCAAATGCTGCCCTTGGAATGTAAATTCATGACCTTTCCTGATTTCTCTTCTTACAACTCCAAGAAGCTGCCTCCTTTTCTTTTCCATTTGTGAAGGTTTACAGCAATTATGCACACATTTTGATAATATTCATCATCTTCTTTCTTGTAGGGCAAGGTTTTCTAACCAGTGAGAGCATCGTGCCCCTGCTGCTCACACAGGGAGGGATGGTCCAGCCTGTAGGCCTGGCCTTGCAGTCCCTTCTGCTATTACAGGGTGAGAGTCTCACCGCAAGAATAGCAAACCACGGCTCATCTATCAAGACCTAAAAATGTTAATTTTCTCATCTGCAAAGTTATTTCTGTCCATCCCATACAAAGATGATCACTACTCCTTTGTATCACACTTTCTCCTAATACATGCTTCTATTAAAGTTGTTAATAATATTGCAATTGCCATACTCCCTCAATTATAAAACTATGTTTTAAAAAAAACAGTGATTTATAACTAGGATGTAAAGTCAAATGCTTTAACACTGCACATCAGTTGTAACATACATACTGATTTTAAAAACAGTAAAATACTTAAAAATGCACCCCCTATGATCAAAGGATAGTTATTAATTTTTATGCCTTATCCAGTAGATTGGTATGGCCTCAACTGGCATCAGAATCATATCTCATTCATCTTATTATCAATGTTTGCCCAGTGACTAGTATATAGTAGTGGCTCAATAAATATTTTTTAAGTGAATGAATGAATTGAACAAATAAGTTTTAGCTGGCCATGAATTCAGTATGGCTCAACACTCTGGTCTGGCTGCTATGAAAACTTACATAACATAGGACTACATCACATTATTATGTTCAGATGACAGCATTATCACAGAAAGACTGAATCATATTGGAATACGGTATTCAAAATTTTTATTGTGTTAAATATTTTAAATATTTTATTGTGCTAAATATTGTGTTAAATATCCTGGATGACCAGGATGGTGTTAAGCCCAGACACATATAAGGCAAAGCTAAGAAAATTGGAGTAGATATAGACTGCAAAAGAGAAGCAAGTGTAAAACATGAGAGCTGTCTTCACACATTCAAAGGACTGTCTCTGTAGGTGTAAAAAGGCCTGATGTGTGGAGCTCCAGTGAAGCGAAGACCAGTATGATGACAGTTCCAAGACTAGATTTGACTCTATACAGAATGCCTTTATAACCCATTACTATAAGTCAATGGAACAGGTTGTCTTGTGATAGAGTGAGCATCCCATCTCAGGATGTATCAAAGCAGAAACTTAATGGCTTAGAGTTATTCAGCACTGGGCAGAATGGTAGACAAAATATCCCATTGCGCTTCCTGCAATTCTAACACTCTCATTTTATCAATACTGATTCCTTTCCTAGAGGGGACCACCATACCACAGGCACAAGTGAAGAACAAGTATCCTAGGAGATAACCTGTAAATTTCCAGCCCCAGCTTTATTATAGATTATCAATGAAACTGCATCTACCCATCTATCCATTCACTTATTCAACCAAGTCACACTTAATGAGTACAGAGTGCCAGGCACTGTGCTAGGTCCTAGCAATGTTCCTGCTGTATTCATGAAATTAGAGTCTAGTGCAGACCATAATAAGCACACATAAGTAGAAATTACAACCCATGGTATGGAGAAAAGCATGGGGTGCTGCAAGAGCCAGGTGAGCTAGTTAGGGGATTCAGAAAAGATTTAGAAAAATGCTGCCTTGATCCAAGTCACTTAACCTTTCCATTCATCCAGAATGATTGCTCTTAAGCTGGGCAGAAAATTCTTGCCTCCCCATGACTTTGAGGAATTTAGAGTTTCTAACTGGGGCATACCTTATTTTTTGTAAGCTTAAAGAAGGTCATCTGGCCTCTGCAAAGCTGTTTCCTCATCACCAAAATGGGAAGCACAATAGCCCCTATGTCACATTGCTGTGGGACCACGTCTGTGGGCCCAGGGTTGCCACTGAGTAAATCCCCAGGAACTGGCAATTAGCATTATTAAAATAAATAGGAAACACCCTGAGCGCTTAAAAAGAAAAATCCCACATACGTTCCAGATCTGTTATTTTCACTCTTCTAGTTACTCCAGCTTCTAAAATCCCTGGGCCATGTGGCGAGGGGGAAAGTAGGCTGGCAGAGGGTATGGTGACATTTTTCTCTCCATCTCTCTTGAGGGCATCTCGCTTCTCTCTCCACTCTGTGATTCCCTCCTTAGGGGTAGCTGTCTGCCTAGGATGAAAAACATCCTTCCCCCTGTCTCATATTCAACCCTTTCTTTCTTCTTTTTAAAACTCAGAAGGTTAGCAAGGACGCTTGTGGAGAAGCTAGACCACCTCTGCCTCAGCCAGTGCGGCCACCGAGTGAAAGGCACAGCGGCAGCTCCCTGGTGTTCTGCGAGGGCACCAGCCCGCTGTGAATAAATAATCCACATTTCAAGCAGGATTATGGATATAAATGAAAGAGGAAGGCACATCAGGGTACCAGTTGGTCACACACCACCACACAGAAGCGCAGCCTTGTTTTTCTCTTTATCCCCAGCTCACCCCACTCTCCGACGCACTTTGTAGCCAAACACACAGGACACTGGGGAAGATAGAGAACAAAGTGGGGCTTAGAGAGAGAGCCGCCCGACAGGCAGGCGATCTGAGGGGGTCTGTGAGTGCCGACCGCCACGCCTGCCAGTCGGCACTCTGGATCCGCCGCCCTAGTGGGGTCAGACCATCCATCCCCACCAGGGGCTCGCCTGTTCCCTCAGCGAGGGTGTCCCAGAGCACCGCGCCACCGCGCCTCGCTGCAGTCTGCCCCTGCACAGGCCCTCCTGACACCTCCCACTCGCCTGGAGAACGAAAACCACTCCTCGGGTCGCACTCTCCCATTATGTCAGAGCAGTGAAAACGAAGCCATTTTCTTGATGGCTTATGCAGAATTGCTGTAATTTGAAGCCTCCCTCTCTGGCCCTGCTTCTTGTCCCTGTCTCCTTCCCGCACCCCCAACACAACACAACCCCCCTCCAAGCCACCGCACCTCCGGCTGCTCCCCCCTCCTGAGTCCCTCCCAGCCCCTGTCTCTGCCTTTCTTCTCCCTTTCCATACTGAATATACTGGGGCCCTGGCGGGCTGCCATTCTAACTGCACATTAGAAATGGTAGCGTTTTCCTCTATCTGATTCTATAAAATGAGTTCACCAGAAGGTGCAGACCCAGCACATTCGCGGTTTTTCCTATAAATTACTTTAACACTGTGTCCAATCATATATATAATTTCAGATTTTCAATTTCAACTCACTGCTGTGTCAGCACAGACTCCACTGATATGTCTAACGTATTTAGCTTAAAATGAAACGGATGGCATTTCATTACCAGGAAGATAATATTTTTGAATATGTTTCCTGCATGGCAGGATCCATCATTATTCTGCCATTTTATGTTCAGTGTGTATAATAGCTTTTTAATGCTTTGACGTATCTTATTTATATGTGTAATATTTTTCTAATACCATAGGACAGTCTAACTCATTGGACACATTAGAAAATCTTAATTGAATGCTTTTAAATATTAGCAAGGGGGTAAGGCTGAACAAATCACGATATTTTTATTTAACATTATATCAGGAGTAATGAAAAAAGGCACAAAAATTGTTCGACCCTTGTTCTTTTCCTTTATCCATCCTCCCCAACTTTCTCCCCACCCTCCCAGTTCCACTCAATAGTCTCCCCATAAATATACACACTCTGGAGAGGAAATAAAAAGAGAAGGAAAAATCCCCTAGTCCCCTGAGACTTAGAAGCTGTCAGGGTGGAAGCAAGAAACACGAGAAATATTGAGCAAACCCCGGTGTGAATGACAGGAGCTTTCTCATTGGTGGAAGCTTCTGACAGTGCTGAAATCTTTAATGCCAGGTTCCCGGCTCTTTGACCAAAGTCATGGAATGTTTGAAAGGAGCTTTTTTCTCAAAAGCTGTCTTTGCAAACAAAAGGCAAAGGCAAGTGTTTTGCCTTCAAAACTCACAGGTAGCCAACTTTGCTAAAGGTATTTCAAATTAACAACAAAGTGCTCCAGAGAGCACTTCCTTCTGGTTCTTTCTGCCCGTCCATCAAAGCAGCACCTTACCTCCAAAGGAAGGATCTGGGAGTCAGCCTAGGAAAAGTACTTTGCCTTCCTTGCTTCACGTCAAAGCAGCTCAGTTCGTGGCCTGCTGGTGCCCTGCACACTCTGAGAGAACCCCCTGTGTGGGCCCACTCTCAAGGGCAGGAAGTGAGAATTAGCATTCTCTTTGTAGGAGGTGCTGCCTTTTCTGGATGCACATATATAGGTAGGAAGGTAAGAAGGTAGGTGTGTTTGTTTCCCCAAGCTTTATTAAGGCATAAGTGACAAATAAAATCATGTATATTAAAGTGCACTAAAGTGTACAATGTGTCATTCTTATATTTAAAGTGCAGCCCCTATTTCTCTAACTGCTGCTTTCCTAGGGAAGAGCAGATAAATAGACATGGATTCTAATTCTAGGCCACCTCTGATTACCTACAAGACCAGAGCAAGTTACTGCAGTCCTCTATGCCCTAGAGCATTTATCTATACGATAGATCTACTACTTAACGCCTTGGAGGTCTCTACAAGAATAAGACATGGTACATAAAGGCACCTCATGCAATCCATAGCTAAAAAACTAGACACACAATGACAACCATTTTTGTTATAATTAAAAACTTGCTTTCTTGTTAAAAGTGGGCCGATCTTTTCCCTTCTCCCATCTTCAAATTCTTCAGTCTGAAACAGGAGACTCCAATCTGCAAGCTGATATAATAGCTTCCTCCTTATAAATAAAAGTTGCCATAAAAGAACAAATAATTACAGTATTTCATTTATTCCAACAAAACTACTTTTGGAGTGGAACTCTTTAAGTTTTGCCTGAGGATATTTTTAAAAGGTTTCTCTGGCTTGCTAGCTTGGTTGGTGTTTTCTATGTTTATTTACCACCTTGTTCTTAAAAGAGTAGAAGATTATACCACAAAATTCCTTCAAGCAGAACATGCCACTAAGGATTCCTTGGACCAATTTACATACTTGAAAGTTCTTGTAACTTTCCTAGCTCTCAAAGAGTTGGGAAAATTATCACTACAATGACAATCTTATTACCATATACAAATGTGTCATATTTACCATATGCCTTAAATTTATACAATGTTATAAGTCAAATATATTCCAGTTAGGAAAACAATACTGTAGGCAAGAGATAAGCAAATTTCTCTGTAAAGGTAATTTTTTTATTTTGCTAGCTCAATTCAGCCCTTGTTGTATGAAAACAGATACAGAAAACATGGAATGAATGAGCATGACTGTGTTCCAATAAAATTTTGTTCACAGAAACAGGCAGTCAACTCTAGGCCTTAGTTTGTAGACTGACCTCTGATCTAGTACATCAATATACCTCAATTTTTGCATTTCTAAAGGGCCAAAAGTCACAAAATGTACAACCACAAAATCAAGCACAGAGAAAAGGAAATATCAACAATATAGCCCATTAGGTTAGGTAAGGAATTTTAAGTTTCACATGATTGGATCCTGTATCATCCATTATTTTTATATCTAACTGTCTTAATATTCACAATTTTCTAGAAATTTACCAAGAAGAAGTTTCAGTCTCTCTTGCCAAGTCTTTGTTATAGATAGTTCAAAGCTAACCTAATTTACTGATGACTAGTTGGACCATTTTGTTCAAGAGAAAAATAGCATGAATCATCCATTCATTCAGTAAATTCCACTGAGCCACTATCTGCTTCACACTGGTCAAAAGCAGAAGATAAATAAATAAAATCCACCTCCACACATTTATGCTTTAGTGGAGGGAAATACTATATCCTTAAACAACCCAATAGAAATTGATTTGCCGCTAAGTAGTAATGGCCATCAAAAAAGTGGGTGTCACAGAAAGGAATGGATGTGGGGAGGAGAGGGAATCCTGGGACTGTAGCCTCTTTGAGGAAGGGGCTGATCTGAGATTTGAAAGGGTAAAAGTGACCATGCCCATCCCTTTGAAAAGCTAAAAATAACAATGCAAAAGTCACAAGGCAAAATGAAAGAGCTCAGAGCGTAAAAGGAAAAGCAAGGAAGCCAGTGTGGTTGGAGTACAAGAAATGACAGTCACACAGACAGTTATGTCTATAAAACGCTAAAGACTAGACTTTGTCCTTATCAACAGAAAATGTGTGCACTGGTTAATTCCCAGTTATAATATTTGTTGACAAATTTGAAGAAATCATCTTGAAATGACCCTAGGAGCATACTAGAGAATACAAATAAGAAATTCCTAATTATTCTGTCACAGGCCTCCTTCTGAACCCCATTTCTGAATTCCTGCTGTTCTGAAAGGAGGTGGAAAAAAATTAGACAGGTGTGCGAAGATCAGCATTGTCTTATTTTAAGTTGCTTTTTTCAGGAACCAAAGCAGAAGCTATTTGATAACATTGCTCTTCAAAGTTATATGGCACTTTTTCATCTAAGAATATCAGAGCACTCTGCCGCAATTAAATTATTAATCCTCATGACAACCCCATCATGAAAGTATCTGCTTTATTATCAGTGAGAACACTTGGCATTTACATTCTCGTCTGGAGGATGCTATTCAATCACATGCAGTTAATTAATGCACACAACACATTCAGGAGGCAGGTCAGCATTCTGGTCCCCAGTTATAGATAAAGAAACGGTGGTCCCAAGAAGATGAGGTGTTCCTAGCCAATTTATCCAGAGGAGAGCAGAATCAGAAATTATTTGATTCCTTGATCTTAGTTAAGAATCACTTTTCCACCCACCCTGTGTGCTGCTCCACCAGGGCCCTGCCAAAGCTGGCCAAGTATGTACAGCCTACACATGAGTTACCCCTTGAATGCCTGGCTTTGGTGGCCAAGGGGATTGTATTTCTGGGCCCTATGTGTCTAAAACAATTGGAAAAACAGTTCTTGGCAGGCTGCCACCCCCAGGGCAGTCACAGTCAGCAGACTGAAAGATACCCTTAGTCTTCCTTTAAAAATGGCATATCAGCTTGTCCTGGAGGTCACCACATATCTAGAGGCTATGGAAGTGTTCTTATGGATGTAGGCAAGGGAATACCATCTTGGACCTCTCACTAGGCCTTGCTACAGCTCACCCATGCCTCCCCAAAAGAAGCTTACACACTCATGTGGAGCCCTGAATTTTGCAACTGTCATTAAGGGAACACCCAGGTACATTGGTCTGGAAGTGAACAGGGCCTACAATTGTAGTTTCACAGGGCTATATACAAGCTTCTGTCTGAGGATCTAGCTTCCCATCAGCCTGAAACTAGGTGCTGAGATCCCTCCCTTTGAATACCCACAGGTTTTGGCACATCCTCAAACACTGGGATCTATCAAGAAAAAAATCAGGCTTCTTAGACAACCACAAAGGTTAGAGAGATAACCAAAAGCTAGAGTAAGATTGAACAACAAATTTCATCTCCCACACAAGACATCTCCTGCAAGACTGGGAGAGGTAGCTGTTTCACCTAATACATAGAAACAACACAAAGGTGAGGCAAAATATGGAGATAGGGGAATATGTTCCAAAGGAGAGAATAAAATAGAATCCCAGGGGAAGAAAAAAAAACTTTAATAAAATGAAATTATTTAACTGATAATGAGTTCAAAGTAATGGTCACAAAGATGCTCACCAAACTTCAGAGAAAAATGGATAAACACAGAAAGCACTTCAACAAAAAGATAGAAAACATAAGAAAGATCCAAAAACTAGTCACAGAACTGAAGAATATAATAACCAAACTAAAATATATACTACAGGAATTCAACAGCAGACTAAATGAAGCAGAAGATAAAATCAGGGAGTGGAAAGATAGGACAGTAGAACTCAGCTAAACAGAGCAGCAAAAAGAAAAATGAATTTTAAAAAGTGAAAATAGCTCAATCTATGGGGAGTATAGGACAATATCAAGCAGAATAACATTTATATTATAGGAGTCCCAGAGGGAGAAGAGAGAGAGAAAAAGACAGAAAAGTTATTTAAGAAATAATGACTGAAAATTTGCCTAACTTGGGAAAAGAAACAGATGTCCAGATCCAGGAAGCTCATAGAGTTCCAAATAAGATAAACCCAAAGAGACCCATGCCAAGTCACATTATAATTAAGATGTGAAAAGTGAAGAATAAGGAGAGAATCTCAAAAGCAACAAAAGAAAAAGAACTTGTTACACACAAGAGAACCACCATATAAGCAGATTTCTTAGGAGAAACTTTGCAGGCCAGAAGGGAGTGGCCAAGTACATTCAAAGTTCTGAAAGGAAAAAACTTCCAACTAAGAACACTCCATGCAACAAAGCTGTCATTCAAAACTGAAGGATAAATAAAGAGCTTTCCATATAAACAAAAAGCTAAAGGAGTTAATCAACACTAAACCAGCCCTACAAGAAATGTTAAAAGAACTTGATTAAACTGAAAAGAAAGGGAACTGATTAGTAACAATAAAAATATAAAAGTAAAAATCTCACCAGGAAAAGTAAACATATAATAAAGGTAATGGATTAATATTTATAAAGCTAGTATGAAGGTTAAAAGAGAAAAGTAATTTAAAAACTGAAACCACAATAATTAAAGGATACACAAAATAAAAAGATATATAATGTGACATCAAAAACAAAAATGTTCATCATTAGAATACATTCAAACTTAATGTGCTATTAACTAAAAATAATTTGTTATGTATAGAGGCTCTTCTACATGAACTTCACAGTAACTACAAAGCAAAAACCCATAGTGGATACACAGAAAACTATCATAAAGGAACCTAAGCATGACACTATAGAAAGTCATCAAACCACACGGAGAAAAATCCAAGAGAATAAGGAGCAGAGAGGAAACTACAAAACAAAGAGCAATTAACAAAATGGCAATAAGTACATACCTATCAATAATAATTTTATATGCAAATTGACTCCAATCAAAAGACATAGAGTGTCTGAATGGAAAAAAAAAGATCCATCTGTATACTGCCTACATTTCAGATGAAAGGACACACATAGACTGAAAGTGAAGGGAGAGAAAACGTACTTCATGCAAATGGAAAAACCAAAAGAAAACAGGGGTAGCTATACTGACATCAGACAAAATAAACTCTAAAACGAAGACTGTGTTAAAAGGCAAAGTTGGAAGTACATAATGGTAGATCAATCCAACAAGAAGATACAACATTTAAGGTTTATAAACATTTATGGACCCAACATAGAAACACCTAGACTATAAAGTAAATACTAACAAACATAAAGGGAGAAATTGAAAGCAACACAGCAATAATAGGGGATTTTAATACCCACTTACATCAATGGATAGATCATCCAGACAGAAAAATAAGGAAACATAAACCTTAAACAGCACATTAGACCAAATGGACTTAATAGTTATATATACAGCATTCCATCCAAAAGCAGCGGAATACATACTCTTCTCAAGTACATATGGAACATTCTCCAAGATAGAGCACATGCTGGACTACAAAACAAGTTTCAATAAATTTAAGATTGAAATCATATCAAGCATCTTTCTAACCACAATGGTATGAAACTATATATCAGTTACAAGAGAAGACTGGAAAAATCACAAATATATGGAGCTTAAATAGCATGCTACTAAACAACCAATGGGTCAACAAAGAAATCAAGGAAGAAATTAAGATATACCTTGAGACAAATTGAAATACAACATTCCAAAAATCTATGGGATGCAGCAAAAGCTATACTAAGAGGCAAGTTCATAGCAATACAGGCTTACCTCAAGAAAAAAAAGAAAAATCTCAAGTAAATAATCTAACTTTATACCCAAAGGAACTAGGAAACCAACAAATCCCAAAATTCATAGAAAGAAGGAAATAATAAAGATCAGAGCAGAAATAAATGAAAGAGAGACTAAAAAGACAATAGAAAAGATCAACAATTTAAGAGCTGGGCATTTGAAAAGATTAGCAAGATTGACAAACCTTTATCTAGGCTAAGGAAAAAAAAAAGAGAGGATGCAAATAAATATAATCAGAAATTAAAGAGGAGAAGTTACAACTCACACCAAAAAAAAATACAAAGGATCATAAGAGACTACTGTGAACCATGATATGCAACAAATTAGACAATGTAGATGAAATTGATAAATTCCTGGACACATACAATCTTATAAAATTAAATCATAATGAAGTAGAAAATCTAAATATACCAAAGACCAGTGAGGAAATTGAATCACTAATCAAAAACTCTCAACAAACAAAATTCCAGGACCAGACAGTTTTACTGGTGAGTTCTACCAAGCATTCAAAGAATTAATGGTTACACTATTCCAAAATTTGAGGAGGAGGGAACACTTTCAAACTCATTTTATAAGGCTCTGACATCAAAGCCAAAGACACCACAGAAAGAAAATTACAGACTATTATCCCTAATGAACATAGATCCAAAAATCCTCAAAAAAAAATTCACAAACAATTCAACAATACATCAAAAGAATCATAAATCTAACCAAGTTGGATTTATTCCAGCTTCAACTATAAGGCTACTAAATGTCTATCAAGTTCTGAAGGACAAAGTTCAGTGGAATAACAACCAAGTGCAATATGCTGCTCAGTTTCCCAGAGATGGTTAGCTTCTGAGGAAACAGAGGCACCCCGGCTCTGGGAAAGGCCCTGAAGCAAGCACAGTTCTTACTTATGGCCACTGCTGCATCATTGCCCTCCATCTGACCCATCCTGAATGACACTATAGAGAATTGCCTTTTCAATGTCTAGTTCTTCTCATTTATTGTGGGCACTGATGGTAATGGGAACACCTACCCTTCTAAGTACCCTGATGTAGTATGGATTTCCCAGAACTCCAAACTAATTATTATTATAAAACTGTAAAGTGGAACTATCTTAGAGTTGCTAGTTTCTTCCATTGACAACTTTAAACATTCTATCCCACCAGCAACCAGGAACCTTGATATATACACATGCATACGCTAAACATAATGAATTAATGAATTAATGAATTAATAAAATAAACACCTCACGTTCCCTCTCCCATCAACCCTCCCCTTCATTTCCTAGACACCTACACTAAGATGACAGAGTTGGAGATCAAGCTCTCTATCAATGAATTGCAGGGGAAATTCCCAACAGGACTGCCCTATATGGTTATAGAAATCAATCTAGAAATGCCCCAGGGAGAAGTGAAGGCTCAGTGAAAGAAACTGACAATTATTTTGGGGGAAAACTTTATGCTTTACTCAGGATGGGTTTTCCCTCCTCATCTGGGGTCCATAATCAATGCAAGCCAACTGGAGAAGGAATGGCAAACACCATATAAAGTCTCATTCAAGTTGTGATTTCTGGCCACACATGCAGACTGACCCAATGGTATGGATTTGCGCCATTTCCTTCGTGGTGGTAGAATGTGGTGCGTTCCTTATTCCTTGGTAGATGGGGTTTAGTTTTCTTAGCAAAGTATTCAAGCTCTTTGTTATAATTTCAGTTTTATATTATTATTATATCATTATATGTAATGTATTACATCATTGCAGTTTCCACTCCCACCATCTCCACATACATACCCACCTATATGCACTTAAGCCACCATGTCTGAACTAACATGTCCTGTCTTCGCTCCGCATGTAGCAGCCTCCACCCTTCTCCCCAGTCCCTATTCTCCACCTTGAAAACTCCTCATGTTTCAGGGTCCAACTCTAGTGACGTCATCCTGCCTCTATAAATCCTTCTATGACTTTGCCAGAAACAATTCACCATTCCCTGCTCTGTGCTCCCCAGCACCTTGTACATAGCAGCAGAAACAACAGCTCTCATAGCATTTGTGCTCGCCTCACAGCCAAGCATTTCCTTTCTCTTGGTCACTTCCAAATTGCTCTGCAGACCTCCACATACCCCTCTGCAGCCCACACTGTCGAGCATGTGAGGCTTAGGCTTAATCCATCATCCTAATCTCTGGGTGCAATTAATGGTTCAGATATGGGCGATTTCCAAAATCAAGCCAAAGATGCTGGAGGAGAGGGGGATTGCTCACTTCGGGAAAGGAAGTTTCCCTGCTCTTCTTAGGACAGCTGCTGGTGGAAGGAAAGGAAGAGTGGAACTTCTTATGAACATGAGAAGATGGACTTTGACACTGTGGAAGACAAGCATGGGAGACTGAGACAGGTTACTTAATGACATCTTTGATCCACTAAGTTAAACCAAACTTGAAACCAATCAAGCTAGATGGATGTGGTCTACAAAAAGGCAAAAAAAAAAAATTGTCCTTTATTGCTCAAATCCAATGGACTATTAGAAGCAATAGAAAAACTACTTTACTCGATACAAATACTTCTGTCATACCTTATCATGGTTAGTATATATATATATTTGTGTGTGTGTGTGTGTGTGTGTGTGTGTGCCCCACACTTCAAATCCACTCTGCCACTAAAGGCCAATGCATTCTAAATCCCCAAAACCGAATTCCCCCCACATCTCCCTCCCCGCTTCTAACATCTTCTGACTACCCTCATGACCATTTTGGGTAACTGAAATGCTCTTCAAACTGGTCCCCTGACTTGAGTCTTGCCTACGTCCACTCTTCTCCAACCTGTAGCTAGAGTGATTATTCTAAAATGCAATCTAATCATGTTGCTTCCAAGATTGGAAGCCTCTGTTGGCTCCCCACTGCTCTCAGGGTAAAATCCAAAGCCCAAACCATTACAACCAGCCTTCGGAGAACCAGCCCTTGTCTTCTCTTTCCAGCTCACTTTTCTCTACCCTACCCCTCACCCCATATGACAACAATACTCCTGGTTGGCCACTAGCATCTCTAACACAAGCCTCCCACCCCTTGGGGCCTCCACATGTATTACTCTCTACCTGGAACAACTACAGATGAACACCTTCATCTGCCTAAGTCTTTCTTCCCCATCAGGACCCACTTCAGCCATCACCTCCTCCAAGAAACCTTCTATTATGCCTCTGCCATGCAGTCTATGATCAGCCCCTCCTCCATTACTCAAAAGCAACCATTTGTCATACTGTGTTATCTTCAACTATTTATATGTTTCTTCAGCCAGGCTTTCAACCCAACCACAAGTAGCCAACTGCAGTCAAGAACCATGTCATATTTTCCAGTGACTACCCAGAATGATGCTTAGTACACAGAAACTCCTGTAAAATGAATCAATGAGTTGATTGGACAAAACCAACAATGGACAAAAACATCCCACTTCCAGGTTTGTTTTTTCACTGTACGACCTGTCAAAAATATATTCTTTCCCATGTTAGATTACTTCTAAAAATTCATCTAGAGCTCCACAAAATAATCTTGCTAAAGCCAATAGAAATCATTATCAAAGATCTCTTTTGTGGCCCAACTTCATACTTCATTACTGTACAGTTGACTCTTAAACAACACAGACTGAACTGTGCAGATCCAACTTATACATGTTTTCCAATAAGCCTATTGGAAAAATTTTTGGAGATTTGTGACCATTTGAAAAACATTTTCCTTTTCTCAAGCAAATTTTCTTGTAAGAATAGAGCACATAATACGTATGGCATACAAAATTTGTGCTCATCAACTGCTCATGTTATTGATAAAGCTTCCAATCAACAGTAGGCTATCAGTAGTTAAGTTTTGGGGAGTTAAAAGTTATTCACAGACTTTTAACTACACAGGGGTCAGCACCCCTAGCTCCCTCCTTATTCAAGAGTTAACTGTACTTGTTTCACTCTGCTTTATATGAATTTATGAATCTAATTCAAGTTGAGTTTCCAGGTTGCATGGTTAGCCAGCCATTAGAAAACACGAATTGTGAGTACATCCAAAAGTCCTGATATAGCTTCCTTTTTTTCTAGTACCAGTGGAAAAAACAAGATTCCTAACCAAAGAGTGGGTGGAACATTTTAAGTTCTCATCACTCCCGGCGGAACAGGCTGCACACTGATCAAAGGGAGAGGTGGCATGGTTTCAGATGTCTGCAGGTCTCCACAGAGCCTGGGGAGAAACAACTCCTCAGCATATATCCTTAGGGGCAACAGCAGCCCCCAGGCCTCAGGCCGCCCTGGAGGGATGGCCACTAGCAGTCCCATTACCAGGACAACAAGAGTAGTACTTCTTAACGAGAACACCCTGGTATTTAGGAGCCAGTTACCCAGGCACAAGTTAACACATCCAACACACACCCTCATCCAATCCCCTAAAAATATTTACCTAAGAGCGCATTACAATCTTACACTTGAAACTTATATGGCACTGGGCTTACCAGATAAAATACTGGACTCACAGTTAAAAATAGAATTTCAGGTGAACAAGTTTTTTAATGGAAGTATTTCAGTTGAACAGTGAACACTTTTAGTATAAATATGACCCATACAATACTGGGGACATACTTATACTAAAAAATTATTCAGTTTATCTGGAATTCAAATTTAATGGGGAATCCTATATTTTTAGTTCCTAAAGCTGCTACTCCATAGGGTATGAAAATTCAAATTTGCATTTAACCAGCCAGCTTTTTATTTAAGATCTCCAGGGTTCAACTAATTTAGTAGACGGTCTAATAACTAAAGTAAAACGTTTTGATATAAAGCAACAAGCCCAAAAGGAGATTATCACAGAGACCCTTTACCAGTATAATGACTCAATCAAGGCTGATAATACGGATTTATCTTCTGTTGATTTGTTTGCTTCAGTGAGTTTGAGTCATGATGGGGTTGTTTTCCCTTTCATTTGGGAGCTGGCTATGAGATTGACACAACTTGAGCTACCAGCTTCCTCCAAGGGGCAAATATTAAAGACATCAGATGTCCCCCAGAAACTCCCCTCTCTCTCTCAGAATCATCAAAAGCTGAGCCAGCTCTTCTTGAAAGTTCATTCTGTTATTTCTCCTGGTCCCATCCAGATTCAGAGTTGGATGAGTAACCACACAATCAGGGAAAGAACTGGGTTGTCTGAGCAAAGAGGCACTATGGAAATTCTCCTGGGGCGCCTCAAAAGCAAACGAGTCCAACCTTCTGCATTCGTTAGCTTGACTCATTTGCTGTTCACAGTGAGGAGACTGAATTACAGCAGCTTATAATGGTTAAATAGTAGTGTTTTCTTTGGCTCATTGCTCTGTGGCAAAATTCCCCCTGCAGTAACTGATGCCATCCCAGCACCCTAACTGGCAAAAAGGGTGGCCCATTCTCTCCACTGGTGCACTCACAGGCTATTAGGTAGAGTGTCCCTATCGGGGGTTTTCAGGTAAGTACCCTGACATTTGCCTTTCATGTTCTGTGTACCGTCTAAAAGAACACGTCCGGATTGAAAACCTATTTCCAAGTCAGAAAGTAAGGTTCTTTAGGTCTCTTTTCTAAAGCAGAGAGATTCTCTTGCTTTTCCTTCATGTGTCATCAGCAGCTTTAAAAGCAATTCCCTTGTGTCTGTCACAGTGACTCAGAAAACTAGGCCAGTGATGATTCTGTCATTTAGTGGTTCTGTGGCATATGTGCCCCCCCACCATCATTCAAGATGTTAAGTGGGCCGTCTTTTTATCACAATGTACTCCATGTAACGGTGTGAGCAACACTGGGAAGGGAATGGAGATGTGGGACAGCAGGGAGGCTTTTGCATAATTGATGTTTATTTCTTTGGTAAGCCACTAGGTGGGAAAACATGTATTTGAGGAACATTTAAGGTCTGGCATTTCAGTCCCTGACTTCAGTCCTTGGAACTGCCATTTGCGTGATGACATTTGAAACTTGACCATCGTGGACTGCCTGGTTGCCAGACAGCAGCCACTTTGGCAAGAGGTAACTCCAGAGGGAAGGAAAGAGGCTGCTTTCTAAAAGGAATGAATAAATGTCTGTTCAGGCCCCTCTATCAGCTCAAACAAGCAGCTGCATTCGAAAGGTTTCTCCTATCTTGTAGAGCCAGAAAAAGTGAGCTGTTCCAGGGAGGGCCGGAAAAAATGTACTAAAAAAAAACACATTTCTCAAAGGAGAATGATAGAATTCAATTGTAGGATAAAAACAGCAACTTCTCTCCATGACCATCCCACCTCTTCTTTAGTATGTCTAAGTGCAGAGGACACAGTTAGAATCTATAACTCCACCCACACCATGGTTATTGAGGGCCTGCCATTGATAGGAGTCCCCTTTAATCAAGACCATTATTTTCTCCTGGTAGGTCATGCCCTCTGTTCTCTTTAGATTATGACAAGCCTTGATGTAAGGGAAGAAATTAATCAAAAGTCTTTATTTTCTTCCTTTTCTCTTACTCCTTTACCTCTGCTGTCCTCCTCACATACCTGTTTCCTTTCTTGACCCCTCCCCCCAAAAAATATATACTTAAAGAGAGGCAAGATAGAGTCAAAGAGAAAAGAAGTAGGCTGTAAGTTGGGATCAGAAAGGCCTGAAATTAGTTGACAGAGGACCTCTGGCATGAGTCTTCATTCCCTAAGGAGTTGGATGAAATTGAAATGCTCCCAGGAAAAAATAGACAAAAACTTCCCTCTCCTCTAACAAAATAAAAATACTAACAGAAAACACTAACATAAAGCTTACAGTGCTCTAAGCACTTCATGTATGCTACCCTTATTGAATCTTCACACACCCTATGAGACAGACACTAACAGTATCCCTTTCAGCAGATTCTGAAACAGGCCCAGAGAGGGTAAATATCTTGCCCAGCATCACACAGCATGTATACTGCAGAACAACCAGGACATGAACCTGGCAGCCTAGCTCTGCTTTCTCTAGGCTGCTTCCTGTGTGTTGAAAGTACCCATTTCTGACCATAACTGTCCTTAAACTCCTTATTTCTTTTCTCTTGGACTGAAATGCAGAGACAGATTTACTGTGTCATAGATCACATGGAATGTTTCCAGGATCTAGAAATAAGGACCATAACAATAGAAAATAGAAGTCATGCCAGCTTAAATCCACAAATCAAGGTCATGTCCCAATGTGCCTGTATCAATTAGCTCAGGGTTCAAACACAGAAGCAGTAGAAAGAATGAAAAAGATTGGACCCTAGCTACCTGATAAAAATAAGTTGAAGTGAGCATATATACACTTTGTTACAGGGATTTGACGTCTGCAGTTAAGTGGGGCTGGTTAAGCAGTCTCTGCTCAGCTTTGTCCTCAGGAGAACTGCTGAAGCATAAAGTCTGCAGGAAAGGCTCCTGGGAAGGGACGAGATAAAGAGAGGGAAACTCCAGAAGGATGATATGAAGCCCTTGTAAATTCTTACTGAATCTGACCTTGATGGGATGAAGGCACTGCACACGCTGGAAAGAGGAGGCAGGACTTGTCACAGAGATACCACGTGCTCTTGGCCCAGGAAGATCTCAGGGAAGGTGAGCAGATGCAAGGCCAGCCACTGCCTCCCATCAACAAGGTGAGCCAGCAGAAAGAGATGCTGCACATGAGCTACTATGTGGCTGCTGCTTCGCTTTCGCCTTCCAAATCTCCCACAAGGACCTGTCTTATGGCCTTACCATATCTGGGCATATACAGGAAGGGAGTTCTGGGAAATGTAGTTCTGCCTAGCAAAATGGACACATTACAAAGGCACCACACACCCCAGCTGAAACTGTTTCATATCTCAGTCTTTGTGTAATCATCTCATTATCTCATTAACTTTGCTACTTAGTAAGTGTGGGAGGCAGAAAAATAAAATGGTTGAGACATGGACTCTGTAGTTAAACAGATCTGAGTTCAAATCCTAGCCATGTTACTTGCCATGTGACTTCTGTAGACTTTAATTTCCATACTTGTGAAATAGGGGTAATAACGAAGCTATCTTCCTTGAAAGCAGTAAATGTTAAGTGGGATAATACCTATAAAGTTCTTAGGTTCTATGTCTAGCACATATGAATATTCAGTAATATTTCTATGTAACATAGCATCAAAAATACATAGTAATAAAGCTAATGATAGCTTTTATTAACTTCCTAATTTGCAATAAATTACACAATAATTACATTAATTGAAGATGCATTTTCTCAAATAAAATTCTTGAACTTCATGAAGAAAAACAACCTGTGAGATCTAATTTAGTGTCTCCATATATTCAGAGTTTTCATATGAGATTTACTAATTAAAATTTTAAAACATCCTTTACTAAGATATAATTAGGGAATGCCCAGAGGACTTGACTGTTTTTTGTTGAGAATCTTTATGTAGATAGGATTGTTTTAAGACAAAACAGTGACAGGGAGACAATGAGAAAGAAAAATAGATATAGGAGCCACATCACAAATCAAGTTCAGGGCCTGTAAGCATTGTTTAATTTTTCTGAGTTACAGTGTCCCTGAAATTCCAAATTGGTATGAACCAAAGAAGCAGCTTAATCCAACCCTACTCTGACTCATCAGTCATCTGTAGGCCATTCTTGATTAAATCTAGAGCTTAGAAATACCAAGTGATGAGAAATTCCTTCTACCTAGAGGAAGACTAGTCCTTATGGAGACGACCACCACCACTTGGGCCACTCATGTTCTGATTCAAGATAGCCGAATACTGCATGCGCTCCTCGGCGACCACATCGCAGTGCTAATTGCACTTGCATTAAATGGGGCCTCAGTTTTCTGTTTTGCAGACTAAGATGCTTAGAGTAGAGGACCTCTTAAGGTCCTTCCAACTCTAAACTCTATGAGTCTGTCTAAAAGTACACCCCTGAAGGTGATAAGCTTGTCAACAAATTCCACATGGAAGGAAAGAATGGCAAATTTACTGAACAAGTTGTTAATATGATCTTTGTGGTACAACACCCAAGAGGAGAGCATCCCATTGGTGATGCTTAGGTCACACACCCTGCCCCCTGGTGACCAGAGAGCAGGGAAAGGGACAGTATGGATCTTTCAGCTTTCCTGGTGAGAGACAGAGTTCTACGTCTCAACACAAAGGTAGATTCTTCCCCAATTCAAAGGGTAATTGGAAGCTGGCAACCTTTGGCTGTGGTTATAATGGAATAGGCATAACATGGAAAGATTTGTGATATTTACTAAAATGCCAAGTAAGAGGAAAAAAGCTCTCTTCCCATATTACCTTTGAAGTACATTTTCAGGTTAATAAAAACCTTTCATAAACATTAATTTGAACTATCTTGCTGGGAAGACTTCTTCTGAAGCTTTATTACACTACCCTAATTAATGTTCAGCACAGAGACGCTATACAGACTTTCCCGTCTCAGAAACGAGAGGTTCCCAGTCATTAGCATGCTGATCATTTAACATTTATGCATGTGTAGGAAACATACGAATTTGTAGTCTCCTATTCAGCTGCTCTTCTATGGCTGAACTCCACTAAATTAAACAACTTGAAGCCAGATGTGTTATAAAGGGGCAGTTTATCTAGATTAGGCAGCACACACTGATTGCCACAATCCTTTGCAAAATGCGCCAGATTCTGATCCCAGGAAGCCTTGGCCTTATGAATTCCTTTCACGTGGTAGAGTGTTTCATTTGTCTGCTAATATAAAATTCATTGAGGCAGCAGGCAGCAATCGTAGCTGTTGGGAGTTCTAGTCCAGTGCACCACAATCCCATTGCAGTAAGACTAATGGCAAAGAGGACACCCTGAATATCCCACTTACCTGTTTGGCCTAACAGTAGGCTTTCAGCTTATGTGAAGCACATGCATGGGGCTTACAATGGTGTGGGATAAATTTGCAAATCTGACCACTGGAGACCAGGACGATTTCCACTGCCGTTCTGTAACTACTTGGCAAAAAATGCATCAACGTGCTCAGCAGGGAAAGGAAATGTGATAATTGTGGGAAGATTGGATGTCGTGTTAGAGTGTGAGCTCTTTGGTACAGAAGAATAATGTCTGTGAAACGCTAGTTTCAGGTCGCATAACACTGAATTTCTATCACGCTGCTTTGGTGATGCAAAATGAGGGGGCAACAGTCAGCAATGCTTAAGTCTGAATAATCAACTGGCAGCCACCTGAGGGCTGTGACCCAAGTATTGGGAAGAGGTAGACAGGCAGTGGGAAGGCTCAATGTCGCCCTGTGAATGGTGGATTCTTGACTTCCGCTGGTGGATTCCATGCACAACATTTCAGGTCATCCAGTCATGAGAAAGGCCTACTTCTTAAAAAGGCTTGTGTCACCCAAATTCACAAGAATTAGTCTGTGTGAGAAACATAACAGAATTGCTTTGCAGAGAAAAATAGAGAAGGAATTTTGGGAAACAAAAATGACATGAGAAAGTTTCTTGGTGAACACATTCTCTTGGAGTTGGAGAAAGTTCAATAGGATTTAATTCACTCAACTTATTGGGCTATATATCCTCCCTCTTTCCAGCATATGAAAAACATTGCCCAGTACTTGTCTCTATGCTCCTTTCAACCAATGCCTAAAGTCACTCAATCAGTAGGTGGTAGATTTGGGGGTCCAAATCATCCTATCGGACTACAAAAATTTTGTTTTTAGTCTTCACTATACTACCTTGCTGGGTAATTGTTTTCAAGTACTTTTATTACACATTCCTTTTCATTGATGCATTAGTCAGATTAGACTTGGCCAGGTTGTAGAAACAAATAATACCTGAAATCTTACTGGTTTGACATGTCACATAGTCCAGTGTGGATCATGGAGTTCTCCCAAGAAGCTGTTCTCCAATCAGTGAGTTAAAGATCCATACAGCTTCCACCTTGTAACTACACCATCTGGAATCCCTGGCTCCCAAGATATCTGTGGTACAAAATCCAAGAACAGAGCATCACACTGGTGATGCTTAGGTCACATCTCTGCCCTGGTGACCAGAGGGCAGAGAAAGGGAGCATATGAACCTTTCAGCTTTCTTGGGAGACAGAGTTCTACATCTCAACATAATGGTGGATTCTTCCCCAATACAAAGGGGAATTGGAAGATGAACAACCAAAAATATTAAGAAAAGTTCATTGTATCTAATATGTGCAGCCCATTATGCTCGAAGCTACATAGAATACAAAATAAGTAATGCATGGCTACAGATTTAAAAGACAATGATATTCTAACAGTCTGAGAGATTGACCTACACAATCAGCTATAATTTCAGGGATAATACAAGGGAATAAAGTAGTGGCAAGGAGGCATGACAAGTATTGTTTATGGAACAAGCCTGTCTCAAAATTCCAACAGGTACATCTCAAATTCCTCCTAGATGAGGTCAACTAACTCTCCTCACTTACTCAGGGATAAAAAAACAAGTCTAAAGAGAGAAAATGATTCTCTTTTTTAAAATTTTAAGACAACATTTTTCCTCTTGAACACAGTATTTTCTCATTCTTTTAACATCACAGAAACTCAGTTTTCTCATGGGAAAAATTATTATAATACATATTATAAATTTCATTGGTTAGTACCTGTTACTATAGGAGCCACTCAAATAAATAGTATTCCCCTTCCCCCTTTTCTTGACCCTCAGTCACTTTTTACTGAATCCAGTAAAGGAAATAGTGGCTGTACCTGTGCAGGCTGACCTCCTAGACTCATTCTTTCTTTGACTTCAGTCTCCTTGTTAAAGCCTACCCTGTTTATGTCACATTTGCTTCCCCAGGGTCTTGCTAGATGGTTGGCCAGATAATTTGAGGCAATAGTTTTGTAATTGTTTTAATAAATGATAATTCATTGGTCCATTATTCCTCCAAAGGGAGATATTACATATGAACAGTGGTCCTCACTGTCTCAAGTTCATGTTTAGGAATAAATAGTAAGACTTTTAGACAATGTGTCAGTCCTGGAGGACAATTACATCCATGTCAAAGGTTCTCAGCCTCAGCACAATTGATATTTGGAGCCAGATCCTTGTCTGTTGTGGGACTGTCCTGCACATTATATGATGTATTTCTGACCTCTGCCTGCTGAAGACAGTAATAGCCTCTCCCTTTCCCCTGAGTTTGCCAAATGTCCCTTGCTGGTAGGGAGGCAAAACTGCCCACATCTCCCACCTTCCAACAGCTGAGAATCACTGAACTATATAAAGGAATATTTTCATTCTCTGAAATGGAAAATACTGGTCTTGTCTTCCAAAAGCCATTACACATTTTGCCCTTGATAATAGAGTCTCGATGTTATCAAGCTCCAAAGCTTCCGGATGTGGTGGTGAGCCTATCGCAACATCAAAGGTAAATCTTCAGAATCCAATCCAACCATGGTAATCCCAATGCCTTCATCAGAAGTTGTTTAGGGACAGTCAAGGGACTCAACTCTAATTAGTAAGAAATAAGGAGACTGCTTACGAGACTGGCATTATTGCTGTCAGAAATACTCATGGAAAGACCTGTCCTCTTTCCCATTGGTTCTTATTGTGCCTCTATGTGATTTCTAGAACCACTAAAATCATGAGGATTTTGGCTATTAGGGGAACAATGGCAATAAGGTAAGAGTAAAGAACCTGGATCTGTGATGTAATGGAGACATGAATTTAACTAATCCTGGAGCTACTCCACCCCCAGACTTCTTCTGAAATACAGTAATAATTTATCCTTCTTTTTAAGCCAGTTCAGTCAGGGTTTCACACTAATTAGAGCTAAGCACTGTGGCTAATGCCCCCAACATATCATATCAATGATCATCAACACATCATATCTACAACATATCACATCAGTGGCCACCAACTCCAGCCTATGGGGCCTGTTTGACCAAGGCTGCTTCTATATAATTAAAAAGCAGGTAATACTGAAAGATAGTGTTTCTTCTTTCTCAATGAATCACATTTAGAAACATTTCAATAACTGTGTTTTACCTCTTTCATTCACTAAATACGTATCGTGCTAGAACAAAAGTGTGACAGATGTATACCATGTATCTCAGTCTTCCAGGAGATAAGAAACGTTCATTTCAGATCAGAACTACATTACCATTACCCCACCTAAGAAGATTTGCTTCTTCACTTATTAATTCAACAGATATTTATTGAATACTTATTTGGGGAAAGGTATTGTGCGTTAGGGAGACTGGACAGATTAGAGTAACATTCCTTCTGCCTTCAATTTTCTTGCAATGCAGTGATGAGAAGGCACAGGCAAAAACTCCTATAATACCTAAGTTTTGACTATTAGGGATCGTAGAGTGGTGCATGAACATTATGGATGTGCAGATGAGGAGGATATTCCTTGCCATCTGTGGTAAACAAGAAAAGCTTCATTATGAAGGAGTAGTATCTTAACTGAGTGTGGAAGACAGGCAGTATTTATTTGTTTAGACAGAGGGGGCAACATGGGTTGAAAGGCAGGAAGCACCAGACAGGGCAGACTGAGCACACGGAGGTGTGAGGAACTCCAGCAATTCAGTTTGGCTGCAATGCTGCACGTGTGAAGGGTAGAAATGGTCACAAAGCAGGGAGTGATTGTGACCGGATCATAAGTGGCCTTAAACGTCATGGCCAAGAAAACTAAAGTCAAGGAAAAAGGCAAAATAAAAATTAAAGAAGACAAATGTTACAAATTACATGTTACAAATGAAAGAATGCATTTATTGCCTTATTGTCAAATGAGAGATGAAGCCAGGGAAGAATATCAGATCATTCACTGATTTAGGTAAAATAATGTTAATACAATTTTTTGAGTAAGGATGAGCCATTGACAAAATATCCAGTGTCCTCATTCACTTTCAGCATCACAGAGTTGATACATCAGCAAGCTGTAAACACAAATGGGCTAAAAATAGTCTAGGAACCACTTCTAAAACTTTTGCCTCTTCTCTCCATCCCAGAAAGATCCTTATACGTACCCTATTTTCTCTAAGGCTTATGCAAGTTTTCAACCCTGAAGTAAACATAGGCAGTGTTAGCTTTTTAAATAAAGATTATTTGGTTTCTAGTCATATTCCCAAGTTGATTCAGTAATTCAACATAGATTCTGCTCTGAAATTATAGCATAAATCATTTACTATATAGTAGGTGGTTTAATGATTTCACAGAAAATGTAAAATCAATTTCAATGCAAATGTAACTTCAATAGAAATCACCACTTGCCCCACTTATCAAATGAGTGACTTGGAGATATTATCTAACCTTCCCCAGCAAATTTCCTCATGAAAAAAAATGAACTAACCGTATCTACTTTTGTAATGTTGGTAAGATCACTGACTCAGGTGATACACCGAAATCACCAAATGAATTCTGGAGCTTTGGGACATGCTCAGCCAAGCTGGTGGCAGAGGAAGGGGTCATTTAATCAAAGTCTCAGAAACAGAAAGACACTCAAAAGAGAAAAAAGGAAAGGAAGCTGTCTTGCCAGTGGGTTTCAGCCCCGGGCAAGTTCGCTATGGATTCAGCGTGACTAAAGAAATTGACAGCAAAACGTTCTTGGGGACCCAGGTTTATTTCCAGGTGGCAGGTCAGTCACTAGAATCCCATTCACTGAGAGCAAGTCTGAAGGCAGCAAGCCAGTCTCTGCCTCTGGGACCCTCTGTCCACACAGCCACTTTACACACCTGTCCTCTGGTCCTCTCTGCACAGTCGTCCCGCACAGCCATCCTCTGGGCCTCTGTCCTCAGTGCTGCCACCACTCCAGCCTCTGCTCTGCTCTCCTGCAGCCTTGCAGCCCTGCCATGGTGTCGTGCTCAATGCTCTGGGCAGAGCTCTTTTTATAGAGTCAAATTGCCCACAGGTGTGCAGTGGGCTAGTTAACCAGGGCTAGGTGAGAATCCTGGCCTCAGGAACTCTCATTTTATCCACAGAAGCCTTTAAGAAAAGATATACAATGATCTCAAAGACACCAACACGAAGAAAGTATAGTGGGGCCTCATGAGAGACTAAGTAGGAAATGGAAAATGAAAAGCTAACTGAGTCAACTCTTTGTGACCATATTATATCTGGTCCCTGCGTCTGCCTGGCTGCTGGGCTTCTCATTCAGCAGACTGGCCACTCCCGCCAGGCTCAGCTTTATTGACATCACCATGTAGCCAGATAACCAAACAAGGCTTTGACCTACGTAGGCGGTAGTGTCAGGTTGGTCCAGCCGGGTACAGTGTCAGTCAATCATCCAATCCACTGGGCCTACCCTCCTGGCCAAGGCCCAGTCATCCCTGAGAAGGAGGTCCTCCAAGAAGAGAGTATGCCAATGGGAAGGAAGCAGGGGTCGTGTCTAGTACAATCAACAAAAAAAAAACCATAATGTCCTCTCTTTAATATCCTTCCCATTAAACAAAGAACTTAGTGGAGTGTAGTATCACTAGAAAAGGCCTATTTCAGAATTCAGAGGCACTGAGTTTTCCACAACGGCTTCTACCAACTGCTTAGCTTCCCCCCCAGCTCCTCTCCTCCCAGCTGTAATATATTCAGGCCTCCTCCATTACAGCTGTGTGTATATTTCAGTTTGGCATCTCCCTCTGTAGTGAAGCAGAGGTGATCATATTTCAGAAGGTGCTAGTTCCTGCATGTGGAGTTGCCTCTGTGTTATAATTGCTTTCCGCCATGCAGCTGCCACACAGGAGCTAATCTACATGCTGGATGGCTTCGTTTACAGCAAGGCTGCCTCACACTGAGTTTAGAAAGAGACGGGCTGTGCCGGCAAATCTTGCTTCCTGAGGCATGTCATTTCTTTGGACGATTTGCAGTCTGATAATGACCATGCCATGATTGTGCAGTGATAGCTCCAAATGCCCCAGCACACTTGATGGATCCTAGCATTTATCAACATGTAGGACCTTTAGAATTTCCATATTCGACCTGTTATGCCATAACACTGATTAATTGTCTACGGCCCAATGTAATGTCCACATGCTGTGTTACTGGGAGGTTTCAGCTACCCCCGTGACTTCATTAGATCTGCCTGGGTGGAAAAAGTGCTGGATGCCCTTCAGTAACAGACAATGATCTCCTGATTTCCTAGTGACCTCACAGGTTTCTTAAAGGAAAGCATACAAGGACTTCTGCACATCACCTATAGTCCTAGAGGAAAGCAGAAAATCCCTTTGAAGACATTAATAGGGTACAGCTTGCAAGGCTTTCCAATCAGGAAAAGAAAAAAAAAGTGAATGCTCTCATTATATTCAAAATATGACTTGTTCCCAATTTAATGACTTGAATTTATTCAGGTTGTTTGTTCATAATTTCTAATTTACTTACTGCTGGTGTCCTTCATTGTCATTAATGGAATATGTCCACCAAGTCAGCAAATATTTATTAAGTGCCTACTATGAGTTGGCACTGCTGAGAACAGAGCCGTAAAAATACTAGTAGAATGCTACAGAGCTATTTTAGTCTTTAAAGAGCTTTTAAATCCCTCCTCCCTGCAGGCACACACACAAAATCTGAATGCTTATATCTATGCAGATAATTTGGGGTCTTGACACCTGTCACTCTTGTTCTGAACTTTGCCCCAAATCCCATGCCCACATGCTCTCCTCTAACATGTGTTCATCTTGAGGTCTACTAAGCATCAAAAGGTCACATAAAACAGAAACTAAAATCAAAGAGTGGAAAAAAAAAAAAGAGATGATAGAACTGGTTATGCATAAGTTTATTTAAGATTTAGGGCTATTAGAGTCCATTAATAATATTAAATATTATTATTACCCAATAATAAGGAGGCCATTCCATGAAATGGCGATGCCGCCTCTCCAGCTATATTCTAACATTTTCCAGGGATGATGTAGAATGCATTCTGACATTCATTACAAGAAGATCAATGTCAGTGGCCCCTTCTAAAATTCTGTTTCTTCTAAAGCTGTATCTGTTAACACTCTCCACTCTGCCAATTAAAAAGAAAAAGAAAAAAAATACTTAGAGCTCTTTCAAATACTTCTAGTTTAAAGAAACGTTAAAGCATGCTTCTTGCTCCACAAACATCTCTTCCATCCTTCTTCTCCTTCATGGGCTCTTGTCCTATCTTCCCTACTTATTGGTTTCTACTCTCATAGGCCTTATCTTCAGCTGACCCTAAATTTCACACTAAATCTTTGTTAGGAGCCATCTTTTTGTGCATATACTACCTGATTGGGGATTTTCCACTGACCCTCCATAACTGTATGTTCATGGTTTCTTGGAAAGTTATTGCTGAAAGAGGTCTGGATTAGTTTCCCCTTGCTGCTGTGAGAAATTACCAAACATTTAGTAACTTAAAGGCAACACAATTCATTATCTACAACTCCAGAGGTCTGAAATCCAAGCTGGGTCTCATCTGCCTAACATCAAGACATCAGCAGGGCTGAATTCATTCTGGAAGCTCTACAAGGGAAGTCATTTTCTTGCTTTATCTAGCTTCCCATGGCTGCCCACATTCCTTGGCTCGTAGCCTGTCCATCTTCAAAGCCACCAAGGGCAGGCAGGGCCTTTCTCACATTGCATTCCGCCAATCTTGCTTCTGTTGTCCCATCTCCTCCTCTGACTCTTCTGTTTCCCGCTTCCATCTTTCAAGGACCCTACTGATTACACTGGACTCACCCAAAGAATCCAGAATGATCTCTTTAAGATCTTTAACTTAATCACATCTGCAAAGTCCCTTATCACCACACAGCATAACATAGTCACAGGTTCTGGGGATTAGGATGTAGACTCTCTGGGAGGCCATTATTCTGCCAACCACAGGACCTTAGGGTTGATTAGTTGAAGTCCTCCATGTTATGCGTAGAGAGAGAGGGACAAGGAGATGAAGACACTTGCTCACCACACATCCTGGGGTAGAATGAGAACTAAAACATATGTCTCCCACCTTCCAGCCCAGTGCTCTAGAATCCCACAGTCATCCTCAGTAGAATTATGATTTAAGAAGAACCACAGCTCAAAGGAATATTATTAAAGCAACTATCTTCCTAAAAGTTCTCATGAATTCTACAAATTCTTCCAGAACCTAACAGTACTCTGGTTATTAAGTTTCTTTTTGAAGCAACTAGTCATTCTCTGGTTTCCTAAAAGAGGGAACTTTAAATGTACTTGATTTGTAGAAACAATTCTCATTTCACGCCATAAAAGGAGGTTGGGGAAGGCCATATGCACTTACTTTATTTTTAAAAATCTTGCAAATCAAAGAAATTGCTTCATCTTAGTTCACTTATGATTGTGATTAAGATTTGGGTAGCGGATATAATTCCCCTTTGTTTTCTAAGTGACTGAGCCATCCTTGCAGGATCACAAGCAGGTAACTAACTGGAAGCTTCCCATCTGCTTGGGAGTCATCTGGGTTGAGGTCTCTGACAGTGACTGATGTCCCATAGATGTTTAGTGACTTGAGGATGACAAAGAAACGCTCTATTATCTACCCCATTAGAGCCAAAGCCCTCATTTCCATGCAACAGAAAATGGCAACCAGAAAATTCTCCTAAATCACCCTCCTACAGAGGAGACTACCTCTGTTAGGGACCTGCAATGCTCACACCCTCCAAGTATCCTCTTATCTCTTCATGCATTTCAATTGGCATGTCAACTCTCGGTCTACGTATCTTTAAGATACAAACCTTTTCCAAGTTACCAGCAGCCAAGCAAACTTCAAAATGCAGATTTTTCAGCATTATCCACCAAGGGCTGGATTGACCAGAGTGATGAAATGGTCCCAGAACCTGGGATTGACAGCCCTCGCACAGAGTAGCAATGTGAGATTATTGCCATAGCCTCTTGCCTCCCAAACCACTGGACAGCTAAACAATACTTAGCAGAACATGGCTTACAGTATAACTTAGAGTCAACAGTAAAATAGGAACCAGGGCCTGATAAGAAAAGGAAATAATTAAACAAATCAATCATGAAGCCAATAATAGAAAGGACTGGAATTCAACAACAAGAACAATGGAAAGACATCCCCCCATCGAAACTTGAACAGAAATGCCAAGTTGATGAAGCAAAAAAGGACCAGAAACTCTTCAATTACAAGGCTGAGTTGTCCTGCCTTTTGGCCAAAAACCAGGGCAAAGCCTTGCACATCTGCCGAGCTCCTTTCCTCCTGCACATCTGGGCTTCCCACAGCCTGGGCAGCCTTAAAGCATTTAGGCGCTCATTGTACTAATGCTGGGTGCAGCTTTGCGTGCACCAGATATGGGGCTCCTCTCCAAATCCGAGCCCTCTGCCAAATGGGCCCAGTACCTCACCCCTTGCAGCCTGCTGATAATCGGCAGCTCGTCTGTAATTGTTGAGGGAACATGCACTTTCTTTTGCTGATGATCTTGGCACTCTCAGAGGGCTCTACCCAAAAAGGCACAGAACAATGCGATGTGATTGTTTTGAAATGTGTCCAACGGGAAGCCCTCCTCCAACATGCTCTCAGGCCCCAGGCTTCAGGGGTTGGATGGATTAATGGAATTCTGCCGTAGTTTATGATCACCAACCAAGGGTTGCTCTCGCTGCCTGTCCTCCCCTCTCCAGCTTCTAAAGAAAAATAACGGAAAATAGAAAAGAAAAAAGAAAAGCGGCAGCCCCAGAACATTCATTGTATTACAATGTAAACAAAGGAAAGAGGGGTTAAAATTCCATCACGACCATGAAATTGGCAAGGCTCCCCAACATGGCTTCAGCTTGCAGTTTGTCAAGCCGAGCTGCCTTCCCCTTCACTCTCCCAGCCCTCTCCCCCATTTATAATCACCCTTCAAAGTGGTGAAAGGCCTAATTGCCCCAAGCAGAGCGGTCAGTTTTCCTGGAGATTTAGCTGCCTGCTTTCATCTGGCAGCCTGGGAAGGAACTCGACATTTCCCTCCAGGCAATCTATATGGTCTAGCGGTTCACTGCAGAAAGTGGTGCCTTATCGATTTCTGCCATAGCTTCCATGGCTGACTCAAGGATCAGAGCCTCTGACAATGACTAACAAGTTTAAACCATTAGTCCCATTTGTAACTACTCAGCGAAAGGCTTGTCAGTCACAGCACACCCTTATACTGCAGCTTTTAGCAGATTTCTAATCCCATTCATTTTGCCCACAATGACCCCTGTAGTTAATGGGGGTTATCGGAAAACTATTTTTTTCCTTCAAAAGCATTGCCTTTTTCTTCTCTTCTTCTTTTAGGAAATAAAAGCCATTTCGGTTGTAATGTTTCAAAACAGTGATGCAGCCAATGATCTGTACCCCTCCTAGGAGAAAACCTGCACCTGGTGCGCAGTGTGTTATGTGTGATCCTGAAAACCTTCATGGAGAGCCAGGTGTCAGGTAACGATTTATCACACATTGATCCCCCCGTCGTATTCATATAGAGGCTTGTCTTAACCCTGTTTCTCCTCTTTGATATAGAAAAGCCTCCTTTCAACATAAGGGACTTCTCTTTCTGCGTATCTAATAACTGCACAGTAGGTCCAGCTAAAGCCTTGTTACTCAAAGTCTGGTCCCTAGACCAGCAGCATCACGAAAGAGCTTGTCAGAAAATGCCGTTTCAAGTATCACACTAGACATACGGAATCAGAATCTATAATTTTAATAAAATTCCCAGGTGATTACTGGGCACACGATGTACGAAAACCACTGACTTAAAGAAGCTATTTTTTTTCCACTGTAACATTTTTAAAACAAATATGGCCTTACACCACATAAAACCAAATTTAACTTTGCCACAAAAGGGGCAGGACATTTTTAAGAAAAAATGAGTTTTTCTGCGTATAATTTCCAGTTGACATTCTCTTTGCAGATCAGACAATGGGAAATTTCCCATCTTTATATCTGCAGTATTTCACCCAGTAATTTGTGGTGGGGATATACTAAGTACAAGATGAATAGTTGCTGAATGGGTGATTTACAAGAATGAACAAATGAATGAGAATGAAGACAGGAATGTGATGTTCCTTGCAGTGATATAAGAAGCCCAGTTAACCTTCATATAAAATGATATAAACTAGGAAAGCTGGCTCAAAGGACTCAGCAGAGAATAAGCCTCTCCATTTATTTGTTATTCCCTGAACTAGATGTTCTCAGCACCAAGTTGATCCTGTCCTAAGGATGGGTCACAGGGAAAATAACACAGCAGGTGGGACTTTTCCAAAAGCATCCTCTTATCTCTACTTTTAGGTCATTCTCACCCCATTTTCCTGCCCTCTCTCTCTTCTCCCCACAATTCAGGGGCTTATATGTTTGTCTTCACTGATCATTGATCTTCACTTCCTAAAACCCTATAGTGAGCCACCTGAAACCAAAGTATCTGAAATCCAGCTCATACTAAAGTGAAAATGACTGTTAAAGGACTTAATATTTTGAGAGTTATTTTTTGACATCACCAAAATCATTCCACCTAGGCAGTCTATTTTATCTAAGGACCAGATCAGCTCTGTCACTGCAGAATTAATAGCAGAAAAGGGCAAATAATCTTCTTACAAGATGTTTATGGAGATTTCCTTATATAGCTAATTCTTGTCTAAGTCTGACCTTTCCACTTCCCAGACAATGTTTTTGGATCATGTGCCCATCCTTGTCTTATTATCATAGGTCTTTGTTTAGACTTTGGTCATTAAAATAGAAAGATTTGTGGAGGAACTTTGCCTCATCTTGTCTCAGAAAAATAAAGAGTGTAAGTTTAAATCTAGAAAGTCAAAGAGCTCAGCCATCTCTATGAAAGGGAATCTTCACACCATGATTTTGTTTTCCAACTTAAAACAAGGACTTGGGAAAATAAAATTATCTTCTTCCAATGACTGCCTTTGCAAAAGATAATTCTGGAGCATTCATCTATGGACTGCCATGTTGTGACTACTTAATTGCTGCCTGAAAAACAGAAAACTGATTTTGTGTTTTGATTTTAAGGTAATTCTTTGACACGGTGAATAGCTACACAAATAGGTTGTTTTGTGTGTTACTAGCAGGGGCCAGCCAGAAATTATTTTATCTGAGGGCAGATGGTGCTGACTAAACACAAAAGGTTGAGTGGGTGGCAGTGCTGGTGTAGACATGCACACGCACAAGCCCCAAAACTGAGGATGCAACAATTCTATGTCTAAATTCTCAGCCTGATGTTGTCTATCTTAAAGAAATCATTCATCGATTTCCCACCCATAATTTAAAAAGTGCCTTCAGAGTGGTGGCATCCTCCTACCCCAACCCACCCACTATGAGTTTTAATTCATAATTGGAGAGTATGTAAAATAAATGAAAATGTCATTTGGCTGGTAACAAAAGACCTAAATCATAATGGATTATTGAGCGGCATCTTGTGGTCAAAGGTGAGTATGACACTGGCCGAAAGCCAGCCCGGCTTGCAGCAGCGCACAGCTCCTGCATATGTTCCAACTCCTCACATCTGGCTTTTGATCACATTAATAAGGGGCTGTGCAGGGTTATCAATGCAGCTTTATCATCATGCCACCTTAAAATAGTTTTGTGAATGAGCACATTAACTTATAATTAATCATGCATTAATATAAATGTATCCATGCAGGCAAATTTAATCATCACTCTCTTTTATATTTTAATAATGGAGCACTAAGAGACCTACAAGATATAAAGTTACATGAGCAGTGTTTATAATCTAAGCCAGTTCAGCAGAACTTGAAAATCACTGCTTCCTTATGAGATGAAATATGAAACCCCTTGGTCCATTCCCTAAATGAAATCCATTTACTCTTTATTACTCAGATCTGTAAAAATAGGAAGAAATTGTTGTTCTCTGCCATTTGCCTCCTTCTATGTCCCATAGAAGTATGTGGATTTTGGTCAATCTGTGAAATAAGTAATGGAACTTCATAAATAGAGAACTGAGACACAGTAGCTATAGAGCCAATAGATTATTTCTGTAAGACAGCAAAACAGCTGGCTGACTGTCAATTCAATTTTCAAAAATCAATTCAGTATTTTAAAGTCATGCAGATTTTACTAAATTTCCCATTCTGGGCATCACTTAGCCACCATTCTGCCATAAACAAACAAACAAACGAAAACTAAGTTAAGGCAACATACGAGCTAAAAGTCAAAAATTGATATTGGCTTATTTGCATTAATTTTAGTGGAGAAAAATCACATTTCAAAAAAGTGCTAAAGGCGTTCAACAATTCTAATACATTTTATGTTGGCTTTAGTTCAAATATTAACATGTGGCTCATGAATCTCAGCACGTGCTGAGGAAGCACGTATGGCCTTTCACCAACTTACTGTGGGTCCTTAGGCAAATTGTGTAGTCTTTCTGGGTCTTTAGTTCTTCATCTGAATAGAGAGGGTTTTCCTTGTTTAACGTTGCATAGTATTTTAAATTATGTAAGTTCTGACTTACAAATGTTATTGAAACTAAAAGATAACCCTGTTTAAGTAAATGCGCTATACATATCAGACAAGGTCTGATCAGGAAAAAGGAAACCATTCAAGTATTTCAAGCAGAAGGAATTGAATGCAGGGAATTGGTTACATGAGGGCTAGAACAGCTCAGACACTCAGTTGCATGTGTCTCAGTCGCATGTGGCTTAGCAACAGCAAGAAGCTGCCATCATCCTACAAGAAAGGAGACAGAGAAGATGTCCTAGGCCACAGAAGGAGAGATGAAAAGCCCTGACTTCTCCCATCCACCCTCCAAAAGCCCCTATGTACCTACCATTAGCCAAACACAGATGGAAAACAGCAAGTTAACAAACAGCTCTCCAAAACAAGGCTGTAATTTGTGGCATTTGCCAGTTTCCGTAGGGTAAGTAATCTCACATGGCCAATTTTAAGTGACTTGTGTGGATACCAAGTGAGAAGTTGGGAAAAGATGCACACTGCACACCATCATAGTGTTTCCCCCACACAGATAAAATACCCTAAGTAAACTTAAGAGACAGTCAAGAAGAAGTAGTAAAAGAACTAGGAACTGATGACTATAGGATATACATATTACCTTTGCTTTCAAATATAATTAATTTAACTGTAAGGTTTGATCAGTTAATGTTTAATAATGATGTTAACTGGTGTTAACCAGTTCACAGGATTCTGAAAATTTAATTGGTGCTCACCCACTGGAAGGAACCAGGTCCAGGAAGAGAGGCTGGAAAAAGCAGCCCAAGTGGTCTACCCACTACAATACAGAACAGAGCAGGCAAAGAGCAAGGAAGGAAGCTGAGGGCGAAGGATCCAGAAACAGCACATTATAAATCAGTGTAATGCAAACAAATTAAGTATTACTTAAGTCTGCCCAACAAGAAGGAATTTAGCATCTCTGTAACTGACTCCTTGCTAAACCCTGGTTAGGTAAATCATAATTATGTTCACAGAGTACTAAGAGAAAAAGTATATGGCTGAGATCAATTGTGTCATTTCCAATTCTTTGTCTTTTTTTAATTTATTTACTCTCGTTTTTTGAAGATGACAATCTCCAGAACATCACAGATCAAAATATGAAAATGTACCAGTGATACCTACACTAATGAAATTGTGATTGCTTTCACTCGATACCACGTTTTTTGCAAATTGATGCATCCAGATGAGTCTACAGTGGAAGGCGGGATTACAGAAAGGATTCAGAAATACTTAGAGAAGCAAATTATATTCGCATTAAGTTTTTTTCTTTTACAGATCTTGGGAGGTCACTTAGCTTCCCTGGGTCTCAGTTTTCTCATTTATAAACTGAGAAATGAGGGGGTTTAATTAGATAATCTCTAAGGTTATATCTAGCAATTACATACCATGATTTTATTATGGTGTGTGTGAATTCAGTTTGAATACTTTATTCTGTTTCTCTTTTTTCTTTTATTCCTCTCATTAACTACCCACTGTAACTGGCACCAGTTGCTCCCTCTTCAATCAAAAGCACAAGCCAAGAAGATGTAAAAATAAAAAAGCAATGAAAGATGAGTGAGGGGTTCCAATGATAATCAGGAATATTTTCTAAATGGCCACATCTTGGAAAAGCCTGATCCAGCTTATTTTCTGGGAACTAATGATGGCTGAGATGAGTTGCTGATAGGCTGCAGAGGCAAGGACCATTAACACTTGATTGTCACTAATTCTGAGTCAATGTCCCATTTCAGAGTCATTAGTGGCATTTAAAACTGAAACAGCACATACAAAGGAAAAATAAAAAAAGAAAGCATTAGGATATGCTTAAGAGTAACATATTACTATAACAAATCCAAAAGAAATTTCCATGAAAAGCCTTAATTCAATAAATTTCTATTCAGAGAATTCTTTGTGTAAATTCTATACCAAACATGTGAGACATAAAAATATAAAAAATATAAAAATACTTCCTCTACCCTCAAGAAGCTAATTTTATACAATATTATGTTCCTATGGATTTATATTTACTTGGCATTGATGTGATCTTTTTATAAACTTCCAAATTCATTTTTTAAAATTATGTAACACAAAGCAACCAGTCACAAAAGCCATTTCAGAGCATGTTTCAGACATCTACTTAAATCTATGAATTCTTTCAATCCTGTATTAAATGAAGGTTTATAGATTATCTGCTAAGCGCCAGTCACTGCTAATGAAACTAACCATCCAGTAGAGGAAGTCCACATGGCAATTAAACAAGGAAAAAGCAGGTGACAATTTGGGGAGTACATGGAAAGGCCACCAAATTCAAATCTGTGGGGTCAGGAATTGTTGCTTAATGGTCATCTGCTGTTTTTGCCTGCCCAGCATCTTTCTCCTCTTTTGATTACTAGCACCCAATTTCCCTTTAGAGGACCCTATTTCCCTACAGTTGGGGAACTCTCCCTTTAACTGCTAATGACAGCCCTCTACTCATGGAGTGGATCTGTGACCCAAACTAGACCAATCAAATGTCTTCTCCCAAAAGTATTAATCTTGAGTAAAATGATACAAGATCAAAAATGGTTGGAGTTTTTCCAATGACAGAACTTTGAAGAGACCAGACTTTGGCTCCTACCACTTATTCCTGGAGCTGCATTTGTTCCTGTTCCTCCCAACTCTTAAGTTTTTAGGTTTTTTGTTTGAACTCTTAAGTTCAAAGTTTTCTTTGAACTACCCTATGCTATTCCAAAACAATTCCTTCTTAGTATGTAAGCCAGGGTCTGTTTGTCTTGCTTGCAATCTGCATACTCTAATAGATAGCAATTCCCATAAGCTGATACCAGGAGATTATTGCTGCCCTAGTAATGGACATGGGGGAAAAGCAGGGAGAGGGGATGTGGGGAAAATGGAACTTTTTGACCTGGATGCCCACCTTGCCTTAATAGAGCCTGTTTGCACATCTATGGGATGTTTACCAGGATGGAGCAGGTGGTCAGTCACCGGACCACCAGCCCTGGGGAGGGTTGGAGAGGCTGTCCTCTCCTGAATTTCTGTATATAATTGGGCAGGCACCTGCCAGTTACCAGGGAGCAGTCCATTGAGTTCCTCCCAGGGAAAGGGGTGGGGGGAACTAGAATGCTCCACAGCTGGAAAGGTGGAGCTTAGGAGCTGAACAAGTGTGGGAGGCCTGGCTTGGTGCCAGGGTGAGAGCCAGGTGGCTGGGGGTTCAGAGTGTGCCTCGGGAGAGAGAGCTGCACAGCCAGGGTTCCGAGCAAGGAGAGACTGAGCCACGAGAATAAACCCTTTCATTCCCAACCTGTCACCTTGTCTTCCTTCAGTCTCACCAAATTCACAGAGAACTTGCCCTGGGCAGGAACCCCCTTCTCCCTGAGCTACAGGGGAGTAGTGCATGGTACATTCCAGATGCCAGAAGAAACTCTGCCTGGCTGGAATAAAAGTACAAGATGCAATTTCATGAGAGAGGATAGGGAAGAGTAAGATAATTCATGGCTTTATAAACATACTGAGACCAAAGAAGAATTATTAAGTCTTTTTTAAGTAAAGTGTTTTAGAAAGGCTACTCTGATGTCAATGTGGAGACTAGATTGATGGCTTCAGACTCAGGACCAGAGATCAGTAAGACTACTGTTCCAACAATTTCAACCAAAAGAAGACAATGGCTTGACTTCGGATGTTAGGAATGGAAAGAGAGATGGTAGGACTTCTGAGAAGCTGGGAAGTTAGTCTCAACAGGATGTGGAAATTGAGTAAACACTGGGGGCATGAGATAGGGAGAAATCAAAGATAACTTTCCGATTTGAGTTTGGCTGTTTTAGCAGGTAGTGGTTCCATTCACTGAGAGAACATAAAAAGGGATTCTGGTTTGCTAAAAAAGATGAGCAATTCATTGTTCTATATGTTGAGCTGCTTTTGAAACATCCAAACAGATATTTCAAGTAGGCAGAAGGATACACAAATTTTACACTTAGGGGGTATCTGAGTAGAAGATATAAGTTTGGATTCAGGAACCATCAATATATAATTGGAAGTAAAGCTATGTGAGTGCAGATCACCTGGGGAGTATGCATGGAAGAAGCCCTGATTGTGTACAACCCAGAACTACCAACATTTTAGGGATGGAAACCAAAAGGAAGCTGGGTAGTCATAGAAGTCAGGAAAACTAAGAGACTATAATCTTATAGAGATGAATATAAGGAAGTATGCCCAGAAGAGGGTTATAGATAATGCTGTCAAGGGGCCAAGAAAGATAAAGACTGAGGAGCATCACTGGACTTAGCAGCAGGGAGCCTGTGAGTGGCCATTGTCAGTCCAGTGATAGAAACTGGGCTACAATAGGTTGGGAAACAAGCAGAGAAACAGAGACAGAATTGTGGACTACAAATTCAAAAAGTGTGGCTACAAATAAGATATCAAAAGATAGAGCTGCCCTGGATTGGGGAAAGGGAAGAGGGATTTAAAGGGATGTGTTCTAAAAGATGGATGTGTCTTGAGTATGTTGAGATACTGGTTTAAAAAAAAGAGAGAAAGAGGAAATGGTTGCAAACACAGGAGAGAGAAGGGATAATCAATGGACCAAGATCCCAGAAAAAGGTGGGTAAGGTTGGACCTGGAATTCCATGGAAGGTTTACCCCCAAACAGAAGCAGCAGCATTTTTTCAACAGGAAAGAAGGAAGAAAAGAGAATTGTAGAGGTTAATATACAGTCTTAGAGATGGAATTTTGAGGAAATTCCTTTCTAATGGTTCTAGTTTCTCTTAAAACAGGCAAGAAGCTCATGTTCTAAAAGTCAGGATTTAATTATTTCTGTAAACTTGCTGATTATGTCCACATCTGTGTCACTTCTGACCTTTCTCCTATTTACTGTTGCCCTATGTAGCCCTCTGATTAAAAGGGACCAGAAAAATAACAAAGAGTAAACATTAATTCCATGGAACTATGAAAAATTCATTCATTCATTCATTTCAAGCTTTGTTGGGTGCCTACTAAGTGTTAGTCACTGTTCTAGGCATAAGGACTATGGTGATAAATAGGCAAAGACTCTGCCCTCATGGAACTTATCTTCTATGGTTAACAAATTTTAAAAAATGGTTTCCAGTAGTGATAACAGACAAGAAGAAAATAACAAGTAATATTATAAAGGGCAACTGAGGAGGAAAGAAGAGTCATTTTGATAGAGTAATCAGGGGAAGCATTTCTGAGGAGGTGTTTTTAAGCTGACACCTGAAATATGAGAAGAAAAAGGCCACTCAAAACTTGAGTCCACAGGAGATGTTTGCTGGCAGCTGGTGCAAAGTCTTTGGGCAAAATAGACTCATCTTGTTGGAGGGACAGAAAGAGTGGTGTGTGGCTGAGGCAGAGTGGGGAAATGAAGCGAGAGAAGAAAGTTTGGGCAGTTCCTACCAGCTCTTGAAAGTCAAGATAGGGACTTCATGTAAATACATATAAACCAACAAGGAGATACAGGGTCCAAACCATTGGAACCACTAGAACAAGCCAAGTATAAGATGTTGTCAACAGAATACCCACGGGGAGTCTAAGCCATTCCAGTGAGTCCAGTCATTGAACCGATTTACTTGTTACCCATAAATATATATTTGTTTCTGTTTAAGAATAAGAGGAATAAAAGAAAATAGAAGATGCCTTTTAGCCATTGAATATAGGTGAATAATAAACTAAACTATATGTGAAGCCATGGGACCTTGTCATTAAAGGTCCATTAATCAAACTCTAAAGCAGCATTTTCCAAAATATGAAATCAATGCTTACAGAAAAAGAGAAGAGTCAGTGGTCAAAAAGTTCGGAAGCACCATGTTGATTTGAATCTAACCTTGCTTCCTCACTGGAGGGCTTCTCAGAGCCTTTGTTTCCTATAAGTCCCAACAAGGGTCTGTGCTACATAGGGAAGATATCTCATGTTTAGAACAAAGAACCTTGAAACACTACAATATATGCTTTTAGGAAACAGTCTTAGAAAGTAGAGAATGGAATGCCATTCTAATTATGGTGTATAAATATTCAGAAATCATGTGTAACAAGTGAAGTGCTTTTCGCAATCAGCTCTCAGGAAAAATATATGAATGTATGTATAAATATGTCTGTCCTAATACTCATATAAATGATGATAGCACATAGTTTTTAAAAATAAGATTAAAGCACTCTTTATTGTAAATTTCCTATGGCAAATCCTCACAGAATGGTTTTCTTGATTTTCGCTGAACTCTCATGTCTATAGCCAACCTATGGATGCAATTAATGAACAAGCATGGCTCCAAAATGAATGTTGGTTGATATTTCTATTTACTTTAGCAAGCAAAAGTGAAACAATCAAGAGATATGTCAGAACACTTTGAGCAAATTTTTGTTGAATCAGATAATCATCTTGAATACTGGAAGACTATTTCTTTAATTTTTCATGCTTTCCAAAACATAATAGTCACATACACATTTTTAAGTTTATCTTGCATTGTCAACATTTCCTCCATCACTTTCTTAAGTCTAGACAATCAGCAAGACAATAAATCCAAGCCCTTATGTATAGTGTCTTCTGATTCTATGGTGTAAATACCCTCACCATGCTCAATTTCAAGCTATGAACACAAAGTCACTGAACACAGAGCTGGAAAAAGATGCCTGGAAGGATGCACCACACAGATACAATAGATGTAAATAACCTCAGTGACATAATTATTAAATAGAATAAAATAATCAGGAAGATAAAGAGTTTTGAAAATGTATTATCTTTTTAAGTATGTTTAGATAATTTAATAATTAATAATGGCTGTATTAAACAACTAACTCAACAAGTTCCTGAATATTGGAGTGATGTCATCCAGATGACAATGTAGTCATTCCCAACTTCAGTCCCCTTTACAAAAAGACCAACTAACATCTGTTACAGACAAGACACCGCTGTGAAACTGCAAAACCCTGGGGGTGAGGCTGGGTACTGTGAACAGAGACTGAGGCAGACTGTACTGGAAGGGAAAGAGGAGTAGCTACACTTTAACTGAATGGCCCCTCCACCAGGCCAGCCCAGCACCACGTGCAGATGGCCCCCCTGGGCCTACAGTTTCTTCAGTGGCAAAACGAGAACCCAAGGTGGGCATCCAGCTTCCCCAGTGCTGTGGGATGCTCCAGGGAGGCCTGCTCAGGTCTCTCCTTATGAGAATCAATGGGGGAAATCTATGGAGCTGGTCCCCTGGGGATCAGATAAAGATGGAGCAGAGGGCAGAGCTTACAGTGACCAGATCTTCGCAGACCATGGTCCACCTTACATCAGCACTCAAGCAGAGATACCAGGCAGCAGATCTGCCCATTTGCAGAGCCAACCCAGTGTCCTCATCTGGTAAGGGAGCTTGGTTGGCAACTCTGCCTAATTTGGATCCCCAGCCAAAGCACCATACAGCCATCAAGCTCATGCTATAGCTCCACCAGGGCAGAGGAGAAAATTCACAATCCTGCTCAATGGTGGAGCATAGCCTTCAGTCCTGCCCCTCTGGGAAGCATGGCCATAGATGCCAGCAAATATGGAGCACATCCTACCTACAGACTGCCAAGGCAGGGGAGCAAATACCCAGTCCCACTCAACTGCTAACCACAGCCTCTAGTCCCACTTCTGCAGGAAAGATGTTCACAACTGACCAGTAGCCACAGAGCACATCCTAGGGCTGTCCAGGCAGGGATCCAAGCCTGCAGCCATGCCCAGTTGTTGAGCATTGACTCTGAACCCACATAAACAAGGAGCCTGAACAGTGAGACTGGGTAGCTTCAAAGCTCATTGTATAGTACACCAAAGCTATGGTAGCTTCCAGCCACAGAACCCAGCCTACAACCCCAGCCATCAGTGGAGCCTAGTATAACAGCCCTGCCCAATTGCTGAATGCAGCCTGTGTCCTCATCCAGGCAGGGAACCCAGCCATGACACCACTCAACTACAGAGAATAGCTGACTGCCCTACCCAAACAGAGAGGCCATCCAGTGACCTTCACCCAACAGTAGAGCCCAGCCAATGGCCTACTTGATAACAAAGGCCTGCCTGAAGCCCCACACACCTGCTTTGCATCCAGGCTGTGGCACCACCTGGTTGCAAAGCACAGCCTGTAGCCCCACATAAACACAGTGGTACTAGTCAATAAGGGAAGACCGCCTGAGGTCCTACCCAACAAGAAGCAGTTGTGGGACACAGCCTGCAGCTCTGCGTTTCAGGGAATCTAACCACTGACATCACCCTACCAGAGAACACAACCCACAGCCCTGCCCAGCCAGGGAGCCCCCCAGCAGCCCTGCTTGAAAGTGAACTTGGCAGAAGGAAGGAAAGAATAACAAGTAGAGTGAAATAAATGAAACAGAGAATAATAAAACAATAGAAACGTTTAACAGAACTAAAATTGCTTATTTGAAAAGATAAACAAAATTGACAAACCTTTAGCTAGACCAAGGAAAAAACAGAGAACTCATCTAAGTAAATCCATGTATAAAAACATTATCACAGAAATATAAAGGATTATAAGAAACTGCTATGAGCAACAAAAGGGATAACCTAGAAGAAATGGATAAACTCCTAGAAAAGTACCACTTACCAAAACTGAATCATGAAGATATAGAAAATCTGAACAGACCAATAATAACAAAGGAGATTGAATCAATAATCATTAAATTCCTGAATAGGGAAAGCACACGACCAGATAATTTTACTGATAAATTCTAACAAATGTTTCAAAAATAATTAATGTCAATCTTTCTCAAACTCTTCAAAAATAACTGAAGAGGAGGGAATATTCCCAAACTTACTTTGCAAGGCCATCATTACTCTGACACCAAAACCAGATAAGGACACAAGAAAAATACATGCCAATATTCTTGTTAATTATAGATGCAAAAATTCTCAACAAAATACAAGGGAATCAAATTCAACAGCACATTGAAAAGAATATACACCATAAATAAATGGATTTTGAACAAGGATAATTCAACATATGCAAATCAATAAATATGATATCTCACATTAATAGAATGAAAGATAAAAATCCTATCATCTCAATAGATACAGGAAAAGCATCTAACAAAAGTCAACATCCTTCCATGATAAAAAAAAAACTCTCAACAAATTGAATATAGAACATACTTCATCATAATAAAGGCCTTACATGGCAAGTCCACAGCTAATATCATACTCAACAGTGAAAGACTGAAAGTTTCTTCTCTAAGATCAGAAGGCAAGAATGCCCACTCTCATCACTCCTATTCAGCATAGTACTGGAAGTCTTCACCGGAGCAATCAGTCAAGACAAAGGAATAAAAGGCATCCAGTTCAGAAAACAAGAAGGAAAACTGTCTGCAGATGACATGCTCTTACATATACAAAACCCTAAAGAATCCACAGGAAAAATTATTACTAAGAACGAACTCTGTAAAGTTGCAGCATACAAAATCAACTTACAAAAACAAAATTGCATTGTATATTGAAATCTTCTAAGAGTAAACTTGAAAACTTTTTGCCATACACACAAAAAAATGGTAACTGTGAGGTGATAGATGTTTTAACGAACTTTATTGTGGTAAGCATATTGCAATATATACCAAAAACTCCATCATGTTGTACACCTTAAATTTATACAATATCATTTATCTCAATTAAGTCTGGAAAAATAAAATTTGTGTAATAAAAAAAATAATGTCTGAAGATTTAACAAACAAGCTTGTCATCAACTATGAGCTGGCTCTAGTACACCACACACGTGACCAGAAAGCCCTCTTGATCTCTTATCATCTGGGCTCAGTAGTCTCTGAAATGCACTGTAGGAAATACTGTTCTAAGGTTGCCTTCACAGGATACATAGACTATGTTCTCTAAAGCTCTTTACTTTTCACACCTAGCATTAAAAAAATTTTTTACATGTGGATCTCCAATTTATGTACATTCAATTAAAATAAAAACAATTTCTTTTCACACTCATATTAGAATTCTGTTCAATATAGCTCTTGACATACAAAAACAGCCTTTAGAGTTTAAAACATCTGTTGAATTCCTTGTGTTATGCTCAATTAATGTTTATAATGAACTGGTTAAAATATACCATACAGAGTACATAAGACTTAATCATAGGATTCATATATAAAGAATATTTGTAAAATATTCCCCTGAAAGTTACAACTCTAGGGGTTTCAGTTAGACAAAAGTAAAAATCACTTAGGTAGCAGATGTTGCTTAAGCTAATAATGAAAGGGAGTCATTCAAAATTCCCTTTGAAACAAGGCAAAATAATAAAAACCAAGTTTCTTGCTGGGGTTGTGGTGTCCAATAATTGGTTTATTTGAAAGTTAGGTCAACCCTGCTGGTAATTCATTTCTAAATTTAAATTATAAATGGTAGAGAGAAATCCAGCCAATGGTGGAGAATATTGAAAAAACTTCTCCAAGTGTTAAGGGTGGCTAAGATGTGCCAGGAAACATGATGGAAAACAATCTTGCATGGTGGGAAACACAGGATCCATATGTATTTCTGAAGGAGGGGATTCAAAAGCAAGCCCCCTCCCTAGGAGCAGTTTCTCAGGATACACTGGCACCACTGGACCTCATACAAGAGTAGGAGGCAAGTGAACATATCCTGAGAGCAAAGGCCTGAATGGAAGAGAGAGAAGCCCTTTCAGATGATCAACTTATCCATTGGGAGGGGACTATAGGAAAAATGCTGGCTACCAAATACTTTTATTGGAAATGCAATCACTAAATGATGGCTTTTGTGTCCCCATCAACACATCTTTTTACTGAGAATCTGGATTTCTCTTTTTCCAATTCTTTTTCAAGGAAGTATATTCCATGCTTAAGTACAGAACCGATTGTATTGTATGCATGTTTTCATAAGTTTCTTCCAGACTTGGCATTTTGGATGACACTTTCTCCAGCCCTCATCATGTAAAGATGATTATAGTCCATACTCATTTTTTAACAAGGCTAAGATTTTCAAGAATATTACATCTTTCTGCAATTTGTTCAGCAAGTTTCATAGCAAGTTGCTTTCTCCTTTGAGAATAATAGCCTACATTTTACTGATTAAAAACATCTGAACAAGAACATGAGAAACAATTTTTAAAAAATACAATGATTGTTGTACCTACCACCACCTCCCATAACCCAGTGTCCTGTCTTTAGGTAACTAACAAAACGCTGTCCAGCTTCGCAAAGGCCAGCCCCAAGTAAAGCTTCACTCCTTTCTGCAGATGCTCCTGCAGGTACCTCCCAGTAGATCTCCCTACAGGAGCCATGGCTCCATTAGGCCACAGAGGACACCCACTGCCTTTGACACACAGCATTCTTCCAAGAACCAAAATCCACATTGGACACCCAACACAAACTAAGTGAGGATTATTTACAGAGAAAGACTTGGCTGGAAAAGGATTTCTATGCCCACTCTAATGTCTAATGCACCTTTCTTTTACTCCTTTTGCAGTCAACATTTTAAATAATTTACATAGAGAAGAATGCTGAAATCATAAGTGCATATTTTGATTATCAGAAACTGGACACATCCATAGAACCACTACCCTGCTCAAGAAACAGAATACTACCTGCCATCTAGAAACCCTGCTTGCATCCCTTTGAATCCTCCATATCTTCTCTATCACAGTCAACAAATATTGACATCTAATGCCATAGGTTAGATTAATCCATGTCACATAGAGCAGTACTTCATTCATTTTTATTACTGTATAGAATTCCATTAAATTCATCACAATGTATTTATTTATTTTACCATTAATGGATATTTGAGTTCTTTTCCATTTTCTATTATTTAAAAAACAAGTTTCTATGACCATTTATTTTATATGTATCTTCATGAACATATGTATGCATTTTTTGTTAGATATATTCCAAGAGTAGAATCGCTGAGTTAATGGGTACTTACATACAGGTACAGTTTTAAGAGTGGTTGCCTAATGTCTACCAGCATTTATAAGAATTCCAGTGGTTATGCATTTTCTCCAACTCTTTAGTCTCTAAAATTAGTCTTTCTGAACTGTTATTTTTAAATATTCACAATATTTAAATTATTGTGATTTTGAATTGCATTTTCTAATTACTAGAGAGATTCAATACCTTTCCATTTGTATGTTTTTGTCATTTATTTCTGAGTTTGCCTTTATTATTTTCTCCACTATCTTTTAGCCTAGTTTGCTATACTTTTGCTGACTTTGTGAGAGAATATTCAGATTATCTTCAGTCATTGTTCTTTTCTAAGACAGATATTTAAGACTGTATATTCTCTACATGCAGCTTGAGTTATATTCCACAAGTTCTGATATGTCATTTCCACTATAGTTCAATTTAAGATATTTTCTAGTTTACATTGTGATTTCCTCTTTGATCCATGGATAGTTTGGAAGTGTTTAATATGGGGATTTTTCTAGTTATCCTTTTCTTATTGATGTCTAGTTTGATTCTGTGGGAAAAAATGTAAATGTTTTAAATCCTTTGAAGTGTGTTGAGACTTGATTAATAGCCCAGTAAGTGACTCATTGAATAAAATGTATAACCTGTTGTTTGTAGGTATAGGATTCTATATATGTGTATTAGGTCACATCTGTTATAAATACTGTTCAAATATTCTATATCCTTAATATTTGCCTTCTTGCTCTTTCAGCTACTGAGAGAGGTATGTTAAAATTTCCTGTTTGAGTGTTTTTCTTTGGTAGATAGGTAAAGACCAAAGACAGTGATAATACTTTGCTCACAAAGTTTGCACATGATTTACAATTGTCCTATTTTTTCTTCCTGAATACTTGTATCTTAAGTCTATGTCTTATAAAGTAGCATATTTTATTTTGCTTTTTGATCCAGCCAGTCAACATGGGAGTATTTCATCTATTTACATTTAATAAAATCAGTTATATGTCTGGGTTTAAATCTCCCATCTTACTCTTTGCTTTCTATCTGTTCTTTTTTATGATTCCACTTCTCCTCTCCTTGTCTTACTTCAAGTTGATCATATATTTTATATTATTCTGTATTTTCCCATCAACTAGCTCATTAAGTACATATGCTTACTCCAGTATTTCAGTATTTCCCCTAGAAGTTACAACAACATGAATCTTCAGTTATTAAGGTCTTATATAAATTAAGGCTTAAATATTTTACTAATTTTTAATATTTGATATCTAATGATATAAAACTATAATCTCACTAAAATTAACATAAATGATATTTTTAGTGAAAGCAATGTGATTAAAGTACTTTATTATCTATCAAAATCCAAGTTCAACAATTTGAGATGTAACAATTAGAATAACTGATTTTAAACTCAAGTTTATTTCAATATTTGGCTGTTTTATTTAAAAAACATACCACAGCCAGGTATGTAGATCCAAATAGAAAAAGCTCCTCACACTTATTGAAGTTTGACATGTTTTCCAATCTCATCCTCAAATTAGGCAAAGATTTGTGTGAACATTTAGCTATTAAACTTTTATTCTCCCAGAATTCAATCATTTGTTTCTACAACTAATTGGAAAGTATTGCATTCTCATTTTTTAAAAATTGTTTTGAACATGTGTGATATTATTCAATGAGCCAGAAAATTTTCTGATCTTAAGTATACGAATAGACTGTTTAGACCATTTTCAGCAACAAAATGACATAATTATAACCTTTCTAAGTGCTATTTTTCAAAATGCTCTTTCCATAATGTATCTTTTGAAAAGCGTTTACTTTCTCATTCACCATTAAATATCACCTTTCTGTTGAAAGGACCAATTAAGAATGCATATTTTAAAAATATCTTCTAAGTAATGTACTGAAGAGAGCTACTTGTTATCATATGAAAGGTCAGCAAACTTGGAACATTCGTGTATTTGTGAAAGACTAAAGTGTAACTCTTCTTTTTAGCATTATTCTCTTTCAGATAATTTGCCACAGGATCAAGAATAAAATTCCATGCAGTTAAAATTATTTGCATGGTCAGTCTCCATTTCATTACAAACATGGAGATGTGATACTTAAATATCTTACATAAAAAAGAAAAAATTAACCATGTTTCTTTGCTGCAATGTGTCTGCCTATGAATGCTGCAGAAAACGAATTTCATTTGTGGTTCTTCTGGATTTTATCCCCAAAATCATTTTTTTTTAATTCCAGTCTAAGCAGCTACACTTACCAAGATTTTCCAGAAAATAATTGTTTTAAACGAATCAGTTATGTTTACAAAATATCTTCTTTGATTTATTCTTTTTTCATGGATCACAAAGTACAGTTGACCCTTGAACACAGGTTTGAACTGCATGGGTCCACTTATAGGCAGATTTTTTTTCCAACAAACATACTGGAAAATTTTCTGGAGATTTGCAACAATATGAAAAAAAATTTTCTTTTCTCTACCTTACATAATCATAAAAATACAGTATATAATATATATAACATATATGTGTTAATCAACTCTGCAGGCTTCCAGTCAACAGCAGGCTATCAGTAGTTAAGAGGGATTTGCCTGGGGGCGGGGAGTCAAAAGTTATATAGGATTTTGTACTTCAAAGAGGACTGGTGCCCCAACCCCCACATCATTCAAAGGTCAGCTGTAGTTTGGTTTTTAATTGAAAGAGAACCTAATAAATACCATAAATTGAGACATGCTAAAGTCATTGGTACTTTGAGACAGCTAGCTACATAGCAAACATTTGTCCTAATTTTTCTAATACTTGTTTCTTCAAGTTTCTCTGGGCATACTAAAAGCATTGGCTAGCAAAGGAGTGCATATTACTTCATTGCCATTTCATTTACCACTTATAATGTTAACCATTTTTAGCTTAACTTGTCTAAAAATAAGGTGTTTCCAAATTTGCCAAATCCATGTTTTTCACTATTACTATTTATTAATTTAGCACATATATTGTCTACTACATGCCACATGCTGTTCTAAGAATGTAGCCATGAATCAAGTAGAAAAATAATACCTGCACTCAGAAAGCTGTTCATTAAACTTTAAAGGATGCGTCTAAATGTTTAACATGAAGTTTAGTAAATTTTAGTAAAAGATTGATTATCTCATAATTTTCAGTATCATTAAAAAGTCTATGTTTTTTATTTATGCTTTGGTTTATTTTTAATTGCCTTGCTAATAGCTTTGTCATATTATCATTAGTTCATGTATCAAGGCACAATATAAATTTATGGTGAGATTCATCACTAACAGTAGTGGCTGAAAATGATTTTTCAATAGTCCTTTTTTAAAATGTATTACTCATCTGATTAGGTCATCGTTATTTTACTTTATATTGTCAGCACCATCATTTTCTTAAGATGTTTGCATTATTAAGATGAAGTTTAAACCATGGTGTCTACAAATTTGGGTCCAAGCAATAAATAAACCCCGTAAGGTATTTTAGCAGGGAATTTAATCAAGGAATTTGGTTCAAGAGGTATTGGAGGACTGCAAAGGGATAGGGGGACACAGAGGTCACAGAGACAGAAACTTCAGGAAGCAGTTTCCACTTGGGGCAGGGGATTGAAGAGAGGAAGACAGGGTTACAGACCTGGAAGTCTAGGGGAGGCCAGGGAGATGGACCCAGATCTCTGAGGACATGTCAGTGATATTCCTTAGGGCTCAGAGGAAGGGCCCAGGGGCAGGTCTCACACCTCTGGGGAGGGGCGCTGGCTGGCTGGTGCTGCTGAGTGGGAGGGACATGATGAGGCTCATGTTGGGGCACAGAAAGAAGCTGGAAACTGAAACCAACAGCTATCGGAACCCACTGGGGTGATGATAGCAAAATCGGCAGACAAGTAGGAAGGAGCAAGTTCTGGCTCCCTCCTGCCTTTCAGGTTGGCGGAACCTAACCACAGACACGGACCAAGCAGAAATGTGGTTTGCGGTGTCCCAAACTCCACGTCACAAATCAGAGGGTAGTGTGGGGCAAGAAACAGTAACACAATACCCAGGGGTGTCTTTGCAGAGGTATTTTTAAACCACTTGCTCATTTTGTGATGATTAGTTTATTTACAATAAGATAATCTAATTCATAAAATCACAAACCTAGGCTATACAGGCTGTATTATTATGTCGCAGTGTATTAGAAAAATGCCTGTGAACAGCACAGCCGGCACCCCTGGATGTGCAGCTTGTACCTGTGTGACATGTGATCACCCAACAAATGACCAAGAAAGAAGGAGCCAATGCCAATCAAGGTAATGGATATAAGATTAATGGGTTTTATTTTAAATACAAAGTTTTGATTTTTTTATCACACTCATTGGATGGTCATGCAAAATTGACTGTCCATCCCTTTGGAGACCATTGGTCTAGGCCAGAGTTGGAAAATAAATGGTTCCATGAGCCAAATCTTGCCAGCAACCTGTTTTATTTTAAATAAACTTTTATTAGAATACAACTATGCCTATTCACTTATATGTTGTCTATGGCTGTTTTCATACTACAAAGCAGAGTTGTGACAGAGACCAAATGTCCTACAAAGCCCAAAATATTTACTATTTGCCCTGTTAGATAAGAAATTTGTTGATCCTTGGTCTAGACAACATTGTCCAATAGAATTTTCTGCTATGGTGGAAATGTTCTATATCCGCACTTTCCTTATAGGAGCTTCTAGCCACATATGGCCATTGAGAACTTGAAATGTAGCTAGTCCTATTGAGGAAATAAACATTTTATTTAATTTTAACAGCCACATATGGCTCACGGCTACTGTATTAGAGAATGTAAGAATAAAGAAAACTGGAAAAATGACAGCTCTTGAGCCATCTAAAATTTATTTTTTATTATATGTCAGTCTTAAGGGAAGTATATCAGAGTGTGTTGGTAATTCTATACCCCTGTGGTAGACATTACTCTTACCCTCCAAGATCTATCTCTTGTCTCCTTCCCAGCACATGGGGGATTATGATCCCTGAGCCCTTGGAAGTTAAGGGTGGCCATCTGAATAGTCTCAGAAAATGAAATGTGAGCAGAAATGATGTGTATCACTTCCAGGCAAAAGCATGTACAAGCCAGTGCTCAACACTCCAGCGCGCTCTTGCCCAGCTGAGGCAAACCCCAGCACACTGTGTTAAGTCAGTGTTGGGAGGTAACGGTGGTGCCTCTCTCACAGGAGCTCTTGACTGACAACTGGATGGAGGGAAGTGCTCCTCTGTCCCAACTGGACATGGGGCATGAGTAATTAGTGGAATGTGTCGTCTTTCAAAACTGATGTTTGGAGGTCATTTTTCACTCCCGCATCATTCATTTAGGCAGTCTTGACACTATCCCTTAATACAGCATTTAAATAGCCTTAGAAAACCCTCCCTGATCTCCTTATCAGAAGTCTGCCTCTGATAAAGTGAGACATATTTTATACAAGCCAGGGAGACAAGGCTGCAAAGGGGATGTTTCATCAGCTCTGCGTTTCTTCAGAAATACTGAGTTCTTGGAGCTCTGTGCCACTGTGATTTGGAGTAGGCTTGTCACCTGCTGCAATGAATGACTTTTAAAGACATGGCCTTCCTTTTCTAGGTCCCCGCTTCCATGACTGGTGTGTGCTGGGAGGGTTAGCTTGGGGACCAGGCAAGTCTAAATCTGAGTCCTGACTCTGCCATTTACTAGCTACATGATCATTTGGCTTCCATAAGTCTCGGTTTCATTTTGTTTGAAATGTGTACGCCTTTAGCAACGTTTCCTGATTGTCACAAGCATCAGCAATAATTTATGACTGTCAGTGAGCCCCTAGGAACATTCCATCGCACTCTCCAGGCACTGTGCCCCTGCCCCTGCTCTCCTTACACTCAAGAGCCCCCAGCATTCCCACTGCCTAAATGGAAGTTCTTCTTACTTAGGAACACTTTCTCTTGCTTTATGAGTTGACCATGTCTCCTCCATCTTCTGAACTCTGTCTCTTAGCCCTTGGTTGGTCCTATTCATCAGTCACAATTCAGCCATGTGTCATCTCTCAATAAGAATGTTTCCATCTGAGGTGAAGTTCACCCTCCCCTTCCCACCCTATCCCTGCTCTGAGCTTCCATTGTTACTTTCATTCATTCTCTTGGCAATTCATAAATGGCAGGCCTGTGGCTTTCTCATGCTTACCTCCACACCCTGATCCCGCATCTGCTCTATATTTAGAATTCCTGGCACATAGCAGGCCATCAGTAATAATTGTAACCAAGTAAAAAGTGTCATCTCCACCTTCATAGTGTACCTGTCTCCTTTGCTGCCTTAATCTTTGGGTCAAAAAGCTCTGCTCAGCCCTGTATCCCTGCCTTGTTAATTATCAAAACGAATTTGCTCATGTCTGAAGCTTGAAGCAATCAGCCCCTTACCCAATGCTTGCCTCCCCAAGGAAATAAAGAAGCATTTACAAAAATGATGACTGGGTTGTCAAGGTCTTATAGGAACATCATGCCCAGACCGAGCCCAACAAAATGACTGGAGTCAACTAACTGAGGACAAGGGGTTTCACAACCCTCCTCAGACCCTTGCCAATGTCCAGATGTCTGAGGCTGATCATCACCTCCTGACCTCAACCTTCCCTTCCCTAAGATAAAAGAAGCTTAAAATCAACCCTAAGTTAAGATGATGCTTTAGGACATTAGCCCACCATCTTCTCAGTCTGCTGGCTTTCTGAATAATGTCGCTTACCTTGCCCCAAGACCTTGTCTCCCCATTTACTGGCATGTTGTGCAAGTGGCATGAGCGTGGACTAGGTAACATAATGAGAAACAAGGAGGAAAGGGAGGAAGAAGGAATGAAGGGGAAGAAAGGAAGGGAAGAAGGAAAAGATGAGAAAGAAAAGTTAAAGTAAAGCAGCTGTGACTTCAAACAGAAAATAACCTGGAACTATAGCTTCCCCCTCCACGAAAAGTATAGCTTCTTCTTAAAGAATTAGCTCATGATCTTTCTCACTGAGTCATGCAGAATTTTTAATGATTTTTTGAGTTGACAGATAATCTATAAAAGGAAGAGATCATTGCTGGTTGATGAAACGGAGGCAGATCCTTTTCTTCCTCTTCCTCCCAAGCCCATATTATCATAATTATTTATATTTCATTAATCAGTTACCTATAAAAGGCAATTCAAGAAGTGAGAGGAAATATATTTGGTTATCCATGTTACTAATGTCATAAAAGAAGGAACTGGTGGAGATCTAATAGCTGAGGCCCAGCCCGACTGGATAAGAACTTTCATAAAAAGCATGTCAGACCTTCTTTATTACAGCTATGCTTTCTCTTTAGGGGGAAATGGCCCCAGTAACACACTATAATAAAACATTAAAATTTTTTAAATAGAAAAAAATCAAACCCTATGACATGTAGCTTAAAAATGGAAGGAGAGTCTTATAAGCATTTTTGGAGGCCACAAAAGGTTGTAGCCAGTGAGGTTATCATCAATTTCGCTTTGCTGCTGCCCCAGATATGTTACTGGACCAAGTCAAAGGCAGGTACAAGGCAAAGGTTATTCCTCCCAGTAAAAGACATGGAAGTAATGATGAGAAAGAGAAAGAAACTAATATTGGTTATGAAACTCAAAGAAAATCAGTGAATTATTTATATCTAAGTTTGGTTGTTTCCTTGCTGTTCTTAGCTGTCAAGTCTAAAAACAAAATCATAGAATTTCCTCCCTCCAGACAAGAGGCCAGCTTCTTTGAAAAAGTGACCCTTGGAGATGAAGGCCCAGAAGTCTCCCATGTGTGGCACAGAGCTCAGGGTTAGTTCAGGTGGAAATTTAGATGAGAAGTATTTCCAGGTGTGCAAACAAGTCAGCACTAGCAAATTGCTGTGGGACAAGAGTACCCAACAGAAAATTATCTTTCATCATGAGCAGTCTTTCCATGATTTTTCAGAAGCCAGATGTCTCTCAATTTACAAGATGGTCAGTAATTGTGTGCAGTCAACCACACTCTCTCCATTGGAAATAATGAAAGAGACCAGAGTTCAAGAGAGAGGGGTCAAACTGAACCCATTCAGCATCTAGGGAAGATTTATTAGGGGAATTGTACAGATTGGGTCTCAGCCTAACCAAGTGATTTTTTCCTGAACTGTCGAAGGTCTTCGTGTGCTGGTCATTTGGACACAGCGTTCACAGTGAGGTCAAAGAGAAGACAAATCCCTGTGACCAAAATGCATTGCTCTCAGGGGCCCTAGAGAGAGATTTCCTGACCCCATTCATCAGTGAACAGCAACTGGATAGATGGCTGAACAGAACAGAGCACCGCAGGTGTTCACCTCCTCAGAAATCAGCTGTTGCAATTCTCAGAAGACTAAGAATATTATTCTTGAAGTTCTAAGTACCATCCCTGTGCCTACTGCACCAAGACCCTCAGACAGCAGGAGAATGCTAGAGAATCATGTGGGAAATTACTCTAACATCCCAGCAGTTTCCATTAGCAGGACAAATTGTTGAATTTAAGTAAAACCCAGTGTGCAGACACCAAAGGGTTAAGAGAAAATGGTTAAGAACCAAGGAAAAGTTCTTGGTGGAGAGAAATATACCATTAGCTACTCATTATTAAGTGGCTAAATATAGTAAGATATAGTAAGAATGGCTCTGCTATAAATCAATTCAGGTCTCCCAAAATACGGTAAGATATAAAGTAGAAATCTGATAACCTTTTCGTTATCTTCCTAAGACTGATACAAATCTAGCCTCTGTGCTCTGGCCTTATAATTCAGATAACCTCACATCCTGCCTTGCCTGGAACAGTCCAGATTCCTGTCCATTGTTGCAGCATAATTATTAATAGCATCCTCTTTCATTCTCCAAAGTGACCCAGTTTGGACAGTTATATGATCACACTGTTATAAAGGACTTCCTCTGAATCATACATGCTTCATTACTTCCTATTTGAAAGGGAGTTTCTTTGCAAATAGAAAACTTCTCAATATAATACCATATGTTACATAAAGGCTTAATAGATTTAGCCTCACTACTGGACAGAACAATGCATCACATGATGTTGAGATTAAGCTAATAAAATTATTCGCAATGACTCTACCAGTGGAATTTCTTCCTCTGGCTCTCTTGGGTCACATGGCATTTTTTATTTTGACATAATTAATGTGATTTTGTAATATCAACCTCACATTTACAGTAAGGAGAGAGATACAGCTCACATCTGCAGTGTACATGTTAATGGTATGTGTTGTTTTCTCAAGTCTTCCTTTGAACATCTTCCTTGTTTCAACTTATGCCTTCAAAATTGATCAAGACAGCTGAGCCTATTGCCTGTTTCTTCTTAATTAATTTTCTTATTTAGGCCTCTGCTGTTATTACCATTTGTTCATTGGCTGCTGTCGTCATAATATTTGTTTCTCTCTCTAAATAAGCTAAATATTAGGCTTCTGAAGTGACTACCACACAGTCATAGAAAGCTTCAGAAGGAAATGAAAAAGAATATTAGACAATCATCACAGGAAATTTTTGTTCCAAAAAACCATTTATTGATTTACAGGAAATTTTGTTCCTGACAAGCTGCTTACAGGAACAGACTCTCATGACAGAGTTGAAGGAAATAGGACATATTCAAACGATGCACTTCTTCGCCTAGAAATTGGCAAGTCAGCATTAGAGGGGACCTTGGAGGTAGAGTGTTGAGATGCAGAGCACAGTTCCCTTCTCACCAGCACACAGTAGGGCACTCTGGCCAGATGAAGTCCACAGCCAAACCCTCACCTTTGGGATGGCACAAGATAGGAATAAGTGGCGATGCCTTAGCCTTTCTTCAACAACCTGGTGCTAGGGACCAATTAGGTTCCATTATGCCTCTCCTGGGGGATAAGACAATACCACAGGGACAGCCCAACCCACGGCAGAGTCTTGACCCTGAGAACCTGGAGGGGGATGCATGCCAGAGTCCTTTAACATTTTCTCCCCCGTGACCACTTCCAGGCTATTATCATCACAGCATTGTGCCCAGTTTTATGCCTATGTGGTCCTCTCTCACAGGAATTGTCATTCAATGTCTACTGTAGGACAGGAAATCATGACAAACCCAAACAATTAGCTACTCAGCAAAAAACAGAACACAGTAGCAATGAAAAGCTTGTCATGCTTTGGACGCCAAATAAGTGCCATCTTGATTCAAGATCCAGTCTTTCCCTTGGGCAAAATGATCTTTAATGAGGAAACAGGGAGAAATTTAAAAATATCCACTGGCATAATGTGAGCCAACCCAGAAGTCGACCCATGAATCAGAAATGAAAGGGCAGTACTGGCCCTTAATAAGAAACTGGTCATGAAAACCTCTTCACTATTTATCATTGCCATTTATTGATTTACAAGCAGAAGCTCACCTTTATATATGTGCCTTGCAGAAGAAGCAGTCACCATGCATGAGTGATGTGTTAAACCCTGCAGAAGTCCTTTTTGGACATCAACTTTGAATATTAAGTACTAATTCCTTTTTAGTATGGTTTTAGTTCATTTCCTGAGCTTGATTTTATTCTAGAAAAGAGGACATGGAGGGTCAACAATAGGGTGGTCACTCATGCCAAATTCTTCATTTTTCTCTTTTCTATAGAGACTTGTAACTTTTACTTTCTAAGGAATTTACAGATTTTGATCTTCTATGTTACTGAAAAGCTGCATCCACACATGCCATTCTATGAGAATAACCATTTTTTCTTCAAAGCACTTGTATAAATAGGAACTCACTTAATCTTCTTAACTACTCTATGAGGTAGGCACTATTATAAATGGAGAAAAGGCAGCCAGGAGGATTAAGTAACTTACCCTGGTGCACTCTGAGTTTGATTCTAGAATGGAGCTCTTAACCACTAACCAAGCTTAGGAGCCAGAGAAGGGCTGTGTCTGCCAGAAAGAGGTTTCATCAATGAGCAATATACCAGAAACAGCCAGTTTATCACAGCTGCCAATACAATTTGATTCAATTAAGCAAACATTAATTGAGCACCTACCACATGCCAGACATTGTACTATGTATCAAGATAAACAGACTAATTATACAAGGGGCACTTTGGAGAAGAGAGACTAAATACATTTGAGGAAGGGACGAGATGCTGAGATTCAGCAAGTGTCCCTGGGGCTCAGAAAGAAAGAGGTGTAAATGAGCATGAGAGGACCAGCAGGGTAACACTGCTAGACGTATCTTACTAGTTTGTTAAAACCTATTTTTCCATGATTGAGCCCCTTTGCTTGGGGCTGCAATATACTTACCAGCACAAACGCATCAGAATTGATATATAGGAGATACCGTTGAGCATTTCCCTCTGACTCACAAGTAATTAAACACATTGTTAGAATAAAACACGCTCTTTGTGTCTGGATCCAATTCCCCCGACCTCCCCATTCTCCCAACCAAAGCACCTCTGTGTTTGCAGTGGCTCCAAAGAGAGAGATTTTTCACTCTTAGCCTTTTCAGTCAAGTTTTATGGACATTTATCAACTCTGGAGTTTCCAAGTCAGGATGTCTGTCATTTAACCTTCATCCTCCTTGAATTTTCATCCTGATAGACTTGGATTAAACCACAGACTGATAAATGAGCACTGCTTTGGCGACACAAAAGAGCAGTCATTAAGGAAACCTCTCTGAAGGTATGAATCAAAGCCAGGGGTCTTTTGGTTTTTTCCCCTCTAGTTCACGGATCGCCTGCAGTAATACGTTTTTATTATTTTTATTTATTTCTTTTTTCCCCCTTCAGTTTCCAAACAGTTTTCATTTCCTGCTTGTTTTTCTAAGAGAATAAAAGTAGATCCTGATGGCAGACAGTTCTGTGTTTATTGCACTAATGTGGCTAGTAAAAGCATTTTATCAACTTAAATTTAATCTAGGACCAGGAAGGGGGAAGGGGGGAGAATGAAGGTGATGTAACAGCCCCCCTCATGTGAATAGTATGTTTTACTCATAAAGACTTAAGATAATTAGGGAAGTGATTTTCTACCCCCTAAGGCAACTCTTTGGCTAAACTCTACTTTGTAAGAGGGGGTATTCCTTCTATTTATTTCACTTCTAATCATCTAATTCTTGAAGCCACAAGTTACTTACACACAGTGCTTCATTTCTTTCTGGTTTGGGAAGATGCACACCATCTTAGCCCCTCTCTGAATTTTTTCCTTTCCACCAAACCAAAAAGAACCTAATACCAAAAACACACAGACCACCCCAAATGTAGAACTTCCCAAAGCTAAGAGTTGTATCAGATATGACGACTGATAAGTGAGCATCGGAATAGATTGTCATGGGCCACGTAAGAAAGTGCGGTTTGTTACCATCACACCTGTGCACACCTGCCTGCTTTGTTTTTCTGTCCGCCCTGGAAAGAATGCTTTTGCAGTCAAAGCAATGCTTTATGCTCTTACCGCTATTAGCTGTGACCCAAATGCCAGCTGCTTGATTTCACCTGTGCTTGCATGAGTCACCTGATTCACAGGACTTCAGCAAAACTGGCTTAAAACTGCATTTTATATAATATGGGCAACACACCATCTCCTGAAAGCCTCTGGGAGTTTGCATGTGGAGTTGAGGGAAGGCTTACATTTAAATGTATCCTACTCAGCTCTAGGTGTCCCCTTCTGCTCAATTCTTGGTTCCATTCCACACATAGCCAGCTATTCCTACTAGCCCTTTACAGTACCATATTGTCCAGCTGCCACATGCCCAAAGTCTTGGTGACACATGGACTGTGTGCAGCAAAGCTTTTCTGAATTTGGAGAGCCACAGAAGATGATGATAAACCTATTTTGTGGGACCATGGAAAGGGCTAAATGCTGTAACTGGAAAAATTAGCTACCTGTAGTCTCAGAAACAGCAATCAGCTTTGCTGTCCAAGTACGCATGTCTTCAACCTGCTTGCTGCCTAAATGATCGCAGTGATGACATTCCCTCTACTACATGAGGAAACAAGAGGAGGAGAACGACTTGTACAAGGGGCCATTTATTCAGCACACCTGTATCAACCATTTGCTGCATTCTAGTTATCACCACACTAGACCCAGGGACTTGCACAAGTAATATTAAGTAAAAAAATATGCCCAGAACCAAAGAACACACCACTCACTAAGAAATGCATTGCCTAATGAAATTAATACTGCAAAGAAATACTTCTGAAGGAATCCTCTCAGCCTGAGGTACAGAGCTCCTGGCAACCTGAATTCCAGCTGAGAGCTCAGATGTCAGGTTGAAGACAACAGCAAAGGTGTCCTGAGGATCATGGGTCTTGATCCAAAGGACAAGCAAAGGAGAGTGACCTACAAGGCATCAACAGCCAAGAAACTAGTCAAAACCGTAGCACATGGGGAAAGCTCTCCAAGACAGATGTCATCGCTTCCCCACTGCCAGAGGATCCCATTCTCCCCAGGAGTTTCTGGTCCCACGTGGAGGACCGGGCCCTGCAAGTCATGCTGGCTGGCTCCTTGAGATGGTGCATTCTGGGTTGTTTAACATCAGAAAGAAATCCCGCATATCAGCACCCAACAGAAGTAACTCATATCTGATTGCTGATGAGCATATGTACTCTTCTCAAGTCTCCAAGTTCACTCCTGATAAACAGCCAAGAGCAGCCAAGAGCTCTTTCCACAGCCCAGCAGGGTTTTGCTCACTCTCCAAGCCCCATGCAGCTGAGATGAGCCTCCTGCTTTCAGTGCAGAGCAGAACGTGGAGACTGAAACCATGGGCCCAGTGACAGGGGTCACACACTGTTCCCTAAACAAATACATCCTGGGACAAATACACAGTAAATCATGTACACTATACACAAAGACCAGAGAAAGAAAAAGTGTGTGGTATCTCTAAGATTAATTCAAGAATCTTCTTGATCTCATTTTCCTTCTGCAAAGAAGGAGTGAGACCCAAGGTAAAACTTCACAATCAAAACCCTCACTGGGAGTGAGAATGGATCCCTCAGAGAATCAAACATCTGGAATAATACTGAACAACAGAATGTGGGGGAAAATACAGCAAAATGATTCAAACATCCTGAGTTGCATGTTGGGTGAAGTTCACAACCATTGAAACTACAGAGAAACTGGGCCCAGCCAGCTCCAGCACATTCTGTGTCACCTTGGGCAGGTACTTAAGCTTCATAAGCTTCCTCATCTGTAAGATGAATACAGTAACACCTATTTCCATGTTTTGTAATATTTCAGTGAGATAATATAATAAGTGCCTGGCTTAGAATAGATGCTCAAAACCGTTGAAAAACTTCAAGTGCCAAGACCCTATCCCAGGGTCTTGACAGTGATTAAACAAGACAGTTATTAAAGGCATGATTTAAAGACAGGTTTAACTCTGACACTTTTCTAGCATATTCTCAAGTTTGTCAGGTATTTTGCATTTCTTAATGTGTGGCTACATTTTTCATAACTATCAAAAACTATCTTCAAGTCATTTTTCAAAATGTATTATTTCACTGCCTCCCCCGATGCACCTTTTCCTGAGGAGTAAATTTGATTGGAGTTTCTTTTTCAACATTATCAAGATAATGGGCTGGAAGAAGGCCTTCCATCCCCTGCCAGGTCAGGGAAGGAAAGCAGCTCCTACTGATGACTTCTGGGCATGACTCAGGACTGGTACATCCTTGGCTCCTGTCGTATGATCTCCAAAAGGGCAGCAACCCCAAGCCCATGCAGGAACAGCCCAGCCTGTATGCAAACAATGAAGGCACACGTTGTTGTTACTTGGGCTTTTTTCCCCTCTTCAGTCTCACTGAATGAGGTAGAATTTGGCCTCTATTCCTGCTGGTTTGGAATATTTTGGTGCCATACGCAGTAAAGGGCTACACACTAGTTTGCTCAATGAGCCATGGTGGCTCTTCTCGCTGCTCCAGCACCATTCGGAAAACCAGGCTCACCCACTCTTCCTTCCTTCTTTCGATCCTTCCCTCCCTCCCCTCCTTCCTTTTTTCTTTCAATCAGAGAATGGCTCTAGCATATGAAAATTAATCTACACTATAGTCATCACAGGCAGCCACTTTGCATGTAAAATAGGTCTCTACCAGTGGACGAGAATCCCCGTTCCTACACTCAATTCAACAGACAATTATCGAATGCTTAATGTGCACCAGGCTTCATGCTATGTGCTGAGAATACAAAGACAATTTGAGACATGATCCCTGTCCCAAGGAGTTGTATAGATAAGTGGGAAAGTCAATAATGTAGTGAACTATAGTACTTTATTATTTATAACAATATGATGTTCTAATACCATAATTCTGTGACATGGGATATAACAGGGCCATGCAGTAACTGCTTTGGGTGGGCAGGATTTAATTTTGCCAGGGAAGGTCATCAGGGAGAGCTACACTTCATTCAGGATTTTATTACTTTATAGAGAAAAATCACAGAAACTTCCTAAGCCTCTCTTAGATGTTTTCTCAATCCACTCTAATAATCCTCCATGGTGCCACCAGAAGCATCTTTAAAACGTTATTTAAGCCACACCCTTTTCAAAATCATTTAAGGACCCTCCATCTTCCTCAGAAGAAAACTCCAGACACTTGGGCCCGATGCATGTCCCTCCACCCCACCCTCCACAGTCCCCTTCCGTGCTCCACAGCACTTGCTGAACTACATCACCATGGTTTTGTATGTGTTAGTTCCCCTTACTAGAAAGGTCTAAATCCCCTCCTTCTCTCATCCCTTCTCTATCTGGAAAAATCTTCTTTGAAATTCACCTCAAACATCAGCTCCTCTGTGAATCCTTTCTGACACCACATACATACACACACACACACACACACACACACACTCTCTCTCTCTCTCTCTCTCTCCAGACCCAGGAAATTAGGTGCCTCTGACAGACATCGGCTGGCTAAAGGAATGTCCCTTCCCAACCCCTCCTATGGTATCAGCCAGGACCACACAGGAAATTGATGGTTCATTCAGACTGATAATTTGAGAAGACTACGTAAAGGGGCTATTTACAAAGGAGTGGCAGTAGACAAAGCTTAATGGATATTGCAGTACACACTGGCTGTGGTGACGCCAGCAGCAGTAGGGCATCTCTAGGGCTACTCCCAGCCAAGAGGGAGAGGACCACCTGACAGAAGCTGCAAAACACAACCTTCCTGCTGCAGCCACACAAGGCAGGAGCCAGCAGAAGAGATACCCCAGCCAAGACCCCATCCTTCCCCCACCTTGTCCATGGCTGCCCATTCACCAAACCCAAGCGAAAGGGGGCCATTGATGTCTTATCCATCAGTCTCTGGGTAGAGAGAGAGAGAGAGCAAGGCTCAGAAGAGAGCTCTAGAGCAGCTAAATTCTCATTTTTTTTGTTTCCCTTGCAGGGGGTGGGAGAGAGAGAGGCATGTGATCACTTGGGCTCACAAGATGTCCATGGGAATCTGCCTTGGAGCTTATAGGAAGGGTTTTATTTCCACGTTGAACAAGCTGGTCATCGCTGACATCTCCTCTCCTCCACCTTGAAGGTGGCTGCGATCCCTAGAGCTGTGAATGCCCTCTTGAAACCCTGAGGGAGGCCCCAGGAAAATCACCACTACCGGCCCTCAGGTCATGGAGGCTTTAAATCGGCAGAGCGCTGCCTTCTCCAGACTTCTTGTTTGTGGGGAAAATCTACTTAAGCCACCATTAACACTATTTCTATCACTTGTAAAGAAAAGCATTCTTAACTGGTGTGTCTTCCTTGTGTTCGCCTCCGTTACAGTAAGTCCTATTGGAACTCTCTGAGCGGGTGTCTGTCTTCTCCCCTAGAATATGTGTACCATGGGGTCGAGGCTGACAGAGAGCTGGCGCCTAACTGCTGCTTGTGAAGTGAGTAAATGGATCAACGCGCCAAGTGTTGTGGGACTGTAATAGTACTAAATGAAATCTTGCTGCTTCTTCTAAGCTCTTTTTCTTGCCTTTGCCTTGTTTTGCGCTGAGGAACTCTCTCTCAAATGCCCTGCTCCCTGTGCTTTCTCATCTCCCTTTGCCCTCATGCATCTATCATATATCAAGCAGACTTGAATGCCATAAATTGTTTGCATTCTGCTTAATACCCATTTTTAAAAATAATTATCACTCTGAAAGAAATGGGCTGATTAATGTACTCAAAATATCTTACACTACATAGCCAATTTCCTCATCCCTGTTCTATTCATAATGTATAACCCTTTCTTTCTTCAAACGTGCACAAAGGATCCGGCCCCACCAGCGTTATTTGTAACTGCAGAACTTAGAGTGGTACTAGATGTCAAAAATGAAAAATTACTAACTCAAAATTGCTTCTCCTTTTGTTTTAAAGGTGACCTGCAGGTGGTTTTTTTTTTTTTAATGAACTAATCGTAGAATTATATGCTGAATGCCCCAAATGCACAGAGTGAGAGCAAAACACTCAGCACATACCTGCTACAAAATACCTGGTATTGTTTCAGAGCCTCTGCTAGACCAGACTGCTGACACCCACATTCCCCACCAGCCCTTGCAAGGGGGCTGACTCAGATGAAGCTCTGTTTCTGAATTGGGACAATGGGGTGTGCAGGACAATGGCGAGCTGGGCTGAAAACTAGGAAGCTGTTTGGGGATTCGCTGAATGATCTTGGTTAAGCTGTCTTATCAGCCAGCTGCTCAGCTTCTCCACTTCCACCAAAAGGGAACCAACCCCTTCATTCCCTCCCACTGAAGAAGTGATGGTAGGATTTCGTGTTCAACACAGACCTTCCATAAAAAGAGATGGTCAGAATTTCAAATTATTTCCAAGACTCATTAGGCCCACACACATTTTGTTTGATTGGAAATTTCTGGAAACCATGCAGTGTACTTGTCTGTATTTCCCAATGCTGTGCCCTGCTCCCTCGGGTCCCCAACACAGCCCACTCCCAGGCTGGAATTTGGAAGATCTCCGTTCTTGTCCTACACTGAGACGTCAAAACAATCCCTCAGAGCACCTGACATACTTCAGGGATCACTAACCGTGGTCAGATCATCTATAGTTCTACCCAGGAACACAATTATGCCAAAGAAGGCATGGGGGTTCACTATGTGATGTGGTGCAAGGAAACTCAGAGAAATGCCCCTGTCATGACTAAAGACAGTGCCCTGCAGTCAACCAGAAATTTCACCTTTAATATGAATTTCTTCTTCTTACTTACTCTGTCTCCAGTTACCTGTCCCCTGTTAAAATGTGCATAACCCTGCAAGGGTAGGGCATTAAATTATTCATTATCCACTATTATACCTCCGAGAAAATGAGTTGTTCAGATTACATTCCAATGAGATGACTCCTTCAGCAGTGGTACGCCAGCAAGCAGGGATATTTTGCTACACAGGCAAAAGGGGCAAGTAAACCGGGGTGAGTTGCACTGCAAAAAGGGGGCACCAGAAGGGTGGATGCCTAGACCTCATCATGCAAGCATTCATTTGTTCATTAAATATGTATGATGTGCTTACTCTGCCATGGACAGTGTGAAGAGTAGGTGATGGACTATGAAGCGGATATCTAATCTCAGAGAACACCAAGAACACTCAAGACCCCCTGAGCCCACTTCATGACGTCCCCATCAGGCCAGGGCTCGTCAATCACACCTCCTCGGGAGGAGGAAACCTCTGGCTTCCATGCCTCTGGTTTGTAAGATGCCCAGGCTTCCTTCCTGAGGAACAGGCAGCCTCTGACCACCTGCACACAGCTCCTCTGTCCTCCCACCTCCCAGTCTAGTGGTTTCCATGAGACTGTGGTGCACCCCAAGCATCCCTTTCATTAAGCAGCGTTTGTGTTCTTTGCCTGCTGATACGGCTGCTGTGTGAGCCTGGCCCAGACACTGAAGAGGGAACTCACTCAGCAGGGAAACATGAGTGCTAAATCGCTCTGTATGACATGAAGTGATTTTATCAGCCCTCCCCAGACACCAAAACACAAGCAAATAAACAATCGTGAGGACCATGCTAAAGGGTCCTGCAGAGACCCCATCGTAGTCCTTTGAATTCTTGGTACATTCCTGAGACTCGAGACAGCACCCTGGAGACTAAATCCCGTCCTCTGTCCTCCAAGGTCTCACCCCTGTGGCTTGCTAAACCCAGGGCTCTTTCAGACTCTGTTTTGTTCAAGTGTTAAATCTCCCCACGGGAAAGGTTGGTGTTTGGGGTTGTTTGGGGTTTTGTTTGTTGTCACTTTTTTTCCCTATAAAGCAACAGAAATAGAAGCCCAGGTTTGGCCCTCTAGTGAAACTATTGGGAACCTGTCATGTGCACACAGAGAAACCAGCATTTCAAGAAGTAAAGACATCAGCGAATTGTGCCTCTGGATTTGAAAATGCCAAGCTGGGACCTTTGTATCACATGGAAACACCATGCTGAACCCTAGGCCCTGGAAGCTTAAAACAGATTAAGTTACTGCTGAGGTCTCACCTGGTCAGAACCCACCTGCAAAATGAACTACAGGAGCAGACCATCCACATTTCCGTAATGCCCATCTCAGCCCAATGAGAAAGTAATTCAGAAGCCACCAATAGCTTTTACCCAAAGAGATGAATAATGTGGAGAATACTTGGCTGTGAGAAGAACAGAAGAAATTAATTGCTGACGTCTTCACAGCATGCTGAAGGCCGAGAATTATCCCCTGGATCTGCACTGAGAATTTACAACAGCTGCCTCCTTCCGACGGGCCAAAGTGACTCAGCAGAGAGCAGAGCACAGCCCACCACAGTGATGAACCTGGGGCTCGGTCAACAGTCAGCCGAACGCAGAGGCTGCTCACCCTGCAGCCCAGACCAGAGCCTGCATGTTCCATGGCTGGTACTCACCTTGCAATAATACACTGCCCTGCTTACCATACTACTGTCATAATAAGTCTTTTAAAATTCCACTGGGAGATTGCTGAAGCACAGTCTATTTATTGATATTTCCCAGCTACTGGAAAACTGGAGTGTCACTGATGCATCATGGGAAGAGCATTTTATGCCCTTTTGTGACCTTCTAGCTAGATGGCAACAGGAAGGGCAGAGAATGTATCAGGAGATTCATTGGGGTCAGTGCCTAAAGTTGAGGCATTTAAAAAAGAATTCAGACAAACAAACAAAAAAGTAAGTAAGATACAGGCAATTAGGAGAAAACAAAACCAAAGACCATTGAGAACTGATATGCCAAAGATTTATTAAAATAGCTGTTGTGAGGGGCACAGGGGACTTATATAGGCTAAGACTTAGAAAGTCGTGATTTCTCTCAAAAGTATTAGGTTTTGTATAAAGGAGATCATAACATTTGTGACACTAAATTGACCACTTATTTGCTTGTTCATGCCTGAAACTAACGTTTCTATCTGGAGGACAGAGTTTAAAGTTGAAACATAAAGGGTACTGGGGCACCAAACCATTTCTACTCACCTAATTTATTGTCTCAGATGCTGAGAATCCCATTTGGAAAAAAATGGAAATTCAGTGAGAGCAAATTTAAATAATATGAACATGAGTGTTGAATGGCAGGTGTTTTTTTTAGTTGTTTTAAAGATTGCAGCCAGTCTTCACCTTAACAGCTTTGAAGAACTGGGCTACAAACTTGCTGGAATTCACAGAGGGGAGGAAGCTATTGATAGCAGCAGAACCCACATCTTTCCTTGAAAACTTTTGAGTATTCCTTTTCAAGAAAGAGTGAGATTTCAGAGCAATTAGGAGTTCTTCCTCTTGAAAACTGCCCAGATTTTTCCTAAATATCCAGCTCTTTACTGTAGTGTCTTCATCTGTGTCTCACTCCACCCACATAATGCTCCAGGGGATTGGAATCTGATTTGTCTTCACTTAATAGGAAGGATTCATTAAATGTTTTTTGAGTGAATATGTAAATGATGAACAAATGAAAAACAATGAATGTTGCTTCTGATGCTAGAAGAAAAAAATATAGTGTTCACCAATTTAATCTTGCAAATCTTTCCAATTATAATGTGGAAAGTTTGTGGGATTCCCTACTATAGGATACGTGAGCTTGGTCAGGGGTTATATCCATGCATCACTATGTTGAGTAAGATAATTGCATAATTTGAGAATGAGTTGCTGTTATGTAACTGCTTACAGAGATGGAAATAATGAATTTCTATACATTGCATTTTAGGATGTTGTAGATTGTGTAATTCAGCATTGCACAAATCAGGGTATATTGTGTGCTTTGAGCTGAAGGTGAACTAAGAATCCTTTTATCCACATATAAAATATCTATGTGTTTGTGCCCAATTATGTGTAATGGCTTGAGGTGTATGCCTTCAAAAAACGTATATATCAAATTCCTAATCCCCAGTACCTCAGAATGTGACCTTATTTGGAAAAAGGGTCTTTGCTGATGTGAGTGGTTAAAATGAGGTCATAGTGGCATAGGGTGAGCCCCTAATCTGATGGTGTTGTCCTTATAAAAAGGGAACATTTGGACACAGACACATGCACAGGGAGAACACCACGTGAAGATGAGGCAGAGATCAGTGTGACGTAGCAGCAGCCAAGGAATTCCAAAGATTGCTGGTCATCCCCAGAAGCTGGGTGAGGGGTCCCAACATGACTTTTGCCTAACTCTCTTCTCTCATCTCCCCAACCCTCAATTAAATGGCCCCAGTGATAAAAGAGTAGTTCCTCAGAGTATCAGCCTGATTTTCATAGTCAGTAACGACCATCACAATATCAACCTCCATTCTTCCAAGTAGGACAGTGGCCGCCATGCTGTATTTCCCACGGCTCATTGAAGATGCCAGAGTATTCACCACATTCACACCCGCTTCAAGCTCTACCCCGTGTGTACCAAGTTTGATCATTAGGCATGAGCACCAGCACCTCTCTGACTATAGAGGCAGTGTCATTTTACTGTTTTCCAACTTGAAAAACTAAAAACCCTTCAGGAAAGTGTAATTTTAAAGCATGCAAAACTGGACCCCCTGAAGGATGAGAAGATACATCCCAGTGGCAAGGGTAACAAAGGATATCTCCAGAGTGGAGACACAAGGAGATGGGGCAACTGGGGTGGGTCCATGCCCATATCTGAGTCTATCAATTTTGCAGCCACAGGCCAAGCAGAACCTGTCTTCTTCCCTAGTACCAAACATCCCAATGAAATGAAACTGAACCTCCATCAAAACTGTGCCTCCTTATATCCCCAACAAACAAGAGTCCACCAGAAAGCAACCTCTGCAGCCCCTTGTCAGCCTACATGACCACAAGAATATCAGTCAGCTACAAAAATCCATTCAACATTTTGGAGGCTCTGTATGTGCCAGCCTTGGTCCGAGGGACTAAGAATACAGCAACCAACAAACACAAACCCTGCTCCTCGTGGAACATATTATTCTAATGGGGAGGCACAGAGAATAAGCAAGATATAGAAATAGAAATGGAATGTTAGTGAGATGTACTTCCACTGGGGGACAATAATGGCAATGTTTAGCAGAAGTTATTTTGAAGAGTTCTGTTTGTTCCTTTTGCAATTTTAGATTAAGTGCTGGAGGAAGGCCTTCCTGCAGAGGTGACATTTGAGTAATGAACTGGAAATTGCGAGGGAGGAAGCCATGAAGGTACATAGAGGAAGGGCCTTTCAGGCAGAGAGACAGCAAAAGTAAAGCCCTCGTGGATGTGAAGCGTAGGATGCTATGCAAATGCAAATGAATAGTGTTATTAGAGGGGAGGCAAAAATCTCTGTTCAGCAAAATATTTCAATCCAGAGAAAATAGAAAATAGTTTAACATCCACTAAGCACATGACATCATTCTTTTACCCCATAGTGGAGTGTTCTTTTGCTCACTCTGCCCTCAGAAATGCAATACAAGTATCCAAATTACAGAAAGGAAACAAAATTTTGTAAATGATACTAGTAAAGGGGTTGTTTGTTACCACAGCAAAGCCCAGCTTGGCTGATACTGATACAGGCCACAGAGAGTGACAAGAATTGCGTATTTCACAGCAGAAACAGTTGATGAAGGTGGGGTTTGTTTTCCAAGCCAAAAAACAAAAACAAAAAACAAAAAACTTCAATTAGCTGTAAATATATGAAGTAGGCTCATTCTAGAATATTCTTGAAGAGCAATACAGAGATATATAGAAATACATAGAAAGGTGGATTTCAAATAAATGCCAAAGGAAAAAAAATCTTCTTAACCGTCAGACCAGCCCAATACCCACTTGAGGAAACAAGTTACATCAAAGACAGAGAAGAGAAAGTGAAGATAAATAGGGTTCAGATGATGGCAAAGCCTCACCCAAGATACTCATTTTAACGATTAAATTTGTAACTTCAATGGGGCCCTTCCTGACAAACTCCTGGTCAGCAGAAAATGTGGGCTGTCTTCAGGGTATGTTAATACTACAAACAAGTCTTTCCTGCTATCATGAAAACTGCAAATCCCTTTCCTAAGGACTCTTGCTCTCTTGTTTGCTTTAGATGAGGGGATGATCATGAAGGTGTAAACAACAGATTTTACTAGTTCTTTTGGCTGATTTGCAAATGATTTTTATCAAGATCTTACCTGTCAATCATTCATTCATTTCCTGCATGAGTCACCACAGCAATCACCTTTCCCTCTATGTTTTATTTATCCTTTCCCACAACCACATCTTCATACGTACAGGCAAAACGCAGCTCCTGTATATGGTACGCCTCAATCAATGTAAAACAACAATATCTGTGCACCTCTTAGGGAGCTCCGTGATATTAAAAGTTTTCATTGCTTTTCTCACATTCTCTCTCCCATTCAGCAAAGCCTACCCTATGGGCGTACTTTTCTCCCCTCGAAATGTCTTTATGCCATATCCTTCTATTCTCTGACTGAAATTCATCTGTGTTTATTCCTCAAGCTCTTGCACTTATATATTTTATTACAACTTCTTCATACCCTTTCCCAATCCCAAACCTAATCCTTTTCTTCTTTACCCTGAGGGCCCCTGCCAATATAACTTCAGGTGAAGCAAATGAAAATACTAGCTTTTGCCCCAGGCTTTAGGCTTCCTCCACCAAAATTAAAACATAAAAACATTACATGGATATTAATATTATATTCCCTGCCCTGCAACCCTTCTATTACATTCTATGGTCTGTCAGTCAACAACATTTATTGAGTGTCCACTCTGAAAAGTAAGTTGGTGCCCTTCTGAAGAGAGACAAGGAAGAAAAGGGCATTCTTTGTTTTTCTTTATGGCCCATAAAATCTCCATCTTGTTCTTTGTTTCCCCAATCCTTGGAATTCCTCCACCCCACTCCCTGTGTGCACCTATTGGAACAACACTTGCCACAAGTGTTTTATCTCTCTCAGGCACCCGTTCTCTTGGTTTCCCTGAGAACCCTTCACAGCACCTAAAATAGTCCAATCCATAATCAGTTATATCCTATCAGCTCCCAAAAATGTCATAAGAAGCAGTGAACTAAAACCTGTGACCCCTAGGATTTGTCAGGAACTGTGACAGAACACGTTACATTCCTTGCAAGGTCGTGACATTCCCATCTTACAGATCTTCTAAGTCAGGGTCAAAAAAGTTTAAGTAACTTGCCTGAGGGTTATAAAAGTAGCAGAGTGGAGAGCAAATTCAGATCTGGCTGATTCTGAAAAGCTTCCACAGGAAAAAAAATTTATTTTTTGCAATTGAGCCTAAGAAAATTGCACATCCCTTTATGAAAATTCTGAGTAGGGATTAAGAAATTCAGATTCTGCTATGAACCAGTGCATTTTCAGCACGTGTTTATTGACACTACTCTTAAGTGCTGGTAGCAGAGGTCCTCAGGATACTAAGAAATGGATTTAGGTTTAGAAATGGGGAGGAGCATGGAAAAGTCAAAATGGAATGTCAGTTTGCAAGGGTTTGAGGGATGATGGCAGATGGATTCCAGCAAATGAATCAAAGGGTTTCCTGGGAATCATCGGTTAAGGATCCAGCCCAAGTGAAAGTTCTTGGGAAGGAAATTGGGAGCAGTAGCTATGGCAATAGTGTTCTTGAGGGCAGGTCTTCTCTTTCCCACTGGAGGTTTCCCTGCATCACTGTCCATCCTGATGGTTCAAGATTCAAGGCATCAGCCACAGCAACAGAATGGTTTCATGAGCGCTCCCAGAGTTGAAATCTTGATGCCTGCTGCTTTTGCTATTCAATCAATCTCAGGGAGTCAGGGTAACATCCACCAACTGCGCCATCCAAAACCCAGATGGTCCAAGTTATACCCACACATAGCTACTTTATAAGGACCTGGGCATCAAAACAGCCTAAATCATTGAGCTGTTCACATAGCAACTCAAAAATGGGAGTCAGATTAGCTCTTACTAATCACTGAGCAAGCCCTCCACTTCTGCATTTATGAAATGAGGTAGAAGGTACCCGCTCAGATGCTGACAGGGACAGGCAGGTCATATGAGTGAGTGGCAATAGGAAATGGTGGGGCCTGTGGAAAATGGATTTTAAATGTCTCATCTAAAGAGAGAAGCCATTACTTAATGAAGGCAAGTGTTGACAGGTAAGAATGAGTGCACGTTATTGCCAGGTCTTTCCATCTTTCAAAATAATTGGGAAATATGCAATTTATGTGTATTATGTGGATTTTTTTATTTGGCAACTAATAAAATATTTTTAATAGTCAAAATTGAGCTGAGAGCTGCGCATGTGTTATAAGTTTCGATCATCTCCAAAGTTCTCTTTCATCCTGAATTTTCTGTATTCTCTCACTGGGTCAGATCTCTTTGTTCTCAATAGGAGGTGTTCTGTCCACTAACCAAAAGTTAGGTATGCATAACTCCTATGAGGCCAAAGCAGCTATGACTGAGACCGGTGGTGTTCCCTTCCCCTCCTTCCTACATCTCATTTACCAATGCTGAGTTGTTCTCACCTGAGAACCTCAAGTACATCCATATGCTCTCTTCCCAACTATGAATGAAAAGCTACCCAATTCAGTTTGTTGGTAGAAGAGCCTGATCCCCAAGAGATTCACTACAGCTCTCTTGGGCTGACACTTAAGCTCCCCCAGCCAGCAAATACAAACTTGTAATTACCACGATCATGAGCAACTTGCTGGTTACCCTTTATCAAGCTCCACTCTACTATAGTCCAGTTTACCTCCCCATGTAGGTGGCGTTAATTAGTGATTACTAGCATGTTATCTTGAGTTAGGCTGTTGTATTTGAATCCCAATTCCTCCATTTCCTAGCTGTGTAAATTTGAACAAATCACTCAACGTTTTTGTGTCCTCGATCATAAAAGATCGCTATAACCACACCTATATCACAGGTAGGTTGTACAAATTAGATGAGTAGTCATCTGTAGACCCTTCACAATGGTGCCTGCCACCTGACATTGTTACATGGGGTTTCTATTACTATAATTCAAAAGGACTAAGCAGCATGATTAATGCAGGTATTGCCAAAATGGGATGCTGGTGAACAGAAATAGAGAATTCAAAGGTGGAACAAAGGCTCCAACTGCCTGATCCAATCCTACTCTCTCTCCCTCAATCAGTCACCTCTCCCTACAAGGTCACAGAAAGACAGCAGCACAGACAACAAAGAAAGTTAGCATTTTACTGCTGGTTGGGCTGCAGTGAGCAGGACACTGAGACTGAGGCAGCTCTGGTCTGCGGCTGGGGCTAAGGCTTGGTTCCCAGCCTCAGTGTGAAATTCTGGAGAACCAGGTTGGAGTACCCAGCGGACCTCTGTGGCCCAGCCACCATAGGTTGGTGACCTAGAACAAAACTCTTTCAAATGGCTGCTGTGCCTCCTTTTCCCCAAAGTCAAAACTTAATTTCAGATGTATCCCTCCCTGACTGGGGAGAAGCCGGGCTTTATGCTCATTGCCCTACACGCACACACTTCTAAAGGCAACAGATAAACAAGACCCTCCGGTTTCCATTGCACAGAAGGGAACTGGTATAAACACCTATAGCTGGTCTCTCCTGGGCTGGACAGCAATTTCTGGAAGGCTTTGGAGAGCAAGGAAGGGACAAGATAGCTGTGGGGCCCTCTCGTTTTCCCCAGGCTTCTCGAACAGAGGGAACAGCTTCCAGAGAGGGAAATGCAAAGGCAGTCCCTCCCCTAGAGCAGTGGACACTTCTGCACTCTGGAATCTGGTCATCACTGTCTTTCTTCCTCCCTGGAAATGGGGCAACCACCTGGAATCTGACCACCCTGAAGAGGAGTGAAGCAGAGAGAGGGAGGAGAAATATTGCCTGAGGCCAGCTGCAAACAATAAATGCAGCAAACATGAACTTGACACCTCTGTGGCCTTTTCAGGTTTCTTTGTGTGTAAAGTGAAGATTGAACTGGTAGCCCACTCTGATCCTCTATAAGCTATAAGACCATGAGCTCAGGTGCCATGTCACACCACTGCTCAAGCATACAAACCACTCTGCTGCAGCCTTGGTCCTTAGAGAAGACAAGCTTAGAATTCAGTGAGTAACAGAACTCCAGTCAGCCTAGTTGTATAGTTTGCTCCCACTCAAGAAGGGCCTTCGCTGTACTCCACCCATGCTCCTTGAAAACCTTCCACCCATAGCAGGGGGCATCCAGATGTGGGACTCTGAGCCAAGGGGAAGACCACTTTGAAAAACTTGTGCTCTGGCTATTAAGAAATAGGGCACTGTGCTGGTGAAGGGTACAAATTTCAGGCATTTCTGACTTGCTGAAAACAATTACCACTTGTTCTGTGATTCTTCAAGCTTGTTCTCAGCTCAGATTCCATTCGGACATTTCAGAGTCAGCAGAGCATGTAAAAGGGGGGTGTTTTTCACCAGCTCAGACATTTTTCAGATGCTTTTTGTGATTGGATAAGCTCAAACATAGCTTTGTTTTAAACTTTCAAACATGCTGTGATATTGATGGAAAAAGGAAGTTGGTGGGAAAGGGAGCTGTTACCTTCATTTCGACTCTTATGTGAAAGGATGGGGAAGACTTGAAAGGGGGGTTACTCAAATGTGGCCTCTAAGGAAGGAGGCTGCACAGAGGACCACAAAGAAAATGCAGCTTCATCAGAGACAGAAGAAAGCTGGAATTAACAATTAAAACTCTAGCTGACACTCCTGGTTTCCAAGAGCACAGTTTTAGGTTACATAAAATTTTTCTTCTCAATGAAAAAAAAAAAATCAAGAGCTGGTTGAAATTTCCAACATGCCATATTGCAGTGCTGTTATTTAGAAAACTAAACATATGTATATGTAATTTTTCAAACAAAGATGTTGTTTTAAGTGTAAGGCCCATAGCAATTCTATTCATTATAAACATTGGGTCTAATCCAGGGTGAGGGAAAATTAACTTTTCTGCCACAAGAAGTCTTCCTTCCATTAGCTCTGGAACATGGTTTTTCAAAATTGCAGTCTCTCTCCCTTTGGACCCCAAGAAAATATGAGGATGGAGAACTGGCTTTGGATCCTTGCTCAAATAAGTTACAACCTTTTAAAGTTCAGGGAAGGATTTTTGGAATAATCTTTACTACCAACTAACTTTTCCCTTACATGTATTATTATAAGGTTCAAAAAGGAGAGCACATTAATAAAACAAAATGGGATGGATGTCAGAGGAAGAATATAAGCTGTTGTTATTTTTTGCTGCTAATAAATAACATTTGGGGCATACTTGCCATATGCAAGTCCCTGATCCAGGAACCCTTACATGTGTTAATTCATTTAATGCATACAACAACCTTTTAAAGTAAATGCTGTTATTATACCCATTTTACAGAGACAGAAACTGAGATTTAAAGAGTTTAACCTTCTTAGAAAGTGAGAAAGCTAGATGAAGTCAGGACAATGTGGATCTACATTTTTAACCACTACATTTTAAAACTGTGTACCCTCTATATGCAATGCTAAGACTCTGCTAGGTACTTTAAATTCATCAACTCATTTAATCCTCATAGCACTGTAGATTTTTAACCCCTAATTTACAGACAAGCCAAATATGGCTATGTAACAAAACTAAGTAACTAGAAAAAGGGCATACAGTAGGCAAATAGCAGAACCTGGATTTGAACCCAAGCCTACAAGAGTTCAAAGTTTATATGAAGTTGTGCGGCACACATCCTGTGCCAGAAGCTAGGAATTCATGGAAAACATGAGACATGGTCCCTGCATGCCCCAAGATTACCTATCTTCCTCTCTAGATAGAAGACATAAAGAATAGAGGTTACAGTGCAAAAGGTTGCTATTTTGTAACCACTAGACTCTCAGCTTTTAGAGTTCAATGGTAATGTCTTGTTTTCCTTTATAAGTGTCCTAGTTAGTGTATGTCCCCAATTAGAATAGTTCTGCCATGTCTATTTAGGTGATCTGAAGTGAAGAGGCAATCCCAGAGAATCTATGAGCTTCTTTAACACATCTGGGCACAAAAATTAGAACTAAACAGAAATTCTAACTATCCAATACTTTCCCAACAAAGCAAACCTAAGGTCTACAAAGTAAACTCAGTAGTTTTGAGAAATTAGGAGAGTTACTTGAATACGAAGATCTCTAAGACAGAGAAATTGGACATTGAAAGAAATGATGGGAGGAAAAAAAATAGGATTCCTACCAATTTGGCTACTGGGACCAAATATTTCATTAAGTTTCTAAATTTGGTCCTGGAAGTAGAACCAGATTGAGGGTACTCTCTATGTGGATGAATGCTGATCTTTCTGACTTCCAGGTATGAATCAGAAGGTGAAAAAGGAGTGAAAACTTACATATCTGCCCAGATGATTGATGTTGGGGAAAAATCCCATTTTTCACAAATTATGGACTTTTTTTTTACTGCTAGTAACGCACAGAAGATTAAAGTGAAGTCTATATTTCACAAATGGGAGGACCAAATGATTTAAAACCTGTGTTATAATGACCTACTTTGGAGTGAAGAATCAATTTCTTTTACAGCAAGAATCTGTTAATTTAGGGAAAGGGAGAGAAAGAGAGAGGAAGCACATGGACTGAGCATAAAAGTAAAGGAGGAAAAAGCAGAGAAAGAAAATAGCTTTAGAAGTCAGGTAGGGTTTTTCTGGCTCTATTTTTATATATCAAGCAAATTAGAGACCATTTTGCATGATGGAAGGAGGATAAACTTTGGATTCCATTTTCAGTCCTGGCATTCCCCCTTAAATGTTGTATTAGTTTCTTCTTGCTGCTGTAACAAGTTAACACAAATTTAGTGACTTAAAACAAGACAGATTTGTTACAGTTCTGTGGGTCTGGAGTCTGACACAGGTCTCACTAGACTAAATCAAGGTGTTGGTAGGGCTGTATTCCCTCTGGAGACACTAGGGAAAAATCCCTTTCCTTGTCTTTTCCAGCTTCTCAGAGCTACCCACATTCCTTGACTCATGACCCTCTTCTATTGACAAAGCCAGCAATGGCCAGTTAAGTCTTTCCCACATCACATCAACACTGACCCTTCTGCCTCCCACTTCTAAGGACCCCTTGTGATTACACTGGGCTCACCCAGATAACCCAGTATAATCTCCCTTCCCATAGGTCAGCTGATTAGTAACCTTAATTCCATCTACAACTTCAGTTCCCCTTTGAGATGTAACCTAACACATTCACAGGTTCAGAGAATTAAGATGCTGGGTTGGGGGGATGGGGACATTATTCTGCCAATCACAGGTGCTGTGGGACCTTAACAACTTACTTAGCTGCTAACCATCAATTTTCTCATCTATAAAATGGGAATAAAAATACTTGCCACATAGAGTATCTGCAAAAATTAAAGACAAAAAAATAAAACGACAGTGCACCTGTAACTCACTGGTGAGAGTGAGCCCTTGGTAGAGACCACCTATCATTATCATTATTAGCTCTTAATAATTTTCTGGGTACTAAGATAGTTAACATTTCCTAATGACCTGGTCATTTAACAGTACATGTTGACAATTCTATTTTAAGCTTTCTCCCATCCTATTTCATTATATTAAACACACTGGAATGTTCCTGGTAAGCTGCCTTCAGCATAAGTACATCCACGTGCTCCCCCAACCTGGCACAGGCCTGGCAGAAAACAGCAGATGTGGTTTTTCACTTAACCTAGGGGTTTCTTCCAACTCTCTTTCTATACAGAGCCCCTGCCTCTACAGAGGAAGAGTCAAGGGGAGCTAAGAAAATGAAAAAGAAGGTAAAGTGGTGTCTTAAGTGATTTGGCTTCTCTTATCACATGAAGCAACAGGATCTCCCTGGCAGGAGCCCTTTCTAGCATCAGAAGGTCCAAAGTCCCTCAGTGACACACCTGGGTATGTGGCAGAGTCTCATATTGCAAAGGTGGAAAGCTCCAAGCCTGAAAGGATAAAAACAGGAGAATTGCCAAGCAGAGGCACCTTCCTCCTTTCAGCAGTACAATGAAATTCTCTCAGATATTACCTCATCATTATCCCAGTATCCAGAGAGAACCCCCTTTGGTGGAGCTAAGCGTCAAGGCCGGAAGTTCTGCCAGGTGCCCACCAATTAACTAGATCCTTTATTTCACTCCTGCTGATCTGTGGAAAATTCAAGGGAGCCGTTCCAAGGAGCTAGCCAGGTGCAAGATTCGGCTAAAGATGAAAAGAGAGCATTCGGAGGCAAAGCCAAGCCACAACTCATGAGGGACCGTGTGGGCTTCCTTAATGGTTACCATAAAACTGGTGACCTCTAACCAGCACTTCCAGGTCAAACCATTCTGTTCTCTACAAGCAGGAATGCTAGCACCTGTCACTTGGCACAGAACTCCAGAGATCTTTACTCCCCAACAGCTTCTTCTGGAAGGGAAGACCTTGTCTCATTAAATGCCTTTCAGATTGGGGCAGCAGCCTTCCCATCAAATCACTTCACTTTTTGGTGGGAGAGAATAAACGTTTCAGCCGCAGGCATATGAGGAGGCAGAACTAAAAGTACATCTTCTGATTCTGTGACTTTTTCTTACCACACCAGGCTGACCCTTCAAAGTAAAGAGGAAGAGGAAGCAGTGGCAGCTGCCAGAATATCTTCAGCTTCATATATTATAATATTTAGGATATGAATGTTTCTCTAAGTATTTGATGCCATTCAGCTTTGACAGGTAAAACAATCTTTGCATGTTTCCATATCCGCTGATAGTCTGTTTCATTAGAGAAAACAAACTCTCCAAAACTCTCTGCACTCTGCCTCCACCCTCTAGCCCACCCTGGAAGGTTCTGGAAATGGCACTACTCTGTGGCCGCATCCAGTATCCTGGGGATCCATAAACTTCCCAGAGGGCAAGGGTAGTAATGGGTGAAGACAGAGCACTCAAGTCAAACACACAAACACACACACCCTCAGACAGCTGAGGCTGCACCCAGAAGTCTGAGAGGCAAAGATTCAAGGACAACAAGAGGGGTCGCTGGCTAGCCAGCCATTCATCAAAGGACAAGTAGCTGCCCACCTCTGACATGTGCATGGATGAATGGAGCAGACAAAAAACAATAAATTGCCAAAACGGCATAACTCTGTGAAATCACCAGGAGAGCTAATGGGACTACAAAAAGAAAATACACACATGCACGCACACACACACACACACACACACACACACAGAGTCAGTCCTGTGAAATACAACCTAGTGCTGCCTTATAAATTTTCATACTCTGCTGTGATCCATCACAGTAGATATTACACCCCAAACTATCATCCATCATGAGGAGCACTACAGGCAGGCAGGGACCCAGCACAGAGGGGATTCACAGGCTCCACTCCCTGGGGTACATCCCTATCCCTTTTAAGCTATAAATTGGGGGTCTGGAAAGGAACAGAATTGCAAAAGGCAGCAGGCATTTAGCGGCACCCACTCACTCTGGGAGGAGAGGGCATTTGCCTGTTTGTTTGGGAATTCCCTTGCAGCAACGTGCAAAGCTGGGAATGCAGAGCACGCCCTCAGATTTCTACTAAGCCAATTCTCACTTTCTCCTGTGTGCTGCTTTCACACCTGCAGGGGCCTGGAAATGTCCTAGGCCCTGTCTTCCTATTGAGGTTCCAATTCTCCCATCGAAGAAATGGGTACTCATATTTTAAGAAACTCTGAGTTGAGACCCCAATACTCTCAGATCTTCCCCAGCTTGTCAACCTAGGAGCACAGGAGAAACCATGGGAAAGTTAAACAAGAGAAGGGAAATAGAAGGATGGGAGGGAAGATGAAAGAGATTGAATACGACTGGCACTTCATTTACATCATCTCAGTTCATCCTTGCAGCACCTTTAACACGAGAGGATTATTTACTCTCACGTTACAGATGGGAAAAAAAATGGAGACTCAGAGAGGTTACTTAGTTTGTCTAGGTGGCAAGATTATTTTGTGCTTTGTTTTCTCAGAAAACCAGCTAAATCTAAGGAGGTAGTTACCCCCACATTCTCGGCCTTGCTCCCCCTGCCCCAGCTCTGGAGGATCCATGGAACAGGGGAGGATAAAGAACAGAGAGAGCAGCGGGACATAGGTAACCATGCCCACTTCCCCACTGCAGATCTGGCTGAGATGGGGGCTGGCAGGGATGGGGAGAAGGATGAGAAAAGAAAAGCTTCCATTTATATGTGAGCTTCAAGTTTTAAAATGGACTGGAATTTTTTAATGTCTGAAAATGAGCTTTAATTTGCCAAAATAAATTCTAATGACTGAAAGGCATTAAAAATTTTGAGGTCCTGGGGTGAGAAATGGGGTTCAGCACAGCTTGACTGAAGGTAGCAGGAAAAAAAATAGAAAGATGGTGTCTTCCAACTTGGACCCTATCAAGTCAGCCCAACTGATAGGTTGGTTACACTGAATATTACATATGTTTGCAAAGTCAGAATCTGAGCTTTGTTTTCTAACTCCAAAAGCAGAGATCTTTCTAGCTCTATGGGGATAGAAACCAACGGCAGTTGAGGTCATTAAACAGATAGTTTGGAATCACTTTTTCCCAAAGTTACCCACAACAGCTTATATCTCCTTCAGGAATTAAGATCTGTTTAGGAATTACATAGTGGTCTGTAATGGGAATCAGTCCAGTTCCATATAATTTTGTCCACTACTGTGTCTAATTTGGTGGATTAAGAACACTGGCCAACTTAGTGGAAGATACCAAGAAATAAGTACTGACAACAACTCTCTCCTTGCCCAAACTTACTTAGGCTCCTCTGAGTCCTCTGGATGAGGCCCTAAACTTAGGCTGCTAGTAGCAAGAATCCTAATTCACTTTATCAAGAATCCCGCACATCGTCTGACCAAATTCATCATCCCGCACCCTTGATATCTAAATCCTTATCCCTTAGCAAGAATCCTAGTAGACAGTTTAGCAAGAATCCCCCTACCTTTGTATCTCTTCTTAGTTATTTTCTACCTACTGACCTCCTCATTCTGGCTACAAATCCTCAGCTGTCTGCTGTATTTAGACTTAAGCTCAGCATCTCCCCTCTATTGCCATGGTCTTGAATAAAATCTCTTGCCGTTGTTAACAAGTTCCCATTGCATCATTTCTCTTTCACAGCACCGACCCCAGTAACCTTCCTGATTTAAACCGTGCAGAATGGAGAACAGTTAACCTCTATGATATGTGTCTGTGGTTTGCAGATCTTGTTTCTCTGTCTGTTGCCAAGTGTATTTTGGATTTTCTCATCCTTTTCAGTTGGTATTAAACGAAGAAGAAGACTCAAAAACCAAATAAAAAAAAAGAGAAGAAAATATTACAAAGAAATCCAGGGGAAAGGACCAATTAGTACACATAACAAAGTAAGGCCCTGCATGAAAGGCCTGTGAGGAAGCAGGGAGAGAGGCCCAGGAGAGAGAGAAGCGAGAGGATGAGGGTTTCGCCGAGTCAGGCTTATGGACTAAATGTTATAGCTTTATAAATTCCCAGAAGTGCAAAAAAGATCTCAGTGTATATAATGCTTTAAAAAGTCACAGAAGAAAAAGGAAATGAATTCAACTCACTGGCTTTCGGGGCTGCCTTTTAAAAAAAAAGAGGCAGATAAATGTTGCTAACGGAGCTCTCTGCAATGTTTCAAAATGAATAAATAAAACCTTCCCTGCCAACTTTTTTTTATTATTATGTCTGTCTCTGACTTTTTAAATGTTTTTCTTAAAAATGCTTTCATGCTTCCTTTTCCCCTGAACGTTTTACAGCTCGCCTTCTTAAATTTCACTGGAGACCTGCAAATCAAGTTGCATCTTGCTGATTTGATAGCTGCTTTTACGCAGCCCAGCGGAAAGCAATGCCTTGGCATCACTCTTGCTGGGAAGAGAGTTTATTAGCACGCCCTCCCCTGCTTGGCTGGCAGGAGGACGTGCTAGGAAGGCCAGACTAGGCTAGGCCTGGCTTGGAAGCCAGCTGGCAGGCGTCTGCCTCAGGCGGATGGGCCACTCACCGGTGACCTTCAGTCTCTGCAGCGACAACAAAGGAAATCAGCCCTTTCTCCAAACATCACTAGAGACCCTTGCTTCCCTACCCAGTTGGGAGAAGGGAAGGGAAAGTGGACAGAGGCAAGAGAAGAAAAAATCCTTGTTTTGCAATCCCAGTAATTAGTCCTAGAGGATTTCTCCAACTGCTACTGCTGGCAGGAAGGCCTGGGAAAGTGGAGTCGCCAGGCTTGCTACACTGGCCACCGCGGAGCTGGCTCCCTACTTGAAATTCAAATGAGAGCAGCTCTGACCTTTCCTGTCACATATTTTATTTCAGAGACAGTTTACAAGGCCTCTCCACCATGCAGGTCATGTTTTAGTTTAAACAGAAATACTCTCGTAGGTGTTAGATGCGAGTTAATGATTACACTGAAATCATTCTAATTAGGCTCTGTTGTTACATGCTGCCCTTCGGGGGCTGCCGCTGTTGTCACATAAAGTATTTTGTAGAAAAATAATTGGTCTGAGATCCCTTCCTCCCTCTCTCACATCCCATCTCCTCTCTTTGTCTGTTTTTTTTTTTTAAGTAATTATTGATCTTTCAGCCCTTGATCAGGAAGATCATTTACCTCTCCATCCCCGTGAACCTTCTGGAAGGTATCAGCGCTGTCAGCTGCAGTCGGGAGAGAGGTAACGCTGGCCCGTCCTCTGCCAGTCCAGACCTGCATCTCAGAGTCAGAGGGGAGGTGAGAATGAAGTTTCTGTTAGGGCTCTTTCAACGCATCCTTGAGCTTTGTTTTGTCCTGTCGGTTTTGGGTGGAGGCTGGGTGGGGGCTGATTCAGAGAGCCTTGTCACCCTCCTGGGCTGGGTGCAGGGTGGGGGCTGACAGAGGAGGGGGCAGCACTGGTTTCTCTGTATGGTTTATTGTCATTTACATACGTCTACCGTGCTCAGTTCAATCCTAAACAATTCTAATTTTGTTACTGCTAGGATGATCCAATATTGATTCTTTTTTTTTCCTTTTCTCCACTTTGGTTTCTTCTCATTTATCTGCAATAATTGACCCAAGTGCCTTATGGAAAAAGCACTTAGCAATTTATGGGGATACACTGTGTTTAACACCACAGGAAGAGTGAGCGAAGTTGGCAGTCACAAAAAAGGGATCAGGGTGGGGGATGGCCACAGCTAATAGGGTCTCTTCTGGACCACACTGAAGAAGATAAGATGGACCATCATTTGGAGAAATACATTTTTCCTGAACTTCTGACAAGTCAGCAGGTTGTCTGAAGAGTTAGGAGAAGCCAGCAGCAGCTCCCAGTGAAGGAGGAAGGATTCCAACCGGGTAGGATACAGTAACCTAATATCCCAAGGGGGCCGACAGGGCACTTGCCGTCCTTGCTCACAACTGAGAGAGTTGGCTTCACTTTCTAAGGTGGTTTCCAATCTTAAAAATATTGAAAAAATTATTCTGAGGCCAACCTGTCCCAGTCACTTTAACTGTACATCAGATGTCATCAGAAAATCCAGCAAAATTAAACAGAAATGAAGTTTTGTAGCAAAGTGCTGTTTGTGGAAGAGTGATAAAAAAATTTTACTCATTCTGTTTACAAAAAAAAAAAAACACAAAGAATCAAAAACTGTCAAAGCATTACTAATGTTTACCTATCTTAAAAATTCAATATCCCTCGGATTTGCTGTCTGGTCCAATAATCCTTGCTTCTCAAAGTGTGGCCCATGGACCAGAGGTGCTCTCTTCTCCTGGGAGGGTGGTAGAAATGCAGAATCTCAGGCCAGCTGAATCAGAATTGGCACTTAACAAAATCCCAGGTGATTCAAGGGCACATTAAGTTCAAGATGCCTGCTTTTTCACATTCCTGCCTTTACCAGAACCACAGAAAATTCTTATTCCCCATGTAAGTAATGGGTTCCCTGACTAGGGGACTCACTGTCTCTGAAATCCACCTCATATCTAACACAATCATAGAAAGAGATGCCAGCTCAGGCTTCTTGCTCAGGTTCCCTAAGAAACCAAAAAGAATAAAACACAGACACTAATTGGATTTTCAAGGAAAAAAAATTAGTAGCAGGAACATCTCTTCCTTGAGAAATATGTTGTAGAGTTTGACTTGTATTTTTTTTTGGCATGGGGTAGGGATAATTCAGAGAGTCTTGAATCCCTTCAAAGAAAGCCATAAAAATTAAAACACTGAGTTAGAGACTTCTTGCTCTTTTTATCTTTTTTTAAGAGCTAATGTGAGTTGTCAGTCCACCTTATATGAATAAACATTCCACCAGTGATGCTAAGAATTCAATTAATGTTCTATGTGAGTCAGAAAGGGTGAGTTTCTCACTGGTTCGATTTGCTTTCACTGTGTTAGGATCAGGTTTTAGAGGTTTGTTTTCCCTAATATGTTTTAGATAAAAATTTCTTCATACAGCACACATAGAAAAAATAAATATATGTGGATTTAGAGAGCGACAGATACAACTCTTGGTCTCTCTTCTACACAATTAGACCAGGTCATTTCAAGACCCCCATGAACCCTAGATCTTCATGCCTGCCAAGGCCCCCTACTGCAGCGTGTCGGTAACACCTGTGTCACTGCCTAAACAAGGCATCAATAATTAAATTCCCATTTGTAAAAAGAGGAAATTATTCATGCCATCAGCACTCCCCATCAATAACAGGAGGAAACCTAACTATCTCATTACCCCATCACACTGTGTGCAAACAGAACTGCCCGTTGTTGACAATAAATATTTGATAAGTGAGGAAGCAGGAAGGATAAACCAAGGTCTGCGGAGGGGCTGCCTGCGCAGCATGGATGTGGGACCAGAGTTAGGGTTTCCCTCATGCACCTGCCCCCTGACTGGCTTCCAGGATAAAACTGAACCAAAACAGCCTTTCTCTGTTCATGTCTAAAAATGAAATGTAACAAACCTTGGTTCCCTTTTTGCCTCCTTGGCTTCCTCAATAAATCCCTAAGGAAGTTTCTTAACTGTTTTAAAGAAACCATTATATTTGAAACATGCTACTAAAGCTTAACATCCTGACTGGCAGGTTAGTGGGAAATGTCGTGATTGATGAGGTCGATGCAGGGATCGTGTCATGATCAGTGATCCATGATCAGTGAGCTCTGGATCTGGACTCGGCTTTCCCATGGACCTGCCGGGGAACCTGAGCTGCCTCACCTTCTGCGCATCAGTTTCCTCGACTCTTAAGCGAGACATTTGGTAGAGCTTATTCCTCTTTCAGCTCTTAAAAATTAAAAGTTTCTGTTCAGGGGGAGTTCTTTCCCCCTTAAAACAAAATACAGGAACTTCACAAATGACCAGAAAGAAGACAGGCATTGTCAATTCCAATCTGGTGTAGATTCTGAGACTGATCTTGGCAAAACAGGAACTCCAGACCCTAAGTCTCCTCATTGTATTGAGCAGCTATAATGCTGATTGTTTTCTTTTCCAAAGTTATGCTGTCTTCCTGCCCGCCATTGATTCCCTACCCTTCTTGGCCCTTCTGGCATCTCTGAGAGCAGATCTCAGCAGACAGCATCAACTGCATTCCCTTGTTCTCTGGCTTCCTGTGGGACTGGCCTGTGGAAGTTTCCAACAGGAGATCAGAGGCTGAGAGATGCGAGGGTATTTCTTTGTCACTTTTCTCCCTGTTTCTGCAACCTTTCTAAGACAACAGCCTTGTCTTCCCGTAAGAGCAGCTCCCACTGCCACCAGCCTCTGGTTCCTTTGCCTCTGCCCACAGCCCTTTCAATGAAGGCTTTTATTTGAACCATTGGAGTTCAGTTCCATTTCATACCCCAAATCTTAGTGATAGAGACAATAAATATTAAGATGAGCCCATTTAAAATAACCTTTAACTATATTCATTTCCAAGGACTACCACAGACTGGTGGCTTGTTTTCTCATAGTTCTAGAAACTAGAAATCTGAGATCAATGTCTGGCAGAATTGTTCTGTTCTGAGGCCTCTCTCCTTGGCTCACAGATGGCTGTCTTCTCCCTGAGTCTTTACATCATCTTCCCTCTATACATGCCTAGGTCTTAATGCCTCTTCTTAGAAGGACACCAGTCATACTGGATGAGGGGTACTCTAATGACCTCATTTAACCTTAATTACTTCTTGAAAGATCTTATTTCTAAATAAGATCATGTTTTGAGGTACCAGGAGTTAGAAGGTCAACATATGAAATTTTAGGGACATAATTCAGCCTATAACAAGTACTTTCAACCCAATTAAGACACATGTTTTGAAGAATGCAACCTGGCTGTTTCTAGCACATTCTTCAAGTAGGGTCTCTCCATCACAAACCCAAACCACAACAAGCACCATGCTTTCAAGAGGGTATGAGGACATGAACTCCAACCACACCTCAGTCACAATGTAGTGATGGCTTTGTTCATTTCAACCAGAGGAAACTGTGACCAGAAAGGGGACCTGCCATGGTAGGTAGGGAGCCTAGCTGGGAGGCAGAACATGGGGTCTCCCACCCTGTGGTCCCTGTGGCTGACCATCACTCAGTGTCTCAGTGCTCCATTCCTGCACTCATGAAATAATAGTAATATCAACTACCTCAAGTGGTTTTTGAAAGTATCAAAGGAGATAGCACATGTAAAGTCCTTTGCAAACTTAAAATACAATCCTATGCAAATAATAAAATTGTCCCGAGTTTAACTACTATTTTCTGTCTCACAGTATTCAGGTTCAAAGACAATAAACACTTTGAAAGTGTGAAATCTTGCCTTATGCTTATTTCTTCCACAGCTCCTAGCCAGGCACACTGTGGGTTTTCAATAAATGTTCACTGAATTAAAGTTTCACGAATGCAGTGTTTATCAAGATGCTTTTAATTAAAAAGAAAAACATTGAACAAAGGCACCCAGTTCTGGAAGATGAAACTAAAAATATCTACTAGCTTGGCCATTAAGCTGAGCTTATGAGGATTCCCAATGTATTTGCCAATATCTTTTTGTAATTATAGCACATCAATACATTTAGAATGCATTCAGGAAAACATTTATCAGTATTCCTTCCAGGGTGCAGCAGATATGGTGTATGGTTCTTTTCCAATGACAGGAGAGCATCTTCAGTTTCCTGGTAATTAGATGGGACCTTTAATGTAACTGAAATTTGTATCCAATAAAAGCTCCGCCCTCTAATCAACACATCATGGGTTTGCGCTTACTCTGAAATGTCATTTTATGGCAGACTAGCTTTACATTGCTTTTACATTATATTAGGTGACACTGATTGCTGGAATCCTAATTTATCTTCAGATGCTTGAATGCTGGAAAGCTTTATGAGAATACTACGGAAATCAAGCTGCAAGTGGGAAGTATCAGATGATGAAAAGTGGGAATTATAAACTGGGATATTTTTATTCTAAGAGAAATCCTTCCTTAAATCTTGTGAGCTTTTCCTGATGCCTTTCTAAAAACCTTTTCATTTGAATTCACTCATCTCACCCTGAGCATTGTAATAGAGGGTCTTTCCTTGAGACAGGGGTGGTAGGTTTTCTCTTTTAAGTTTATATCATGTTGAAAAGTATGATTTTAGTTGAAGTAGAATAGTAACATATAATTCACAATTTACACAGCTGCTTTCCTATTGAAAGCCACTTCCTATTTTATAACAGTCCAGTAACAGCATTACAAATACACAGAGAGAGGAGGAGGATTAGAGAGAGTTAAATAGCCTCCAAAGTTCCCACACTCAGATGCTATATATCCTATTACCAGGAATGAAAACGAGTTAGGAAAAGCTAAGAGAGGGGGAAAGAGGGGCGGGAGGTGGGGAAGACAGATCACCTGGTTTCAATGCTGACTCTGCCACATGCTAGCTGTGTAAACCTGGGCACATTTCTTAACCTCTCTGTGCCTCAGCTGTTTGTAAAAGCAGGGTCATATGAACACCTGCATCACAGGGCTGTTCTGCGGATTAAAAGAGCTCATTAAAGGAAGGGACGTACAACTGAGCCTAGAAAAGAATCAAGTCTAAAGAACGATTAGTTGTTGTTATAAAAATCAGCAGTCTTCATTAAGTCAGAATTTTGCCACTGGTTTTTTCCTAAGTGTGTCAACCTCTCACTTGGTCCTTCCTGGCCCTCACACTGAGGGCTCCCATAAGGGCACCAGGCCCTGAGATCACACATGTGCTAGAACAGGAAGGAACCTTAAGGACAGTGCTGTCCATGTCATGTCTTCTGTGGTGAAGAGACAAGGTCAGAGAGATGATGCTCTGGCGGGACTTCTTGTGAAGGTCATCGTGTTGGGCCTGGGACTAGATAACATCCCTGAGAGCACTTAGGCCTCACTACATACCCAGTTCTTGCCACAACCCACTCTCTTCTTTATTTTGTGAGTCCTTAGCTCAGTATTCTAAAAATTAACCTTCTGATGGCTAGAGAGAAAGTGATCTGGAAGACTGAAACTCAAGTTTCTTGAGGGCCAGAACTACATCATGACCTTTTCCTGTTTCTCCCATAAAACCTAGCATTTACCTCACACATGGTAGGTTATGAAAAAAAAATGTTGATTAAACATGTTGATTTAGTTTGATTGGCAGTCATAAATCTACTGCCATTCCTTTCTCGCCTTTAGCATATTTGACATATGGGCATATGGAAAAAATCATGAAAAAAACATGATAAGAATTTCAAATTCCTTTCTATTTCAGAACTCCTGTCATATTCCTTCTGCAATGCAAAGGCCCCCAAAAAGGCAAAAACAAGCAAAAAAAAAAATGCATACATTGTTTTGCTGAGAGGCCATTGCATCAACACACTGATATTCTTCAAAAGTCTTCCCACCAACATACCCACCTTGGAATATTGGCCTACTAACACACATAAAATTGCTTTGCCAACTCAAAAGGCATTTTTGGCTTCAGATTGAATGCAAACTGGATGGCCGCCAAATCCTATTTATCAATATAACAAACAATATTTACCAATTGCTTCATTTCCCTAAATTGTTTTCCATCCTCAGGACATGTTGTTTGCCTCTTAATTTGGCCCTAATTTCTTCATGCTGAAAACTTCTCCCACGTGTTTTACCTTATTCCTGCATGTGACAAAAGTAAACACTGACTTGGACAGCTCTGGCAGGTTGCTAATACAATAGATTGGTGCATTCTGCCATAAGCAGAGCCTGTCTTTCCGCCCTTTAGGGATTGCCTAACTATCCAATGTAATTTCGATTTTTGATATTTTAGTAATCATGCATGGGACTTCTTTAGGCATGTGAGACTGAAATCTCTGACAACACGTTGGAACATGTCTCAGTCAAGGACACAAACACAGTTGCCTCTAAGATGAAAAAAGCTGAAAAGGCAGGCATCCATGGAAGAGCAAGGGAGAGAGTCAGCTCAGAATTTAGGCCTGAATCTGGGATCTGGTTAATCTCCTAATCTTTGTTGATTTTCTAGAGATTTCATACTTCCTGCAACCTGGACACCTAGGACCAGAAACCAAGAAAGCATTTGAACCAAGTAGAGACAACAAAGAGATCTTAAAATCAAATTAACTCTTCCCTCAAACACACAATAAGTATGTTTTATGCCTTGTGATTAAACAAGAATTTACCCCAGGGTGGCCCCACACTAAGACCTTCAAGTGAGATCAGGAGCCACATTAAGGAAACAATAGGTTAATCTCGCTTGCCAGAAATCAGAAATAGGACTCTAATTGTTCCAGTCTAAGCCAGTCTGCATGGTAAGGCCAAATAAATCCTCCCCTGCCCTGCTTTTTGTCTTACTCGTCAGCTCAAAAAGCTGTGGGGCCCTCCATTTGACCAGTGCCCAGATCTCTCCACACAGGGCTTCTCATGCCAGCATGCATTGGCAGCCTCTGAGCACTCACCCAAAACCCCCTCCTCAGAAGGTTGGGGTGCTTGGTGCCCAACTATCTCTATTTCTAATAAGCTTCATATGTGAGGCCAACACTGCTGTAGCTCCTCTTACATATATGAAATCTAGTGACAACAGTCATTGAATGACTCATCCCAGGCCACACAGCTAATACTAATTGGCTGTAGAACCGGCGTCACCTCTAGTGTCCAGTCTCCTCTTAATCTGGTTGCAGTAATGAGCCTCCGCTTCTCACAGTGTCAATGGTCAATACCTCTGCTTGTCCTTTGAGGTCCTTCTGAATACACTACCTTGCAACCAAATGCTTGCCCTGCTTCCCCGGGGTATCCTCTACTTCAGCACAGCAACCCTCCTGGCTTTGTGCCCCTTAGATGATGTCACCTTCACGTGGGATATCCTTTCCACAGACTACCAGTTACCCCATCCATTCTTCAACTTTCTGCTCAATCCCCACTTCTTCCTCAAATCCTCCTGTAATGATTCCACTCTCGCTAATCACACTTTAGTGCTGATTGCACAGCATGGCCATTAACCTGCATTCTGACATAGTGTCTGTGATGGTTAATTGTGTGTATTGACTTCACTGGGCCACGGGGAACCCAGGGAGCTGATTAAGCATTATTTCTAGGTGTGTCTGTGAGGATGTTTCCAGAGGACATGAGCATTTGAGTTGGTAAGGGGAGCAAGCAGATGGCCCTCCCACTGTGGGAAGACATCCTCCAATTGGGTAAAGGCCTGAATGAAATGAAAAGGCAAGGGAAGATTGAATTCTCTCTCTGCCTGACTGCATCAGCTGGAATACTGATTTTCTCCTGCCCTCAGTGCTCCTAATTGTCAGGCCTTCAAACTCAGACTGAAACCTGTACCACTGGCTCCTTGATTAGTAGGCCTTCAAATTATACCATCAGCTTTCCTGGACCTCCAGCTTGCAAGATGGCAGATTGGGGGACATTCCGGCCTCCACGATCATGTGAGCCAATTCCTATAATAAAAATCTTTCAAGATATATATATATGGTGTGTGTGTGTAGAATATATCTATATACAGAATATGTATATTCTAGACAGATGTATGTTCTATATACACAGATATTATCTATACATATATATTTATATTTATACAATTTATATATATAAAACCTCTGGACTCTTTCTCTGGAGAACCCTAAGTCCTTTTAAGCTTTTTATATTGTTTGTTTCTTATATAACTCTTTTAATTATTTTCCCAAGTAGATTGAGTTTCCCAAAGTCAGGGCCCATCCTTTATATATATTTTTTCAGTATCTCTCACAGTATCTAGCATGATGTCAAACATATAGTAGGAAATAAACAGACACTTGCTGATTGCTCATTATTATTCTGTTGTCTCATTACACTGTCAATTGATATATGCTTGTCTGTTTTAAGATGTAGCCTCCTTGATGAAGACTTTTTTACATTGGCTTGAGAATCACAGGCTGTGGGGGACAGAAGCCATAGTTCATAAGGTATCAGCCTTATGACATTTTTTTTGTCTTTCAGAATGATTTTTTAATTGACCATTGTTTCAAAATCAGGACATTTTACATAAAATCTGAACCCCAAACTTCTCATGGAAAACTGTGAGAACCACAATTCTGTGCTCAGATTCCTACAGGTCATAATTGCTTTGGGCTATATGAATACAACTGACTCCTTTAGGCAGAGCTTGTGTCACCCAATCGGCCACAGTCAACACCCTTGCTATGGAGTCCTCAACACCAGGGTGAGTATCAATAGTCATCATACTTGACCACTGTTTTACATCTAACAGGGAAATAGCTGCTGGAACTATCAGTGATCAAAGGAAAGAAATCAAAGGTTAGCCCCAAAAGTCTACTTGTTTCAAAACAAAAGTTGGAGAGAGAATGTATGCCTTTGTAAATGCAAGGAATATGCCTATATGTTCAACATGCAAAAAAACTATGTCCATGTCTTTTTCTTATGCCCCACCTGCCTCACTCATTCACACTGGGTCTCTCAGGCACTCACTTTGTGACCCTAAGTGAACTGCTGGCTTAGCTCTAGCATATTGACCAGGTAAGCTAAGTTATGTTGCAGTAAGGAAAAATCTAACAACAAATGTTATTTCTTGTCCACCCTTCATGTCCATTAAGGGTCAGCTGAGGCATCTGCCATGGGTTTCTTTGCTCTGGTTGATCCCCCATCTTGACTATTGCCAGTCACAATAACAAGCAAAAGAGCTCTAAAGAAGCCTCACATGAGCAACTAAATACTCCAGCCTGCAAATGACACACACCACTTCTGCTCACAATGCATTAGCCCAAATCATTCACATGATCCCAACCCAACCACAAGGAAATACAAGCCCATTGTGTATCTGAATGCAAAGAGCTGAAAATGAATAATGAGCGACATTGATGACCACCTCCATGAAACCAGCAATACCCTGACCTTGAAAATGTTAAACCTACCCCTGTAGCATGGGGAGCAGCCAGTGGTGGGTGCATTCCTAATGCACTGCCTGAATCCTTAGCTGGATGGCCAGAGTCTAGCAGAACTTCTATCCAAAGGCTCTGCACAAAGAAAAGCCCCACCTGTTGCTTATATTTGAGGATTCCTAGAGAAGTACAAGATAACTGATATTTCTTCAAAACTGCTAACTGTGAATCCCTGCACATCTTAGCCATCAATATCACACTGGTAAGAATGATGCTCTCCCTGCCAGTTTAAGCCACCCTGTTATACCTGGAGCAATGGAAACACTGATAAGAAAGAGAAGACTTCCAAGCCATAGAGATAAGAACTTTATCAACAGGGATGTAATTTGTTGAAGAAGGAAACAAAATGAGAGGGGATGCATAAGCTCATTGTGCAAAAACCATGTCTAATGCAACATTTTGGGTGGCACCTTGCACGTTACTGAATTAAAATTTTAACAACTTTAATAACATCCTTGAACCTGATCCTTCTCCGACAGGCACATTATAAAAGCTACCTTCAAAACTGATGCTAGAAAAGCTACACTTACTGCTTAGTCTTATTTCTGACAAGTACCTGTACACTACTTGTAACGTATAAAAAATCCTCACTTAATTTGCCTTTTCACTATTGCAGTGGAAAAAAAGCCAGAAACAAAGAATAAGAATGAATCTTTGAAGTCTGCAATAAACCCTGACCATTCACAGTGTCTGTGTGAACATCTCTGCATACACCTTCAGAAATGAGAAAATGCTCTGGAACATACTCAGCAAGACTTTACCCAGCTTGCCTCTTTCAGTGTTGAAAATATCCACATGCTCTTTTTTCTACATGCACTGACATTTCTCCCATACACAGTCTCCTTGTGTTGGGCAGAAAACACTTTAATCAGAACCCAATTTATCATAGAGAATAATGAGTGCTTTTAAAAAGCACAGATAAAGATAGCTTTACAAATAAGGTAGGACTTCCATAAATTGCTACCTGCTGAAAGCACACAATGCGGGCCCTGTCATGAAATCACAGTAAGATAATAACAGTTTTATTTAATAAAATTTGGTGACCAATTGAACACACATATTAAGAATTATGTGAAAAGAATGCCTTTTTGTATATTTCCTGCCAGCCACTACGTTAGAAATCGAGACTATATTTCAGAGCGCCCCACTGGGAGATTCAGAGCCAACAGCAAGACATCTTGATATCTTGATATCTGTATTAAAAAGTCCAGTTTGACCGTTTGGTCACTCTCAGTGTATGGCTCACTCAGGCAAGACAACTGAAGATTCCAAACTTTGGTTTATGATTAACATTACTGTCACAAAAACAAAGAAAAAAAATTTCATTTCATGAATTCTTTTCAAACTGAAACCTTAACATCTGTTCTAATAGGACCTAAGAAATAAAAACAATAGGACAAAATGTGGATGACTACTGTAGGGCCATAAAAAATTTCATTTCTAATATCATGACAAGAGACTTTTCAGAATCATACACACAGGCACACCAACACCAACACACAAGTACAAATCCCAAAACATGCAGAATATTCTGGGATCACTCTGAGATTTTAAAGGAATTGATCTACCATTCGGATGGTCCTCCTCTGCCATCAGATAGCCATACCTGGCTTCTCAGATAGCTTCAGCCTGTGATATCGCAAACCAGTGTAAGAGTCCCCAAAGATTCCAAGGGATGATACAGGCAGAGAGGCTTTTAAGCTCAGTGGTTTGGAACCATTGTGACATGTGGGGCCCCATGAGTAAGCCTAGCAGGAGAAGGTGGGGAAGAGAGGGAGACTGAGAGGCCCTAGAGTGTCCCCTGGCACAAAAAGTTGATGCCCAATTAGATTTAGAAAAAGTGACAAAGAGTTGATGCCCAATTAGGTTTAGAAAAAGCTCTTCTCTGTAAACCTCAATTACCTGTGATGCCTTATGACATTCAGCATTTACAAAGTATAATTACACAATAGTGTCTGACATTTAACGTCTAAGGATAATTTAAAAGACTTCTACTTCAAAAAGGCTGCTCATGAGCAACAGTAATCACTTCAATTAGCTTGGCACCATTACAATGTAACAAGACCATTTGACTGCCTATTAGAACCAGCCAAGCTCTTCAAGTGTGTTAATTTAGCAGTCATTGCTAATTTCTGGGCTTTACTACATTTGCATAGGAAAACACAGCCCTTTAAGCAGGAGAGGAAGTTTCATTCCTGAACATGCTTCCTATTCTTAGAGGAGCTTTTTATATTTTCACATAAAAAAAAAAAAAATATTCGAAACGTGGGCATCTCTAAATAATACTGGGTAGGAGAAAACTCTTAACCAAATTAAAGCAAGATGCTAGTACTCCCAGTTTTCTATAATTTATATGCATGTGTGCATATATACATATAAATATATGCACAAACATGATAATATATATAATAGATAACACGTAAAATGCATTGGACATACCTAATATATTTATATCATCCAACATATTATAAATATATATAATATTCAATGTGTAATAGATACATTGTAATGTATTTAAATTCAAATAGACAAAACTGTGGTTGGACCAAAGCGTCTTTGTTAGTTCCCTATTTCATTCTATTTTCTAGACTTAAGCACAAGTGTTCACTCTGTCTCTGTTCTACTCCAGACAAGTAGGGAAGAGCTACTGAGATCTCTAATTTGGGCTTGCACGTTCCTGTCACCTGTATAACCTGACAGGACTGCAGCTGTACGATCAATCATGCCTGAAAAACTCCTTTCTTTGCTTTGGAAGTTCTCAGAACATAATCTCACTGCATCCAGTGCTCATCCAAATCCTGGGGCTCAGTTCCCAAGCTGTGCAGATTTAAGTGGACACTGGATGCCAGGTGACCCTGGCTTCAGGAGTTGGCAAGGGATCTGCCCTATGCTGAGCAGTTCAATGAACTTTCTTTTCCTCCCTCTGTTCTTCCTTGCTCTCTACAGCCTGCACGGCTGCTGCCATTCAACATTGGTCTCACTTTAATGAATTCCCTCTTTTACTACACTTGTCAGACCTGTTCATGAATTCTTTCTCCATCAGAGTCAAGAACCATCCCCCATCCAGTTTGAGGTTTCACCTACTGAGCAGGGAGAGAACTCCCCATATGCAGCTGGCAGACAACATCAGTTGTACAAGGGGCCTTTTCTACTCAGCCGGGCAACTGACAACTCTTTGTCTTCACTTCTTCCTTACACAGAGCCTCAAGGTCATCTACAGGTGAGAATTTAGGGCTTTCTTGGGTCTTTACTGATCACAGCCAGAGCCCTCAGCATGCATTCAGTCTACTCTTGCATGTGGCCTTATCTGTTCCCAAGAATATATCAGAGTTTTTCAAACCCCAGTGGACAGCTCATTCCAGTCTGTCCTTTTAAGTCTTTGGTTATCTTATTTTTTTTCCCCAACTGTTATGCCCACTTACCTCTGTTTACTACTTTTTTGTCAAATGTATATCACAGTGGTTCAACAGTCCCCCTTCCCCTACCCCTGCGCATTCCCCTTCCCCTTGGTAACCACTAGTCACTTCTCAGTGTCTATGAGTCTAATGTTGTTTTGTACCTTCCATTTTGGTTTGTTTTTATATTCTACTAAGTGAAATCATAGTATTTGTCTTTCTCCACCTGGCTTATTTCACTGAGCATAATACACTCTAGATTCATCCATGTTGCAAATGGCAGGATTTCTTTTCTTTTTACAGCTGAATAATATTCCTTTGGGTATATGCACCACATCTTCTTTATCCAGTCATCTATTGATGGATAGTTAGGTTGTTTCCATATCTTGGCTATTGCAAACAGCGTGGTGATAAACAGAGGGGTGCATACCTTTTCAAATCAGGGATTTTGTTTTCTTCAGGTAAATTCCTAGGAGTGGAATTGCTGGGTCAAATGGTATTTCTATTTTTAGTTTTTTTGAGGACCTCCATAATGCTTTCCACAGTGGTTGCACCAATTTGCATCCCACCAACAGTGTAAGAGAGTTTCTATTTCTATGCACCCTTGTCTATTTTTGACAAGTGAACTTGAAAAGGGACTTTTATTGCTGAATTAGCTCTGAGTCAGAATGAAGACAGCTTTGCAAGTGGAGTGCTCCAGGAACCACCAGACAAGTCAAATAATGACAATTCTCTAGGAATGAGGGTTTGAAGGAATATCAACTCCCTTCTGTACCCTCTGAAGGCTTCCAAGGCATAGGCTTTCACTGTGATTGTGGGCTGCTGGTTTTAAACACTACCACACTGCCACAGAGCTCAAGAGAGGAGACTGAAATAAAGCAAGTTAAAGATGCCACAAAGGTCACAGTTCTTACTAAAATTCAACAAATTTCTTGAATGAATGCTCCCCAGATTGTTATGAGATTTTGGTTAATTTCCAGATCTCTTAAAAGTTGATTCACGCAATTTTTTCCAATTTTCTTACTGCTTTTACGGCAGAGAGAATTCTTGTTTGTCCTTTCCTATCATTACTCACTGAAGCAATTCCAAATATTCCCCTTTTCTAACAAAAATCTAAATTCCTCAATTTGATTCGAAACTTTCCCCAAATCATATCCTAGTCAAACTTACTTTCTCCTTATCATCCTCCTCCTCAATTATGTAAACTCTGAACCACAACCAAGTTGCTTTCCTTCCTGTTGCCTGAGTAAGTGACACTCGGTGCTGCCTGAAGCCTTTCATACTTTTCTCCTCACTTTGGCTGTACCTACCCCACCCCTCTGACCATCCAGATCCCATCATCTGAGTCCTGCCTACATCCTCCCTCAGTTTCCCCAAGCACTTTAGCACACAAAGGTGTCTTCCTTCTCTCTTCTGATTAAAACTAAGTCTCTTACAGTCATTCTATCAGCTGACTTGATATTGTTGCATAATGCTTTTCTGTGAATCATATCTTGTCTAATAAACAAGACTTGAACTACTTGAGAATGAATCCATTTTATAATTTCAATCTTAAATTATGATAGGTACACAGCAGATACTCAATAAATTTTAATTAAATTGAATCAGATAGAAGTAGACCAGGTTCCTTTGAAATTGGTTCATGGCTACCTCCACACTTCTAGTCTTCAACCTATACATTCTTAAAAGCAACTTTTCTTCTGGGGACATATTAAATGCACTGGCATTTCCTTCTTTGCAACCAGAAGGTGAGACTTCAAAGGAAGAGAATTGCCCCAACTGGCTCTTTTCTATGATGAGCTTCAGAAAACAGTAGCATTAGACAGAACCTTGAAAAATATATGAATAAGCTTGAATCTACCTCGATTTTCCAAGCAGATAAATATGGGAAATGGACAATTTCCTTAGGTTGATTTTTACCAACCTGGCTTATAGTTTATCCAATCTAGCTGATGTTTTTTCTTCTTAGTTTCATTCTGTGTGCCAAGGGATTTACTAATGACACAGTAAATTCATTATTACTTATCCAAATTATTTGTCCATTCTAATAGTGAGTGTGTGAGTGTTTGTGTTTAATGCTCTGTGGATCACCTACTACATGGCAGTTAAATAACAGATAATGAATAATCATCAATAACAAGGAAAAGAAATTCTCATCACTAAGATTCCCTGAGTCTGTCACATTCAAATCCCAAGAAGAGTTCAACATAGAATAGAAACAATTGTAAGGCAATAATAGAGTGACTATGGCATAGTAACTGACAATAACAATATTACACATATTATATTCAGATTATTACATTATCAGAGACTGAAAGTTTGTGTACCTCCAAAATTCGTATGTGGAAATCCTAATCCCCAATGTGATAGTATTTAGAAGTGGGGTCTATGGGAGGCAATTAAGTCATGAGAATAGAACCTTCATAAGTGGGATTAGTGCCCTTATAAAAGGGCCCCAGGGAGATTCCTTGCCATTTCTACCATGAAAGGATGCAGCAACAAGATGAGCATTTATGAACCTGGAAACAGGCTCTCACCAGACACCAAATCTGCTGACACATTGCTCTTGGACTTCCAGCCTCCAGAACTGTGAGAAATAAATTTCTGTTGTTTATAAGCCTTCCACTCTGTGGTATTTTGTTATAGCAGCCCAAATTGCATTTACATTATGCAAAAATAATTAAATCTTGATTGCCAGTACACCCAAAAAATCAGCTCCCACAGTGAGTAAAAGAGAAATAAAATATACTGGACACTTAAGGCCACATATTAACAGCCTTATCAAATAAAACAGTGCTGTGGAATAAACTTATTCAAGTTGCTCTTCCTAAGAGGCAACAAGACCTCTTCTCTCAAGTTCCTTTTTATTAGATTTTTGAAACATCCACATGACTTGGAAAGATTCAGCTCAAGTGGTTCAGATGAAATAGGATATCAATGATCTTCAACCATTCTTCAAGACTCTATTTTCCTCATTTGAGTGATGGTTGAGAGAAAACTTGCTTTTATCCTGAATTATCAAATAATTCATGAGAGTATGTTTGCCTGTATTGAAGCATGAAGACTTCTTCCATTTTGCCTTCTGGTAGCTTTGGCCATCCTGACTTTACCCCCATCTCTGGTCTCATGTGCATCCATTCACTTTGACTCTGGTACCGGATATACCAACCTTTCCTGATCCTCCCTTGGGGCCTGTGCACTTGGCGTTCCCTCTGCCTTGAAGGCTCTTCCCTCATGTTCCTGCAAGGTATGCTTACTCCCACCTGAGGTGCCTGCCCACTGCCTAAGAACTCCCCAACTGCCTATTTAAAATAGCAACCACTCCATCCTTAACACCTCCTATTCCATGTCTGATTTACACTTTTCCTTAGCAGTCACCACTGACTGAAAAACATTATATTTTAATTATTTGTGTATTGTACGCTCCCCACAACTAGAATGTAAGCTGTGCAAGATTAGGGATTTGGTTCTCTTTTGTTCACTGCTTTATCCTCAACATCTATATAGTGCCTTACACAGAGTAGTTACCTCCAAGATACTCGAATGAATGAACTAATACATACACAAAATGACTGTAGGTCTTGCATAGCAAGGTATACCACAGTGGTACCCAAGATAAACTCAAATGCCTTCAAGGGCTAGGCAGGTAAAGCAAGTGTGAGAATAAAACAATAAGGAATGGTAGAGCTGGTTGATAAGGGCATGACAGACATATCCAGAAACATGACAGACAGCACTGGCATGAAAGGACGCCACATACCACACTTGAACACAATTTGCAAAGCTATATTTAAAACCAGAGCCATAAGGTTGAGCTATGGTGGCCCACAGAGCTATCAGAAAAGATGTGGACCCTAAGGCCACCCCAGGCACAAGAGCATGGCTTTAGATGCATTTTAATTCAGCTGTGAAGCCATGTGATCCTGGACTTTTGTTTATTGGGAATTTTTTGATTACCAGTTCAATTTTGTTACTGGTAATTGGTCTGCTCAGATCTTCTGTTTCTTCCTGGGTCAGTCTTAGAAGGTTGTACTTTCCTAGGAATTTGTCCATTTCTTCTAAGTCATCTAATATATTGATACATAATTTTTGATAAAATTCTCTAATTATTTGTATTTCTACGGCATCAGTTGTGACTATTCCTTTTTCATTTCTGATTTTGTGTATTTGTGACCTCTTTATTATCTTCTCAAAGAACCACCTCTTGCTTTCACTAATTTTTTTCTTTTTATTCTTATCTATTTTGTTTATTACTGTTCCAATCTATATTATGTCCCTCCTTTACTAATTGTGGGTTTCATTTGTTCTTCTTTTTCTAATTTCTTTAGTTGTGAGTTTAGACTGTTTATTTGGGATTATTCTTGTTTCTTGAGGTAAGCCTATTTTGCTATGTACTTCCCTCTTAGAACTGCTCTTGCAACATTCCACAAATTTTGGACTACTATGTTTTTGTTTTCATTTGTCTCTGTGTATTGTTTGATTTCTACTTTGATTTACTCATTGATCCATTGATTATTTAGAAGCATGTTGTTTAGCCTCCATTTGTTTTTTTTGTTTGTTTTCTTCATGTAATTTATGTCTAGTTTCATACCATTGTGGTCTGAGAAGTTGCTTGATACAATTTCAGTCTTTTTCAATTTATTGAGGCTCTTTTTGTGACCTAGTATGTGATCTATTCTGGAGAACATTCCATGTGCACTTGAGAAAAATGTGTATCCTGCTGTCATTGGATGGAATGATCTGTAGATATCTATTAAGCCCATCTGATCTAATGTGTTATTCAGTGCTTGTTTCCTTATTTATTTTCTATCTGGATGATCTGTGCATTGATGTAAGTGGTATGTTAAAGTGCCCTAATATGATTGAGTTGCAGTTAATTTCTCCCTTTAGTTCTGTTATTTGTTTTTCATACTTAGGTGCTCCTAGGTTGAGTGTATAGATATTTATAATTGTTTCATCCTCTTGTTGTACTGATCCCTTTATCATTATGTAATGTCCTTCCTTGTCCCTTGCTACTTTCTTTGTTTTGAAGTCTGTTTTGCCTGATATAAGTACTGCTACTCCTGTTTTTTACTCCCTGTTATTTGCATGAAATATCTTTTCCATCCCTTCACCTTCAATCTATGTATGTCTTTAGGTCTGAAATGAGTCTCTTGTAGGCAGCATGTAGATGGGTCTTGTTTCTTTATCCATTTTTTCACCCTATGTCTTCTTGTGGTGCACTCAGTCTATTTACATTTAAGGTAATTATTGATAGGTATTGCCATTTTATTAAATGTTTTCTGGTTGTTGTTACAGTTCCTCTCCTTTCCTTTCTTCCTCTCTTATACTATTCTCTTGCTATTTGATGGTTTAGTGTTATGATGAGATTTCTTTTTTTTTAATTTTATGTGTACCTATTTTTACGCTTTAGGTTTGTGTTACCACAAACCTAAAGCCTATGGATAGTTTCCTAAATATATAACAGTCTATATTAAGTTGATGATCACTCTATTTCAAACACAGTACAGAAGTACATCTTTTTCATTCTTCTTCCTTCTCCACACTTTATGCATTGTTATAATATGCATTTTTTGTGTATCCATTGACTGATTTTGTGTATAGTTGGTTTTACTAATTTTGTTTTGTTTTCATTTCTTAATTGCTTGGTAAATAATTGTTCTACTGCTTTTACTGTGGGTTTATTTTCACTGGTGAAAAATGTTTAGACATAAGAACATTCCCATGTTTAAAATTTTCTTTAACATATCCTGTAATGCTGCTTTAGTGGTCATGAATTCCTTCAGCTTTCATTTATATGAGATATTTTTAATCTTTCCTTCAATTTTTAATGATAATCTTGCTGGGTAGACTATTCTTAGTTGGATGTCCTTTTGTTTCAGTACATTAAATATTTCTTGCCACTCCCTTCTGGCTTGTAAAATTTCTGCTAAAATGTCTATTGATAGCCTAATGGAGTTTTCCTTATAAGAAATTCTTTGTCTCTCTCTAGCTGCCCTCTCTTTACATTCAATAACCTCTCTTTATATTTAACTGTTGTCATTTTAATTATTACATGCCTTGGTGGTCTTCCTGGGGTCCCTTTCATTAGGGGTACTCTGTGCTTCCAGTACCTGGGTGTCCATTTCCTTCCCAAGATTGGGGTAGTTTTCAACAATTATATCCTCAAAAAGACTTTCTACTCCTTTGTCTCTTTTTTCTCCTTCTGATACCCCCATTATGTGAATATTGTTTCATCTGGAGTTCTTACAGAGCTTTCTTAGTATCCTCTCATTTCTGGAGATTCTTCTCTCTCCGTTACTCAACTTCATGGTTCTTCTATTCTCTAATTTCCATGTCATTGATTATCTCCTCTATTTGCAGCAATCTATTATTCATTCTCTCCATTGTATTTTTCACTTCATATACTGTATTCTTCAGCTCTGAATGGCTTTTTTTCAACTCTCTCTCTTTGTTTTCCCTGAGATTGTCAATACTTTCCCATAGATTAGTAAGCATATTTATGACTGTTACTTTGAAAAATTTATCAAGAAGATTGGTGATCTGTTTCCTTTAGCCCTCTTTCTAGTGTCTTATCCTGTACTTTTGTTTGGAACATAGTCCTCTGCCTCATTTTGTCAGGGTTTCTGTTTCTTCCTTTGTATTACATAGATATGCTATGCCTTCTGGTGCAGAAAGCTATAGCTTTATGAAGAAGGTATCCCGTGGTACCCAGAAGCTTGACTCTTTACTCTCCATTGCCTGGTTCTCCTTTGGAGTGGAGCCCCAGTTGCTGTTGGTGGGCTACAGGCAGGACCGTCTTTCTGCCTGTCTGCCAGCAGTGGCTGATCTCAGTCTGCCATGGGTGGCAGCTCCCCTCAGCTGGCCCTTTGTGAGCCAAGCAGCTACACTTCTGCAGCAATGGTGGTGCTTGTGGGCTGTCTAGGTGGATGGTGGGGTGCACAAAGGGATGTGTGGGACTGGGCCAAAAAAAAAAGCTGGGAAAGCCTCCCTCTGCCTGCCAGATAGCAAATTCTGACCTCTTCTGAGGCAAGCAGACTGGGCAGGCAGACAGGTATGCAGGAAAGCACCTCGGAGCTGAGATGCCAGCAAAGGGGATGGAGCATCTGGGCCTCCAGTGAGGCCTAACCAGTTGCACTGAGGGATGGCTGGGGAAGTGTCTACCTGACCTTTGTCCTTCAGAGAGAGCTCCATCCAAACCTCACCCTTCTGACACCCTTCCCTCTGCTGATAAATCTTTCAAACTGCCATATCTGTGTTGGGTCTCAGAGGGAATGATGGAGCGTGCCTGTCCTCCACAAGCAGGAGTCTCAGCCCCCAGAGTCCTCCAACTTTCCCCGGTGTCCATTCCCTCTAATCACCAAAACCTGATGCAATATGTGCTCATGTTTCCAGAGCAGATCTCCAGGGTCAGATGTGCAAAGTTCCCGAGCATTTATCCCCTGCCAACTTGTGAGCTGGGATGGGGTAAGGGCTTGGGTCCTGACTGATCATGGCTCTGCCATTTTACCCTTCTCTGTGTGGTATTTGCATCTTCCCCAGGAGCATATGGTCTGTTCTGCAGTCTCCAGGTCATCTTCAGGGTTGTTGTATTCACTGTAGTTGCTTCCTTGGTGTGTACGTGGATGGTTTCTGCCTTGTCTTCCTACTCCACCATTTTTTTTTCTCATTTAGTTTTTAAATCCTCAGCTTTATTTTACTTTTTTTTAAGAACTTCAAGTTTAAGGGGCCAGACATGAAGCCTGGGGCCTACTCCAGACAGGGAGTGAAACTGAAGCCCTCTTATAAAGCTAGACTCCCAAAGGGCCATACCCACTAGAAAAGAACTAGTGAATGAAAAACTCTGTCCTGCAGAAGAATACAACTGGGAATTTGTGACCATGGGCCAGCCCTCACACTTTTTGTGTATAAACACACCTCAGAGACAGGGAGGACTTGATTCTAGACTATTGCAACAATCCAAATATCACAATAAAGTGAATCAAATCAATTTTTTGCTCCCTCAGTACAACTAAAAATTATGTGTACACTATATTATTATCTATTAAGTGTGCAATTGCAGTATGTCTAAGAAAAATAATGTGCTTACCTTAACTTAAAAAATGCTTTATTGCTATTAAATGCTAACCATCATCTGAAATTTCAGAGTCATAATCACAGATAATAACAAATATAATAATAATGAAATAGTTCAAAATATTGGGAAAATTACCACAGTGTGCTAAGGAGACACAACAACAAATGCTGTTGGAAAAATGGTGCCACTAGACTTGTTCAATGCAGTGTTGCCATAAACCTTCAAACTGAAAAAAAACATAGTATCTGCAAGATACACTAAAGTAAAGGCACAGTAAAATGAGGTTGTACCTGTAGTCAAAAGAATCAGAAACTGGGAACATAAAGGGGACCCAAGATGACAGTGCCCACAGGTCTTTCAAAAGCATCTACCAAACCAGCCCTAAGCAATTCCCTCCAGGTTCCAACTAACAGGAACTTACAATCAAGTCCATATAACTCACAAGAGAAAAAGTTATCATGGACAAGAATCAACAGAAACAACAATCAACAGATGCAAACCCAAAAAGACTTCAAATACTGGTATTCTCAAACATAGAATATATTGAGTGTGTAATATACTTAATGTTTAATATGATCAAAGAAGTAAAAGAATTGAAACACATGATACAGCGCTCTGGATTAAGATGGCATACTGAATATACATGTCTAATTTCACTCCCTTCCAAAACCAAAATCATACTGCAGAATCCTTAAAAAAAATCTAAGGAACAAGCTGCACCATAGCTCCTGAAACTGAAAGCTACAAATTAGGGAGGGGAAGGAAGGCCATAGGGAGGAGGATTGTATGAAATCTGAAAATCAATTATTTTCTAGATCTCCATCTCCTCCCTACACCACTGGGTAATTGCTCTTCACCAACCCTGACAAGCCTCCAAGTTATTTTCTGTAAAACCAAGGATTTCTGGACAGGGTATGCCAGCATTGTTGAGGACCTTGGTACTGTACCCAGTGTATATAGATAGATAATTTACTTACCATATTCATGTAATACGGAGAGTTTCAGTCTCCTACCAATGGCTTCCAGCACCACTCCCTCCCTCCCCACAAGAAACATCAGCAGCCAGACCTTTGTCTCTAACAAATAGGAAATTAGTATATGTTTCTTTGGGAACCTAACCTCCCCAGAAGAAATACCTAAAGAAAATTAAATTAAACAATTTGCAAATACACAGCAAATAATTCACTCACACCACCCCTTGGATAAAGTTCATAGTCACTAAGTTCCCTGTTCCCCATGTGCTCAGGGCTTCTAATTCATTTTTCAGTCCCTCAGTATAAATCATGAGCAAGCAACCAAGGATAACCAGATATCAAAGGAGAACTTTACAATGGAAAAAAGAGATTAAAATAAATAAAAATAACTTAGAGGAAATATAGATTTTGCCAGGAAACTAAATATAAAGGCTACCATTAATACTCTCAAAGAGAGAATCTATTGAATCCATGAAAGGCAAGGATGACCTCACAAGAAAATTGAAATACCTCTCCCAAGAACTTTGCAAAACTCCATATATGGCAGCAACAAGAGTTAATAACTAATTAGACTAGCCATACACTAATTTTTTCAGAGATGGATTTTTCTAATTTCATAGATTCTTAAAACTTATGATAGAGATTCATCTCTATTCCATAGATGTCAAGTCTCAGGAAGATCATAAAGGTGATAGAGTACACAGAGTCCCAATTTACACTGGACATTCCACAGTGTATTATATGAACACCCTGCTGAAGGGGTACCCCAAAGCTAACAACCTGAGCACCACAGGGTCTACCCTAAAACCTCAGCCACTGTCCCTTCAATAAGGACTGAAGTTCACTTCCCGTTGAGGAACTCTGTAATCATAGAATTCGATTCTTCCATAATGATGCCCTTTATAAATTATTAAGTAAATAATGAAAATCAGTCTCAAATTATAAAAACCCCAAGACAGATTCATAAGCTCAAGACATATTGTCTCAAAAGAACTAATATTAGCCCCTGAAGAACAAATATCACTGCCTGCCTTTATACTACAGACAAGTGGGAGCCATGTAGTCTGAAAACTGACTATATCACTACCCTGTCATTGCACATTGCAAATCATGTTCCGTAATCAAGTCTGGGATGTCCTAAAAACACCCTCTGTCCAAATTGTCTTCCTAGGCCCAATAATGAAGAAGGAAAAGAAGACAGGAAGGGGAAAAGTAGGGGAAGTAGGACATTTTTTATAAGCTTTGCTATTCTCATTTGTTTTCCTTGCCAAAAGAACCAACTTTAAGCCCCTGCTCAAAATGACCCTACTCCGCAGACAGAGAAGAACTTACTGTTGTTCCCAGTGCAGAGACGGCAAAGCTGAGATTCAGAGACTTGATGACGTTTCCAAAATCATACAATAAATATGCTAAAAAAACTAAATACTGATTCTGATTCTAGACACTGCATTCCAACTATAACCTGCTACAAATTTTGTAAGTTAAAAAAAAAGAAAATCTGGAAGACCTATCTACTGTTAAGAGTCACTGGCAAGACTGTTCAAAGCCCTTTCCAGCGATGCTACTAGCTACTGATTTACGGGTTGTTAGGCAAATCAGTAAAGCTCCATATAATCAGATTCTCCATTCAGCAATTATTATAAAAATGTTATCTAATATCTTTTCTCAAACATGAACAGCTTGACACAAATAGGAGGATATATTGTACAGTGTTTGTTAATTATATTCATTAATTAGACTAGAAACATCTCTGGACATTAAAGGCTTTCAGATTATTCTCATTCTATCAGAGAGGGCCTGCTCACATGTTCTCGGGGTCAGGACCATTTGAATAAGGATTCTTAGCATAATTGATATCCTAGGATGTGCCCTACACCCTGGGGGAGAGGAGGGAGTTTTTATTGGGCAAGTTTAGTAAACCCTCCTCACTGTATCCATGCTGGAGTTGCCTGCACAATTCTTTCTGGTTCAGCACCTGTTAGAAAATTACAGCCCTATTCTTAAATGTAACCCCTCCAAGACCCATTCAAGCACAACAGGGAAAAAAAAAAAATGATAGTGCTCCCTTTTGAAGAGGCTATGGGGTGGAATACCAGCAACATGAAAAGAATTCGTCTTACAGCTTCCTTTACCCAATCAACTTGAAAGACCGTCATTATAATCATCAGTCACTACAGCCAGTCCTGGGATAATTCTGAGCAATTTCCAAAGTCACCACTTACTACTCTGTAATGGCACAAAATGGTGTTTCTCCCTGCCTGCTATGTGCTGTCATTACTGTCTGTATTTCTTGGTCAACTCTGGAATCTTCCTCATCCCCTTTTTTCTGGGAACAATCTTGGCCTATCATAATCTACCCTCCATTTCACCCCCTCCCCAGTCAGTGATTGGTCCAGGATATTGGCCTGAGATACCAGCATGATCCTGACTATATAGACAATCTCTTTCTATTTAAGTCATTCAATGGGACTGTTGCAGCCTTAAGCTCCAAAGACCATCTTTTCTGGCCACGTGGGGCAGGATTGTCTACAGATGAGGGAAAATGAGCCAACACACATGTATTAGTCAGCTTGGGCTGCTGTAACAAACTACCACAGACTGTGTGGTTCAAACCACAGACATTTATTTCTCTCAGTTCAGGAGGCTGGGAAGTCTAAAGTCAAAATAGAAGGTTCTTCTCTTGGCCCACAGGCAGCTGCAATCTTGCTGTGTGTTCACATGACTATTTCATTGTGCATGTGGAAGAAGAAGGTGGATGAATGCATTCTAGTGCATTCTCTTCTTATAAGGACACGAATCCTATCAGATCAGAGCCCCATCCTTCTGATCTTATTCACCCTTAATTACTTCCTTAGCGGTCCCATCTCCAAATATAGCCACATTGAGAGTTAGGGCTTCAGCACATGGACTTCAGGAGGACACACACATTCAATCCACAATGACACATACTCAGATCCTAGCAGAGATGAGAGACAGTTGCACTGAAAGTCTTCTTGTCTATAGCTCCAGGCCCGTTGGCCAAATATCTTTCAGCTGAGCTTTCATGTCTGTGTGCTACCCTGGTGCAGTCCCAGTCATATGAGCAGTCTGGTTCATTTTAGACCCAAGCTTCATTTGGTTAGGTTTCTGTTGGTGACAACTAAAATATTCCTGATTAATAGATTGGAGATAGGATCAGAATATACTCTCTCTCAACAAGGAAGAGGAGCATACAGGCCTCACTGAGGGAGAGAGGGAGGTGGACATGCATTACCCCCAAGAAGCTTCCTCACACTTGGTAGCAGTCCCAATTGAAGTGAAAAGTCTTAGCAGCATTTTCCACATAAGAGATGGAAACACGGAACTTTGCTCTAGCTCCCCCTTTTTCTTCCAGAGCAACTGATGGAGTTTGGGTCTAGGAGCCGGAAGCACCCAAGTCCAAATTCTGAACCTACTTCTTACCTGTGGCGTTGGTAAGTTACTCAGTGTCTCTGAACTTCACCCTCCTCACCTCAACAAGTGCTAAGGCTACAATACCTACCTCTCAAGGATGGTCTGAGGGGAAAAGAGAGTCTGTGTCTGAAGAACCCACCCCTGTGACCAGCACCTATAAGTCACTCGCGACATGCCATCACCTCCTTCCACAGAGGGGCAGATTCCACCGATTCTGACACCAAGCCCTTGTGCCGGGAAGTTGCTGAAGCTCTCTAGTTGCCTTGCCTGCACTTGAAAGTCCTCCTGTGGGGAATTCTAGGCCTCCAAGTGCTCAAAGAGTTCATGAGAGGGCAGGGCAGTCCTCAAAACAATAGCCTTTTCATTCTCTGGCTGAAGAATGTGGGAGCTCCACACTGACTCTTTCACCCCAATCTCTGTAAGCCAAGTCTAAATTCAATTACTGTGAAATTAACAAGGCATTAAATAAAAAATCCCAACTTGGTAGTCATCACTGCTAATTAACTGGCTCCCACTGGCTGCTGCTGCCTGCCTTTCAGTGGTGGGCTGACAAGGAGCTCTGTCAAGCATTTGCCAGCGGGATGGGCTTGAGCTGCCATGACTTGATTTGAACTGACAAGTCATAGCAAGCTAATATCAGAGCCCTCCATAGGTGACTCACGTGACACTGAAGGGAACTCCCAGAATGAGCAAGGCAGTGGATACACAGATGGCCCAGACACAGAGCAGAGGCAGGTGAGGGTTCGGAGGATCGATCAACAAGTGGGGGGTGGGGTCCTGAAAGAATATGAGGTTCAGAAGTAGTTTTAAGCAGTAATCAGCATTATGCTGTCATCATCTTGATGACCCATGATTTCTCAGTAAATATTGCAGGAACTCAGTCAATATTGGTTGGCTAGAGAGCTGAATGGATAGATAAATTTCATAAAGTAGGAAGGAATAACTTTCCATTTCCATCTTTCACTTTTTTGGAAAGACCTTCTGAAATCCTATCTCCTTTCCTCTGAGAAATCAGTTTGTTTAAAGCCTGTTGAAAACAGTATCTTGCCAAACCCTGAACATACCAGCCGCCACCCCCGCACTACTCACCCGGTACTAAGCGGAAGGGCCGTATTCGTTGACTCTAAGTCAGTACATCTATACAACTGTGGTTGCCATGAAAGCCCTCTTTTCCACACCATGCAATGGGTAATAAAAAGGATTCTGGGATTCTTAAGGTTCTTATCATGAGAGAATAAATTCTAGACCATTACTTCAGAACCTTGTCCCCACTCATCACCTGTTGCCCAAAAGAACAAAATAACAACCACTCAGTATTAACTACCCAATAGATACAACCTCTGTTGTTCTAGGAAACATCCCCAAGGCTGTGGGTTTTTGCTTCAGGGAGAATTAACTTTAACTTCTTTTTTATGTCCTCCTCACTAGGGAGAACACAAGCTGAATAAAAAAATTCTGGCTGGGTGGTGATGGTGCAATGCCACCATCATAAATTGGGACCAGAAGTGTCTGTTCTCACCTTACTATCTTCTTTTTCTTGCTTTTCTCCCCTCCCAGGGCAAAAATCAAACACTTTATCAATTGCTAATGACAAAATATACTGTGCTAATGGGTAGATGGTGGCAACGATGCCATTTCTTAATTAGTTTGCAAGTCTGAAGTGGTGTTCAGTGATAGCCACAGAAGTACATCAAGGGCCATATATGAAGGCAGAAGCAAGCCTAGTTTTTCTGAAACTAGCTGAAGCAGCAGCCAAGAAATATCCAACAGCTTCTGTGCAGACTTCTACTGACTTTGGAAGTGGATAGTTCAGGCTTACCCTGCTCAGGGTGGCCCTGCTAGTCAGCTCTCCAATATTTAACAAGCCCATGACAGTCTCTGTACAGATGTCCCAGTATCAGCATCCTCTGAGAGATAGGAGGACATGAATGGCTCCCCAACTTCTCAGGCCTGAACCTCTGTCTTCTTAAAGTTGGGCAGTAGGCCCAGACATCAGGGGTCTCAGAAATTGACTTGTAACCCAGATGTGTTTCTTTTTACCTGCATTATTTTTGAATTGGGTGTAACATGTAAATATCAGGTTTCACTACATCTCCTACATTCAATGACATGCCCAGCATCTCTTGAAAATTGAAAGATCTAGTAACACTAGTCCTGTTGCTCTCCCTGGCCACAGCTGCCACCTTCTGCAGGACCATGGACTTACCATATCACCAGTCTCCCCTTCTCCTTATGACCTCATGGTAGACTGGCTCCTCCATTCCCAGTGCCCGCCAGCCTCCTGCAGGGACTGGAATTTGTAGCCCCTGGCTTCTGAATTTCTGTGCAGCAAAATCTTTGGGGACCAAGATCAAAATACAGGTTTTCAATGGTGGGAAAAAAAAAAAATTGCAGGACTTCTCTGCTGAAAGCCTACTGTCCCCTTGTCCTCGGTCGGGTCATCTTTCCTATCCATAATACTCATACCTAACTCAGTGGTTACTTAAGAAAATTAAATAACATTTGTATATGTAAACTACCTACTCAAGTTCCTACAAGGTAATAGACACAGACGTCACATGAATATTAGCTCCCGCGCCCTTCCTAGGAAGTGGATCTGGGTCTCTAACACTAGTTTTCAGCTTTGCCTCTGTACCTACTAAGGAGAATGATATGTATGAATTAACTTCTAAAAACAGTAGCCAACACCACTCCACAACATTTTTTCCTTATTCCTTGGTCCTGAGTTCCATCTCCTTACCTACTATACTGCTTTTTCTTTTTCCTCCACTGTTATCAGCACAGGCCCTCTTTACTCCCCTCTGCCATTGTACAAACCAGGGACTGCAAACTCAAATGCCTTCACTGTTCGAATGAGCGGTGTAAATGTGGGAAACTGCCAAGTTTAAGACAACAGTGAGATGTCAGGCCTCTAATCAACTGGAGCAGGGCCACAGCCTAAGATCATTCATGAGCAATTTTTTTTTAATGCTCTATTGAATGAACCAACTGGTCTACTGCTGGGTTTGAGCAGCTGGCTACCAGTTTGCAAAGAGTATTCTAAACATTCAAATGTAAAATTCTGAGTTTCAATGCAGAGTCTAGACTGGTTGATTTCTGACCTTTTTCACTTATGCATCCTGATCAGTAAATTATATTTAGCATGAACCCCATTATATATACACACATATTCATTTATAAATCATATTCATTTACCACATCAATGTATTTTGAATATTCAAAACAAATATAAGGACACCAAATGGCACTTATGGAACACTCATGTGCCCCCTTCAGGTCCAAAGGCTCCCCCAGCTGATGGAAAGAGCCTGGTTGCCTAAAGGGGAAGCCTGCTGCAGTGACCCACTTAAGGTAATATAAAGTCCTGCACCCTCTCAGCAATTTAGGACAATTGTGAAGTCTTTCTCAATTTCAGAGCTCCGGTAGGTTGACTGAGGTGTTTGCTGTGACTACAACATAGCCCAGTCTCTCCCTCTTGTCTTCTACAATCCTCCCTTCACTTCCTCTATATGAGCTAAACCTAAGAGCACTCCCTAATACATTCCTATGTGTTAAACTCTATCTTAAAGGCTACATTTTGGAACTAAGTAGCATAAATAGAAGGTCTGGTGTTTTCTTCAACCACAGCAGGTTGTCTTAGAAGCCCATTGTGTTACTCTCATCCCATTTTGGAAAATAACGCTCTAAGCCAGTGTTACCCAATAGAATGTTCTGGAATGATGAAAATGTCCAATATAGCAGCCACTATCCACACATAGCTGTGGAGCACTTGAATGTGATTAGTATGCCTGAGGAAGTGAATGTAAATTATTTCATTTTAATTTAAATAGCCACCTGTGACTAGGAACCACCAGTGTAGGTATTAGCTACGTCTAACCCAGCCAGGCAGATTGAAAGAGTCTAGAGCTGTTATTCCTCCTCTTTTCATTTTAAGAAAGTGTGCAGCAATGACAAAAATATACATGCATGAAGCCATGTAATCACCACAAGTTGCAAAAATAGAAATAAATCATTTCATCCTCTTGTCAGATAAAATATTCAATAACAACCCCAGACCCTCCTCTGAGCTGCAGACATCAAATGTCATTGTGAATTAGCCAGGGTAGCTGCTCATAGGGGCAGAAACAAGGCCTGCCGTCTGCTTCCATTTGATCGGCTCAGTTCTGATTTAAGTGAACATCCCCAATCAGTCAGTTTTCTACCCATGAACGCTAAGCCTCCATTTCAGACATCTGACCCAAAATCAACAGTTCCCACCCTAGAAAAATGTTAACCCCCAGCAAAGCTGACCAGGAGTCTGCTCATCAGCAACAGTGTGATAATTTGGTGGGCTGCTGGGTGCATATTTGGCAGTGGAGACCCTCACACCTCTGGAATCTGAATATAATTGCCTGCTGACTGTAAAGGAAGACATTCCTAAATAAAGCAAACCCAGAGAAAATAGTTCTGCTTCTATGAGAAGCACTTCCTCACACTCTCCACAACCCCTCCCTCCTGTTTGAAATAATTTCCCAGGCTGTGATTATCAGAAGCAAATGGGAGGTACTCTCAGACCTGGGAGAACAAGCACCACCATGCCCCAGGAACCAGTGGAGTGCTTTGAGGCGTTAATGCATTATCTACTCCTCTAGAGAAAGGTTAAAGTTTGGGCTTGAATCGCAAGTGAAAATGAGGTTGGTGGCCTGGTTATTGCCCCTTGTGGACATTTATCCACAGTCTAGAAGCCTCACCCAGCTGGTGGCCTCAGCTCATCAAAGCAGTGAGACGACAGGAAAAACCAGGGGTTCGGTGCTGAGAGTGCTTTAGAAGTGGGACAGCAGCCTGCTTTCTCTTAAAATGGCAAGCTATGCATAAGTCAGAACGCCTCCGTGAGGGTACAAGATTGCACCTCCCTTTCTCAAAAAGGTCCTTGCCTCTGAATAGTCTGCTTCCACGCAGTATGGCCCTTGATCTGCAATGCTCTCCTGCCCTGCTCCCTGGGGCCAAAATACAGGCCCTCTAACGCTTTCATTCAACAAACGGTCCTCATGTGCCTTCTGTGTGCCAGGTCATGCTCATCACAAGTTGCCTGGACACAGCTGTGAAGAAGAGCAACACAGTTCCTGCCTTCATGGAGATGACAATCTGTCAGGGGAGATGGCACTATAGAGAGCAGGATGTAGTGGGAGGAAGGTTCAGGGAAGGCCCGAGTGACTCCAGAGGTTTAAGGAGGCTTGTTTAGGGCAGAGATTTTTAAGCACATGCTCACCAGCCCACTTCCCTAATCTGAGGTTCAGCTCACCTCAATACCCTAGGCAAACCTCATGACACTTACTGTGGGACCAGACCTCCCAGTGCTGTGACTGTCTAGGTGCTTCCTCTGCATTGTAACTGTCCACTTGTATGTGTGTTTATCATATGGCTATCCACAAACATTCCATTTCTCCTTTCTTCCAGGGCACATTTTAGGTCTGAACTTGCTACTCTCCCTTAGGAATTATCTTTTGACTTGCTTCAGCCAATAAGTTATGAGCAAAAATGTCATGTAACAGCTCTGCAGAAGCTTTAAAAATCAGTGTGCAACTGACCCTGGTCCTTTCTCCAGTCACACAGAGAGCCTGTGGAGGTCATGTGATGAGCTGAAACCTCGAAGGACCAAGGAGCCTTTTGGTTCACAACCTGGGGAATTTCTAGGGTGAAGTCCACAACTGGCCCCCCCATACAGAAAGGGGAAGGAGAAACCAGAGGAAGAGGCAGACCACTCCTGACTGCTAGGTGGTGGTTTTAACAAGCAAGGAAACTTACATATGAGGCTTGTTTTGGGTAGCCACAAGATGAATAGATCGCCACATCTGCTTGCCAGAAAAGTTTATATAGAGGCCTGTCTGGGTTCAGTCGCATAAGCCACCCAGATGGACTCAATAACACCTTTCTCTCTCTCAAGGCTACATTCTTGAAATGGCTGCTAGTATGGGACTAGTAGGTGAAATGTACATTCCAAGGACAGGGGAGTGGGTGTGGAACTTCTCATTGCCCAGGTTCAATTCACTAGTCAACCAACAGTTACCCAATCTCCATGGGCTCCAACAAAGCCCCCTGCTGACTTTACTTAGGTGTGAGGTATGAACACAGAATAAGTGTTGGTTGCACTAAACCACTGAGATTCAGAGGTTTGTGCGCTACTGCCCCATAACCTAGTCTAGATGACTATAGTCCCCCACAGGATTGTGAGCTCCTTAAAAGCAAGAGGTGCTTATGAATCTTTGTATCTCCAAAGCCTAGCACATGGAATATATTCAATAAATGTTTATTGAATTAATGCATAAGTGTGCTTAGAAATCAACCTAACAGAAACTCAATTTAGATGTTGTTTTAAAAAATAATGAAATAATCAGAAAATTGATCACTGCCTCCAGCCAAGGTAGGAAATGATCATTGCGGAATCAATGGACACACCATCATTGAATGTGACATAGATGATGTAGCACATGCCATGAATATACATTAAGGTTTATGAAAATAGCCCAGTTATTTGCTTAAAATGCTGACTTGCACTGAATACAAATAAGAGCAAAGTGAAAAAAATTTAATAATGTCCTGGATCATATCCATTATTTTTATAATTACATCTCTATCGACCTGACACTAGGGGGAATTAGCTTCATATCCACAAACCAAGAAGAAAGGACAGTAGTTGGGGGAAGAACCAATTCCCCCATGGTTTTAAATTTGGAATCTACTCAGTTACTTCCCCTTGAAAAACTATATCCATTTTTTGAAAGCAATTTTCAAGCTCCTGAGTCATCCTATTTATAACACTTTATCTTCAATTACTTTTCTCATTGTATCTTTCATGGAATACATTTTTTTCAATTTCCTGCTTAATTCCCTGTCTATACCCATGGGTATCCAACATTAGGCATTTTAGGATTGGAACATATACAAAGTAATAATTCAGTACTATATCCCCCCAAATAATGAAGGGACAAATATCTGTTCCTCATTACACCTTGCATTTCCCATTAATTTGGAAATAGACCCTTTGCTGAGAGGACAAAAGGGGAATCTGCCATAAATTTAGAAAGGTATGTTCTTTTCCAGACTATCTCTTTGAAAAGAAGTCATTAAAGATGTAACCCTTTAAGATAGTTTCAATTCACATGTCATTGAGGAATATGAATCACTGTGAATTCTAATTAAAAGGTTATTTTTCAAGCCAGTGTTAAAGATAGGCTAATTGCTGTAATTAATAGACTTAAACATGTGATGTTCAAAACAATGGAAATGTATTTCTGGCTCACTTAACAGTCCTGAACAGCTGTTGAGTCATTCTCAAAATGCAGTAAGCACGCCTCCACATGGTCATTCCAAGGTTCCTTGCCCCAGCTCACTGGCCTTTGTCGGGATCCACATCCATGTAGTGGGAGGAAGAGCACGGAGTCTCCCACATGGAGGATTTTAATTGGAGACAGGCCTGGAAGTAACACACAGCTCTTCTACTAATATTGTTGTTGGAAATCAGTCTGATCGGCACATCCATGCAAGGGGGGCCATCGTGCCAACTAGGAAAAAAGATAATGGATTTGAGGAACTTCTAGAAATCTTTGCACAACTCAACTTTGGATTAGTATAGCAATATCAGTGATATTTGAGAAAACAGATGAAAGAGACAGAGATATGAATTGGGCTTGGATTTTCATTTGATTGGTATGTTCTAGCTACATCAATAGTGCCACTTAACTGTGGCATATCTGACCCAGATGGACTATTTCCCCTTTCCCTTCCCATGATTTGCCTCCAGGAGGTGGGTAACACCAGGCAGTCCTTACAGACTGCTCACCTGTTAGCCAAGTAGTTCTCCTGAGACCCCTTCAGGGGCACCTAAGAGGTCAAGAACATTTCTATAATAATATTCAAATGTTATTTACCTTGTTCATTATGTTGACATTTGCACTGATGGTATGAAATCAATGGTGGTAAAACATAGGCATTTTAGCATAAATCAAGGTATGCACAGACAGTAAAAAAAAAAAAAAAAAGATGGGGAATATGTGAAGGGAGTAGAGTAGGTTCACTTAAGAATCCTTGATGAAACAGTAAAAATCACTATTTTTATTAAATCTCAGCTCTTGAATATACATCTCTTTAATATTCTATGTAACAAAATGGGAAGTATACAGGAAGTACTTGTGTCAAAGAAAAGCATACACGTGCACTTGTTTGAATTGCACCAGCCACTTTTTTCATGAAACAACATTTGTACTTAAAAGAATGGCTGACAGTCATATGACAGTTATTCAAACCTGGGTACTGGCAGACATTTTATTGGAAATAAATGAAGTGAGTCTGTCACTTCAAGTAAAACAAATGACAGTATTTACTGACAATAAAAAAATTTGAGCTTTCAAGTGAAAATTAGAATTTCAAAAAATCTGTATATACCACCGTGAGCTTAACAGCTTCCCAACACCGAATGTCTTCTGGTAAAATCAGTGATGATATTAATAAATGGATTTTTTTTGAATTTTTGTATGATGAACTGTGCTAATATTTGGAAAATCTGTTTAAGTCAGTGAACCAAATGAACAAGTGTTCCAAAATCATGCGTGAGAAAAAGATTCATTCAAAGTAAAAACAGACTAATGGACTTAACATACCAAATAAGAAAAGTTCACTAATACAATTTCATTTTCCACATAACAAACTTTAAAGAAACTACTCTTTTTTAAGTTTGGGCATAGTATCAAAAAATCATACCCACAATTACCTGAAAATGCACCAAAATGCTTCCCTTATCCAACTACATATCTGTGTGAGGCTTACCTTTCTTTATATATTTCAGAAAAAACAACCCAAAGCAACACAAAAAAGATTTGCAAAACCGTGGAATGATGCCATGCTTCTCAATTTTATTTTGGAAAATATATTTCTACTACATAAAGTATAGGTTGTATGTACTAGCATGCGATGGAACTATTTGTTCAATTAACTAAAAATTATTTTTAATTTCTCAGCTTTAATTTCTAATGTGGTTACTATGACAAACAAAAGTTCTTTGGAATCCTAGTCTAATTCTCTCATTTTGCTGATGCAGAAAATATTAATACAAACAGGTTAATTCAGCAAATATTGAGTATCTGTTATGTTTTTGAATCCACAAGGATACAAAGAATGATAAAAGATGAATAGTTTTTCCCATTAAATGACTTGCCCACGATCACATGCCAGTTATTACAGACAGATACGCAACACACCGAGATTATATAAATACCTGGGACATATCACCTCACAACTGAGAAGACTAAAGTTAGATGAAGAGCGCTTGAGTCTAAAAACCTTCTTTCAAGATGGCTCAGCTATTTGCCTTCTGGAGCATTAGTTCCCCCCAGTGAATAAAATGGGGCTACTACCTACCTCACAGAGCTTATGTGAGGACCAAGTGGAGCATTTGAGGCACATTAAAGGAAGATACCAGTGTAGCTCTTATTGTCATTCTTTTTAAGAAGTTCAGCATATTGATGTGATTGAATGAGAGGAATAAAAATATTCATGTTTGCTGTGTTACCTTTATAAAATTCAAAAACTATAAATTATGAAACAAAGCTGACTCCAAGGCTTTCAGGTCAGAGACTGTGGACCATTAATATGTTAGTTCAAGTCATGATAGGACCAAGAGCAGACCCAAATTGGCATTTAACCATGGACAAGCCGGGTCAGCAGGCTTGCCATCTACCTATACGGTCTACAGGGATATCATGAGTGACTGCTAAAATTCACATGTTAGGTCTACAACTTTCCCTTGATCTAGAAACTTCCTATCCTCTATTCAACGATGCTTTCTTCAATTAGCTTGAAATGACCAGCTCTCTAGGACCCAAAACTGGCTCATGGCAATAATCAGTTTCTCATCTAAATAATCACAAGCCATGTGTTTAGAATTTGTTTTTATAATCTGAGAAATACCTCCATAAAACACATCATCCCTTGCTTTTTATCTGATTTCAAATTAGATTTCAGAAACAGTACTTAATGTATTCAGTTAGTATATATAATTAAGCACCTCTTCAGTGAGTGGTGCTTTGCTAGGCAGTGGGGATGTAAAATGAACATGGTTCTTACTCTTTGGATTTGATAGTCTGGCAGGAAAAATAAGCAATAAGTAAGAAAATAATATAAAGTGTAATGATGTAAGCTAATAAGCACAAGTTTGACGTCCTGGAAGCACATTGTAAAAGCACCCAACAGACCCTGTAGGGAGAAAAAGTGGAGAAAGTCAACATGGAGGGCTTCCTGGAAGAGGATTTCCAGCCAAGACCCAGAGATCAAAATCTACATCACTTTGGTTTCCACAGGAAAACTACACAGGAAAAGCAAAGCTGGAGAAAGAGAGAGAACTTAAGCTCTCCAGGCATCTGGGAAGTGAACCACTAACAGAAATGTCTGAGCCAGTGACATGAGGACTGAAGACAATCAGATTGATTTGAAAAACAGAAAATGAAGAGGACAAGATTCTGAGGACGTCTGTTCCAAACAATTCCATTATCACCTTTCAACTCATAACCCTGGACTGTGTCTCTATTGGCCCCAGACACTTGAATTCCTGAGAACAGCCACCTGTCTTATAATCTTATATTTCTTCTTAACTACGAAGGTCTTTGTAGATCATGCTCCCTGACAGAGAACCCACAAGAGAGGTCTGGTATTCCTGCTAGCTCCATGCCGTGTGCTCATATTAAGCCACCTGTCTTGATCATTATGTTAATACTACACAGCTCTTAAAAGTCTTCACATTTTTTAAATTGTCTAGAGCACCATCAAATATCTGACTCATTCCAATGGTATTCTTAAGGATTCATGCCACTATATTTATATTTTATTGCAAATATCTATACTTTTAAATCCACCCCTAATTAAATTCCATCTTTCAACTCTTAACATCTTTTTCTCACAAAGAGCTCAGAGAGTAAGAACCTTCCATTCAATCCTGAACCATCGACTTAGCATCTATTTTTGTGCTAGACGTTTTCTAGTGAACTGCAGATAAGATGACATATAATGTGTGGCTCCCAGCCTCAGTGAATTGTAACCTAGTGGAAAAGGTAAAGATACAATGAGGCACATTTAAATGTTGTTGATATACTAAAGATATATCAACAAATGTTTTAAAAACCCCAGGAACTCTCCTGGGAGGTATGGGGAATATTTCATGTAAGGGGGAGGGGCTTTTGATCTGCACCTTAAAGAATGAGTAAAGTTGACATGCAATGAACATGTGAAAGGCATGGAAATAAAAAGAATAATACATGTAAATCCATGGGATATTATGAAAAGGTGAGGAGATAAGGTTTGCTTTTTAGGAAAATAACTCCAGCAATCATATCTGTTTCCTTAGCTGTCTCCCACTTTTCTTCCTCCTTGCTATCATTTAAGATTACACTGTGAATTTCTTTTAGAATCTCTCTCTATAGGATCTTCCCCTTTAGAGAAAAACTAGTAGAAACAACAGGGTATAACGTATCCTAGGCCTGGCTCACTATACCAAGCAGAGCAACTTCTGTGAAGTTGGCAAATGTGTCCTGAGCTGATCTCGGTAGATGCCGGGTAGACACCAGGTTGAGTCAGTAAATTTGACAGCATGTCTTCAAAAAGACAACTCATTTCTCATAAAGATTGTTCTTCACCCACCCATTCCTAAAATCACTTAGGAGAAATTGCAGCAACTCCAAAGAACCAAACATACTAATGTGAATCACACATCACCAGGTATCATTTAAGCCTAGGACAAAAGGGATCTTTTGTTTGTATGACTATTTAATTGCAAGCAAAGATCCCTCTGTTTCTCCTTGGAATTCTACCCTCTCTCTATAAGAAAAAGAAGAGAAAAACCACTTTGGCCATCAACCCCTAGTCTAAGTACCTGTGCTTCTGCCTTGGTAAGAATCTGGGCCTTCCCACTCTGGTTAATTGTCTCCATTTTGTTCTTGAGCACCCGTGAACTTCTAGTCCCTACTCTGTGTATCTGTCAGCATTTCTCCTCCATCCGCCAGAATCTCTGCTACTGAGAAATCCCCCATGCACACCAGCACGTGGTCTCTCTTCATACAGTGGGTGAACTCTGAATTCTCCCAGAAACATATACCCAACGCCTGGCACCAGGAGCAGAGGATTTCTAACACAACTCAGGGAGAAAACACTCATTGACGAGACCAATGGCTCATCAGCAACCATCTCTAGGGAAACCCACAAATAGGCGCCTACCCAATTGCCATTCTCATTAGTTGTGATGGAAAAAGTAAGAACTAAGCTAGGGTACGGGTCAGCAGCCGTTTTTTTCTGGAAAAAGACAGGTTTTTGTAAAGCTTAAAACAGTCCCTGTTGGAACTGTCATTCCCAAACTACAACTGGCAGTACCAGGTGCACCATGGAACCGACAGGAAATCACCAAGCTTGCTCGGGTCCAGGTCCCTGGGAATAGCCTGCTGCCTGTCAGCACGCATCTCTGTCCACGGAGCAGAGCAGTTAATTGGGTGGTGGCAGTTCACATGCTGCTTCACAGCACCCTCTCCACTGATGTGGAATTAACTTGTTCTGACTGTGTGACCACTCTGACGACCACACGGTTTGAGGCAAGTTGCTGGGTCACACGTTGCTACATGCAAGGACTGTCACTAACTGTGCCACTAAAACCAGACGAAACCTTGTCAGAGGAGATACTCAACTCATGGCCTACTTGTGAGGGTTTTGTTCAGTTCAAGGACAGTATCAGCCAACGAAAGAACTTGATGCTTCCGGGAGGCACAGTCGACAATACTGGCGAAAGAAAGGAGGCAGAGAGGCGGAAAGAGAAAAAAATGCACTCAGACAAATGCATGAATGCTGAAGGAGATGAGCTGTTGGGCGGTGGCAGAAAGCGATGTGTCCTTGCTTTCAAAAATCAGCGATCAAATCATGCCTATTTCACAGTCATAAAATCTCCAGCCAGAAACTAAGGCAATCAACCTTGGTTTTATTAAGTACAGTGTCTACGGTGTACTTGACACTGTCCAAGGTATTATAAATGTGACAGCACATAACATGTGACCCCTAACTTTACAGACCTTACAATTGAGCTGTTGTATAAGACCCATTTTCAAAAAAGTGTGGAATGTGGTAAACATCACCCCCTTTCTCCAAGCCTATATGCTCATTGAGAATCTGAAGACCCAGATCCAGCCAGAGAGAGAGAAATCAGAGAAGTAGAGAAGTTACTCTGTACCTCTTCATGCCCTCCTCAGGATGCCAAGGGTCATGATTCCAGCATTTTTCCCCTCTTTTTGGCTGTTCCCTGAGGCAAGGCCCTCCTTGTTCAAGCTAAGGGTCAGCTCGCATTTCATGCATCACAGAGCTATACTACTCACTCCATGCTGGAAGTAATGGGATCCTGACAACCTTGGTAAGCCCCAGGTGTATTCCTCCATCTCCGCCATCCCCTACCCAACTCAAACGTGTGCAAAAACCTGAGCATCCATCCATTTGCCCCAACTAAAGAGATGAGCTTTCGAATTGTAAATATTTATTTAAATACTAATAAATTTAAATTTTATTTACAACTGGGACATTTATTAGCTGTGTGAACTTAGTCAACTTATTTAATCTCCCTGCATTTCCATTTTCTTAATTGGCAGGACAGATGGAAAAAACAAAAAGCAAAATGACACGGAAGCGCCCAGCATGGGGATAAATGTTGGTTTGTTTTAATCCTCTAATAGGGATACTAAATATGTAATTAAGTATAAATTTATATGCACAGTCTCCAAGTCCTTAATTTATAGAGCCGATTTCTCGTTGTTCATGGATTCCACATTCAAGAATTCAGCTACTCACTAAAATGTATTTGTAACCCCAAAATCAATAGCTGTGGCATCTCTTTGGTCGTATACAGATACATACAGAGTGAAGAAGCAAGACAACACTACCTTCTTGTTTCAGCTTTCAGGCCATAAACAAGTGTCTTCTTCCTGATCAATTTACTGTAATGTCTTTTGCATTTTTGTACCTCTTTATTTGGCAATTTCACTGCTTAAAAAGGCCCCAAGCATAGAGATAAAGGACAAGAAGACTGTGATGTGCCTCAGAGAGAAAAGTATTAGATAAGCTTCACTCAGGCATGAGTTGGTGCTGTTGGTCATGAGTTCAGTGCTAACAAATCAACACCCTCCAAGAATAAGGTGTTTTAAAACAGAAACCCACACACCACCAATCAATTGATAGGTTGACAAAAATGTGAACCAGAGGCTCACAGGAACCTAACTCTGTATTTCCCGTAGGAACAGTAGTTCAGTATTTGCTAATTCAGCATCCAAAGCAACTTTATAGGACATACAACTAGTGAGGACAATGAGAATTTACATATGTCCTTTTCTCATTTAACTTCCACACACTTCCTTTGAGGCAAGAGGTAGTAAGAAGGGTCATTGGATGCATTAAGAAAAAGGCACACACTTGATCTGATTACTGAAGGATCTAAGAGTGCAAAGGATCTTGGGAGAGGGGAGAGGTAGTTGGGCAATGGGAACAGACCTGACTTGTTCACTGGAGAGTGAAGGGCTTCCCTTGACCAAAGCTCAGGGTGAGTATTGGAACTTTGGGACATTTAGACTCCCTGGGCATCCCTCAGTAAATCCCATCCAAACAAAATGGAATATATCCATTCTTCTTTCCCTCAAATCCTCTCTAATGAACTTAAGCATTTGTATGGCCCTTGTCTGCAGGTGATACACTAAATCTGGACTCAATTTCTAAAACCAGACTCTGGTGACACATCAAGAACATCAGAATTTTTTCATTTAGTCAACCTCTCAGCTAACACAGGCAAGAAAGATAAAAAGATTTAATGTTTCTCTGGCATCATCTCTTCTTTACCATCATTTCCTACCCTGAATACACCCTCTCTTTGGCTTACATAGGGATTTTTAAAAACTCCAAATAAAAATCTATTCTCTGGGGAAGTTTACATTCATTGGAAAGGAGCTGTTAGCCATTTGTTTCAATTCCCTCTATTTCAAAGGAGACCTCTAAAGCACTGGGAGCTCATGTGACAGATCAGGGACCTTAGCTTATTTGTTCCAATGCTTAACTGAGGGAACTTTATTCTACTCATTTGTGTAGATTTGCCACTTAGATTCTGAAGGTTTTCGGTGCCATCATTGCTCTAAGAGTACTTGTACTTGTTAGACTCTGGGCCCTGAATTTCGAGTCAGACAGTATGGTGACCAGAATTCTAATGCCACACTTCCTCTGATAACCAGACTTTCTCTAGTCCCATTGTCTTGTGGCTTCTCATCCAGGCCCATGATCTCTATTGCCACATGTGTATGGATGATGCCAAATCAGATAAGGAAGTCATAGAATTTTAGAGCAAGAGGTAGCTTGAGAGGACCATTAGCCATTTGCTTCATTTCGCTGATAATGGTGAAATTAAGCCTCCAAGAGGCCAAATCATGACCAAAATCACACAGCTAGCAGGAGAGAGAGTCAGGCCTCCAACAAATATTATAAAAATATAAAGAAGTTGGTTAACATACTTGCTAGTTCAACATCATGATGGGCCTGAATATTCAAAGAACCTGAGAGGAAACATTACAGACAAGTATATTCATACAAAACAGTGGTAATGATTAAGATATTTATTTGTCTCACAGTTGAGAAGCTGTGGGCTCTTGTTTTCTTACTAGAGCAATGTTAGTTGGCCCTTATCATCATGAAAAACAATTGCCCCAAACACCTGCCTGCAAAAACCACCGTGAAAGCACAGGCCAGGATTCATATAATAAAGGAACACCTTGAAAGAGACACAAATATCTGGTCAACATTTCATCAGCACTTAAAAGTCAATTATCTTTTCACACCAGAAGTGGAAATGACATCGTCAGTCTCTTGGCAATAAACCTACACAATTCCAGCTCTCTGGTCCCCTGGAGAGGCTTCTTAAGCTGCGAGAGGCCAGCAGGTCACATTGGGAGAACAACTGTTCTGAATAATTAAGAAATCAAACAATGATTTGTCCTTCATGAATTGGTGCCATTACAGAAAGGAATTAGTTAAAAGGCACTCTGGTTTACGATTTAGGGGGTGTCAGGCAATGAAAGAGCATGGGAACTATCATCATATTGCCCTTCCTCCACAAAGAATGGGCTGGTAACTGGGCTTTCTATCTGCTTGCACAAATAGCTGAGTCACTGCAACAACCCCTTCATTGACCTCCCAGACACAATCCTTGTGCTTCTAATGCCTCCTATATTCTTTTGTCAGATGCTTCTGCATGAAACATCATGTTGATCATCCCATTCCCTGCTCAAAATCCTCAGTGATTCAGAGGAAAGCAAGAGGTAGGAAGCGCCGTTTGGACAGGGCCTTGTTCCTTCGTGGATGACCTGTGACCTGGCATCACAGGAAGACAAAACCAACTTGGAAGGTGCTATCTTAGCTTGGCCAAAGGTCACATGGGTTTCAGGCAGGTTGACTTTATGCTGGTTACCTGGCATATTCCAGTTTGTGCCTATTATCACAGCTAACAGCATCCCCTTTGACTTTGAAATGGGACCTAGTTGGGACAATAGATGTTATGATAACCCTAGTTATGAGCATCATGAAGCCACATACCTTCCACCAATGTCAACAATTTTTACCAAAAGTTATAGACACCCCAAGAAACCCTCAGTACAGCTTACCACAGTCTTCTGATCCTTCTCCACCCAGCATTGCACTGCAAGCATGAGGGTGAGGAGAAACAGCCTCAGGACTGGTAGGATCAATCAGCTAGCTGAGGCACACCTCACCCTCTGTCCACGGGCTGCTTCCCATCTTTTCCTTGTGTGCTCCTGGCACCTTGTGATTAACCACCTGAAGTCACAGAAGGGTTCAGGCCTTAGTAGACATCGTGATACCTGTCTGCCTCCTGCATGCCCAGCATTACTAGGTCTGCACCTAAGTACTTAGCATTATGCCAGTCCCGTGTATTAGTTGAGGAAGAGGTGTAAGCTTTTCACCACATAGGGAAAGGAGGTTAACTGGGAGACCCTGGTTAATAGATCTTTATAAATTTTAAGTTAAAAAGGTATAACCTTGCTTAATCCTGAAACATTTAAACTCCAAAACCCTGATGTGCAAATGGAGAGCCCAGAACATTGCCCTGCATGTTCCTATTGTGGTTCCTCTAACAAAAAGTAATTTAAGACTTGAAGTCCCTCTATTTAGAAAATATTTTGAAAATAACTCATTCATAATCCTATCATCATAGACTTACTAACATTTTGTGTATTCCCTTCTGATCTTTGCCCTGTGTACATTTTCATCTGCAATTACAGTATACATATTTTTCCTATTATGCTAGGATTAAAACCACTTTCCAGGTTGTTACATAGAACTTCCAATTATACTTGTAGAAGCTTCACAATATTTCTTGAATTGATATTTCATAACGTAATGATTTCTGTTTCAATATTATATTTTAATCCCTTTTTCCAGCAGTGCACAGCATTTTTCTAAGCACTGGGAATAGTAAAGTTAGGAAAATAAAAAGAAATGTTTACACTAAGTAAAATAGTTTGGACTCTTTTTGTAGACCAATTTGAATTCTTCCAATATATATTTGAATAGCTCAGGTACCTTCTTCATGTGTTAGTCACAAACCTGAAGAAAACAAAGAGGATGATAAAGGGAGGGAGAGAAGAGGAGAGGGAGTAAGGGAGAGGGGAAAGTCAGAGAAGGAAGAAAAGGGAGGGAAGGACCTATAATTACAAGGATAAATTGAGGGTCTTACTTCTGTTCTGACATTTGCTTCATGTAAATGATGGAAATACCATACCAATTCATTTGAATACATGTCAAGTCTCTCCATGAATTATAATAAATGTCAGCATCATTCTAATATTTAAAAACAAAAGCTATCCATAATTCAGACATGACCCTTTCCCTATTGTCTACTCCGTCATGTAAAATATCCACCACCTGGCCTTTTAGGCCTTGTATACTCGAGCCCACGGAGCCAAACCAATTTTTCTCCACACAAAACCTCATCTGTAGTCAGGAGTCCTCACTGGGAAATGAATGCAGAGAGGTTGCAGTTTC